>NW_028232809.1:0-654550 GCF_057557595.1 Rhyacophila brunnea | reverse complement strand
CAAATACATTGCAAAGATGATGAAGATTCTCTGAGATTTATAAGAATATATCTATACAGGTATAAGTATAAGTATTTACGTTACAAATTTTCTATCCTGTAATATTCAGCATGTTAATGTGTCAGTGGCAATGATATTCAGTAGATTAAGTACCTGCCATGATAAATTTGATAGCAAAAGGCATTGGAATGGTATTTTTCGGCCTAAAAAACCATGGTAACATATATTCTGTATATCGTCGCAGATTTTTGGGCAACTTTCTAACAGAAACATGCACATTTCGGAATTCTCAGATCCAAAAATGAATGTATGATTATATTAATTTTTAAAAAATTCAAAACGTATATCTAGAAGCCTAAAAAGGTATTTTAAATATAAATTATCTGTTTATTACTTTATTTTTTTGTTTCTTAAATATTATATATTATTAAAATCAAACTTTACTCACTTTATAGATAATATGCTTATTTATATATATTATCACTCACATTGCAATAGTTAAAATTAAAAAATTTTACATTAAAAAAATATTCATTTGCAGAGTCATTGACAGCAAAAATGTAATCCGCATTTTATAATATAACTTTTAATGCATAATTCATCTGGGTTATATCGCAAAATATACTTATAAAATAACATATTTCGAAATTAGAATCCGCTTAAAAACATAATATAATAAAGATATTTTCAAGCATGTTTTTATTATATCTTATTTCATATATTGATGGTAAAAATCATATCTTTTATTATATAATGTTCTGTAATTTCGACAAAAAAACCTACTGATATTTTTGAATCTGATTCATTTGGCATAATTTGATTTTAAAATATTTTCGTCTCATTGTAAGGATTCTTCGGATTTCCCAGATTTTTTTATATAAGATAAACATCTTTTTTCTTATTTATAACCTCAAGTAATTTTCAGCCACCGTTCAATATGTTATACGTTTTATAATTTTTTTCTTGCTGTTTTAACATGTGTTTTTGAATTTCCCCCTAGAACGCATTGCTTTCTATAATTTTACGTATTTTTATCTGAATATCAAGATATGAAACGAAAAATTCATTTATAAGCGCATCATAATCATCATTAGGAAGCACATTTACCGCATTCTGCTCATAGTTTTACGTTCTAAATATAAAATTTCGACATCAAATAACGTGTTTTCATTAGCCTTTTTGGTTCTTCTAAATCTTCAGTTTTTCATTTTAGAATTATATTGACGGTTCGTGTGTCAAAATTTTTTACTTCTTTATTACTACTTAAAAAAATATAGGTTCTGCTCATTTACGAATTTCACGGAATTTGAATCTTCTTTTTTTCTTCTGGATTTGTTCTTGTGACTCGATTCAGATGAATCTTGATTTTTCGTGTCATCTTTATGCCTATATAAGCCACAGTATTTATACGAATCAAATTTACTGTGTTTATATAATTGAACTTTTATTTATAAAAAAATGACAACTTAAAGCAAATGAATTCATTTATGTCTAATTTGACAAGTTTTTATATGCTAATATAAACCAACAAAGCTTGGTTTTTCTGTAACTGCATATGAAACTAAATTGAATTTTAATATGGTGATTGGCAAGAACTCCAGTCTAATATTTTGATTTGCGCAGTTTCAAAATATTCATATGAATATGAGCTTTAAAAAACTAAGATTCTAATTACAATTGCATATAATCATAAAGGATTCATCCAATATTTTATATCCTCAGTTTAGAAATATAACATTTTTTGATGATTTGTGTGCTTCTAATTAAGTTTCTGTCATTATATACATATTGTTTTTGTGGTTTATATTCGAATTTTTTGCTTCGAATTATAATAAAGTTTGTTTTTTTTAATACTTTTAATTATTCTTTTAAATTAATAAGAGTAAAGAAAATTTCTGTGCAATTCGTTTGAATATATATACAATAAATAATTTTTGGTTTAAAAAAACCAATTATTGAATTTTTTTCTAAGTGGAATACCATAATATCCGAACAGAAATAAGAATAATTGAAAATAAATTATATTTTGTTCTATACGTTTATAAATATACAAATAAAAAATCTTGTTGCAACCAATTAGTGCTTATTATTTATACTGTTTATTTTATAATAAATTCTGTTTTATAACCGATTTATATTACTCGTTCGCCGTATTATATTAAATATTCACAAGAATACCCGAATTAAAAGCTCAAAAAGAATCGTACAATAAGAAGGTACTTTATAATGCTTTAAACTTACTCTTTAATTGTTTTTAATAATGTTTTTGGAATTTTAAAGTTTTTTTTTTGCATCTATTTTTATACGCTTAATTATAAGATATAATAGTTACTTATTTTGTATATTTTTTATAAAAAAGTAAATTGAGTGGTTTTTATGAAAACTTATAGATGTTAGATATATGTCGCAAAATATTATTCAAACATTGTTTTCGTTTATGCTAAAAAATATGTTGAAATAAATTTCGAGACAAAATATTTGGTTATTTACTATATTAATCTGAAAAATAGTATGAAAACAGAACAAATTTACGAGTAACTTCGAAGAAAAATATAAAAAATTATATATTGTTTCAAATTTATGTTTTTTAATTGTTATTAGTGACATATTAAAAGATTTATTGGATAAGTATACTATAAAATCTATAAAAGTTATCAATGTGTGAAAGAATATTAAGATCAAAAAATAAGATAATTCAATATAGAGTTTTAATTTACAATAATTATATATATCTGAATTTTTTTAGATACTATTCACATATGTATTTTCGATTTAGAAATACCTTGAATTTACGTAATTTATAAAGTTAGCTGAATATAGGATAATTCGATATTTTACATTGTTATGATTAGACTTGTTTAATCACAATCATTTTTTTCGTAAATAAGAATAAGTTCGTCTTTGAATTTAAAATGTATAATTATTTATTATATTTTAATTGTTATTTTGTATATAAAGATAACCTATAAATAAGTTAACATGTTTAAATGTTTGTGTAATTATTATAAAACTAATCATGTGATGGTATTTAAAAATTATTACAATAAATTATGTATTTTACAATTCTATTTCGTAATGTCTTTGCTTTTGTGTTTTTGTGTATTTAAGTGCTTATTTTTTTATGTTTTTTTTGACTTTATTTATCATATATCGAATTTTAAATCTTTCTTTAACGAAACTTTCCTAGAAAATTTTGATAAATATAATTTCGAGATTATTGACATCGAAATCAATCTTAAGACCTTATAGTTTTTATTATAATTCTAAAGAGCTAGATATAATCATTCCATGTGGTTAGAACGACTTTAAAAATAACTTTAAAATTTTCTGTGTTTAGATTGTTAAATATAATGTACATTTAGAAAAACATTATTTATAGAATTCGGCGTTTTTTGACGGAGTTACATCGTATAATACATTAAGATAATCATATGCCTTATAGCAAGATTTACCATACACAGTCTTTTTTTTTATAAATTTTATTTTTTTCGCATACTTATATTTTGAATGCCAACGAAAAACAATTAAAATAGCGTAAGTAAAAAACAATATCATGGTCCTTTCTTTGTATAATATATCAGTTTTATAACACTTGTCCTATAATTATGCGAAAATATAATTACAAGGTTTTTATTTTCTTATATTTGTCTAACTTAAAAAATGCTATATTTATATGCTGGTTTATAAATATTCTATGCATTATGTAAAAATAAATTTGATTATGATCTTATATAAATCTATAAGACCAATATACACAATAACTCAATCACAATATATGTGACTAAGTATTTTATTTTTTATTTTTTGTGTATTGATCACATTAAATATTTTATTTTACAGGAAAAAAAGTAATTTATCGTACTATAGAATCTGTATAATAAAGAAATGTAAACTAAGCGTTGTTGAATGATTAAGACCATAGAATCTTATCTTTATGGTAAGGTATAAAGTTTTATTCTTATTTAAAAGCTGTTCTTTTTTTAAATTAAATATTGAAATATCATCCTAGTCTTTCTAAATTGACATTTTCAACATAATAAACCTTTCAAAAATAAAATCGAATAAGTAATTTCTTTATTCGATAATTATTTAACTTAAGATTATGATTTTTGTATCATGATATGGTTTTCTGAAACATATTGAAGCGCATCATTATATATAATGCCAACTTTTAGTAATATTTCTAGATTATATATTCAAATCAAACATTTTCTATATAAATCGTGCCGATATCTTTAATTGGATTATCCTAATGTGAGAAAAATATTGTTTTAAAACCCACAAATAATATTATATCTGTTTTATTTGAATAAGTCCGATTTTTCTATAAATAATATTTAAATGGGATTTTTGTTTTATATTTATAGTAAAAATGCCAATTTTACATTATTTTAACTCAACTATTTAAAAGATTGTCGTAAACAATAGAACTAAATAAAAAATAAACCAGGCATTATTAACACCTAAAAAGAAATTGGAATAGAAAGAAAACTTATAGATTCATATAAAAGATGGGATTGTCGAAAAATAAATAGTTTACTCTTTATGCATTACATATATGATACATTGCTATATTTCAGCCACGATTGTTTTTTTATTTACAAGTCAGCTTTTTTTTGTTTTAGTCTATCTATTTATCCATGTAAATATTCATTTTTTTCTTTTTTGCCCCCTTAAATATTTGAGCTACCAAATATTACTACTTTTATTCTTAATATTTATATACAAACTTATTAATAGTATGAAATTCATTTTTTCCATCAGATCTGTAATTACACTGAATTATTTTATACGATTATATTAAATTACATAAGTTTGCTTATTGTAGTTAACGTAAATGACAATTTTTTTTCTCGCAAAATATTGGACTTATTCGGGTTGTTTTTTTCTTCAAATCATAGCCAATATTTATTTTTTTCCTTACGTATATATCGAAATTAAATTTTCTATTGCATTATTTGATTTAGTCAGTTTAACTTTCAATTTTAGAAGTTTTGTATACTTTTTTTTCGACTTTATTTGCCTCATTCTTCTCGTGTCATTTTTTTTATTTTTAAATTCTCAAGATGCTAGATTTACACAGTTTTTAAACAAACATTTTGTTTTCATTCTAATAAATCATGTCAAAATTCTGTATTTGCATATTAAAAAACCAAAAATTTATAGAATACGGCAAAAATAAATTTATATTGATGTTTTTATTCAGATAATATATATCGAGTAAGTAAAATTTAATTTATATTTAGATTTAATTTAGTGAAAAAAATTTTGTAATGATTTAAGCTAGTAATTTTTTATTTTTTGTCAACGAAAATATACTTAGTATAATAATTAACTTACAAGGTTCCAACTTTTAAACTTTTTTTTATAGACTCAGGGATGTTAAAATTTTTTATGTAAAACATTAATTTTTGTCTCGAAAAAAGTTTATAACTTGTAATAAACATATAACTAACATATTTGACCTTCAAATACGGTACTTATAAAATTATTACCGATAGTCATGATATTTTTAGATATTTGAAATGAATAAATATAGAAAATCATTTGAAGAGGATGAATATAAGAAATCGATAAAACATGTTTTGGACTTATAATCATATTTTTTTTTGTATTTTATGTACTATTTGCTTTTATTCACGTGAACTCATATATTCTAATTTAAACATTAATAATTGATTTATTTTAATAAGATGAGTTAGAAACTGAAATAAATTAGTTTTTGAAATGTTTAACCATAAAAAAACACATTTATGCTTAATATAAAATTCAACAATGAACTATAAAGTTATTTATAGAATAAGCATGTTTAAATCCGCTAAAAAATTCAGTAAATATATTTAAAACTAATTTACAATATATAAAAGAAGATAAATTTTTTCTTAAAGAAGAAATGATATCTATAAGATATTTTATTATCAAAATATCGTTAAGATCGAAAATTTCCAGAATTCCTGAATTTTTTTTTGTTTTTTTATTAAACATATATTGGCGATTGTATGTTGATGTTATGATTCTAATTCATGAAGCACATAAACTATATAAAATTATTTGATCAATCACATATTGTATGCATTTATAGCTTATAATGGGCTTTTTTTGCATGATCAGCCGTAAAATAATTTCATTGATCTTATTTTTTAAAAATCATTTTTATTATGTGTGAAAATTGCACCTTGATGAGCTTTGAAGTCATTAAAGATAAAATGACATAATAGTCATTGATATATAGCCAATATGGTATGTTTAAGTTTTTTTAGATGCGACTACAAAACAAAATAAAAATTAATATCAATAGAAAACTAATTTTATGTTACCAATTAAATTATATATAGCATTTTATGGTGCTTTAATATGCTTATAATGTTTTTCGTATGCATAAAACAGGATTCAGAAAACTTTTACATACTCTATTGCTTTTAATACGTGAATACCAAGATAATTATAATATTTACTTTACTTAATTTCCATTTTATGTGATACAAAGTTCTTATAAGTCAATCTATAATTATTAACAGTTTTACACATGTTAATCTCAAAAGATTGCTAATACCGATTCAGATTTTAGTATTTTATAATATAAGCCATTGAAACATATCTTTTTAGATTTAAAATTATAGAAATATATTAAAAAGTCGAAAATATCTTTGAAATTATACATTGATATTATTTTTATAGTATTTTTGATTCTTTTTCCTCTAAATATATAAAAAAGATTATTATATGTTTAGTTTCTTTAAATATAATTTTTAGAATAATAAAGTCAGTAAATTTTTGTTTATAATTGCTGCAGCTTTTTATTTTAATATTACAATTAGCTGATGATACTTTATATATAATTTAACGCCAAAATCTTATATAATTTTTTCTATCACTATAAGCTTTATACTATTAGAATTCTATATTTATCTGTTTTTAATATTGCGGTAATTCGTCTATTTTTATGCGATTAAAGTTCTTAAATGTTTATTAGAATCTTTTTAATTCCTACATTGACATGATATATCGACGAGAGTGGGAAAGACTCTCGTCAAAAAAAAGAAAATAAATCCTGTCGAGGTAATACGATAGGGGAGAAATCCCATAAACTTATATTTCTGCTGCTCTGAAGATGGCATTGGAGAGAGATTAAAGTCCTCTCGCCAGGATAATTGATAAGAAATAATATAATGGATGTAGCTTTGGTGGAAGATAAGAGGCGTGCAGGTGATTAGAAATCGAAAAGTAATTTTTGATTTGGTAGTAAATGTGCCGAAGGCTATGCCAAAATTTTACCATTTTTTCAGAAATTATATAAAGCGAAATTTATTCACAATATTTTCATATTTTAAAAATGCCATCTACTCTATCTCTAGAGATTTTTATTTCAAAAATTACCTCCTATATAATGCTGACATAAACTCTAATTTAATTATATACTTCTATCTCGTATTTATTATAAATAACTATCCATTATTCTATAATATGTTTTTTAAAACTAATCAATTATAATAAATAAAACAACAATACTTTCAGCAGTTTACTTTTCCGAACAGTTTTAAAATATTTGATATGTTTATTTTTAACGCTATTATGTTTCAACTGAGTTTATTTTCATAAAAAGATAAGGTAACCAATTTTTTTAGATTATTTTATGATAAATTTGTAAAAGCTAAATTTTTTAGAAAAATTATTTTAATAATTTGAATAATTATAAATATAAATATTTTTAACTTTGTGTTATTCGATAAAAACATAAATATTTTTTTCCCCCTTTATTATATTTTATGACATGAACTAAACATAAATACTGCCAAGTACAACCATATTGTTTTGAAAAATATTATTCTTGTTTTAAAAAGATAAGTTGAAATGATCGAATTACTTTCCACTATCAAGAATATAGATTTTCGATTGATGTAATTCCAAAGAAATAAAATATTTTCATTCTTTATTCATTTTTACAACCTATAAAAGATCAAACCTCTTCAAATACTTGCACACAAAAATATTTATATAAATTAAAAAGTCACAGAACAATATTTCGTGATTATAAAAAACGGCGAAAAATATAAGTTTTTCAATATAAATTCATATTCTTAATAAAAAATAATTAATAAACTGTAATTATAAATAAAAAAAAAGACCAAAATACTAAAATAGAATGGTGTTAAATACAATAATTTTGCATTAAAAATAATAAATAGCACATTATAGAACAGTTTTAATGGTAAAAAGATCGGATCTATTAATTTAAAGGTTTTTTATGGATCGAAAAAATAATTATTACAACAATTAAGTTTGTTTTTAAGACTTTTTTATTAATTTAGAGACCAGTGCAAAATTAAAGATATTCAAAGATTATTAAAGGTTTTTTGAACCACGAAATTATGATAAAGTATCAATATTAGCCTAATGATCATAACTTAACGATTTTATAGTCATATTTTTTTATTTCATTTCCCAATTACCATAAAAAACTTCAAATACGTTATATAGATTAGTTATATTTCATATGATAACTTTAATTTACTGATAAATACATAAATATAAATCCAGATATATCCATAGAACCGCCATAAATTGAGATTAAGTTGATAATTTTAAACACTGCAAATTACTAGATTATATTCTATAGGTCTTTAACGTATATATTGTATTTATAAATTACCTTGTTTATATGTGAAAAATGTAATCATAAATAAAGATAAAAATTTCGCATATATCGTGTCAATTAATTAAAAATAGATAAAATAGAGAAGAAAATTTCTGAAATAAAGTTAAATTACATGTGTTTATTATTTTTAAAATACGCTAGCTCATTTTATTACAAATAAGGGTTTTTTAAGAGATAGAGTATAATTTCTATGTATTTTTTTAGGTTTACAAAATACGCTAGCGCAGTTTAATACAAGTAAGGTTATATATTGTAAGATAGAGTATAATTTCTATGTATTTTTAGGTTTGAAAATAACGCTAGCGCAGTTTAATACAAGTAAGGTTATATATTGAAAGATAGAGTATAATTTCTATGTATTTATAGGTTTACAAAATACGCTAGCGCATTTAAATACAAGTAAGGGTTTTTTTAAGAGATAGAGTATAATTTCTATGTATTTTTAGGTTATCAAAATACATTAGCACATTTATATACACGTAAGGGCTTTTTTAAGAGATATAGTATAATTTCTATGTATTTATAGGTTTGAAAAAGTGCTAGCGCAGTTTAATACAAGTAAGGGTTTATATATGAGATAGAGTATAATTTTTATGTATTTTTAGGTTTAAAAAATACGCTAGCGCAGTTTATTACAAGTAAGGGTTTATATATGAGATAGAGTATAATTTTTATGTATTTTAAGGTCTACAAAAAGTGCTAGCGCAGCTTAATACAAGTAAGGGTTTATATATGAGATAGAGTATAATTTTTATGTATTTTAAGGTCTACAAAAAGTGCTAGCGCAGTTTAATACAAGTAAGGGTTTATATATGAGATAGAGTATAATTTTTATGTATTTTTAGGTTTAAAAAATACGCTAGCGCAGTTTATTACAAGTAAGGGTTTATATATGAGATAGAGTATAATTTTTATGTATTTTAAGGTCTACAAAAAGTGCTAGCGCAGTTTAATACAAGTAAGGGTTTATATATGAGATAGAGTATAATTTTTATGTATTTTAAGGTCTACAAAAAGTGCTAGCGCAGTTTAATACAAGTAAGGGTTTATATATGAGATAGAGTATAATTTTTATGTATTTTAAGGTCTACAAAATACGCTAGCACATTTATATACAAGTAAGGGTTTTTTTAAGAGATAGAGTAGCATTTTTATGTATTTTAAGGTTTGTAGAATACGCTAGCACAGTTTAGATCAAGTAAGGGTTTTTTTAAGAGATAGAGTAGCATTTTTATGTATTTTAAGGTTTGTAGAATACGCTAGCACAGTTTAATACAAGTAAGGGTTTATATATGAGATAGAGTATAATTTTTATGTATTTTAAGGTCTACAAAAAGTGCTAGCGCAGTGTAATACAAGTAAAGGTTTAAATGAGAGATAGAGTATGATTTTTATGTATTTTAAGGTTTACAAAATACGCTAGCACAGTTTAGATCAAGTAAGGGTTTTTTTAAGAGATAGAGTAGCATTTTTATGTATTTTAAGGTTTGTAGAATACGCTAGCACAGTTTAATACAAGTAAGGGTTTATATATGAGATAGAGTATAATTTTTATGTATTTTAAGGTCTACAAAAAGTGCTAGCGCAGTGTAATACAAGTAAAGGTTTAAATGAGAGATAGAGTATGATTTTTATGTATTTTAAGGTTTACAAAATACGCTAGCACAGTTTAGATCAAGTAAGGGTTTTTATAAGAGATAGAGTAGCATTTTTATGTATTTTAAGGTTTGTAGAATACGCTAGCACAGTTTAGATCAAGTAAGGGTTTTTTAAGAGATAGAGTATAATTTATCTGTATTTTAAGGTCTACAAAAAGTGCTAGCGCAGTTTAATGCAAGTAAAGGTTTATATGGGAGATAGTGTATAATTTTTATGTATTTTAAGGTTTTAGAAATACGCCAGCTGATTTATATACTGGTAAATAAAGTAAAAACAGATTTATCTAATCTATATCTATATTTAGAAAATATATACATGCTAGTTTATATAACAATGTTTAAAGCCTGAAATATAAGATTTTTCTTTAGAATTATCCTTAAAAGTTATAATTAGGGGCAATTTATTTATACGAGCAATCAAAAACATTTTATCAAACTAAAAAAATCGTTTTTAAGGTTTTTAAAGCGTCAGCGAAACTTGCTACATTAACCAGGAACTTGAATTTAAGGTCTACATAATACCTTAAATAGCTTCAAATCTAAGGTAGCCAATGCACATATAATATACTATATATGACATATAACTATAGGATTAGAATAAACAAAGTATAGTTTATCCAGCCTACCCCAAGTAGGTCAAAAAACCCAAGTATACCTCTAGTAAGCCAATAGAATAACTGAATTAACTAGTTTTTGCAGCCTGGCCATAGTAGATCAATCAGATTCGAGTATTCCCGTAGTTTTCTTTTGCCTGGCCATAGTAGATCAATCAGATTCGAGTATTTTCGTTGTTTTCTTGAGCCTGGCCATAGTAGATCAATCAGATTCGAGTATTCCCGTAGTTTTCTTTTTATTTCTAATACGCCAATTATATTTGAGTATTCCCATAGTTTAATCAACGAATATGGTTAACGAACCCTAAGCCCCTAGTCCCAACCCGCATTGGTATTTTTTTGGCCCTTTATATTAGTATAAAATATTTCTTATTATAGAAATACCAGGTAAAATGATAATTTCATGAATATATAGCATGGTACAAGGGTTACAATATCGCATGCGACTATTAGTGTCCCCTTTGGATGTCCCCTTTGAAAATGTCCCCTTTGGATGTCCCCTTTGGAATGTCCCCTTTGGAAATGTCCCCTTTGGAATGTCCCCTTTGGAATGTCCCCCCTAAACCCTAAGCCCTAGGCCTACCCTAGATGGTATTTTTTTCCCCCTTTATGTGAACTTCCTTGAAAATATAGTACTAAAAAACAATTATCTTTATTTTTCCCTTTTAGGAATATAGAAATATAAAAAAATAAAAAAATAAAATAAAAAATGTATACTGGTAATCATAAAAAAATCTAGAAAAAATATATTTTGTATATAATTACTGAACAATGAAAATATTTTAGTCAGATGGTAATATATACCTGATATTAGTATAAAATATTTCTTATTATAGAAATACCAGGTAAAATGATAATTTCATGAATATATAGCATGGTACAAGGGTTACAATATCGCATGCGACTATTAGTGTCCCCTTTGGAATGAAAAAGTGTCCCTTAGGGGAAAAAAGTGTCCCTTAGGAAATGTCCCTTAGGAAATGTCCCTTAGGAAAAGTGTCCCTTAGTTTTATAGCACCCCTAAGCCCTAAGCCCTAACCCAACCCTAGATGGTATTTTTTTCCCCCTTTATTACTGGGAAATGAAAATATTTTAGTCAGATGGTAATATATACCTGATATTAGTATAAAATATTTCTTATTATAGAAATACCAGGTAAAATGATAATTTCATGAATATATAGCATGGTACAAGGGTTACAATATCGCATGCGACTATTAGTGTCCCCTTTGGATGTCCCCTTTGAAAATGTCCCCTTTGGATGTCCCCTTTGGAATGTCCCCTTTGGAAATGTCCCCTTTGGAATGTCCCCTTTGGAATGTCCCCCCTAAACCCTAAGCCCTAGGCCTACCCTAGATGGTATTTTTTTCCCCCTTTATGTGAACTTCCTTGAAAATAAAGTACTAAAAAACAATTATCTTTATTTTTCCCTTTTAGGAAAATAGAAATATAAAAAAATAAAAAAAAAAATAAAAAATGTATACTGGTACTCATAAAAAAATCTAGAAAAAATATATTTTGTATATAATTACTGGGAAATGAAAATATTTTAGTCAGATGGTAATATATACCTGATATTAGTATAAAATATTTCTTATTATAGAAATACCAGGTAAAATGATAATTTCATGAATATATAGCATGGTACAAGGGTTACAATATCGCATGCGACTATTAGTGTCCCCTTTGGATGTCCCCTTTGAAAATGTCCCCTTTGGATGTCCCCTTTGGAATGTCCCCTTTGGAAATGTCCCCTTTGGAATGTCCCCTTTGGAATGTCCCCCCTAAACCCTAAGCCCTAGGCCTACCCTAGATGGTATTTTTTTCCCCCTTTATGTGAACTTCCTTGAAAATAAAGTACTAAAAAACAATTATCTTTATTTTTCCCTTTTAGGAAAATAGAAATATAAAAAAATAAAAAAAAAAATAAAAAATGTATACTGGTACTCATAAAAAAATCTAGAAAAAATATATTTTGTATATAATTACTGGGAAATGAAAATATTTTAGTCAGATGGTAATATATACCTGATATTAGTATAAAATATTTCTTATTATAGAAATACCAGGTAAAATGATAATTTCATGAATATATAGCATGGTACAAGGGTTACAATATCGCATGCGACTATTAGTGTCCCCTTTGGATGTCCCCTTTGAAAATGTCCCCTTTGGATGTCCCCTTTGGAATGTCCCCTTTGGAAATGTCCCCTTTGGAATGTCCCCTTTGGAATGTCCCCCCTAAACCCTAAGCCCTAGGCCTACCCTAGATGGTATTTTTTTCCCCCTTTATGTGAACTTCCTTGAAAATAAAGTACTAAAAAACAATTATCTTTATTTTTCCCTTTTAGGAAAATAGAAATATAAAAAAATAAAAAAAAAAATAAAAAATGTATACTGGTACTCATAAAAAAATCTAGAAAAAATATATTTTGTATATAATTACTGGGAAATGAAAATATTTTAGTCAGATGGTAATATATACCTGATATTAGTATAAAATATTTCTTATTATAGAAATACCAGGTAAAATGATAATTTCATGAATATATAGCATGGTACAAGGGTTACAATATCGCATGCGACTATTAGTGTCCCCTTTGGATGTCCCCTTTGAAAATGTCCCCTTTGGATGTCCCCTTTGGAATGTCCCCTTTGGAAATGTCCCCTTTGGAATGTCCCCTTTGGAATGTCCCCCCTAAACCCTAAGCCCTAGGCCTACCCTAGATGGTATTTTTTTCCCCCTTTATTTTATGATAAATTTGTAAAAGCTAAATTTTTTAGAAAAATTATTTTAATAATTTGAATAATTATAAATCATAATATTTTTAACTTTGTGTTATTCGATAAAAACAGTGATATTTTTAAAAAAAAATTATATTTTATGACATGAACTAAACATCAATACTGCCAAGTACAACCATATTGTATTGAAAAATATTATTCTTGTTTTAAAAAGATAAGTTGAAATGATCGAATTACTTTCCACTATCAAGAATATAGATTTTCGATTGATGTTATTCCAAGGAAATAAAATATTTTCATTCTTTATTCATTTTTACAACCTATAAAAGATCAAACCGCTTCAAATACTTGCACACAAAAATATTTATATAAATTAGTAAGTCACAGAACAATATTTCGATTTTATAAAAAAACGGCGAAAAATATAAGTTTTTGAATATAAATTCATATTCTTAATAAAAAATAATTAATAAACTGTAATTATAAATAAAAAAAAAGACCAAAATACTAAAATAGAATGGTGTTAAATACAATAATTTTGCATTAAAAATAATAAATAGCACATTATAGAACAGTTTTAATGGTAAAAAGATCGGATCTATTTAAAGGTTTTTTATGGATCTAAAAAATAAATATTACAATAATTAAGTTTATTTTTAGAACTATTTTAATAATTTAGAGACCAGTGCAAAATTAAAGATATTCAAAGATTATTAAAGGTTTTTTGAACCACGAAATTATGATAAAGTATCAATATTAGCCTAATGATCATAACTTAACGATTTTATAGTCATATTTTTTTATTTCATTTCCCAATTACCATAAAAAACTTCAAATACGTTATATAGATTAGTTATATTTTATATGATAACTTTAATTTACTGATAAATACATAAATATAAATCCAGATAAATCCATAAAACCGCCATAAATTAAGATTAAGTTGATAATTTCAAACACTGCAAATTACTAGATTATATTTACTAGGTCAATATCGTATTTATTGTATTTATAAATTACCTTGTTTATATGTGAAAAATGTAATCATAAATAAAGATAAAAATTTCGCATATATCGTGTCAATTAATTAAAAATAGAAAGAATAGAGAAAAAAATTTCAGAGATAAAGTTAAATTACATGTGTTTATTATTTTTAAAATACGCTAGCACATTTAAATACAAATAAGGGTTTTTTAAGAGATAGAGTATAGTTTCTATGTATTTTTAGGTTTACAAAATACGCTAGCACATTTAAATACAAATAAGGGTTTTTTATAGAGATAGAGTTAAATTTTCATGTATTTTTAGGTTTACAAAATACGCTAGCACATTTATATACAAGTAAGGGTTTTTTAAAGAGATAGAGTATAGTTTCTATGTATTTTTAGGTTTACAAAATACGCTAGCACATTTATATACAAGTAAGGGTTTTTTATAGAGATAGAGTAAAATTTCCATGTATTTTTAGGTTTACACTATACGCTAGCACATTTATATACAAGGGAAGGGTTTTTTATAGAGATAGAGTAAAATTTCCATGTATTTTTAGGTTTACACTATACGCTAGCACATTTATATACAAGGGAAGGGTTTTTTATAGAGATAGAGTATAATTTCCATGTATTTTTAGGTTTACAAAATACGCTAGCACATTTATATACAAGTAAGGGTTTTTTATAGAGATAGAGTATAATTTCCATGTATTTTTAGGTTTACAAAATACGCTAGCACATTTATATACAAGTAAGGGTTTTTTTAAGAGATAGAGTACGATTTCTATGTATTTATAGGTTTAAAAAAAGTGCTAGCGCAGTTTAATACAAGTAAGATTTTATATTGAAAGATAGAGTATAATTTCTATGTATTTCTAGGTTTAAAAAATGCGCTAGCGCAGTTTAATACAAGTAAAGGTTTATATGAGAGATAGAGTATAATTTTTATGTATTTCAAGGTTTGTAAATTACGCTATTGCAGTTAAATACAAGTAAGGGTTTATATTGAAAGATAGCCTATAATTTTACTGTATTTTTAGGTTTACAAAATACGCTAGCGCAGTTTAATACAAGTAAAGGTTTATATGAGACATAGAGTATAATTTTTATGTATTTTAAGGTCTACAAAAAGTGCTAGCGCAGTTTAATACAAGTAAAGGTTTATATGAGAGATAGAGTATAATTTTTATGTATTTCAAGGTTTGTAAATTACGCTATTGCAGTTAAATACAAGTAAGGGTTTATATTGAAAGATAGCGTATAATTTTACTGTATTTTTAGGTTTACAAAAGGCGCTAGCGCAGTTTAATACAAGTAAAGGTTTATATGAGAGATAGAGTATAATTTCTATGTATTTTAAGGTTTGTAAATTACGCTATTGCAGTTAAATACAAGTAAAGGTTTATATGAGAGATAGAGTATAATTTTTATGTATTTCAAGGTTTGTAAATTACGCTATTGCAGTTAAATACAAGTAAGGGTTTATATTGAAAGATAGCCTATAATTTTACTTTATTTTTAGGTTTACAAAAGGCGCTAGCACATTTATATACAAGTAAGGGTTTTCTTAAGAGATAGAGTAAAAATTATACGTACTTTAAGGTTTGTAGAATACGCTAGCTCAGTTTAGATCAAGTATGGGTTTTTTAAGGGATAGAGTAGCATTTTTATGTATTTTAAGGTTTTTAGAATACGCTAGCACAGTTTAGATCAAGTAAGGGTTTTTTTAAGAGATAGAGTATAAATTATACGTACTTTAAGGTTTGTAAAATACGCTTTCGCAGTTAAATACAAGTAAGGGTTTTTTTAAGAGATAGAGTAGCATTTTTATGTATTTTAAGGTTTGTAGAATACGCTAGCACAGTTTAGATCAAGTAAGGGTTTTTTTAAGAGATAGAGTAGCATTTTGTATTTTAAGGTCTACAAAGAGTGCTAGCGCAGTTTAATGCAAGTATAGGTTTCTGTGGGAGATAGAGTATAATTTTTATGTATTTTAAGGTTTTAGAAATACGCCAGCTGATTTATATACTGGTAAATAAAGTAACAACAGATTTATACAATCTATATCTATATTTAGAAAATATATGCATGCTAGTCTATATAACAATGTTTAAAACCTGAAATATAAGATTTTTCATTAGAATTATCCTTAAAAGTTATAATTAGGTGCAATTTATTTATACGAGCAATCAAAAACATTTTATCAAACTTAAAAAATCGTTTTTAAGGTTTTTAAAGCGTCAGCGAAACAGACAACATGAACCAGGAACTTGAATACAAGGTCTACATAATACCTTAAATAGCTTCATATCTAAGGTAGCCAATGCACATATAATATACTATATATGGCATATAACTATAGGATTAGAATAAACAAAGTATAGTTTATCAGACTACCCCAAGTAGGTCAAAAAACCCAAGAATACCTCTAGTAAGCCAATAGAATAACTGAATTAACTAGTTTTTGCAGCCTGGCCTTAGTAGATCAATCAGATTCGAGTATTCCCGTAGTTTTCTTTTGCCTGGCCATAGTAGATCAATCAGATTCGAGTATTCCCGTAGTTTTATTTTTACCCCTAGTAGGCCAATTATATATGAGTATTCCCGTAGTTTAATCAACGAATATGGTTAACGAACCCTAAGCCCCTAGTCCCAACCCGCATTGGTATTTTTTTGGCCCTTTATTTTGTTTTTTAATTATTTATATCTTTATAAAAGACATTATATTTATGTGTGTTTTCATAGTTAATATTAATAGATTTCTCACTCTTTATATATACATTAATTGGATATTTAAATTCTTTTTATTTATTTTAGGTACCCATATCGATAGTTCATTTCCTATGTTAAATTATATATATATTGATAAAATCAAAAATTGAGCAATTATTTATAAAATAGAATAACATTCTGCTTAGTTCTTTAATTGTTTTAAATAATATATGTTTTTGTCTATTTTGATTGCTTTTAGCTTTTTTAATCTGGTTTATGTTTATTAAAATCATGCCCAGGCATGAATCTTCTCGGGATGCAGTAGTCCCGAGAAGAAATCGGACAATCATTCCGCTGATTGTTATCGATAGGGTAGTAAACCCGAAACCACTACTGCTGCTTGGAGGATGGCATTGGCGGGAGATTAAGGTCCTCTCGCCAGGAGAAAATAAAAAAAATGGATGTGGAGTTGCCGTGGAGGGAATGGAGTTCGGCTGCGGCCAAGATAAGAAAAAGAATTTGGTTTTTCTAAAGTTACGCCGAAGGCCTTGCATTTTTTTTTTCTGGCTTTTTATGACCTCTTTCAATAAATATTCTTTAATCCAATTATCATTATTACCATGCTTTATATAACTTAACAATCTTTTTTAATATTCTTACATACTTAACATAGTGTTTTCTATAAATCTCAATATAATACTATTAATAAACTACTAATTTTTTTTTATAATCAACTTCTTTCCCATCTTATAATATTTAATAATATTCATTCAGTCATAACTAGTTATTTATTTTTATAATGTTTGTATTGAAATTTATTAGATAAAATTAAATATTATTAACAGATTTTTTAGTTGTGAATAGTTTATTATTTAATTATTTAATTATTTAATTGTTTAATTGTTTAATTATTATATTAATAAATTATTGATGCATTTGTATAGCAGAATTTAATAGAAATACTGGATTTATTTACATATATAATTAAATATATATAATTATATATTTCGTTTTATATATTTCAAACGTTAATCTTAGAAAAATGGTTATTAAGACATAAACCAGGCACAAAGTCTTAAAAAGGATCAATTAGAATTTTATAAAATATATTTTATATATTTATCTAAGTTTAGAATCATTTAATTTTTTTATAAACATAGAGATGTATATTCCAGATTCACTATTACTAATGACTAAGATTATTATTTAATTTATATCAATAGATTAAATTCAAAATATTCAGATATTTGATATAAATAATAATTTTTGAATAATTTATTACAAATATCTTCTTGCTTTGGAAACCATAAAAATTTGTTTTGTAGCTCTTGGTCATTAATTTTAATTCTATTTTTTTTTTGAGTTTTTGGTCTGTGCTTAGGCTAGATACTTTTTTGGACACAGATATCTATACATAAATATTTATCCAATTTTTCTTAGTATCTGAAGTTGCCAGCTCAAACTTTTTGTACCACTAATTTTCTAAAATGAATCTCTTGATCATTAATTTTAATTCATTTTTTTTAACATAAGATCTGTGCTTAGGCTAGACATCTTTTCAGATACTAGAATCAAGACAATAGAAATATGCATTTTTCTACATATATCTCGTTATTAATAGTTTTGTTTTCTGGCATTTTCTTACAACATTTATTTATAATGCATTTACCATATAATAAAAAAGTAGTTAGCCATTTTTTTGGATTTTTCTTGTTTAAAAAGTAAATATACATACAGAAATAATATCTAGGTTGAATAAATATATAGTGTGAACTAAATAAATACTTGATTTTATTGTAAAAAGTGTATTTTATAGCAAAATATTCGACAATTTATATATGAGAATCTATATTTTATTTTTCATAAATAAAATAATAGATTTATATTTTTTAAATTACGATGCAATGAACACAACAATAGAGTCGCCCTTCTAGGGTAGGGGCGACTCTATTATTATATTTATCACTCGTTTATGATATTATTTCTTACCATGTTTTCAATGATCAGTTAATCTTCATCTAAAATCTTTCAGTTTTAGTGAATAAAATATAAAGCCATTGATGTCTTTTACAAATTAAATAGCCTTTTATCACTTTTTTGTAATGAAAAAAAAACATCAAAATCTGTGCTATGATGCAAAATAAAACATAAATAAGAGATATAATTGCAAGATATAATCACTCTTCTATTTTAAGATTGCTTCAACAGCCAAATATTTTAAAATTATATCCAAAAACGTAATAAATACATTTTTCGTCTTTTCTTGGCAACATAAAACCTGGATTTTATATAACTTGCATTATTTAAATTGTTGTATTTTAGATATTTTATATATGTATGTTAAATAGAAGCAATTGTTAACAAAAGTTAACACAAATAAGTTCTGATGCTTTTTTCTATAGAAAAAGTTTACATTTATTTGTGATGTTAAATCTTTTGAATGACATAAAAAATCACATATCCGTGTTTTAAAAAAACGATAAAAAATACTATTAGTTGTATGAAACAATATAAAAAGGTTTTTTATGCAATTCCTTCTGCTATAATTTGAAGTTTTTCTTTTTTAAAATCCATAAGCTGTAACAATAAAGACTTATTTTCTGTATCGTATTGTGAGTTAAATCTTAAAAATACAATGTCTTTTTCCCTGTTCTTGATAATCTGTTTTATTTGTTTATAAAATTACATTATAAGCCTTATGTGAATAAAAAAAGGTTTTTTTTCAGTTTTTATAGATAATTGATTTCGAATTATATGTTTAACTATATAAAGATAAATATTTAATTGCATAATAATATTTTTACTTCTATTTTTTTTCTCATAAATAGGTTTGAATATTGCTCGTTAGATTTTTGTATATTGTACTATTTAAAGTGATTATTTTTGTTTTACTATATATACTTTTATAGATTCTTCTCTGATATTTTAAAAGACTGAGTTTATTCATATGCATAATAGTTTTTTTGTGCTCTTTAATTAACATCAAAAAACATTTATTTCCAGAGAAACCTCTTATATATGAACTATTACATTATGATAAATTTTGTTTCTTTTTCTGTTTTTATATTAATAAAATCAAAAATCGTATGTTATTTTAGATTTTATTTTTATAAATGAAGAAATATTTATTTAATTATCTTTCATTTTTTTTAAATCTAATACATATCTTTTCAAATGTGAACATAAATTTTATATTTCTAGATTTGAAAATTCATGGTTTTATCCACATAAATGCTGTTAATATTGAATTGCCATATATTTACTGTTTCAAGTGAATATTATAGTAGAATTTTCATATTTAATAAATTATATTCAAGAATTATGATAAGTTGTCGAAGATATATGTTTTATAATGATTTTAGACGTGGGTTAAATAGAATCGATTTTGAAATTTTTTTTTTGAAATTTTATTTAGATGGATTTTGTCTGAAGGTTCAAATTTTACAATGATTATAGACATGGGTTATATTTTAATTAATTTGGACATTTTTTTTATAAAGTTTGTTTGGCAAGATTAAATCGAAAGTTAAAATTTTAATATAATTATAGATAAGGAAATAAATTAAATATACACTGTAAATTGAATAATTATTTGATATTATTTATATGTCAACATTTGCTGTTTTGTTTTTAAGTTTTTCGGTGGATATAATTATTTGCTTACAATAATTCAATTTTGTATTTTAATGTATAAATAATATTTAGCTTCTATAAGATGTTTTATCGTATATAATAAATATCCTAATTTGCTTTATTTTACATATAATAAACTTGATTTATGCATTTTGAATTTTACATAAGATTTGAATAGAAAGGTTTAATATTGTTACTTTATATGAAATTATATTTTATTATTTATATCACTGCTAATACTAGAATATCTTTTATTTATTGTTTGAAAAAAGTGCGCGATTCTAATAACAAAATCATATATATACTAGAGTTGATGAACAGAAATATATGAATCGTTTTATTTTTTAGTTTTTATACACCTTTGTTATGTTCTCAACAGTTTCTTTTGCTCTCTATCTAAAGAAGCTGATCTAAAATGGTCATTGATCAAATTTACCCCTTTACTAGATAAGAAAATAAAATAATACGATTTTTACCATGATATTTCCGTCTATTTCTCCGAATTTTTTTCATAAAGCTGATATTTTATCCATTGAGTTAATATTTATGTGTTTTTTTCTTAAGTATAATTACATTATAATAATTTTCTATGCTTCTTGTAAATTTATAAGATTTTAATAATATCTAATAAATTATTTTTATATTTTCATATATATAACCCCCTCTAATAATCTAATAAATAACTGCTGGTCATTTGGTATTTATATTATATATGTTTCTAGATATATTAATAATTTATTAAATGTTCATGTAGCATGACTGTTTTCTTTTTAGTCTAATTTTTACAGAAATATCAAAGTTCAATTTTATTTAATTAATAGATAATAAATTTGCATCTACAGAAATTAAAATATAATATTCTAAACTGATTATCAAAAGTTTAATTTTAAAAGCTTTTTTATCAGGTGTCAAAAAAGCCCTTTAGGGTTGATTTCGGCATATGAACCATTCATTGCATATGCATTTTATGCTATCTTTATCACACAAGCTAGTTTTCTTTAGAGCATATCCATGATTCTAGCCATCACGTATTTCGTATACTCGACTAGTTTCACCTTTACCTATTTGTTTGATGAATCTGTAGGAACAAAAGTTGACTGCATTCATTCATTTTGGTTTCCTTTAAAATTTTTTTTTATTATTATAAAAGATTAATTAATTTATATATATATATCTGGCAACATTAGAGGTGGGAACGCCTTTTCAAATATTGATGCTATAATTCACACCTTTATTCTATTTTTATGATCGTGCCTTACATGGTTTCTTTTGGTGATATACGAGTATTTGAATAAATTTCGTTCTAGGATTTTGTTTTTTATTAATATCAACATTAAAAATAGCATGAACTTACTAATTCATACATGAGTTTAACACGTTAAAGAGTTCAAAATATATATAAATACGCAATTAAGTTTTATGCTATGTGACTTTATTTTATAATATTGAGCTTTAAGAAAGTAACTATTTATATTTTTAATGAAATGATTAAACAATAAAACATTTATCTGGTTTCAATATAATGGTTATTGTGTTTTAAAACCACTCTATTAATAATCTATACTTTTTGGTTTGTTTTCAATAATTGAAGCTCATTAATGTAATTCTTAAGCCCACATCGAAATAATATATGGACGAAAGAAAACAAGACTTTCGTCCAGAAAAAATAGAAGAAAACCTGTCGAGGTTAAACGATAGGGAAAGTGACACCCGAAACAACTTTCTTGCTGCTTGGGGGATGGCATTGGCGGGAGATTTGGGACCTCTCGCCAGGAAAATTTATAAAGTGGATGGGAAGTCTTGGTGGAAGAAAAGAGGTGGTGCTGGTGGCTTGAATGGATGAATTAGAATTGGATTTAATTTGGGTGCGCCGTAGGCTATGCCAAAATTTTGTCTGAACTTTTATGACCTCAATAAATAAATATTTTTTACTTTATTATCATTATATATACTTATTAATATTTTAATAATCATTTTTAATCTTATTTCATATTAAAATGAAGGTTTCTATAAATCATAATATATTGCTATTAATAAACTCAGATTTAATAATGTTCCCTTTCCCTTTCTATTAATATTTATATATTTAGCCATAATTAATTATTATTATTTTATAATGTATTAAATTTAATTTCATATATATAATTCAATAGTATTAACTCGTTTTTTAGTTGTGAATAGTGTTTAAAAATTATTATTTTGTATTAAATTAATTTATATATTGATTAACGATTTTTTCTCTATAAAAGATAGATATTTAATTATTAATTATAAAATTATTGATGCATTCGTATAACTGAATTTAATAGAAATATTATTTGTAGTTTTATGTAATAAAATATAGAAATATTTTGTTTTATATATTTCAAACATCTAATCTTAAAAAAAATGTTGTTTTGGACATGGACAAGGAATAATATCTGTAAAAAATGATTTATAATAATATAAATCATTATGTTTGTTTATTTATCTTAGTTTTTAAAAAATTTGATTTTTTTATAGAATTGAAATGTATTTTACGAACTAATATTGCTAATGAATAAGATAATTTTACTAAATATAGATGTATTATATTCTTAAGATTTAAATATTTTATTTTACTATTATTTTTGAAGCAATTTATTACTAAATATCTTCAAGCTTTAGAAATACTTTTTTTTGTTTTTGTAGCTCTTAATCTTTAATTTAATTCATTTTTTTTTTACTATAAGCTCTTACTTCCTGGAAAATAACTTTTTTGATTTTGTATATATAGAGTTACTTAATTATGCTCTTGATAGAGATATCTAGAGTCGGTTGATCAAGCTTTTTGTATCATATATTTCATCACATTTTTTAAGAGCTTTGATTTGCAGATAATTTAGCTTCGTTTGTTTATATCATATGAATTATTGAAGAACTTCATTTAGTATATTGTTTGTTTATTTTCGAAAAAAGTGATCATTGGAATATTAGATAAATTATTTCTTTAATTTTGAGAATCATTGTGCTATATTTAATTTAAAAAGTCAATAATTACTTTAAACGATGCAATATTAAATGTAAAATTATAATGCTTATTTCAATAAAATGGATATACTGATTTAAAATCATAGACTGGAAAATAATTTAAGCATGTCATTTTAAACATTACAGTGGTTTTTTACATTTTGAATTTTGCTTATTTATTAGATATTTAAGAATTTGACAGGAACATTATATTTATGTGTGTTTTTATAGTTTATATTAATAGATTTCTGACTCTTTATAATACATATAATTTAGAGCTAAATTCTTTTTAATTTATATTAGATATCCCTATTTATAGTTCATTTTCTTTGTTAAATTATATATAATGATAAAATTATAAATTGAGTATCTATTATAAAAAATACAAAATATTCTGCTTATTTGGTTTTATATTTAAATAATATTCGTTTTTGTCTATTTTTCTTGCTTATTGCTTTTTTAATCTGGTATATGTTTATTAAAATCCCGCCCTGACATGAATCTTCTCGGGATGCAGAATACCGAGAAGAAATCGGACAATCATTCCGCT
This sequence comes from Rhyacophila brunnea, assembly GCF_057557595.1. NCBI lineage: Eukaryota > Metazoa > Arthropoda > Insecta > Trichoptera > Rhyacophilidae > Rhyacophila > Rhyacophila brunnea. The sequence goes on along the minus strand of NW_028232809.1, from coordinate 630,002 downwards.
GATTGTTATCGATGGGGTTAATACACCCATAACAACTTTTCTGCTGCTTGGAGGATGGCATTGGCGGGAGATTAAGGTCCTCTCGCCAGGAGAAAATTTAAAAAATGAATGAGAAGTCTTGGTGGAGGGAATGGAGTTCGGCTGCGGCCAAGAGAAGAAAAAGAATTTTGGTTTTTCAAAAGTTACGCCGAAGGCCTTGCATTTTTTTTTCTGAGCTTTTTTTCGGAAATATATAATAAAGTGAAATTTAACCTGTATATTTTTTTTCTCCTAATAATTTTATCATAATATATTATATGTTTCTTGTAAATTTACTTCTTACTATATTTATTTATCTGATTATTATCCCATTTTCATATATATCTAAATCACTTCCTAATAATTTAATAAATATTTGCTGGTTCATTTTTTATTTGTATTGTATTTGTTTCTAAATTATTATTAAATGCATATATAGCATTTCTAAAGTATTTATTAAGAATTTTTGCTAAAATTCACAATTCCTAAAAGATTTAATTCATAGATAATAAGTTTGGCTTCTAAAAAATTATAATTCAATATTTTATTTTTGTTTGTTACAAATATTACTTTTAACTGATTGTTTTCTAATTGTAAATATTATATAATGTTTGTAGATTTCTGTAAAAGTTTTCATACGAAGTATCGTCATTTTACTAGATTCGGAAAACTGTTTATTTTTTTATAAAATAAAAAAAATTTTATAAGTTTTTTTGTAGGAATTAATAGATGTTAGTTTTATAAAATTTTAAAAAAAAGATTTATAAATTTAATTCGCCGTTAATTGAATATATTTATCTATAATAACAGAAAATCAATATTATGTTTAATTTCCATCTATTATATCTTTTACGTATGTTTCGAAACACAAACATGTACATATTTCTGTTTGAATTATTGTGTGTATTAAGACATACATTTGTGACTAAAAATTAAAAAAAAAAGATAATTCAAAAATATTTTGGTTTGTATCGAAGAAAAGTGTCTAAGCATATGTATATAAACTAAAAATTATAGATTAAAGTGTTTTTGATGTTTATGAATATAATAAATATGTAGAAAAAATAAGTAAATTAAATGCAACATCTGTAATTTATTGGGATAAAATGATAATCAAAAAATAAAATCATTATATTTTATTAGATTTGAATTGATCCTAATGGAAATATTTAGAGGATAATTCAGCCCAGTTTATATATTATATATTATTGCTGTGTCTTTTCTGGCTATAATTTTTATATTCAATGGGGAAATAGGTGAATTAAATTTACGTTTAAATACTTTAGTTATCAATTTCATTAAAATATAAATTATAGTTTTTAAATATTTATTATTGACCATAAAATAAATGGTATTTAGAATAGTAATATTGCAAAACAATTTTTATATATGATGATCATAGACATTTTATATTCGATGTATTTTTATTTTCTTGTATTTTATCGCGTAATTTTTTCCTACCTTTACACATTAATCGTGAGAATTTATTTAAAGCTATTAAATTTTTAAGATCTGAAATTTTCTAAATGAGCTAGGTTCTTGTCTTGTTTAAGATAAATAAATGAATGTTTCTAGAGCAATTTTTTTATTCGCATTTTTTAATAATGAAAGTCTACTTTTATATAGAAAAAAACGATTTTTATTACAAGCGAATGTTAGATATTACATTATCATCCTTTACAATAATTTTTTTTTCGACGAAATAAACTTGAATTCATAACATTATATCTATGCTAAATCGATACATATTTTTAATTTCTAATTTTACTAGAGTCATGAGAGGCATTTATTTTAAGATAGTCAAAGGTAAAAAAGAAAAGAGTGATCGAACACTGGAGTCAAATTAAAAAAATAGCTCAATACATCAGAAATACAAAGTTAAGTGTTAAAAAGAAACCCAATAATCGTAGAGATAGTAAATTTATTTAGTCAAAAACAGAAAACGTGTGTCATCTATTACTAGAGTCACAATTTACCACAGCATCTAGTTTCTTATACTTATAGAGATACAAGAGTATTATATCTATCGATTTGCTCAAGAAGCTTATATTACACATTTCATAAATATACTACAGTCACTTTTTTCTCTAAAAGTGATTTCAAAACTACCATTTACGGATGCCAGCCTAACAAACACCAATCGAGTCTCAAAATTTCCCTCTTTTTTATCGTATATTAAGGTATAGGATTAATTCATCAGGATTACTAAGTTCATCAGTGATTATATTGCGCTGACGTGTATAACCTTCCGTGCATGCTAAAAAAATTGCCAGTATGAAAGTTGCCAGTATGAAAATTGCCATTATGACATTTGCCATTATGAGAATTGCCATTATGACAAAAGTGCATGCGATAAAAATTGCCATTATGACAAAAGTGCATGCGAGAAAAACTGCCATTATGAGAATTGCCATTATGACAAAAGTGCATGCGAGAAAAATTGCCATTATGACATTTGCCATTATGAGAATTGCCATTATGAGAATTGCCATTATGACAAAAGTGCATGCGATAAAAATTGCCATTATGAAAATTGCCATTATGACAAAAGTGCATGCGATAAAAATTGCCATTATGAGAATTGCCATTATGACAAAAGTGCATGCGATAAAAATTGCCATTATGACAAAAGTGCATGCGATAAAAATTGCCATTATGACTTTTGCCATTATGAAAATTGCCATTATGACTTTTACCCTAAACCCTAAACCCTAAGCCCTCACCCAACCCTAATTTGTCTTTTTTTGTCCCTTTATAGCAAGGATATGTGTGAGAGCAGAGTTGGTTGCCATAATTGATCAGCGACGGAAAATAGATTTAATCACAACCATCTTCCTTGTCGACTACCGCCTAATAAAACAAGTCTAATCAATAGAGATTAACTGGTCACAGACAATGGGAAGGATCACACGCGGGGTTACATCGGATAAACGATAGATAAAATAATAAAAAAGCGAATGACTTTAATTAGAATTACGTACATGCATAAATAAAAAATAAATAAATTTATCTTTAATTAATTTAGCATTAACATAAATGTAATATACAAGATGCCTATTATTATTCCTTAAGTGATTTTAGTTATTCGATAAATTACGGAATAATCAAATATATCTAAAATTCTAGGATTTATATTTTTTTTCATTTTTGCTTTCTACACAGACTACAATTATGGTTTAAATCTTTAATCACGAATAAGAATTAAAAATTTTCATGATTTTTATAATGTGGAGTCTGTCGTCTTACTTTTTATATGATTCAAAAATAGACCAAATAATACATTTCTGCTTTAATTGATATATTTATCACATTTTAAATTAGAGATTCTTAGGATTTTATATATTTTGGCATAACAGAAATTGGATTTTGACAATCTAATCATTAAGTCACAACATATTATATAATTAAACTGCAATAAAGTAAATAAATATAATAATCCCCATGTTTATTTAAATAAATTAAATACCAATCACACTTGGTTCGGTTCAATTTTTACGCTATGTTTTCCTATCCATTATAATATATTACTAAAGTTAATCATGCTGTAAAAAAAAGTTTTTGTAATTTGTATTCGATTATAGCATTATATTCTATAATTTTATTTAAAAAAAAACGAAATTTACTTTATGCACTTTTGAATATCAGTGACAGAACCATAAGCCAGATATAAATCATTTTAATGTTTATTTGCATAATATATCCAGCTTCAATAATTACCCATAAAACTCAGCCAACTATACTTTTGTTCCTTCAGTAGAATTTCAATTCTTAATTAATTATTTTAATAATGCTACAAAAAAACGTACCTGCCTTGCATTTTGACAATAACAAGAAATTGAATGTAAAATGAATTTAAATATGCAAAAGTATATATATGAACAATATTATAAAATATTAGAACCATAGTTGAAGGTTTTTTTTATCATTTCTGATTCATGCTCTCATAATATGTAAAATATCGGAAAAAATATTATGACACAACGTTCTATTAATATGTTTTGAAGTCTTTCTGGAATAATTTCTTCATTTTTTACTGTTTATCAGTTAAAATTAAAAAAATATGATTCATTTTGCAGTGTAGTTATTTTTCAACCTATATCAATATGTAGATTTGTGATTACTATTGAAGACTGACATCTATAGATTATTTGGAACAAAAATTTTAAATAAACAGTTGATGATTAAAGCTCATAATCGGCAGAATTTTTTTCATTCAAGGGCAATTATTATTTTATTTTATAATACATATTATCTTAGCCCTTTGAAATAGTAGAATTCAAACGAATGCATTCATTTTAGTAATCGGTTTCATTTTCATACACGATAATAAAAATCTGATTACACCCTTCGATACTAGCATTGGAATATCAGCAATTGAAAACATATGAAACGAAGAGAACTAAAAACAATGATTTACTATGAATGAAAAATCGTCAATTTAAAGATATTATATAAGAAAATTCCCTATTACTATAAAGAATTTATTCTGAATATTGTAAACAACGTGTAATATATAGAAAGTTATAAATTTAGACATTTGCTCCTCTAAATCCAGGAAACTAAGAGTTCAAAAAGTTATTTTAGCCGTAATTTTTTTTTAATTTAAGTAGGAAGGTTATGAAACTTATTGAATGAAAAAGATTTCAAAATAACATAATCTAGAAATTAATCTAAATTTTACTGATTTGCAATATAAAAATATTTAGAATAAAATATATGCATAAATAATTTGAAGCAAAAGTTAACTCTATTTTATTTATTTATATATGATAGTTGAACGCAACAGTGAATATTATTAATCGCAAAAAATAGGCGAAAGTTTATATATTGATCATAAGTTGATTCGGAAAGAGTGTTTGTATGATCGAGTGAACGAAGAAAATAATGTTTATAGTTTGATAAAATAATAATTTACTCTTTTTAAAATTAAAGATCATTTATAATGAGATGTAAATATAAATTATTTTGCTAAATATTAGAATATCAGATACATATACTCTTTCTATGATTGAAGATATTCATATTGCCATTTTTGGTTATAGACTAATTTACACTGATCAACTATAAAAACCCACTAAATTTGAAATATTTGATTTAGTGTAAATTATATAAATAGAATTCATGAAATGTAAGAAAGCATTGGATTATATAAAGCATAAATGATTCAATTAAATTTGGAGATTATAAAACATTAAAAACATCATTTATATTTTATAAATATAAAACAACACACAAAGTTTTATTTATGTATCAGCTATTGTTTGGATTATAAACGATTGGAAATTTTATGGTATATATCAGCGAGTAAGAAACTGATATTATATGAAAATTTTACTACTCAGCTAAATGAATTTCATATTCGTGCCCTTTAACTTTTCGATGTGAATCAATTGTTAAATATGGCATGTATTTAAATGTAACGCAATAAATATAGAATTCTAAAAACCATGAGGAGATGTTAACAGGTATACATTTAATACTATTAAAAAACCGAATTTTTTTACCTGATTTTATACATCATTATATGCGATCAAGTTGCCAAAAATATCTTTCTATTTTTCATCAGTAAGTATTTTAAGTAGTAATGTTTGATGATATCTTTAAAAAGAATTGCTATATTGAAAATTACAATGGTTCAATATATTGTATCTTGTTTTTTATGTGTTTATTCGGGTATGATAAATTTTGATTTTTTCTTCGAGCAAAATCTTATTATTTTACCGATAACACATGATATCCATATTCTTAGAAATATTCCAATCTCTTAAACCTTCTTGAAGCCACTTCTCAAGACCCATTAGTTAATACTTATAAAAAAATACAAAAGGAAGTCGTGAAATGATCATATGTTGAGATCCAATATACGCGTTAATATATATAAAGCACAAAAATACAAAATATATTTTACATTTTTTTAGATCTAAAAAAACAAAATATTTATTATACGAAATCATTTTTGCTAATAACGCAAAAATTTGTCATAACCAGAATTTATGAAATAAATTTGGCTACTGAATAAAAAAAATATTTCTGAAGTTGCTTTCATTTTAAAAATTAAATAATGCTAAAAGAAATTTACATTTTTTGAAGTTAAAAGAAAATTTAGGCAAAAAATTTATTTACCAGGACTATCCTATTTCAACCCGGACTAATTTTTAGACTCATAGTATTATATAAATGGAATTTATTTCATTTTATAATTTATAAATAATAAAATAAATTCATATATTGATTAATTCAGACTGATATTTAGGTTAAAATTAAATTTTCACCTTTCTTTTGCAAATAATGTATCAATTAGCTACAATAAACCTATAAACAATTTTTATGTCCTATTTTATATTTATTGTAGCTCTTGATCTAAAATAACCACGATAAAATTCTTTAATTAAGTGTTTTTTTATTTTTTTACTGTATCTAAATCTTTTAATCACTGGATGTATTTTTCCATAAATTATTAGATACGTTTATTTTTTTTACCAGGACCCCGAAGTATATTATATAAGGGTACATTTGAATGATCATTATTTTTGTTATAAAAATGCTAAAAATATACCTTTGCTTTATATAAAGTTTGCATAAGAAGGTCATAAATATTTTTATTAATCATTTTTAAAAATTAATTTTAATAGAATCTATTAGTTTAAATACGAAATAGTGAATACGTAAAAAAAATGAAGATTTCACTCAAATCACCAGCCGATTTATTTACATCTAAATTTAAAGATAATGTACGAATATCACCAGTTCAAAAGACAATAAACAAAATGATCATAGAAATATAATGGATATAAATTTATAGAATGTTTATATATAAATATAAATAAATCGAAAATAACAAATTTCAAATTTTCAATTATTTATGGTAGAAAGCTTACAATTTAAATACATATAAAGTTTTCGATAAGTGATCTTTTAAAATAAATGTGATATATAAATTTACAGTAAAATACATTCCATGTATTTCTGACATATTAATTATGTTGATGTGAAAGCGTAATATTTTCACCTTTTAAATTTTCTTGCCCTTTACAGTCTGTATAAGAATAAAATGGTTTTTTTCAATCTTTCAGACCATTTCCAAACCAGTCTCTTTAAATTTTTAGTAAATAGATTCATTAAGCACTAAAAACTATGTAGAAAATATTTTGAAGAATGGGATTTATTAAGATTAAATAATGTCTTTTGAATTTGTATAATCAAGAATATTTCAAATATAATGATTTAATAGGTGAATATAATATGACTAAGAAATTCTTTTACAATCAGTACATATTTAAATAACAGTATTTATCCCAAAATACGAGTAATTTAATATTTAGATGAAGAATTTCTCATAATAATTATAAATATAAACATCTATCATATGTATTTTTTAGAGATCATTCTATCTAATTAAATATAATAATTCTTTCTACTACAAACTATATATCATATCAAAAGAATTTAGTGATATGAATAAATATATGTTCATCCATATTAATATGCTATAAAATAACAAGTTATTATCTTCTAAAATATATAAAAAAGTATGTATAGAAAATCATTTGATATTTCCAATAAATATCAATACCCGAATATTTATAAATATTTTTCTTGCAATCATCTTTAATATACAAACGATAAAAACCACTACAAAATGTCACAGCTGTTCATATTTCTTAGGTATATTAAAAGCAAGAAATTTGTAAATTAATGGATATAAAAATTTTTATTAGCCGAATGCTATGTCCATTTTTCGATATATTGATTACTAAGTCCAACATGAGCCTACTAAACGACCCAATTTTAAAATAAATAAGATATTATACACAAATTGAACTATATCAACATAATACTTATTTTTTTAATAATAGTTAAAGTCTTTGTTGTTGATATTTATTTGCTATACTTTTAATTAATTTACTGCTCATATTGTGCTGCATAATTTGGCAAGTCAAATAGAAAAAAATTAATATCAGTGTTAAATCGACCTACTTCCTAATTGTGCATCCAAATTACAAAATTGGTTTTTTTCATGAGAAACGTTTTTCTCTATCATATGGAAATTTAATATTCTGTAATGACATCCAGGAATTTTTTTTCTGCATAATGTGTTGCTTGTAAGTAAATCAAGTATTTGAAACATCTTCCTGTAAATTCCAGGCAAATTTTTCAAGTATTAAAATGAAAAGCGCATTTTTAGCCCTTTATATATTTATAAATTCCTTTATTAGAATATTGCATCATAATATTTTCTATATTTGATATTCTATTTATATTTTGTGTAAAATACAATCACTTTAAACATGAATTTCTAGTATGAGACCATAAAATGTTTTTTTATTGAATCTATTCACAATCGATTCTTAAAAATTTTCTAAAATATCTTCTCTTGCGATTTTATTCCGCGGACGTAATTGGCCGCATACTTTTGAACTAAGAGAACTAAATAAAATTATGAAACCACAAATACAGCTATTTTTAAGTAATTTACTGGGCTTGTGGCATAAAATATTACATTTTGATCTAAACTTTTTTTCAATCAAAAATATATATTTTTCTTAAATGACTGTTTAAAAATGCTTTCTATGCAAATCATAGGATTGAGAAAGATTCTTGACTGATAAGCCTTGAAAGAAAGGGCTACCGATAAGTATATAGCAGAGAAAGAGATAGTAAAATGTATTTATGAAGTTTGCTCCAATGATTATATCACATAATCTGTTTAAGAAAACATAAAAGTCGAATCAAAAATTAACCCATAAATCAAAAAATCAATAAAATGCTTTTCTATATCTTAAAAGCAAAAAAATAAAATGTATTTACATTTTTAGTTCAATTCTAAAAGATCACATATTTGGTTATGTGAAATTTTGAAAATTTAATTTGCATTAATAAAGTAATCTTGCTACAATTACGAAGGATGGTCTAAATTTAACAAACATTGAAGCAATTCGGTGGAAAAGACAGAATCTTAGGTTTCTAGCTTATTAAATTGGTATAAATTTCCATTTATAAAACATATAAATCCGCGCCAAAAATATCAACAAACTATCTTGAGCATAAGCTTTTGGGTTTATTCAAACTAGTTCTATTAATTATTATGAATATATTTTGAAATAATACTAATACGGGAAAAAATATTACTTGAAAAAGTAAATTTACAATTACATATTTTTTTACATTTAAACATTTTTTCCAATTAAATTTCGTGTAAATATAAATGAACTTGGTGTGAAAATCACGCTTTTTATGCGAAGTAAGTTGATAGAATATACACTTATTTGCATATTCTACCCACCTGAAAGATGATTGACCTCCAAAAAAGAAAATTCAAGATGGTTTATTAAAAAAAACATTTATTTAGGATATTTAAAAAAACATTATTTCTTCATATTTATTATTACTTAAATAATTTGTGAATGACCACGTGTAAAGATTGTAATCATATAGTTTAAATATTGTTTCAATTGCTAAGATATTTTATAATTTAATAAAACATGAATATAATATATTTTATGATTTAATAAAAGATGAATATAATATATTTTATATTTATCTATTAAAATTACATATATTCTATATACAAATAACCAGGGTTTAGCATATTGTTTTAAATCCAACTCATGATAAGATTGTCATATCATATAAATACCGCAATTTTAATTTTTTTTCCCTGTTATATATTCAAAATACACCACAAAGTTTTAGAGATTTTCTGACAATTTTTGCATTACTAATTTAAGGAAAATTAAATGACCTAATGTTGGATAATAAAACTTAAAATTGACTTCTGCCTAAATAATATTATGTATTTTTACAATTTAAAAAAATTTAAATAAATATTCTACTATTTTTTTAATTATAGGTCCCCACCTAGGCTACATATGAAAATAAAATTATGAATAAAAATAAGCTACAGCAAATTAATTGATATCACCTTAAAATGTAATAATATTTTATTTACTGAAAATTGTTAGTTATGATTAATAACAAATGCAGAAAATCCTTTTATCTACGGAAAAAAATATTACAACCGTCTGGAATTGTGTTTTATATCACAAATGCAAGTTGTGAATTTAAATCAATTGATAAAATGGTATTTGTATTTTGTTATAAACATTAGTTCTTAGCCTATAAATCTATAAACAATGAATTGGAGTTTTTAGTGGCAGCTAGCGCAAATAAATATTCTTTTCAATTATTTAAAAAAGCAAAGCGCATTGCTGTAAATTGCTTGATCTAAAAATATATATTTACGGAAAATATTTAGGAAATAATCTAAGTAGAAAATTCCATAAAAAAAAAGAAACTAGCCACAGTAGAATTTTATTTTACGATATATCTATAATTATGTTTTAAAAATTAAGGTAAATTCTATATATCAAGAATCTTTATAAATGTAATTATTAATCTGTATGATTTTTGAACATATATGAATTTTACAGACACAACAAATTCAATGTATCTATAAAAGAGTAGAGACAAAAAATATGAATTTTTTTGTCTTTTAGACTGGTAAATATATTATAACCGAGTAGAGGAAATCCACCAGTAGTTAAAACTAGCATGAAAAGGGGTACTACACACAAAAAATTTAATGATGAAGTCTATTTTATAAATAATTTAGCCTAAATACTGTGATGAAAGATTAATTCCTTCAATATGTAATGACTAGGAAAATCCTGTTTTAGCTTCAATGACTTTTTACTGCATAGATATTTATAAAAAAATGTTTATTAGGTTATTAAAAATTTAAGATTCGCTTAATCTATATGTAGAAATTGTTTTTCATATTTATTCATGATAATACCAACCGTTGCAATATTATGTAACAATTGAGTTACTTGATATTTATAATTGATATATGCATACATGGGCAGCTTTGCTCAAAAAACTATAAAAGCATAGCTTTGGTTTGAATAAATCCCAATTAAAATTGTTGCGATAAATAAAAAGTTTTTTTAAATGTTGAAATGTCAACAAAAAATACAAAAACGTTCGGCTTTTTATTGGAATTCCCATGATGAAGAAATATTGCATTTTTGTATAATCATAAACTATTACAAAAAAACGATAAAACTTTACTTGACTGAAATATTTGTAGTTTATAAAACACTAATTTTTGATGCAAATGAGTTGTTTTTCTTTGTAATACAGAGTTTTAAATCCCTTTTTTTCAGCCAGTAAATTATATGATATGAGAGGTTACACAAAAAAAATGTCTTTAAAGTGCTGAGCAAGTCGTTTGCCGAATTTTCTAGCATATATATTTATTGATTTCTATGTATCGTGCAATAATATATAATATTTGAAATCCGAAAATATACGTTTTTAAACATTATAATCCATTCTTAAACGATACAATCAATATTAGAATGACTCAAGACTGTGTAAATATGAACATAAAAAAAAATTTCGTGCTGGTTAACTTTATTTTCATTAATTTACTAAGCTTATGTATAATCAAAGCTTACAGATCGCTAAATTCTAATAACGTACATAATTTAGATTTTTTTACAAATTATCAAAGTAAAATAATCTATTTTATTATGAATTACATATTTAAAATGTTTAAATATTATATTTAAGCCCATTAAGGATAGAAATAATATGATCATGGATTTATTTCAATGCTTTTTATCTTGATTTAAAATACTAAATTGTAGAGCAAAAAATATTAATCTAATTCGATATTACAAAAAAAACATTTTTACTTAAGAAAAAATATGAAATTTATGTCGCAAGAAACATATATGCTGGAATCATCAACTTAAAAAATTTTTAAATTATATAAGTTCTATAAATTAATAATATTAGACAATTCTAAACATTGATGATAGCTTTTATTCAAATTTAGCACTTTCTTATTATAAACTGAAAATTATGAGAAGTGGCAAATATAAATTTAAACTTTTATCATCTAAAAAAGACTAGGTTGGGAAATTTATGGACTAATCAAAGATTATTCTTTTTGGAGGCTACTACACACACAAAATAATTCATTTTCTTTTTATATGAAAACTAGTGTGCTTAGCTTATTCTGTAATATATTTTATAAGAAAATATGATCATTGTGGTTTTTTTTGTTTGAAAATTTAAAAAAATCGACATATATAATGATAAGGCAATTTTTTTCTATGGATTTACAACTAAGAAAGGCAAAATATAAACGATAAGAGTACATTTGCACATGCAATAGTTTGAATCTACGTAATTCATACACTTTGTATTACGAAAATAAAGCTACTCTGATAAATTATTATATAGTTTATATGATTCTTTGGTCGAATCTTAATTCTTGTGAGAATTTTATATTTGATAATAGCATACTATAGTTATCTAGCAATGATGTTAAGGGCGTAAAATTTCAGAGCTTTTTATTTTATTTTGTTCGTTTTATATTAAAAAAGAATTGTGGGCATGAATAAGTTTGAACCTAAAGATGTTGATTTCATGCTAATATATTGATTAAATTAATTTTTTGGAAATTAGGCACAATTGGCTGGCTAACTAACTTTGTCAACGGCAACAAAATATATTTTTTTTTTAATTTGTCCTAAAATTGCCAGATTAAAGAAAGCTGTGGTGGTGTGAACTAGTATTTATAATAAAAGCAAATCAAGTAAAATTAAATGTTTTAAAAAACCAACTTATAAATCATAATAGCCACATTTGAATAAAAATTAGTTTTTTAAAATGAAAAATTTATTATATCTAATTTATTCCTTAAAGATTTTTTACTTTCATAAGCAGCAGAAACCAAAAAATTTAGATTGTTATCCATGAATCTTTTTTTTGAGGAAAACTTAATTATGTAAAAATACCATATATGAAAAATGTTGTCATATATATTACCCATTATTTATTATATTTTCTTATCGCGTTTTTATTTTATGGTAAATTTTTATTATATAATGTTTTAATATAAAAAATAAAGGAAATTTATGATTAAATAAGATACTGCTGTTAAATTTCTTTCGACATTATATATCGTTCTTTAAATTTCAATTTACTTTTTTTGTCAAAATAATCGATGATTTTGTATTTTAAACATTTATTTTGTTTTGTAATTTTATATCAATTGAAATAAGTAGTATTTGTATTATTTGCTTATTAGTTTGTATACTGACAAATTATGTTTTTAGTCTAGCATATTAATTATTTTCGTGTTGAATGTAAATTGTTTTCTTATTAAAATTTAAATCAAAAATAAAATTATATTTTCATGAATCATTGAAATTTGTAAATCTGAAATATTTTTTTTTGTGTTTATACAATTTTCAGCTATAAATATAAAGCTTAACTATCGTTATTAAAAAATATTTTCGATTTCATTTATATTTTTAAAGCATGTAGGGAAAAAAAATAATATCCTATTGTTCCGAGTCATCTTCTGATACTTATAATATTTTTAATCCTATGAATTTTATTTATTTTTATTACTGGCTATGTTTCTATTTTAATTATTTTCCAATTCTTTATCCTGTCTATTATACACGAGGTATACAAATGTTTTTGAAAAATTCGAAAAAATATTTACATACAATGTAAAATTTTTTTATTCGTTATAATTTTTTTCATAGAGTGTAGGCTGTATCCATTCAACAAAATATATATTTACTCAAATTTCTCAATATGTAATAAATTTTAATTTCCCCTAAATTTCTGATATTAAAAACGTTCCATATTATTGCTTTTTTTTTACTGTTAGATAATAAATTAAAATTATTGCACCATTATAAAAACTCTTTTTTTCATTTTACACATTTGAAAGGTTGATCTTTACTGCACAAAGTACATATCATACAACAAACATGTATTTAATGCATACTAGATGCAAGAAATATCGAAAAAACACATTATTAGAACCATGTTAAAAGAAATCTATAAAATTGCAAAATATAATGATTGTAAAGCGAAACAGCTTTACTCCTTTCTCAAATCTCTGTGTATCTAATTGAAGCAAAATTGGTATCACGAGCGTTGACTTACGAAGATACTACAATCAAAATTGAAAATATATGATCATAAAAACAGCAGAGCAAATAAGTTTTTTCATGTGAGCAACTATAATAATACAAGATAAGACGAGAGCGATAAATACTGGATGATAAAAGCTAGTTATATTAGAAATGTAAAGTTTTTCATGCAAATAAAAAAAAATGGATTTAAAAGCAAAAAATATATTAAATATGTGCGATTGAGCTACATAATTCGAAAATAAATATTTATCGATCGACAGATTATATCATACTGGAATTTAAAATGAAATTAATGAAACAGTAGCTTTAAAAAAATATAAACCGCATGTTTTTTGGTGTAGCTACAATATCTTAAAATAATGTATGAGGAAAAATCCAATAAACCAATTTTTTTTTAAAAAATTTCTAGCTTTTTTTCTTTCCAATGTTACTTTAAAAATATATGGTAACATTTGACAAATGAAATCGAGATTTAATCCATAATATAGTATAATTTTCCAAAAATTACTTGCATTTACATGCATCACGTTTCTATGTTTTCTATTTTTTTATAAAGTTATATGAATTTAGGTAACATAGTACAGCCGAATCTAATTTTATGTAAACTAAACTGTAAGAGAAACTAAACATTGAAAATAACTTTTTATACTCACGATATCTACAGTTTGTTTATCTATGCAGTTTATAAATATTGCATTCCAACATTTTATGTCTTGTGTATCAGATAATAAAACAATGAAAATGGATCAATAAATTTATATATGTATCATTCAATAATATAAGAACTATTGTAAAGCTTTAAATAGGGTTTTTTTATTTTTAAGCACATTAAAATCTTAAAAGTAAATTTTAGATAGTATTTTTGGTTTTTTAACGTGGTACAATATCTTTTATTTTTCTTAATGTGAATTTATTTATATATTATTTTTTCACAAGTTTATAAATTATTTAACTACCAAAGCATCAATAATTTTGTTTAGTGTAAATGAAATTTTTAATATTTATGAAATATATCTTTCGTCTTTCTCTCATGAAAGTTAAATTTTAATTTAAAAAGAAGCTTGAATTTCCTTTAAATTGAATATTATCCTTTGTGTTTTCACAAATTTGATAGTGGGATTAATGGTTTTAATATGATCAAGTCAATGGGGTCTTTTCAGGAAAAAGATCCATATCGTACAAGAAATGTTTTTGATCACTTGGTCTTGAGCTTGCATAACGTGAAGGTTTTTTTAGCCCCATATTTTCAGTATTTTTAAATCCAAAATAATTTTACATTATTCATATACCAATATTGTTTTATGAATTTCTTGTAGCTTAGCGACAATAATGATTTTTTAGTAGTTTATCGATGAACCATGAGTAAATAGTATTCAAAAATACAATCGTTTATTAACGAATCCAAGTCAAATAATACAACAATAACCATCACCACGCCTATTTTTTTATGTTTGGAAATTGGTATAGGTACCAAGTGATAAATGGATAGAAATATCCTTGTCAAAATTTAAAAAATTATTGCTCTAATTAATGCATGTTAAAAGCAATGTTGGCGAAATGGTGCAAAATAGAGTGAACTTTGATACATTTGTCAATTATAATTGTTTGATCTGTAGAAATAATAAAATATTATATCCATTAGTAATTTAGACACATGCTTTTAAATATTAGACAGATCATAGTTTTAAACAAATTATACCAATCAAAAGTTTGAGATTAGAATAAGATTAAAAATTCAAAGACTAATCGAGATTATGTATTTTGTGGACCAAAGAAGTTATATCATTAAGAATATATAAATTGATTTAGCAAAAAGTTATGTGTTTCATTAATTTATATTACTTACTTTGTATTTAATGGTTAATTTTTTGTCATGTAAATATTACAAACGAAATGGATATGTTCACTCGAACATCAAATTGTTGTTCTTGAATTGTGAAATTAATTTTTAATCGTCTGAGGCGAATTCGGGACAAACTACACACAATGATCATAAAACAATATACCATTAAGCATATTTCTATTGGTAAAACTTTGTCTACAGATTACTCAAGTGACAAAGTTTCTGTTGATGATCATTTAAGAGGGTTTTAATTACGCGTAATAAATAATAAAATTATGTTTTATCGATCAATAAATTATTTAATTTATACTGTAACAGTTGCTACTTATGGTGAATGATGTGTAAATTTTAATTGCAGAAACTTAGACAAACAAAAGGTTACATAAAATAAATCATTGTAAAATTATTTAATGAATGTCAAAGTA
The DNA here is from genome assembly GCF_057557595.1 of Rhyacophila brunnea. Classification (NCBI taxonomy): domain Eukaryota; kingdom Metazoa; phylum Arthropoda; class Insecta; order Trichoptera; family Rhyacophilidae; genus Rhyacophila; species Rhyacophila brunnea. The sequence goes on along the minus strand of NW_028232809.1, from coordinate 613,749 downwards.
TACACATAATATCAAAAAGACGCAAAATGATATTTTTTTTGCGAAACAGCTATAAAGAACAAACAAAAGAAGGAAACTGAATATAATAAAAATAACATACAGATAAAAATAACATACAGCTAAAAATAGCATACATATAAAAATATAAATATAATAGCTGCTCAAAAAGTTAATACCTACTCAGTAGTCTAAACTTCAGTAAATTACCGGCTATAAAACGCCTAGAAACTAGTATACTGTTCAATATATAGGGAAAAAATAATTCCTATAAACACATTTTATAAGCTTAATTCATTTTATTTTAAAAAAATTATATATCATGATGCTATTTTGATGTAATTCTATGTATTTTATAGATGAAAAAAGACAATTTATATTTTTAAATCTTATAACTTTAAATCGTTGGAAATTTGCTGGTTCGTTCTTTTTATTATATTTTTGAAGTTTTAAAAATAATCTGTGAATGGGACGGTGTGGTAACACGATATCATAGAAGGTACCTGAAGGAACTAGATGTCACGAACCAAGTTGAGGCATATATTCAAACATTGGGATTACGAAAACCCTTGAATTATAGGTCTCGAAAGAAGGAGGGGTATTGAAGAAGACTTTGAAGAGGAGAAGATAGCCGAAAGTATAAATACGCTGTGTGTACAGAGAATCAAGCAAGCTGTGTCTGAGAACAATAACTATAATTATGACTTTAAATATAGCCCTTAAATAAAAAATACCTTACAAATAAACAGTGAATATATTGATTTCAATTAAAAAAATAAATATATACGAATAAAATAAGCCGTAAGAAAACATAGCTGGTTTTAAAGATTTAAAAATAAATTAAAAAACGATATAAAACTTAATTTATTCAACATATTAGAATCGAATCCATATTTTTTTTTTGAATTAAATCGATTTAAAAAGTATATTTGGATAATAATAATAGATGTTATTTAATAAAAATATTTAAGAAATTTATTGCGAATATTAAACTGAAAGAAAACACGAAATAAACTACACGGAAAAAACTGGAAATTAAGATTTCTGTCTATGTTTAGTTTTGGCATGATTAAAAACTACTATTTATAGATGTTATGATTCTGATTTTATATCCTGTATTCATTATTAATAAAAATTGCGCAATTGCAATACATTTTATATATGCATAAAAAAATTTTTTTAGACTTTTACTCTAAGATTTTTTTGTTGTAAAATCAGAGAATAATTTTTACTTACATCATGATTGAATCTTGCTCATATAAAAAGAATCGTTTATAAATCACATGTTTTTATTATCTAGGGATCTCTATTAACTCTCAAATTCTAAGAAATAATACTTTTAATTATTATTTAATACATTATAAACTTAGTTAAGCCTTATAAAAAATAATTTTCCCAGCTAAAACATCAAATGTAAAAGACTTACATTTTTTTAATGTTAGTTTAACTCATATCGATAAAAATATATATGACTTTATAAAAATTAAGGTAACAATGATAACTATAAGACATTTTTGAACGTTTGTTGATAAACAAATATTTTATAATATATATGTTTAAAGGGTTGAAAAAACACAATTTATTTAACTTTTTAACTAAACCATTTGAAATCTAGGTAAATAATCCAAATGCGCAATTCAAAAAATAGATTTATCCAGGACATGAATATTTTTTTTTGCTTTGTTGACGTCTATTTTACTTTTTTTCTTAGAAAATAAAAAAAAAGGTTTTCAATTTTATCTTTATATAATCTTAGATATTTTTTGAAATTGTTGTGATAGCGAAATTATAACAACTCGAATTAGATTTTTATGTATGACGGTTTGCTGTATTTTTATTAGTATTTGAAAGTAAAATTTCGAAAATTTTAATAAAATGTGAAATAAAATCTTACAGCTAATTATAGGACAAATATATACAACTAGAATCAGATATTTTTTTTATTGCATGAATATTAGAATTTTTGTTGATATTAGAATTTTTTAATAAATACTGTGATTTTTGTATAAATATAATAATAAAAACACATAAGAAATGTTTGTTTTAAAAAGAATTAAATTGGTGAATAAAATAATTAATAATATACAACATAGTAAAGTTTATAAATATGATTTCAAGGGTATTCGAATATAGTTTACAACTTTTATTTTTAATTCTTACTCATTGGTTATCATTTGTTCTTATTAACCTTAAATTATATTTAAAACTAACACGAATATTGCATCCGCATAATCATGTCGTTTTATTACTTAGAATTTATTTTTCCTTTATATTATAGCATATTTTTACAAAAGTTAAAATAAAATATATGGATAGAACTTTTAGTACTTTTTTCTTGCTATTTTTTTTATTAAAGCATCACTATTCATCTTATTAGTAAATTTAAACCTAGTAATATAGTATAGTGTAAAATTGTCTCTGTAAATTCATACAAATTTTGATTAATTCACATAAAAACCATAATATTTCTTTTTAACTAAAATCAGTATTCTAGCACAATTTAGCCATTTTTTACATTATTTTTGTGTCAAAACAAATAAAAAAGCCATAAAATAGAAGAACGTGATCTTAACCGACTTTTAAAAATACTTTTAAAATTTTAGATCGAACAAAAATTTTCTAACGCCTTGAAAAACCGTACATACCACGTATATATGTACAAATAAGCCTGTAAAATACAATTCTTCATATATTTGTGCATAAAAAATAATTTTACCCTGATAGAAACATCTGCACATTAAAAGAACGCCATAATTTATGAGACATATCATGATTTTTATATCAAAAAAAAATAAACATATGCTTCGTACATGCAATTCAGTAAATTGACTTTCTTTTTTGACATAAAAATCTTTCTGGTTTTTTATTATGCCTAATATGCATAACCAGGGCGTAAGTAATGGTAAAAGCGTTGATCTTGATTATAAATCTGTTGGTAAAAATTTTTAATAATTTAAAAATTAAAGAAAACTGTGAATGAAGTTTCTTGAAAAAGAAGACAAAATTATTTAATATAAAATGACTTTGATATAAATTATATGAGGATTCTGCAGTTTTTCGTTTCGGAAAAAAACACTTGATATTTACAAAGGTTTTATTGTCTTTAAATACGAGAATAAAGCCAAAAATCAAATATGAACACTACTAAATAGAATTATAATACAAGATATATGGTGCATGAATTAAAGGAATCAGAAATTCTACATTTGCGCGTAAAAAAATACAGTTTAATAGGCTTTACTTACAATTCACACACCTGATTGTAAAGATATTATAATATCAACACATTATTTAAATAAAAAGATAGTACATGCAGCAAAAAATAATAATTTTAATTGTATATATAAGTGTCTCTTAGGGCAACGAAAGAGCGTGCATGCACCCAGACACTAAAATTTTGCATATAAATATATAATATAGGCTTTTAAAGAGGAGTGAAAAAAATAATCTGGATAATTTATTACAATTATAAAAGTAGAATTTTTCTTAGAATTGATACAAAATCATCACAATTTCAATTTTTGTGAAAGTGCGTAAATACATAAAATAAATCAAACACTAATTTTTAATATATATAACACGCCAGATTTATATTTCAATGTTATATAAATAATAAAAAGTGATTTTTGCAAATATGTAAAATTTACAATAAGATGATTTTAACAAAGATGTATGACCTAGTATAAATTTGGAAACATAAGAGTATTTTTTAAACCTGATTATTAAGAATATGATATATAAAACGACACCACATTACATTTTATACCGTACATATTACTTTGTTTTTTTAAAAATAGATATAGTCTATATTGAAATTTTGTAAACTTTACTAATGAATCAATATGTACATTAGTAGCTAAAATTTCTTTTTTTTCTATCACATAGGTTCTCAGATAAAAAAAACATCTTCTAAATTTTTTATACAACAAAATATAGAATAAGTCATTGTAAATATGAAGATTTAATAGAAAAAGCATTATATAGTTCTCTAGTTAAAATAAATATAAATGAATTCGGTTATATAAAATAAAATTTATAATATTTCTGGATGTTCCATAAACACAAGTTATCAAGCATTCTTTTTATAACGTCTAAGTATAGTTTATTTGTTTTATATGCTTAAATATAATCGAGTTACAGGATTTTGTATGTCAAGCATAAATAAAAGGCATGCTTAAAAGGGTTATAGATACTAAAGCAAGAAGCACACTATATTTTTCATACAAAAGATGCGTAAGCGCAATAGAAGAAATGCAAAAAGTGCAAAAGATATTTAAATAACAAGGATGGTACGCTAGTTTATGTAAACTAGAAAAATAGATAAAACAAAGATCTAAAGAATCTATTGCCGAAAAGATGGTTATTATTTTTGAATGAATAATAAAATAAAAATATTTTAAAAATAAGACTTAATGAAATAGTTAGCCTATCTTAAGAATTTACAAACTCTTTAAATAAAGGTAGAAAGGGTGATTGTGCTTTGAATAAGTAAATTAGCATTTATTATATATTTAAGACGATTTTAACTTGCATAGAATTTGAATGTATACTATAAACAACCTTCAAATCTGATAATAGAGCTACGATAGAATATTAACATTTATATTTTTTTGGATAGACATGTTAGCGAGAAGTAAAAAATTAAGCAATGGATTCTTTACTAAAGGTAAAAACGCTCGATAAATACTTGCCCGAATATAATATCGATATAAAATCTACCTTAAGACATTTTTTATATGTTTCTAAGGTATTCAAAGCAGTGACTATTTTCTAAAAAAGGTACAGATAATAGTTACAGACTTAATTTGTTTTTCTTATGAAAAGAATATAGAAGCGTATTTGTCTAGTTTAAGGAACAAAAAGAGACAATAACTGATGTATAAATTAAAAAACGCAGATTTAATAAAAAAATATGCGGAATTTGATGACAATAAAAGACTAAATTCAGCTGAAATACTTCAAAAAAATGCGTTTATATTTATTGTCTATTAAGAAAAATAATATAACCTTACACAAAAATTTAAAATAGAAACCTAAAAATTCGATATAATATATTTTCAATTATTTGAAAATCTAATGGCAAAAACCGATGTAAAAATACAGCTAAAAACGGTTATATTGTATATTTTACTCATTAGAATTTTTTATGTGAATATGAATAAATCAAGATGGACTGGTTTGTAGGCAATTATATCATATCAAGTAATTGAAAATGCCGATTCGTAAATGAAAAATTTTTGTCAACATTTCACATGAGGCATACTAATAGAAATTAAAAACTGAGGAATAGTGTTTTTGATCTCTATGCACTAAGAAACGTAATTTGATCTATAAAATAAACAGTTATAAATAAACCAGGACTAATAAACAGCCCATGATAAAATCATAGAAAACAAAAGATAGAAGAATTAATGAAACTGACGAAATTTTTTTGTAGTAAATCAAAGATTTAATTTACAAATAGTAATCTTTTATGACTTTCAAATCTATTGTGGCTGCACAGGTGATATATCTGCTTTGAAAAAGCAAAAAAAAGCTAAATTTTATGGAATATCATGCATAAGCTAGCTTAAATCTAAATAATTGTCAAGTTTATCATCTAAGAGAGACTTTATTGAAATTTTTATTTTAATAATAGGCGAATCTAGAGGAAAACCCGATTGTAAAACAAGAAGTGGTAATTAAATAAGACTGTGTAAATTATGCATTTAAGTTTATTTCTAAAGATATACATATAATAAAAAGGTTGGATAATAATAATTTTAGTTCCAATTTAACCTTAGAATTGTTAGAAAGAATAGAAAAGTAAAGACATTGTATAGTCTTGCACTTATAAGCATAAACTGTATTATAAAATCCTTATTTGTAGTGACACGGGAAAATATACAATATTTTATTTTGTTAAAATATTTTACAATGTGATAAAAAGATTAATCAACACAAAATATATATATTAATCGTAAAAAGCAGCTGATGCTGCATATGAAATCTAAATCAGTAGACACAATATTAAAATGCGAGTATTTTGTCATAAATTTGCTCACTGGTTTTTTTTGTGCAGTAAAAAAATTGAAAAAGAACTTTTATAGCTATATTATGGATAATATCGAAAAAATTTAGATATAATAGCCATATGACCATTTAAAGATATAATTTTGAGGCATATATGAATTAAAACTTTGTTATAAAACTCTGAAATTCTTAATGACTGCATAAAAAAACAAGATTTTTAGGTCAAGCATTAACATAGGTTAGCAAAAACACAGTCTTTTAAAAAAGTTTTCTTAGGAAATACCAAAATCAAACTCATAATATAAAAAAAATTAAAAAATGTATTGAACACCTGAATAGCAATATTAATATAAAGAGTAATACTTTGTGCAAATGTTTTATATGATAATACATCTAAAACTCTTATAATTTCATTATAATTATACTAATTGAGGAATATCGCACAAAATATCTACATTTTATGCAAAACAACTTCAATAGCAGGTTAGTTTTGTGGGTATTAATATCATAATATTTTCTCGTTCGATTTAAAGAATTTAAATTATATTTGCTTAAAGGAGTCGATCATATGGTGAGTAAAAGCAAAAAAATAGTGATAGAGATTATATAGGAAAAACAAAAATAATAGTTTAATAAAAATTTTATATGCTAATATTAGGATAGTTTTCGTAAAAATAAAAATTTTAGAATCTTATTCAATGAAAAAACAAAAAATACTTATTTTGTTATCAAAGTGCTAACAAGAACAAAGACAGTCGTCAAAATAATATAAAGAAATATACTTATAATTAATAAATATTAAAAGAATAACAGAAAAAAATTTAAGAAGATAATAACAATTAATGCTTAAAAATTGCAGTAAAGACAGATAAATTGCAAAAATAAAATGTGCTACCAGCGTAACTCCTTTTTTTCACATAACTGTAGCAACTGTCAGCTTTGATGCTAATTGAAATGTTGTAAAAAATATCAGAATGACACGAAGCAGCAATTTATTTAATGCTTTGAATTAAAAAACATTTGGATAGATATTTCTTTACATGATAGATATGATGAGATATTTCAAAAAATAAAATATAGCGTATACAAAAATTTGTCTCTGATAAAAATTGAATTGGGCTTAAATTAAAAATATATTTTTTAAGAAAAATATCACGATAATAAATATCTTTCCATTCTATAATTTCAATTGAATCCGAATTTTTTGATTAAAAAAATATGTCAAAATAAATTTAAAAGGATTATATAAACTAAAAACGAATATACGATAAATATATAAAAAAAAAATATTTTTTATTATATGTTTTTTCATCAAAAAAGGTTTTTATACTTTGAGATGAGGTGTGGCCTGGAATAATTTGCAAATTATCTAATATAAGAGAATGATTTTCATGCAATATCTAATGTTCTTTTTTATAACGAGTAAATTTTTTGAACACTTATTAATATTTTAAACAATTTTATGTAAAAATGTGAATTAGATATTTTTTTAGCATTGAATCAAAAATACATGCAAAAAAAATCCTTTTTTATCATTGGTTTATGGATACATATATACGTTTTAACGATATGATTTAGTCTTAAAGTAATTCTCACCATATTTTACTGTATTCGTTCTATAAAAACATGAAAATATCTATCAAATCTTGATAAAACCATTTTAACTTAATCGAAGTGATCTTAAATGATCTTTTTAGCTTAAATACTACATATGAAGGGCTCTTTTTTTATAAATGCATGTAAAAACGTCCTGGGTATTATACTATACTATTTGAGCATGAGAAATTATTCAAAAAAATAGCCTAAGATTTTATGAATTTTTATTTTTTTATGGGTTATTTTTATTTTATCTATTAAGACGTGGTCGGCATATTGGAGTATTACACAACTCCTAGATGCATCTTTTGACGCTTTTCCCTGATGTATCTTCATCAACTCCTCTTCTTCTGTTAAATGAGCTTTAAATTTATATATTATATTAATAAGGAATATATATCATCTAAATGTGGCATCAAGTTTTAAAAAGCAATATATATCTGGCATGAACTCTATGATTTTTTGCATAAAATCTATCATTTTTAAAAATCAAAACATGAACTAAGTTCTTTTGAACGTATTCTAACGAGGCATTTAGACTAAAGATTCTTTTAAAAATATTTTAAAATATTATTTTTTTTGAAGGTTAGCGTCAATTTTTTTCTCATAACTTATTATCATTTAGTTTAAGATAGACATATTATTTTGGTTACTATTGTTCACGTTTGCATTAAACCATTCAAAAAGATATGCATCCATTATTTTTTTTATATATTTACAGGAGATATTTTTTTATATATAAGAATTTGTTTTCATTTTAATAGCAAACTAGATTTCAGATAGATTTTTTATGAATATTTTTAGCATCAAATGATTTAGGTAATCGAATTTTGATATTATTGTCGTTACAATAGCTTAATTTGAGTGTTACAGTTATAATTATTCATTTGTTATATATTTTATTTATCACGATAATCATAAAAAAATAAAAGGTACAATTATCGTAAAATACATATTATACAGATTTTATTTTGTCAGAGAAAGTCTTGTGCCAAAATTCTGATATATTTGGGATATATGATCTAAGTTTATTTTATTTTCTAATATTACAATGCAGCATAAAATATTGATTACACATATTTAACTATTGTTGAAATGTTTTGTATATATACAACCTTTATTTTATAAGTCATTGAAGTATCTCTTTTTATATCTTGCATCCTTTTATTATCATTTAAATCGGAAAAGATACAATTACCACACATATTTTAAAGATACAATCAAAAAGTTTCTATGTATTTATTGTAAACCTAACATCTTGTTTTAGCAAATAACTTTATTATACATTTTTTAGACTATATTCGAATATCTTTCAACCACTTTCGTAGTCATTTTAGCATAAAAAATATTAATGTATTGGTTATGCTAATTTTCTGATTTCATTATCAGAAAGTTTATGAATTTAAAGATAAAAATATTGCTATATTATATTCTATAGGAACTTCATAAAATCATGAATTATTAGGAAATAAAATAAAATTCTATGATTTACTTGCTGCTTTTATGAAAATAGGTACGAATAATTTATTTAGCTATTTTTACAATATGTATTTATAGATATATTATGCAAAAAATTCAGGAAAATTTCTATTGGTAAAATAAATGCTCATGATAAATATTCGTTAATGTTCTATTTTTTACGTTTTTAGTCAAAATTTATAACTGAAAGTAAACTATAGTGAGCACCATTTCCAAAAAAATTCTTCTTACCAACCATATTTTAGCAATAAAATTGCTTAAATTAATTACATTATTTATTTTTTTATTAGAATAACAAAGACCGTAAGATTTTCAATGGAACATAGGCAGAGAAAAATATTTTAAACGAAGATAAAAGATTCCGTTACCTGTTTGAACATATCAAAAAAAAGTATTACGGCAGAAATATAGATTTATATTACTTTAGTTGTAAAAATTGAAATCAAACCGCTTTTTATAAAAAGACTAAATACCATGCATGAAACAAAATTTTTAGATTGTAATTAAATTTTGGCAGACCTATTCTATTTTTTATATGCTTGAATAATCAAGGATTTTCGTCGAAATGTATTAAATTTATATTAGTTGGGTATGATTCATATATATTGTCTATTTTTTAGTGTTATAAAGCAGGTATTAAGGAATTTTTTTCGAATTTTGCCAAATCTGTATTCATAGTTTTATACAAATATAATTATAAGATTATCGCACCTTATAAAAAAGAAAAACATAGCTAGACAAATAAAATATTACTGGCATATTATCTATCTTTTTAAGTATCATTTTCAAAATCCTGGATCTCTTAATAAGTCGTGAATTTTTTTTGTTGCTATTTAAGGTATATAGAATAGTTTTCTTAACGGCAAAATATATTAAACAGGCGCAGTATGTTTATCAGGGGTTTATTTTCGCCAGTATAAATATGTCTACATCGTAGTTTATAATAAATGGTTATATTTGGATAGAAATGATATGATTGTCTTAATTACATCATGGGTCTACTTTTAATTCTAACTTACATATTGATATGTTTTTGTGGTTTCTTAGTACCAAAAAGTGAAACATGCTAGGAATACCCAATATATCAATTAAAATCATAAACTTTTAAGACTAATATTTACAAGTTATAAAGCATATGTATATAAATCGACCCGAATCGTATTGTAATGTAATCTTTTAAAACATAATGCTAATTTATATAGGTGTTTAATTATTAATCAGTTAATTTAATTCATTATGCCAGGTTTATTTATATTTCAAATTAAAATTTATAAAACTATGGCGATCATATAATGTAAAAAAGACAAACTGGTGCAATTTTTTCGATGCAAAATATAAATAGCTTTCTTATTTCTTAAAATTAGAAAAATGATATTAAACAAATTTTTTTCTTTGTTTTGTAAAAATTTTGTATTTGTCTATTGTAAATAATATGTTTTTTATGAATTGCGTACTACATTTCTTTACTTGAACAGTTAGAATATATAAAAGATTGTCCTTTATTTTTATAATGTGTATATCTTTATGGAATAAGACAAAATATCTTTTTTCAAAGAAAGCTTTTAAAGAAGAAAGCTAAAAACCTAAGTTTGTGTAATATTCAATTTTATTAAACGTTGCAATACTTAGTATTTTCATCAGTTTGCTTATAAAACCATTTTAAAACGAAAACCAAAGATCGAAAACTTACGATCAATACATAAAAACCTTTTATAAATAATAAAAAAAGTGTAAGCTCTATATTAATATCGTTTATAATAAATAATCTAAAAATATTTTACGTGTAGTAATTAGTTCAAACTATAAATATTATGCTTATAAAAAGCATTTGCAAGATAAACATAAAATATTATTTTTTTATCAGTATATTTCATATATCGAAAAAAAGCTAAAATAAATTATATTTTAAGAAAGAGCGGAAATATATGCAATTAGGAAAGCAAAGTTTTTATTCCTATATATGCGTTTTTATTTTATATTGGGTTGTTTTTGTGTTAAGGTAATATTATGTTTTATTGTTATATTAGCATGAAGTATATACATCAATGATACTGTAAAGTTTGTAAAGGCATTTGAATTGATTTGTATTTTTTTTTAAGAATTTTTAGACGGTATAGTTTCGTTTAATAAAAAAAAATCTTGCTGCTATATTCCTGACTAAAAATACTACTAAAATTCTGTAAAATGATATACAAAGTATATAATCTAGATATCGTACTATAGATTTGATAATCTAGTAAATACACAAAATGCTTGTTACAATGTATAAAAGTTAAATTATCTTGCTATCTAAAAAATAGATCTAATATATAAAAATCATAGATCTATCAAAGCAGATAAATAGAAAATACGTAAATAAGGTATTATTTAATAATATTCGAGAAATCTACAAAAATTTAATTCATATTTAATTTCTCTGGCTCAGTTTTTAATGCTAATCTTAAAGCTTGAGGCTGGTTTTTGATTATTAAAGTATATAATATTTAAATTTGACCATGCATATAAGTCATTGCTATTTTATATAAATTTACATATTTTATTGCTCCTATTTGTTTTCTATGAATCGTGTTAATACATTTTCTATTTATATCGTAGGCGAATAAATTAAAAAGTATGTATAAAGAAGATTTACAGTGTTTTATAAGGTATTTAATTATCGTAATACATAATTGTATACATTAAAACTTGAAAGATATATATTTTTATGCATTTAAACTCTAAAATTACATGAATTATATCAGAAAAGTAATATTATAAGTTATGTTAGATTTTAATACAGAAACCATATTATATTAGTTACTATCAATGTAAAAGAGTCTATAAAGCGCAAAATTTTAATTAAAAGATATATGTGTATTTTAATGTATTCAGTATATTTTAGATATTTAGTTATTAGAATCACGCTATATTCACCAATATATGATATCATTGCTAATTTTTTTTATTTTTTATTTAGATAATCTCAGGTAGCTAAAATCCATAATTGAAGATGCATACTATATTTCTCATCTTATTCCAAACTAAAATTTTTATCAAACTCATATTTACATGGATAATACAATGATTAAACGTTTTTTTTCTCAAATGAATTTTCAGCATATTTTGAATATTTCTTTAGGTAATCAACTATGTTTTTGTTTTTATAGATATAGACGCCAATATGTATATAAAATTATGGTAATTGAAAATATTAAATATTTATTTTTTATGCTTACTTACGCATTACAAAGCTATGAAATATGTATATTATTTGTATCGTTCATTGTTCAAATAAAAAATTTAAATAGGAAAGGGTTTATGAAGCTTGAAATAAAAAAAATATCTTTTTGCTATAACCTTGTAACAATAAATTTCTTTTAGAAAGTTATATTCAAATTCAGGAACAATATACAGACATATAAAATTCATATTAAGGATTTGTCATCAAAATAAATTTTGGCAAACGATTTTAATATATACGTATAACAAATATATTTGTCTCCTTTAAAGATAATTCTACATGAATCTTTATGACTTTTTATGAAAATCTATCATAGATCTTGACTTGCTTTTAAGTGTAGAATATTTATTTTCCTTTTAAAACAATTTGTGTTGTTTGCGGGTCTTAAAGTATATTATGTTATTGTAAATAAAAAAAAATGTTTCGGTATGTTTTAAGAATGAAAATTATTTTAAATGATTCGATTTAAAACTTGGGCTAAATAATTGATTAGAAAACAATATCTAAATGAAAAAGTAAATGTATCTGCGCGTAAATTATAAAAGGTTTTTGAAGCTTCATCTTTGATGTTGAATTTCTAATATAGCAAAATAGATTCTTAAAGTTATATTTTTTACTACCTTTAAAATTTTTAACAAGTTATGTTCATTATATTTTGAATTTTTCATATCTTTTGTATATACAAGATGATCATAATTTTTACGCTCTTTACAAATATTTTTTTATAAAGCAAGAGCTTATATTATTTTTTGGTTTCAAAATTGCGCAAAAAAATTTTGAAAATATATTTGTCTATATTGACGGATTACGAAAAATCCTATATTCTTATCGATTGGATAAATCTAATTATAAAAATTTTAGATATTCTTGCAAAAATCAAAAAATTTATGATTTTATTGAGTTTCCAATATTTTTTTTATTATTATTTTTTAAATTTGAAACACAAATTTAAAAATAATTGTAGTTTGAATATTTATTGTGATGTTCGATTTGCTTTATAGACAAAAGAGAATTAATTTAAATATAAAAAACAAGTATAATCAAACGCTATTTTATTGCTCGGTTTACTTTTTATTTTCTGCGCCATTATCTCATAGGTAATTCTGAGCCTGGATATATTATATTGTTACTTCTTCAAAAGACCATAATATGAATTTTATAAAAAAAAATATTGAGAACTTTGTAACTTATCTGTATCTTTTATATAATGCATTATGTGTTTATTTTATGATTTTGAAACTATCCACTCGCAAAAAAAAAGATACAAGACCCGCATTATATTTTCAAGAATTGGTTTTTCACACTGACGAAACATTTCTAAAAATTTGAAAATAATATAATACATTGTATTTTTTTAAAATAGAATAAAAAAATGCCGAATAACTTATAATAAAATAGGATTTCTTTTATTAAAGTATATCAAATCTAATTACTTGATTTTATTATATCTTATATACTTAAGTAAAATAAATAAATTTGTATGACTTTTTTGTTATTTGGCTCTACGATTTATGTTTATCCTAAAGCCCGTGATTATTCAAATGCCTTGAATGATATATTGCATCTAAAACTGTTGATCTAGGATCTGAAATTTTAAACACTACAGTGTTTCCATATACATCAAGATGTAAGTCGAAAAGTGAATGTAAAAATATAAATTTGATGTTTGTAAAAAAATGCATATGTGCTACATTTATTATAATATAAGTTAAAATTATCTACATACTCATTAAAAATTTAAGAACCCGATTAAAAACCAGTGCGGAACAATTTCTTTTATGGTATAGAATTTTTCTATGGAAAATATATTCAATATTAGCACTCATAGGCATGCAAATCGTGATATTAGCTATTTTATTGAATTTTTTTTTTGGCGTTTACACATCATATTGGGGATAAAACATAACAGAAACCGGTATTATCCATCAATTATATAGGTCTTTCAATGCTCTTAAACAGATTCTCTTTCTATTTTTTTTATTTTTACATTGAGGTTTCTTATTCTATTACTTACTTTTCATCTAGTGCAATCTTTGTTTTTTATATTATAATAGGTTGAAGGTTTTTATTGGTAGAAATTCTCGTTCTAACTATTATTAAAGGGATATAAGGATGCGATTTTAATTATATAGCACTATAAAACTATATAAACATCTTTAAATTTTATATGCAAACATTAGACACTAAAAAAAGCATGTCTTTTAGTTATCATGGCATTCGTATGTATTATATATTTTGGATTTGTTTTTGCAGCCAAAATACTGATAAGGGGCATAATTTTCTTGCTATAATGTATATAAACATGACATTATTTCTTAGTACATTTAAAACTTAAAAAACAAATCTTGCATGCAAGATCCATAAATATATGAGCAAAAAAACTACTGAAAAGCGCGAATAAATAGTTTATATTTAATTTAATCTCTGCAGAATATATAATCTTTAATAATTGATATTATTTTTTATTTATGGATTAATTCTCTTATCAGTAATTCCATCCATTGAGAACATTGCGCAACTTTTTGATACATCTTTTGGCACATTACCCTGATCTAACTGCTTCATATTCTCTTCTTCTTAGAAATCCGATAGATTTAAGTGTCTATCAGAGTGTGAGAGCTTGCATGCATACTTCTACTTTGTCCGAGATTTTAAACTCATTACAATCTTTTTTATGGAATTTTGTAACCACATCATCCCAAGTGTTTACATAAGACATCTATATAAAAATACGAAATTTTTTAGAATCAGCAATTCAAATTAATTTTATTTATCAGAAGCTTATTTGTTGAATAATTCACACTACGGTTATGAATATATAAATATGTAAATGTGTTCATTTTTAAAAATATTGTTTTTGGTTTGTAAACAATAAGAGAATCTTGTTAAATTTTTCGCGGGTAATAGTGCGCATAAAAAATAAAAATTGAAGGATTTATATTTAAAATACAATTTTTATGTTGAGAAGTGTATTAACGTGTGTTTTTAGCATAAACTTCTAGGATAACAATAAGTGAGGGGTTTTAAGCAATCAAGAAGATTTGATGGTGATATATTACATAATTTAAAACTTCATTAATATAAATTTCAAGTATCAACGGAAAAAATATGCTGACTAAGCTCAAGCCGACGCACAGACAATAGGAACCATATAAAATCAAGTTGATCTATCTTGAAAGAACATATAGGTTGAAAATGTGTAAAAAATGAAAATATTTGCCCCTTTAATATTAACATATTTTAAAAAGCAATATAAGGATTTTATTGGAGGCTTTTGTATAATTCAAGATCAAATATAGCAAAAAAAAAATCCATCTTATGGATTATATTTTAAAAATAAATTGTATCATTTTGGCTAATAGAACATTATTTTTGCTTGTACATGAAATTCTGAAATTTTAAAACATTTTTTTAATAAATTTAGATTCATAACTAAATATAATAAATTTCAGTTAAAGTTTTGCAGAGCGAAAAAGAGATGGAATATTAGATTATCTTAGTGCTCCTTTTCATTTGCAATCTAATAATAAGAAAATTTAGAGGAATCGTATGGGTAACTTAAAAAAAATATTGTGCAATTATCATGTAATAAAGTATAAAATTCTTTTTTATCAAAATTATAAGATTGTTTTTTATATAAATTATTTAATTTAGGATTTTTATAAAGTTTAACTCTTACACATAAACTAAAACAGATATATAGTGAATTTTTAGACGAGAATAATCAGTGATCCATTGTAAAAATCTAAACAGTTTATGTTTACTATTAAATTTTTGTGATAGTAATTAATCTATCTAATGTTTTTTTATAAAATAATTATTCCATGCTTTAAAGATATCAATCAAACTACAAATACCATATCGTAAGTACCTTGTTTCTATAGGCTCTGCTTAAGCTTAATCGATATTTATTCGATAAAAAATACATATTTTGTAATTTTTCGTAGGTTTTATGACAATTAGATAGTATAGTTTAATTCAAAAATTTATGTGCCAAATATTATCAATTAAATAGAACAGTTCATGAGAAATTATATATTTTCAGATTATAAACAACTTTCTGTTATATATAAATTATCATTTCGTTTATTTTACTTTCTGGATATATATATGAAAAAAAAATTTAATCAATAAAAATAAATATTCTTAATAAATATACAAATTTAAGATTTGATAATAAATTCATAAAATTTGATTTTTAATTTGGCCCATTTTTCATCAGAATACTTTATTTTTAATGCTATTCGTCTCTATGGCTTTATTTAATAAGATAAAAAATGTTGTAGAAAATATAAATATTATTTTAAAATTTTTCTTTGCATTAAGTTTGGAATAATTTTATGATGAACATATGATAAAATTAAGTTTGGTCGCACTGTGAAAAAAAAACACAAAAGGTTTTATATTTATAGATGAAAATCTATTGGCTATGAAAACATCGAGAAACATTATTATAGTTTTAAACGAAATTTTTTTTCTTATCATATGCAAGTACAGCGTAAAAGCTGTTGACTTATATTTTCGAATGCATTGAAGGTCAGGGCTAAATTTAAAAAGAGAAAAGAATTTGGATACATATTAATATTTATCATTGTTTTTTTGTAGATTATTAATGTCTAGATATAAAAAATATTATAACAATCAGTAAGAAAAAGGAATTTTATAAGTATATAACGATACGAATTTCTTTCTCAAGTTTCATTTGTATAGGAAATGTTATCTGCCCTTTTTGAAACCTGTGGATAGTATTTTATTGTTTTTATTCAAAGTAAATCATTTAAATTTGTTGAAAATATTTTCAACATACAGTTTCACAACATATTTTTTTTTATTGGAAACTTAAGCATCGGGAATATTTTTGACAATATTTCTAAATAAACAAGATGCTTCAAAATCGGTCAAATATCTAAGCTATTTTTTACTCACAAAAGCTCATATAAAAAATTGAAGAAAAAAATCCTTTTAGAGTGCCTAGTAAATAAAATACACCGAAAAAAATATAAATATAAAGTGCCTATGCTGCATATAAATTCGAAAAGCGTTTAATTCTATTGGTTTTTTTCTCTTACAATACATCTTAAAATCTACTGTAAATCTTTTCTTATATCGCATACATGTGTTTCTTTTGCAAAATATATAAACGGAAACATACTAGATTGGTTTTACCAGTATTTTTTTAACAGCTGAAGTTGCAAGTATTTTATTTTTTATAGTTTTTTAATTTATAAATATTTATAATCCATTTATCTGCAACTATATACAGATTTTAGGAAAAAAAGTTCAAGTTAAATAAGATGCTTATGCCTTTCTTTTAGTATATAGGAAATCAGCGTATTTAGCAGTATTTTTCTGTTTTTCCATATTTTTTTTGTGTCAAATATTTATTGTTTATTGTGATATTTAGGAAAGAAAGATTTTAATCTTTGATGTAAAACTAAAAAACAGCCTTAAGTATAAATGATTTTTTGAAATTATTATCGTTATAAATCTCTTAGAAACATATATGGATATAAACTTAAATATTAGCCCATATGCAAAGGTAATTTGCAGAATTCATATATATTAAAGTATTATGCAAAAAAATCAATACATCAGTGTTTCTCATAAATTTTGGTCTTTTTTTTGTCGTAAGTATGTTTTAAATTGAAGCTTATTATCTGTATCTTGATAAGAATTTCATTGATATTTTGTCATGTACAAGACTACAATACTAAAATGTTTCTATATTTATATAAAGATGCAATAATATAAATGTCCCACTTCACCAAAAAAAATCTAAATGATTTCGTTTTGTGTATGAAAAAAAAATAGGTTTTAACTTATAATGTAAACGTACGATATATTATTATATCTAAGCTGCAAGTAATATAACTAAAGCTAGATGTAACATTTGCTGTTAAATATAATTTTTTTTAGATAAAAACAATAAATATAGATTATTTTTAGATTCTCTTTACATGTCTATTCTATTGAAATTTCAATCGGAATGGTCTATTGAGAACATGTGTATATTTTTCTTTTAGCTCTACCATATCGTCAAATAAAAATTCTATATTTTTACTTTTAGTCAAATTAAATTTACAAAAATTCATGTGCTTATTTGCAAAAATTCTGGGTTTTTTATCATATCCTATGCATCTCAGAAATTATAAATATTTTAATATCATTTCTAAATCATTCTTTATGTGAAATCTAAATCTATCATATTAGGTAACTATCTATATCTAGCCGATTAATCTTTGACTATTTTTCAAAACTATTTTGAAGATAAGGAATAATGCAATCATTACTTTAGTTCGATATCGACTATGCTCATAACCCAATTATACTGATCATAAGGCTATTAAAAATAAAGAAAGACAGAAATATTTTTGAAACAAGTAAAGCTAGTTTATTCTCATGAAGAAATTATATCGTTATAAAAGATTTTGAATACTAAATTGATAGAAGAAGGATGAATATTTTGTTTAAGTTTGATATTTAGGATGCATGTGTATTGATAAAACTGATTTTTTTAAGCTTTTTCAATGTAAAAATTTGTAATGCCTAAAAATATTTGCAATAAAAACATGAAAACTAATTTAAAAGATATTCGATCAAAATTTTGTAGTATATATCTAGAGTTTTATTCCAATAAAGGCATAAAAAGTAATCTATTTATATAATCTGGAATTAAAAATTATAAAAAAAATACGGAGAACATTATGACCTTTATTTAATGGTTAATCCAGGTATATAAAGTGCTAAATACAGTACAAAAATTACAATTTATACCACAAAAAACAACACTATAAAGCACAAATCTTTTTTTTATCCATAAATAAACAGGTTTTAATGTGGAATGATCATCTTAGATACAAAATTAAAATAAATATATGGTAAAATTTCTTTTTCTTGAAAAATGTAATCCATAAATGCTATTCTGAGTTTAAAAGGTTGTACGTTTAAACGTAAGTAAATGCTGGTTTCTTGAGTGTTTTGATTAAAAAAACTAGAACTTTTGACATACAAGATTAGCTTGGGGGAATATACTAAGTTTCAAATGAAAAGGCACTGGTTTTTTGTGATTTATTTGCAAAAATTTCTTCAATAAAAAATAATACGAGACGAATTTTTATGTTTATTATAAAGTTAAAATGCAATTAAAGATTATAAACTATAGCACGGTGGAAACTTATGAATAGAACAAGAAATTCAAGGGTAGAAAAAAGAAAATATGTAATAATTGTTTAATAACTTATTAAAACAATCTCTATAATGGCTTATTGTTTTTCTATTGTGTTTGTGATGATACTATAATATACAATCTATGTATTGTAAATACAAAAACGCATTGGAAATTCAAATATTATAAAAATCACATGTTTTTAGTAAGAGTTACATGTTTTTACATATAAAAAGAATTAGTATGCAAAGAAAAAATATATTTTTGTATATAATCAATCTAAGCTTATATGTATTTATCACACAAATTGTGATTGAAATAAAATTATTTCATAAAATTTTTCATATTTCATCACACTATTTGTAGATTAACATATAAAAATAATTACTTTATCTTTGTGGAATTAACAAAGAAACTATTTAAAGACAGATGCAATCTTTTTTTAATAAATATAGAATTATAAACTCTGCGATGAGAATTATTTTTTCTGGATCAAATGAGCTTAGTTTGTACATTTTTTCTTAAATGTTTGTAAAATATAAATTTATATTGGAAATTTTTTCTAAATTATTCTTCTATGTTTAAATTGATTTTTTATAATCTCGTTTTCCAACAAAATATTATTTCTTTAATGACATAACCATCATACGAAAGAAAAATTATATCCAGATCCATTACTATATTAAATTTTTAAAGAAAAGTTTACAAAGATATTACATCAATAGAACTTTTTTTTCACAATTAGGGTAACTTTCTAAACTTTGAGCAGTCAAATATCTAAAATAAATTCGTGCAATAATAGTATCATAAAACTAAAATAAAGGTAATAAAAATTTATTATGGTATAGAAATACAATTTATACTATACATTCTCATTGTTTTTTCAAGACAGATTACTACGATGACATGCAGAAATATATGGATTCAAATTATAGACGCTGTTATATACACTTATTACCTCATTAGCAATTCTTTCTTGATAAAAAAGAGCAAAATTTTAGCTGAAATAAATTTATGCAATGCGAAAGATAAAATCAATGATATATTGTATAGCAATGGTAAGATCGACTTGCAAAAAAAAATTAAAACCCCTTTTTAAGTAAACTTTTGTTTCATAAAATCAGAAAAATAATATAGTTATAAATTTCTATAGAAAGACCTATTGTGTTCGTTATTTAGTTCGTATGAAATTTTGTTTAAATTCAAATTTATGTGCATAAATATAATAAAATTGACTTTTTATATATTAATTACGTTAAGAATAAAGGAATAAATCATTTCATATTTTGCATTCTTTTTTTGTAACTTTTTTCAGCTTTAAATAATTTATTGCAGCATTTAAAAAAATAAAATTTATCCGTATTAATTTTTGAAAGACTATTAATGATAAAGTTAAAAACATAAAACATAAAATTCGACCATTACATTTATCAGAAACATCTTCTTTTAACAAATACTTTGCCAAATCTAAGAGTCTCTAGGTTTATAAAAAACACAATAAGACATAAAAATGGTAAATATTTTGTTTAATAAAGTTTTTTTACGTGTTACAATACATTAATTTAGATATTTGGTTTTTTTGCGCATCTAAAATAATATAACTCAAAGAAACATATCGTATTATAAGAAATTTTATCATTCCAGCAACGTAAAAAAATGAAAAAGCAATTCTTATCAAAAAATTTTATACAAACTTATTTCAATCATATTGGATTTTTTGTGGATGAGAATTGAATTAGAGATTAATTAGAATCACCAAAAAGATAAAAACTTATCTAGCATTGTATTAATATTATTTTTTGTGTTCTTGTGATAAGACAGAAAAGAAGTATAATATTTGCAATAATAACTATGAGGATTTGTGAGATTTGCGATTAAAACATATAGCTGTGACCCTTTTAAACTTTAATAAACATGAAAAATATATAGTAGGATCTAATATATTTATTTGCTTACCTATCTTGTGCATATTTTACTTGTTTGGTTTTGAAACTCAACGAACAGGCTAGTTTTGTTTTTGTAATCGAAAGCCTCTTAATTTTTGTGTAATTGTATCTAATGGCATGGTAATTCAGTACACATTTTTATCAAACAAATAGACCTATTTCTTGATATATTATATAAATGCACCAAAAATAAATAAAATATACATCATGTCTTCACGATCGAAATTTGCAAAATATAGGCATAAATTATATATATATAAATTTTACTGTTTTAGACCAATGAGGAAATTTTTTATGGTTTTACGCTACAATTTTTGTGGATAAATGCAATAATATTTTTTACAAATTTCTTATATTATTATTGAATATTTTTAAGAATGAAAAATTATAATATCGTTCTCGATTTTTATATTCTAATTCATGATAATCCAGATCAGATCTATTATAATTTCTTATGTAATATATTTATCAATCATTCTGATCATATTTATTCGTTCCAGAACTTTTTTCAGAATAAATCAATTCTCAAAAAAACGCATATTCTATTATAATTTCTTTTCCTTAGCAAAAAAATAAAAATATTAGATACTATAAAATGTGTTTGTGTAAATATTCTAGTTTAATTCGATTTTAGCGATAAAAAAACAGCTTTGTGTGTCTGGAATTTAAAGGAAAAGTAAAAAAAAATATTCAAGTTGCCCTATTAACTAAATCATATTCAAATTTTCGCTTAATATGTAAACCTTATCGCATGGGTAATTCTCAATGAAGCGATTTGCTACAATTTAATTCTTGAATTAACTAAAATTGCAGAAAAGTATGAATAATATAAATTTAAAACCACCTTGCTGTTACTGATCAATGGTTTTTACACGAAAAAATGCTTTAAAAAAGCAAATATAATATCAAAAAAAGGCTAATATTTTATAAAAAAGTCATGTCTGGATTTTTCGTTTTTCTGCGTTTTTTATATAAAATAGCTCTATAATGCCTATACCAAAATTTTTGTTTTAGTTAAATGTATTTGCAAAGAACCTAGAGATATTCAAATTTTAACTTTTATAATTGATATGTTTTTTTATTATAATAGAATTTTCAAGAATTTTTTTGTGAACGAATATGCATCCCTAAATTTATGAACTCAAAAAGAACTTCATACATTTTTATATAAAACAAATATTCTAAATAGACATAATATTGCTGTATATTTGTGTCATGCAAAGCACAAGTAATAATATATTTTTTCTTTTTAAAGAGAGAGTATCAATACAGAATACAATTAATACCATCCGCAACACAAATTTTTTTCTCTGAACATATGATATTATGAAAAAACTATATAGACATTATGTGATTTATATATACTAGTGTAAAATAAAATCGAATTACGGAAATTACATTGTTCTTTGCACTTTATTTCGTATAATAATATGAAATGTTAATAAACTTAATTATTTAATCTATAAGTTAAAACAGTTTTCAATCAGAAAAGCTTCGATTTTTACAAATACTTATAAAAATCACATTAAACTCACAGAATATAAAGTTTTGTAATTAAATACTTGGCAGTATAATGCCTGCTGGAATTTTCTATTTTGTTTGTTAAATAGAATTATGGATGTAAGTTCTATTAGATAAGTTATGAACAGTTTTTTGCATATTTTTTATCTAAATAGCTATAGAAGTGTTTAGTTTTTATGCATGACGACAATAAAAATTTATGCTATGCATGTAGTATATTTTAATTTTAAAACATATTTTGGTTTTATTTAAATTTTATTTTGATTATTTAGTCTGTTTAGCCATTTATAGTTTTTATATCATAATCATCTGACTTACGTATATAATTTCATTTAAAAGCCCTAATTAATACAATAAACTATGATTACCGTTAAGTAATGTCTAAAAAATAAAAGTTTTTTATTGAGAAAATAATGAAAAAGGTAGAATAAATTATGTTTCTTATATATATATAAGTTTGTTTTAAGGTTTATAAATATTTATTAGAAGATTTCGCTTTAAGTTTTAAGGATTGGTTTTTCCGATATAGATTATCATTATTTTTACTAAATCATTATGTGACATTCAAAGTAAAAATCCCTAAATATCCTTTTTTAAAGGATTGAATCGCTATTCTGTATTTTTAATTGATGTATAAATAGTTTATAGCAAAAAGATTAAAAAGTGATTTGATTCCATTTTCACGTTTTACTAGAATAATTTAAGGATGCTGTTATAATCTGTAATTTCTTCAATTTAATTCCAGGGTTTTTAGCAGTATATATCAAACCAAATAAATCTATTAATGATAAAGACAAAAAATACAAACCTATGAGGTACACAAGACTGTCAAACCTATAATGTTATATAAATCGATGAGATCAGGGCATCTTTTAAAATACAATATAAGCTAATTTTATTTTTTTATTTATCTATAAATTTATTTTTGATAGAAGATATAGATTCAAAAAAAAGTTAATGAATTCCAGCAATTTATACTGTTTATATGCCAAACAAAAGATATAATGTAAACTAATGTATAGTAATCTGCACAAATTAATATTTTTTTTGGTGACAATAATCAAATACGCCAGGGCTAAATAGTTAAGATTTCGTTATACAATTTTTTTTGTTTCTCTAAAAAAATTCTATAAATAACTTAGAAATAAATTATTTTATACTAATTTTTGATTGTGATATTTGATTTTTAGCTTTTTAATAATGTTTCGCCAAAACTCGAGATTTTACTAAAGAAAAGCTTGACAGATGCGTCTTACTACCACATCATCTTCATGGTGTTTACTATAAATCTTCTTATTTCATATTTTCTAATACAAGTGTCTTTCATAATCTTATTGCTTCGGTATATGCTGAATTCTTCAATAGTAATCCTACTCATATAGATAAGGATTATAATTATGAAATATTGACAAAATCACTTCATATATTATTTACTTATATATATCTTCTTATAGGAAATTCGCTATTTACTATATAGAACTTTTGATTATCTATAGCTATCACGCATGTGGTCCTATAGTTTTACTTCCATCATTTTATTATCCGTATATTAGATTTATTTACTGGGCTCTTTTTTTTTGAAGAATGTAGGTCTATATAGACTTCCATATGCCGGTTAACTATGTACCATCATCACTTTGCACTTACTTGTATTCTTTCTTTACTTAGTTGATTTCATTCATGTAATTACTAGTTTTCGGCGTCTTAAACAGCAAACTTCTAAATAGTATCCAACTTCGAAGTCCTATTAAGGGTATAATTTTAGTTTTGACAGGCGCCCCCTTGCGGGCATCTATCGTTTTGAGTGAATTTTTGTCATACCGGGTGCGTTGCTCTTAAGACTTAGGCTATAGATATAAGTGTTTCTAAACCAACTGAGTCAACGCATCTTCATGTTTGGGCATATGTCGATCCAAAAATTACTATATTATTAATTCTTACTGTTTGAAAAGCCAAAGGCTGCGAATCTTTTGAGGTACTTCATATGAGAAAAAGACAAAAAAGATAGATACTGTGATGATTCAAGATATATTTGCATATGAATATGGTAGTTTTTAATAGCATTAAGTATCTTTTTGGGGTATAATATATATAATAATATATGGTAATTGGCAAGAACATAATTAATATTTGATTTGGATATTAGTGATCTGATTAGAAAGCTGATTTTATATAAACACAAGGTTTTTTTCATTACAACTTCGAAGAGTTGTCTTATCATATACTTACGCAAATATATTGTTGTAATAATATAGATGCGTGTTAAAATAGATATACAACATAATTCGGAAAATTTTCAATTAATTAAAAATCTATAAATATAACTGTGAGTCTATCATCTCTTTTTTACTATTTTTTAAGCAGTATAACATTTTTATGTTTATTTTAGACGAAATATTGTGGCTAAAACATGTAATTGTGAAGCAAGTATGAAATAGCTTAGATTGGTTGAAAACGTATAAAACCCGCGTTATATAAATTTTGATATTGGCTATAAGAAAATTACTATTATTACATTTGGTTTTTACTATTTTTGATGGTTTTTTTGCTTTGTTTCAAGATTAAGAACAAATTTACACATTACGAATGGAAAACTTTAAAAATTTTACTGTATTTTGAAATAATATCTATCTTCGTTTTTTTGTAATGTCATTTTTCTATGTGATATTCATTTTTCGTATTTTTGATGAATATAATTTTGTTACGAAAATTTCTCATGCGTGTAGTTTATGGAATACAGTTTAACTGTTTATTAGAATTAATCCAATTACCATGATGATCTAACGTAGATTTCTAAGTTGTGCCAGAGACTTCAAATTTAAATTATGAATATAAAAACTTATTTTGAACGCCCCTCAGTTAATGGATATATATAAGTCAGATTCTAGTAATAATATTTTAATCATACATAAAAGTGAGGGTATTATCTTGAACTATCTATAGCAGTTTCTTATTCTTTGACTGAAGGTGATTCTATACTTAGGCCACAGGTAGTTCACAAGTTAGTTATACAGAAAATGAAGATATTTGTAGAGAAGTGCAATAAAATTAAAGAACCAGAATAGTAATTATATCTGAGAATTAGGTGTCAAAAGATTTTCTAATTATACTTGCGTTGGATATTTGATCGACAATATACATTCTGCTATAAAATCATGCATAAACTAAAACTTGATTTTAGTGGTTAATCAAAGAACAAATTTTTTGTAAGAAAATACTATCACCTGGATTTTAGATAAATAAATAGAGCTTTAAAATATATATTTAGATATATAATGCCAAATTTGTAACTTTATAGATAAAAATTACAATAAATATTTTTTTCTTTCATATATGTTTACCGTTTATATATAGATTTACATTTTTTTAGTTCATTCTTTAACCCCCTTTTTTATTGTAAATTGAACCTTTCTACAGCCCATTTATCTAAGCTGAAATTTATGATAGGTGTGACGCACTTTTTAATTTATTGTGAAAGGATTTAATGGTTGTAAGTTGTCAAGTTTTATGCCTCTCGGTAGCCTTAAGACATAAAAGGCGACAAAAAATTATATATAAATCATTGTTTTTATAATTTCATTATAACTTTTGCATAATGAGAAATCATCATTTGATATTTTCAAACTTATATTTTATTTTCAGAAAAAATAAATTATATTGATTACGGCTAGATTATTTTTAGCATATAATTCAAATATATTAAAAAACTGGAGAATGACTTTGTTATGGCGTAAATATTGGCACTTGAAAATTCATCATTATCTGATATGGCTTAATTATAAATATGGATTATAAATATTTTCTGCTAAATCTATAAAAATAAATATGGCAAGCAGTGCTCTTCTTTATTCATGAGTTAATTTATTTTGTGTTATTTTACTTTGTTCAGCAAAACTATTGATTATTATATAATTAAAAGAATAGCTTAATGCTTCCCAGTGGCTCATCATCGTTACTATTCTACGCAATAAATTTTCTTTCAAGACTTATTGACTCAGGCTTTGCATTCAATTTTATCTAATTGTGTACCTTTCATCCATCCCTAGATTCTCTATATACGACTTATGGCATATTACAGCCAAAAAAATTGTTTTATAGTGTTTAGTACTATCATATGGATTGCTCGAAGTGTAAATTTACAAAATGTTTATATTAGAATAGTAACTTATTTAAAAATTTTATGATTCGTTTTAAGGTGATTTTATTATATATATAAGATAAGTATCTATAAAATATAATTTTAAGAAACAATATATTCTTATCCTTAGTTTTAAGACAGTTTATTAAAACGTTTTTTTATATTTTTCTACTTTATAGGGGTGTTTCCATATCTACGTGAAAATTTTCGTAGATACACTAAAAAAAAATGTCCACATAGATTACAAGTTGAAAGCATAGCACAAGTACTAATGTATATAACTGGTGGAACCTGTAGAAACAGAATGAATTGTTAATAGTGGAATTTATTACCACACTAGAATAATAATATTCTATAAATCAATATAGATGTATGATACGTAAGGTGGGGGGTCTTTTAAGGCCTATAAACGTTTTTAATATGTTTTACCTTGATAAAACATAAAATCGATAAATATATTTTAAAAATTTATAGTTAGAATTCATCTTGGCTATCAATAAAAATAATTTTTAAGAGTAGCTTCCCAACAATGTCGCGAAAAGATGTCTACTTCTAATGTTTTTTTTATGGATTATTTATATTAAGAAATTACATATGAATTGGCTTCTTGCGTGGGAAATACAGTGCTTCTCTATATTTAGATGGTATGAAATTCCTGTTTTAAAATGTTAAATCTTCATCTAAAACTTCTGATGGCAGTAAAATTTTTGTTATGTGATTTCAAGGCATTGGATTCTTATAATTATAGTGCTTGCAAACTAGGTTTATTTTATGTAGAGCATTGTTTCCGATTTTATTGATGTTCATTAGCATATATTTAAATACAAATTTTTTTTATCTCTATTATCATAATATGTAAATAACGATAAATTATATGATCCAATTCATGTAATTGTTATCAGGCGAATACTTGTCTGATGATGAAGCGAAGAACAGTTTATACTAAATAAATAAAAAATCCATTTATTAAAGATTTTTTACCGCTATATTTCAATTATATTATATGATTTCAACTATATTTTCTATTATTATATAAATAAGATCAATCATTCTTTACATCGTAAGGTGAAATAATAGTTTCTTTTTGGTTTTCAACATTTTTTTTTTATATCTATTATAATATTTACATGATAATGTTTGGATACATCAGTGTATCAAAAAATTATATAAATATATGACTAATGTCTTGAGGTTTTCATTACCTTTTTTTAAAGATTAATACATTATATTACACATGGTTTTTATGATTATATTTAATGCTTTGGTGGTTCTTTATGTATTATAAAAACAGAAGAATAATTTCCTCAAAGTTTTTTACAACTAATTTTCAAATAATAATCATATAATTTTGTATGAGTTTCTTGTGATTAAATTAAATATATTAGTGTTTAAATATAAATTATTTACCAACTCTTAATAATGATACTCTTGAGAATAATAAAAATGAACATGGTTGATGAGTGCTCTATGTTTATATATGCTTTTAATTATTATGCAATGCATAACCTGTTTATCAATTCGTTTAATCTCTAAAATATTAAGCTAAATTCTTATATTATGTAAATCGAGCCTTTGTATTTTTTTAAGCCCTTATCTAAAATGTCAAATAATTTTGATAAACAACGCCGAGTATTTAGAAAACACAGTTACCGAGGAACGATCTTGAAAACTATAAAAATTCAAGATAATTTAATTTGCTGATCTTTCGCCATCAAAAGACGACGACATATTAAACGTGGTCTTCACAAAAAGAATTACATTATTAAAGAAATGCTTATTGAGTAAACAAGTATATGTGAATCTAGAAGATAAACCAACAATTATTAAGACACATGCACTTTCTATGATAATTTTACCTTTTGTGGTTGGTAATCTTATTGGTGTTTATAATGGAAAGGCATTTGTTCCTCTTGAAATTAAGCCAGAAATGATTAGTTATGGGTTTAGTGATTTTGTGGCTACTAAAAATACTGGAGGGCATGGAAAGCCTGGTGTTGGGGCTACTAGCAGTTCTAAATTTACACCGTTAAAATAAACCTATTTACATAACATTACCATTTAAAACTCAATCTAATTGTACTTCTAATTAAGTCTGAGTATCCATATAATTAAAATAAATAAATAATTCTGATCAAACGTTTGATATAATAATGTCAGATAATATTTTTTATTTAATTTTAATGCGATTAAATATTTTTTATTTAATTTTAATGCGAGTAAATATTCCTATTACAGGCTAAATATGTTAAACTCTGATATTATGACAGTATAAGCTAAATTTTATAATTCGTATTCTATAAATTTACACTATATTTTGGCATATAATATGTAAAGAGAGTTAAATATTTTATATAATAATCGGTATAGTTAACTGTGTTTTGGGATAAAATCTGAAGAATCTAAAAGGTTTTTATTTGTTTTGTGTCAAATTAAGCTAAATTATAATATTAAATATTTTTTTGTTCTAAATTTTATTACACGACGCTCAATATGATTAAACTAAATTTTTGTCTTGTAAATAATAATTTAGATATTTAAAATGTTTTTTACAGTGCTCGAAGTAATCAACTAAATATTTTTCATTGAATATATAAAACTTAATTTAACATGTAATTCAAATAAGAACATAAATAAAAGAAATTTCTCATTTGTTTTTTTATTAATCATACCTATATATTCAATTGCTCATATTTTTAAATTTTAGTCGCATGAACAAATTTATCTTATTCTAGCCTGAAATCAATAGACAAGTTTATAGGTTCATTCGATATAAATCTTATTACAAATATTAATAAAATATTTATATATGTATGCATTACTAAAAGATACTGCTATTTAGAATAAATTATAACATCATCATCATACATTTATATATTTTCTCGATTTCAACCCGTAAAAAATTAATAAATTATATACATAATATCAGTGTAAAAGTATAATTGAAAATATGGGAGTTTTGATTTGTATAATTTTGCAAATTTCACTTTAGAAAAAACAAAAAAAAATTATAATATTTGATATAG
Source organism: Rhyacophila brunnea (assembly GCF_057557595.1). Lineage (NCBI taxonomy): Eukaryota > Metazoa > Arthropoda > Insecta > Trichoptera > Rhyacophilidae > Rhyacophila > Rhyacophila brunnea. The sequence continues at coordinate 583,652 of NW_028232809.1, read as the reverse complement.
AAAATGTGTTTATTGCGGGAAAAATTAATTCTATAGAAAAATATTTTCAGAGTTGGAATTGCTAATTCAATGCAGTTTTTAAAATCAAAAGATCAATTCAGTTTTTAAAAAAAACGAATTGTACGGTATTAAATTTGCATCATTAGACACTTTTAACCATCGAGTATTTTATTATAAAATATGATAACGTAATATTATGTTTCACTGCCGCTGAATTAGTCATGATGTCAATTGAATTCTTTCATTATCGTGCATTGAATTTAAATTCCATATCAAATATATTTTTGTTTATTTTAAGTAAATTATTTCGGTAGCTTTCCCAAACTATGTATCTTGATAATTAGCTTCATGTTAGATTAATATGCATTACCATCCATTCATTCGATAAATAGCTTCCCTTCACATACATAATATTTTTCTACATATTTATTATCATAAAAAGTAAAATATAATTCATTTTTCTGATTTAGGTATGATTAAGATTTTTGATAATAATAAATTATTGGATTTTGGTTAAAACATCGTTTTGCCGGCAAAATTGCTGTTAAAATGTTTATACATAGCTCTATTAGCCTTGAATAATATTCAAAAAAAAATAGTTTTTAATTGTTTTATTTGAAAAATTTATTTTATTAAAACGTACAAAATCATGATTAAAAATCCAATGTATTTTTTCATTTTGTAATCTTAGGTGACAAAATATCCTTACAATGTTTATTTGTTATTTTTATAATCAAAAATATATTTCTTTATATTATTCAACTATATAGTTAAATATTTATTTTTAGTGTAAATTTTCATTTGGCTTTCAAAAAAATTACTTTTAGATTTCTATATAAATTAAACATGAATCGTAATTTATAATTATTTTACTTCATGGAATTAGAAAAAAAATAATAAATAAAATCTATCTTTTATTAAAGCAAATAAAAAAAGAAGCCTTTTAGGATTTTAGAATGCCAAAAAATTATATTTTTTTCATGTCAAATCTTCTTTTTATGATCAGTGTCTCATAATATATATATATATTCTACGGGTATAAGTTATAACAAATTTTTAAAGATCAGCAAATTATTTGAAGCACAACCATTAATTAATAATTTTACTTCAGATAAAATCCAATATTCCTACAAAAAAATAATTTAAGTGGTATTAAAAATCAGTGCAAAATTTTTAAGTATCTAAATCATAATAAATTCAATTGAAACTGGGTGATTAAACGACACACTAAAAAAAACAAATTTTGATCAAATAAAATATTTGGTTTTCCAATTTCATTTGAACACATTTCAATATAATGAATGTGACAACAAACGGGTACTAGAAAAAAATAGAAAATCCGCATAATGTGTAAATCTAGTAACTAATAAAAAAATTAGAAAACGTTTGTTTTTCGAGAACATTGAGATAATTTAAAACGTGTGTAATACTGTAAGTTGTATATACTCATGGCCCTCTGTGCCACAAATACATCTTTATAATAGTCTAACAGGAATTAGTAAAGAATATTTTTATAATTTTGTCAGAAATTTAGCTTGCGATCGAAAGAAGAAAGGTTTCAGAACTGTTACGAGACTAAAGTTCCTGGGTTGTTTTTTTTTATATTTTAATAACTTTCATGATTGCTTGTTAACTATATCAAATTAAACGAATGTTGTACTTAATTAGTTTATAAAAGATTCATTTCTAAATATTATTATATTGGAAAAAATATTTTAACTTTTTTGTAATTTTTTCTGGACATATGTTCAGTAGTTCCCAAGGTAAATGTTTGACTTGATCTAACATATCTTTATCAAACTAAATCTTAAAAATGGTATAGTCTAACAAATAACAAAATTAAGAAAATAGTAATCGAGCTGATCTATTAACACGTACGCATTTTTTAACAAAAAAACATAAGAAAATAAACCATGCATTTATAATATTTATCTATTGAATATATCCATGATTGAAATATGAATAGATTTGCATTATTTAAGAAACTATTTAGGTAGTTTAGTATTATAGTGCATATTGATTTGATTAACAGAGTAAAAAAAAAGCCATGATTGTTTACTTTATGGTGATTTTACAGTATTTAATTCATTATTTGGGAGGGAAAAATCATATTGAAAATAAACACGTCATCGAAGCGAACTAAGATGTAAAGATGGTTTAATTTAACCAGCGTAATATAGAATAGATTTTACCATTTAAATAACGATGTTAATCATTTGATAAATATATAAAGGGGTAAGTTTTAACATGTACTTTTATTTTTCTAAACTAAATGCTGTGCATTATTACGACTGCTGAATAAGCAAAAAAAATTTATTTTTATATTTAATTATATTTTTTATGTTTATATGCTTCATTGAATAATACAAAGTACTTTCAATATTAAATCTTCATGAATAGTGAATAATTATCTACATGATTTTAAGGGCGATTTGTTGAACAAAGCCTTTATTTATAAATCATAATAATCTATAATTTGAGAGCTTATCTATATTGAGTAATTCTATAAGCCTAACATGTAATTTTTCAAGTATAGGTATGCTTTATGATTTTTCAAAAAACCTTATCAAGAATCTATTGGCTTAATATTTTTTTTTTGGTTTTTTGGCCGGTTGTTTTATAAACCTTATTATGTTTGTCGAAGTTTGTAACAATTATATTATGTGTTTGTTACAATTATTTTTATATTCAGCTAGCAAATATTATTTATTTTATATGTTTTTTGCTAATTTGGTATTTATTTTGTGTAAATATGATATTCACATTGAAAGGCTTAAAAAATATATCGAACGAAGATACATTTTAGCGAAACAATACAATTATCGTTATATTTTAGAGGTAAAATAATATTTGAACTATCTATTACTTTATCAGATATTGCACATAAAAAAACCTTTGATATTATACGAATCTGTATAGTTAACATTATTTTTAAGTTTTTTATCTTATAAGAAAACATTTTAAATGTTTAACGGAATATAATGGAGACTAAATTGTGAATAAACTGTCATCTTGTATGAATAAAACAGTAAAATATATTTAAAAAATTATAAAATGGTTTTATTAGTAGTTAATTGAATTTTATTATACACTATTTTTTAAATATAAAAATAAACCCTACGCCTTAACAAAAATATTATCGTAGATCAACTTGAATTAAATCCGTTTTTATATGGATATAATCTGGTTTATAAAGATTTGCCAATAATTTATTTAATTCTGTAAGAACCACCATTTTTTATTTACAGAAAAGATAGGAGGAGAATTCGATTATAAATAATTTAATCTTGAACCATTTTACTATAATTAACCCACTTAATATTTCACTTGAATTACGATTTTTTATGAATTTTTATTAATATAGTTTGATTTTAAACTTAAATAATTCAGCAAAAAATATATTTTCGCACTTTGAAATCGTCTGAATAATCATAAGGATTGCAGATAAAACACCTATAGATCTTCAAGAAATATATGTGTCACTTTTAATGTTTTTGATATTAGAAAGTACTTAATTTTACAAATAACAAAAAATACTTCAATATATTTTTAATTGGAGTTTAGAAAGCATAAAAAATGTATAAAGATGGTGTCATTATATAATGCCATCAATACTAAATTACATATCCTACAGTTTTAATTTGTTAATATCTTAAAATTTCAACATCATATCTGATTTTTAAAAGGGTTTCAAAAAAAGTATTTCAAATTAAAAATAACAGATTTTTTTATTATTTATTTTAAAAAAATTGGAAATCTAAATGAATAGCTTTTTGTTTTGGTGAACAATTTTTGTATTCTATAGCCTGATAACTAACCGAATGATCGATTCTTTATTAAATAACATATTTAACCTTCCTTTAAACTTTCTAGTTCAAATTAGTCATACATATGAAATTTTTATTGATTTAAATACATAATCTATTTTTAAAGCTTATTCAGTATATATATGATATCTACTAATGTATTCTAAATACACTGAATATGTGGTCAATAAAACATAATTTTTAAATTAAAAAATCAACATAGATCAAATATTCGAAATATTTAAAGTCCTGATCATTCTGAGGGTTAGTGAAAGACGAAATAGGCCTTCCTGTTAAATTATAAAATAAGTATTTGAGTGCTACAATCTTTTAATTTCTTGTATCTTCTATTATCAATGAAAAAATCTTTTGCTTAGATTTATAATTCTCCTAAAAAATGGTTTTGGATCAATAAGATATATATTTAGCCCCAACGTAATATTTTTTTTAATAAAATGGTTTTAAATATAAGTTTATACACAAAAAAAATCCATTTGATATACATACAAAACATTAATATTAAAATTTGTTTAAAATTTACAGCCCAAACCATTGGTCAAAATGCAAGAATGTAAACTGTAATTTTGTATCAAATGTAATTCTATCAAAATTTAGAATGATTTAAATGGGGTCCCAATAACTGTTTTGTGAAATATAATTAGATTTGAAAATTTTATAGGAAACAATGTAGGCCGTTTATTAGCTTTCAACTTTTTTTGATGTATAAATCGCAATTGATGCTATTTATAGTCACTTTAAAAAGCCTTATAATTTTTTTTTATTGGTGAATTTTTAATTTTTTAATTTTTGTATATAATTCTTATGTATTAAAATATTAGACAAAGCGTATTTAGGCAAAACAAATCCTTGGAAATTGCATTGGCTAAATTTACGGTAATTTCCTATGAAAAGGTTTAAAGATTTGTTTTGCTAATATTATACTATTTATCTCAATACAGCGAGCTATGCAGTAAAATATTTGAATTATTTTGGTCAAAGTAAATGATATATCAAGAATTTGAAGATATATTTCGTTTATATTTTAATATGAATTTAATCCTTTGATAAATAAGCGTAAACTCATCTGTCTAAACTAAACAACCTTGAAATATATTTCAACGTTTAAAATTTACATGATTTTGTATTTTAAATATTTTCATCCTGTTAAATGAAGCTCACAAATAAAGTATCCGCACAAGTGATAAAGTTTAGAAAAGTTCATTACGATACCTCTCAAAAGAACAGAAACACACACATGTAATCAATGCAGCCAAAATATCTTCGTCAAAAATGCATGTTCAGATCTTTTATTTTTTGCTCGGGTGACTCCGTTCGTGCCATAACTGGGAATACAAGGGACGCAATTGAAAGTTGACAAATGTTTCGCATAGAAATTATGCTCGTGTGTAGAAAGTTGTGAAAAGCTTATCTATATATAAATAATTGCTGATGCCATTCCTGCGATTCATCTTTGCATTACGGCTCTTAATTTGAACATGAACCTAGGTTCAAGCTATTAACAAAAAAATTGGTGTTCATAATAAACCAAAAGATGCATTAATTAGAAGGAAAAACGAGGCTGAAAGTATTAAAACTTAATAAATAATTTTTAACAATATTAATTTATTTATATACCAAAATATAATGTTCTATTCATTGAAAATATACCGTATTCCATTAATTAGTGTGTAGTGGCTGCGATTCGCATTTAAATATTTAATGAATATACAATACAAGCATCTGCATAAACAACACACCATTAAAAACATCGAACAGTTAAAGAACAATAAAAACATATACTATCGAGATATATTTAGAGATTTGCTTGAATGAGGATTTAAATTCATGCCAAACCTGTTTAAATAAATTCAAATGCGAATCATACTTAATTTATAGTAAAAATGACTATTTTATGTGCATAGATGATAGTTGATGAATTTTCTTGAAAAGGAAGTTGCATCACTCGCATAAAAAATATTATCGAGGAAGCCCTTGCTTGATAATTCTTTTAGTAAAAAACACAATTATAGATTTTAAAATACGGATTAGAATTAAGTAACAATCTTTTTACTCAATCAAAAAACCGAAAAGACCACCATTGATATTATAAAAATCAATGATGTATATTATTTAGGCCTCAAAATAAGAAATATATTTAATAGTCAAAAAACCATACGAAGCACACAATAAATTAATATACTTATCATCCCATCTTTTTTGTAAGGTGCCAAAAAAAAATTAAATAGACATAAAAAAATGCGTAAAAAGTCATATTGTGATCACAATTGGTAGTTTAGTTAATATGGAGCCTACAAATTTTTATAGATTTGACTTCAATAATTATCACATATATTTACATCTTTGGTTTTATTTTTATTCTACTAGCTTTTATAATTGAATTTATGTCTTGCTCTTTCTGTAATTATTATTGACAAAAACTTAGGAATTTATCTATTTTTTTTTATTTATAAATTCATTTTTGTTCATTCTTTATATTTTTCAAGTTAATCTGTGGATTCCACCTTTGAAAATATTTACTGAAATTTTATAAATCAAATTATTTTTCGCCCTCTCTGTGAATTTGTTTTCTCAAGAGACATAAATTTGTGTGTCTCTATCGATATGTTTGTTGTTTTATTTACAAACCGCTATTGTTGGAAAACCATTTTAATTTGTATTTTACTAAAATAAATTCACATTTATTTTTTGCTGATATTGAATTTTTATCTTTTTAAATACAATATAAAATGTTTCTGTTCATATTTATGGTTTGTTTTAGCCATGTTATTTAATAAATATTGGAAATCATGATTAAATGATAGAAGATGTTCGTATGCGCTGTTTTCTGGATTATATTGGCACAAAAACATACTTATAATATAAAACGTTGTTGAAGTAAAGAGTGAGGGAAAAAATAAGATATTTATTATTATTTTTTTATTTTTATGAGAAAATAAATAGATAATATGACTATTGTTAAAGAACAACCCACTAATGCTATTATAATACCAACATGCATTCCTTTTTTCTGTGCTTTCTGTTGCGCGTCGTTTATCACTTCACCTGATGCTTTCTGTTGCACAACTTCATGCTCTATACCTGGCGCTGCCTGTTTTGCTTTTTTTAGACTTTTATACGGCACTTTCCTATATTTTCTTTTTTGCGAATTCTTTAGTAATTTCGTTTGTATAGCACTCTCCTCTTTTTCTAAATATCCATTTTGTGTTTGTTTACTGGCATCGAAGTGTCTATGTTTATGTAGCTCATCGCTTGAAAATTCTTGTTCATTCTGCAAAACCGATATCGAAAACTTCTTGTCCTTCCCTTGTTCCATATTTTTATCGTTTTGTTTTTTATCATTTTCTTTATCGATTTCTTCTCTCAATAGATCAAGCACATCAGTCTCCTCTTTTTCTAAATATCCATTTTGTGTTTGTTTACTGGCATCGAAGTGTCTATGTTTATGTAGCTCATCGCTTGAAAATTCTTGTTCATTCTGCAAAACCGATATCGAAAACTTCTTGTCCTTCCCTTGTTCCATATTTTTATCGTTTTGTTTTTTATCATTTTCTTTATCGATTTCTTCTCTCAATAGATCAAGCACATCAGTCTCCTCTTTTTCTAAATATCCATTTTGTGTTTGTTTACTGGCATCGAAGTGTCTATGTTTATGTAGCTCATCGCTTGAAAATTCTTGTTCATTCTGCAAAACCGATATCGAAAACTTCTTGTCCTTCCCTTGTTCCATATTTTTATCGTTTTGTTTTTTATCATTTTCTTTATCGATTTCTTCTCTCAATAGATCAAGCACATCAGTCTCCTCTTTTTCTAAATATCCATTTTGTGTTTGTTTACTGGCATCGAAGTGTCTATGTTTATGTAGCTCATCGCTTGAAAATTCTTGTTCATTCTGCAAAACCGATATCGAAAACTTCTTGTCCTTCCCTTGTTCCATATTTTTATCGTTTTGTTTTTTATCATTTTCTTTATCGATTTCTTCTCTCAATAGATCAAGCACATCAGTCTCCTCTTTTTCTAAATATCCATTTTGTGTTTGTTTACTGGCATCGAAGTGTCTATGTTTATGTAGCTCATCGCTTGAAAATTCTTGTTCATTCTGCAAAACCGATATCGAAAACTTCTTGTCCTTCCCTTGTTCCATATTTTTATCGTTTTGTTTTTTATCATTTTCTTTATCGATTTCTTCTCTCAATAGATCAAGCACATCAGTCTCCTCTTTTTGTAAATATCCATTTTGTGTTCGTTTACTGGCATCGAAGTGTCTATGTTTATGTAGCTCATCGCTTGAAAAATTTTGTTCATTCTGCACAACCGGTATCGAAAGAATCTTGTCCTTCCCTTGTTCCATATTTTTATCGTTTTGTTTTTTATCATTTTCTTTATCGATTTCTTCTCTCAATAGATCAAGCACATCGGGTAACTCTTTTTTATCGAATAAATGGCCGATACATCCTGCGGGACAAATGGGTAATAGATCTTTTTTTATGGTTTGCTGTGAATAATAATATTCTTCATCCGAATCATAATTTTTAAAATCGCCATAAAATATCTGATCATTGGTATTATTCTCATAGCAAGGATGATCATAAGCTTCGGCGAAAAGAAGGATATTAATTTCTTTTTCTGTATCTCTATCTGTATACTTTAAACCATGGTAATATGTGCACACCCCAATGAAATTTGTAACCTCATTAGATGTTATATTTATATATTTTTTGTAACTTATTCCATTTTTCATAAATTTAATATGAAAGTTATCATCTTTACTAAATAAAATTTTACATTTGTTTTTTTCTATTAGATCAATGAAAAACAAACCATAATTTATGTAAACAACCACCCCAGCACGCACATCTTCTATAATATCTAGCCCTGCTTTAAAACATAAATTTGGTCCAAAATTCTTATCACCATATTCCCGCTTAAAATTAGTAGCCAATCTTTCTCTTAAAACACTCAAATGTAAAGAGGATAAAGGTTCATCACGAGATTGGCTTTCTTTATATGTGGTTTTGAAATATTCTTGTACCTCTTTTCTGTACCGACACTTGGAATCACCATATAGTTCATCCGAATTTGTAATAATGCTATTAAAAATTTCGTCGATTTTCTGCAAAATGTTTTCAGTAGCACATATCTTCCTAGATTCTATTTGCATACGATTTTCTAATATATTATAAGAGTGGTCATTGTTTTTTCGCAAAAGGGACAAGAAATTATATAAATCTACATATTTCGGCCTGTTAAAGCTTATATTAAGTTTACCATATAAAAATCTATTACTTTTATGCACAACTTTTTCTATTATAGACACATCTTCTTCTATCTCACCACTTCCGAAAGCGCCCTGTTGCTTTTTGGGCTTTTTAATCCCACCATATCTTTCTTTTGGATCATTAGATTGTGATAGAGCCATTTTAATATTATATAATAATAACAATACAACGCCGATCGGTGTAATCTTAAATATTCCTAATAACATAATCTCAATAATCTTCTTTGACTTCTTGGTTTTTTGATGGGTATATTTAAATTATAAAATACTTATCACCCCTTTTATTTTTTCTTTAAAAGGACATAATCATTTGACTGGCAGTATTCAAATTATTGATAAAATTGAATATATAAATTAAAATTCTATAGTAGATCATTAAATTTTACTGGAAAGTTTTTGCTAATCGATATTATTTTTTTAATGATAGCCATTTGATTTATAATTTTTATAAGAGTAAGTATACTGATTACAACTGATATAATTATTGTTGCTTAATTGATCTGCGTTGATAAAAATGTTATAGATAAAGAATTATTATTGAATTTAATAATAAGTACAAAATTAAAAATTCCTTACCGGTAGATTCAGAAAATGCATCAATAGAAGCTTCAAAATATTGCATTTAACATATGCTATATCATAATAAAGATGGATGTTTTGCTCGTTTTAGGTGTAACCTTACCGAAAAATTCTTATTACACAATGAAATCGTTTAAATATTCATTTAATTTTTGGTTTATTAAATTTTGCTTAAAAGCTTTTATGGCAAATTCGTTTTAAAAAAAAAACTTATACCGCGTTTCGGAAGAATTATTTCCAAGTATTTTGCTTTTCTCTACATAATAATCTCTTGTGACAAAATATTTTATTGATAGAATAAAAAAAAACTGTTTGTATGAATAAATGAATATTCGTTTATGAACAAGAATAAATATATTATAACTTTAAAATAAAGATTGTTATATTGTGCTATATATGTTCGAGCTCAATACATCTATCCCTGGAGCAATGGATTTGCAAAATAAAATTCATCATTTTTATGAAAATCTTTGATAAAATTTATACTTCACTTTTTCAAATCAAAATGATTTTCTAACATTTTATTTATAATGTGAGAGCATAAAAAGCTTTTCAGTTAATGACATACTTTATTTTACGCTATATTTGAATGTTTTTATCGTCGAAATAGCGTTTCTTTTTACATACCAAGACATAATTTGGTGAATTATGTAAAACGAGTTGAGGCGTGTTATTAGATTTAAAAAAATGTAATTTGCGTCTATTCTAGAACCAGATAATATATAAGTTTGTAAAAGAAAGTTTATTAAAGATCTATAGAAGCACATAAGGCATTAATTAGATGATAAAATGTGATAAATCTTCCGAGAAACTTGAAGGAATTTTAATTGATTTAATAAACAAAATCTGTAGCTTCTTTTAAAAATTTCAAGATATATACATTATGATGCTCAATAAAATATATCCAATAAATGCCGTGGGAATCCAAGATAAAACCTCGTAAGTGATTAAAATCTAATATCTTTCTCATATCAATATTTTTATTTTTGTAATTTGTTCTTTTCGTGTAGTGCACCAGACATTATCTTATTAAGAGAATATAAATATCTGCGTATAATAAATTAATCAATATTAAAATCTGTTAATAGCAAGCGAAAATATGCAACAGATGTCGCGTAAATAAACTTCATTGTACTTAAAAATTATATTTAGAAGTATTTTTACAAAAAAAATATAATCAAATGTTTATTATATACATTATATGCTAAAAAGTGGGGCACAAATTCATATTTTACTGGAATAAAGCCCCTTTCCTATAAAATAAGCAAAAAGGCGCTTTTTTAGATTCAGATGTCTTATAAATAGCGCTTATAATTAATTGCGAGCGTTTTTGAAAACATTTGGTTTTATGGGATTTGTTCGCAATATTTTTCAAGATTTTTTTTGTTCAATTATGTATTGGTCTTGAAAGCAAACTATAGGGGCAATAAATATTATGTACGATATAATTGCCATAAAGATTTTGTTTTTTATAACATATATCAAAAATACTATCAAAATAACCATTATAAAAATAATCTAGCACAAAAATACACATAATAATATGTAATTTAGATCAAAACTATATTTCTTGTATTAGTGTGTAAAACATGACTCATTAAAAAATATGTGTTTACTAATTTGTTCATTTGACTGCAATTTTACACAAATTTTCATTTGAAATAATATTATTACACACACCAGAAGTTATAATATATAATCATATCGATTGAACTAAAATGCTGTTAAAAATCAGGCGTAATTAATTACACATTTTGACTTCGGATTCCCACACCTCAACATATAGAAAAGATCAGAATATATATGATTGTATAATAATGACATGGTTATATATAATCACAAATCATGGTATATATCAATAAGATCATTTTCTTGATAACTATATAAAATACAAAATAATTTAACCAAGTGTAATTTTTACATTATATTGGACTTTGAACGATTTTCTTTTATCGTTTTTATTTCGATTTGCTGCACATAAAACAACTAATCATAATATTTCCACTATTAATGTAAGATTTAACTTTTTTTTGTCATAAAATAAAATGTGGTCATTTGGAATTCTGCTCAAAAAGGCAAACTATTCACGCAAAAGACCAAAAAAAATATGTTCACCTGAAAATAAGTGTATTTAAACCAAAATATTATAATTTTTAAATTACTTTGGTATTTTAATAATTATAAATTAATTCACAAAAAAATCGTATTTTCATTTCTTATTTAATGTTGTATAAAATAAGCACAATTGTGCGTTTTATCCTATAAGAATAAAATAAACACATTCAATACATGTCTCAAGATTTTTAAATATAATTCTAATGTTTTTAAAATATGTTAATAAGTAAATAATATAAATTATAAATTCAAGGAAAGTAGTTGAAACGTCTCCTCTTCAGCTAGGTTCGATGTTTTATGAAATATATAAAACATAAATACCAAATTGTTTTTGCTTGGACTTCCCTTCAAGGGTCAATCTAATGTTTTTTAAACCCATATTCAATATTGTTCTTATATAAAAGTTTTTACATATTGACGTGTATCAAAATTACATTCCCTGCTGCTCTATGCACCTAAGTGGCATAAGTATACAATATGGTATCTGAGAATGTTATGCGCAAAGAGAATTCAAGCCTCTGATAATGTATTTGTGTAAATCTAACGCATAAATTGGCTCTACTCACTATGTTTATAATATAATAATTATAAAACCACATGGGAATTACCCAGATGTATGCATGAATACCTAAATCAGAAAAGTTGATGCATATAAATATGCTTTGGCAGAATATATTTTTAGTTTGGTAAAAAGTTACACGATATTTTAAAAATCAAAAAAAGAGATGAAAATCACTTAATTATTATAAAAATCTGGATCTAAAATGATATTTCATGAAAGCTAATAATGTATATACGTAATTTACTGGCGGCTGTTTGAAATGGAAACTATTGTATGCTTCAAAACAATAAAAAGAATAATAATACGTATTAATCGATGCGTTTATTATGTAAATCTAGCTAGTGAGTTGTAATCGGTTGCATTCAGATAAAACATGATCATAAGTGTATATGTTTAAATAAATAGAAATAGTCATGTCAATCCTGATTTTATATAGTATATTGTATACAAAAAAATAATCATACGAATCAGACAAAAAGTACAGAAAATCTACTGATCATCGTTATATTATATTCTGGAAAAGCGCTTGAAACGTTCAATACAACACTTTATTTGAAAATTACATAGCCACTACGAAAAAAAAACATTTACAGACTTTATAATAACTTATGTTATCACTTAGTTTAATATTAAATAGCGTGTTTCTCTATTTTTGAGCATACTAATAATAGTATAATTTTAGTTTAAAATGATTTACGACTGAAAAAAATTGCAAAAATAACATAAATATGTAAAATTCACGGGAAAATTTAGACGAACTACTTATGAATTTTCTATAATTTAAAATTTTTACCGTCAAATAATGTAAAAATATTAACGGTGTTGACCACAACAAACAAGCCACTGCTACGGGAAACGTATCCATGATGCATATACTAACTCTACACAAATTCATATAAGTTAAATTTATTTTTATATTTGTTTCAGCACCCTAACAAAAGTAAATTGAAATCCGGAGGCTTTCTTTTACTGTGAGTCGGAAATTGGTGTTTTTCTGTATTTTTAGCAGCTAGACGAGATCAAAACCAGTTTCTACGAATTCTCTTTAGATAAAGTATATTTACTTACCTGCATTGAATTCTTAATTATGTATTATATATTAAAAACTCGCATCTAATAACACCCTCGTCTTTGTCTGTCTGACTTGTAGCATAGATGCCAATCAACATGGTTTTTAATTTTTAAATTTTTTATATTAACCAAAAACACATAATATATATATAACGCTGGCTTATCTTTCCGTGTCTTTTTTTAATCTAAAATTACGTCATTAATAACAAAATTATAGCAGATTATGAAAAAAAAGAATAATCGCAATGAATTTTCCCATAGAGAATATTTTGAAAAATTTTGATCATATTTTTGAATAAAAACAATAGATTTAAATTATCAATATTTTACTTCTAAATATAATAATATAGTAGCAAATTTCTAAGCAAATTTTTTATCCATTTTAAAGTAGCGAAATCTTTATAATAAGTGGAAATATAAATAGCGCGCAATAATACTTCTGCAGGTTTTAAAAAAGGAATTTATATTTATTTTTTTGCTGAATTTATTTTAATAAAAGCAATAAAATATTCGTGGCTAAAAATATTGAAAAATGTAAACCATTTAATATTAGTGGATTGTAGCTATTTGTTTAATTGTGTATGATTTTATTGGTTAATATATAAAAAAGTCATGGGTCAACAATTTTATCAAATGAATAAATATAGGTACATAAATATCTTCAGTCGTAGATATGGTAATTTTACTACAAAGAGATTGTGGCTTAAAAATAGACATAGATATATATTTGCGAAGGGTTTAATGGGTGATTCAATTTTAGAATATAGGGACTTCAACAGATAAAGTTTAATAATCTCTAATAAGTCCTTGATTTCAGTAATAATTCAATAAACACTGCTAGAAAAAGATTTTTTACAAATTTAATAGATAATTTTTATATAAACAGGGAATAAATATAATTCTTAGCTATGAGTCGTGCTTAAATGCAGATACTTGCAGGTCGTGAGAAAAAAAAATTAGAAAGGGTGAAAATTAAGATTATGTAAGAATAAATCACATATTGTGCAGTCTGATAGGATATATTTAGTATAAAAATTCTTAATCTAAAGCCTTAATTGAAAATTCACCGTAAACTGATGATTATGTCGCGAATAACTCATATATACATAAGTAATTGTGCTTTTTACATAAAAAAACACATTGAAATGTATTTTAAAGTACTTGAACAAATTTTTACACGATTAAAATTTCATCAATTCTATATATAAGCCTTTTATAAAAGTAGTTGGTTGACTGTGATGTTATTTTAATATTATTAATACATGGGCTTATTAAAAAAAACAATATATTTCATCAATATGGTAATATCATATAAACAAGAACAGTGATTTGTTTAATAACAATATTTTTTTATTAGAAATTATCCAGTGAAATATGTTTATTTGCAAGTAATTGTTAAATATAGGCAAAATATATCGTAAAGAACAAGTTCATGTCATATCTTTATGCCTAAATTGTATTTTTTACGTGCTAAAAATTCACAAAGTATTAAAAATAAAAAAATACAAAAACTAAAATATTTTAATGCATAGAAAGGTTAGAAATAGAAGATAGTAATTGCCTTTTTTATATTAACTTGGTTTTTCTATATCATACCTTAGGGAATAATCTTGAATAAAAATTTTCATACACTTAGGAACACAAAGGCTTATCCCTTTATCTAATCTGTTAGCTATTCTGCTGGCTGAAATTTTATGTATGCAGTTTTTGAAATATTTAGAGTAATAGAATTCAACGATATAGGTCAAGTTTAAATTTGTTACATATTCACATTTCAATTATTATTAAGAAAATTCTATCAAGTGAGTATATTTGGTCATTTTCCTCTCTCCACACTATAATTTGCAATTTTTTATACTCAAGCTACAGTATTGACTACAAGATGCCTTTTTCTACAATGACATAATGTTATGGCGTCATAAAATTCTAGGGGTAATATCATAACAAGACATGAGCTACATACGTACAAATGATTCAAAAGGCAATAGGGGAAAGTTTTAGCCTATATTTTTCCTTATAAACTTCAATATAAATGGCCTCGGAGAAATTTGAACTTGCATTAGAAATATATCAATATCCATGTAGATTTCTAGTTTAGTTGTCGTATTTATATGTAAAAAAGAGAATGATAAAAATAAATAATATAAATATGGCTGTAAAACTCGAATAAAGTCACATTCATCAAATATATATAAGCTTCCATTCGAAATATTTTTTCACAAGATTCTGAAATCGCTTTGCATCTGGTTTTAATTTTTTCTGCACCATTTTTTTATATAATAGTGAATTTAACATTTTTTATTTAAAAGTGGTTAAAAACTATTTTTAGATTAAAGAAGTACTTTTACGCGATGTTTTTTAGAATGTTTAAATGGGATTTTGGATTTGTCACACAAATAATAAAAAATTAAAACCCTTTATTTTACTTAAAAAATCTGTTTTTATATGTCCTCAATAGTAAAAATCATCCATAAATTTTTTAATTTTACTACAATTATATAATTTGAATTATCTATTTTATACATAAAGCGCATATTTTTCATAGGGGTTTTTAAGCGTAAAGCGCATAGATGACTTTATGTTTTAAAAAAATTATTTTGTCTATGTTTTCTCATATGTTAAAATTTTTATGTTCAATTGTATTGAATTCCAATATACCAAATTAAATTTATTCTCCGGCATGAATTTTAAAGGATCATATTATCTAGTAAAAAATTATATATATGTTCCAAGGGTCAAAATCTATTTGTTTTTTTTATAAAAGAAGAAAAAAATTGTAAAGAATAAAAAAACAGATATTCATGTTTATAAAGTAACAATCTGTTAATAGATTACTTCAAACCATTTTTTGTTGTACAGGAATTCGAATTCATCAGCAAATTTTCCAATAAAAAGCTTATAAATATGTTAGATTTGTTTTTTTTATTCGTGGTTAATCAGTTATATCATTATTAAGACAAGACAAATTAAAAGGTACAAATTAATATGATAAATATAAAAAAATAGATTAGGTTTGTGAAAAAAATTAATTCAAAAACCATAACAAAAACCTTTTCGGAATTCAAAAACAAGTATTTGCAAAAATATATATATAATTTGTGAAATCAAACATAATTTTTTTACATAACACCTAAATATTTTAGTAACAAATGTTAGTGTGCCTATGATCTATATTCTCACAAAAATAAAACTAATATAAATTCGAAATTATATGTTAACGAATGAAAATTTTCAATTAAAATAAAATCTAAAATAGTGATATGGTAGATTTGTAGTAAATTCAATATAAATATTATTTAATTGTAATAGCAAAACACAGTGAACACAACATTATATATAATTTTGCAATTGTATTTTTTTAGACAGGAATGCTTGATTTTGTGTTAAATAGTAATTTTTAAAATGATCGTAATTTTTC
Source organism: Rhyacophila brunnea (assembly GCF_057557595.1). Taxonomy (NCBI): domain Eukaryota; kingdom Metazoa; phylum Arthropoda; class Insecta; order Trichoptera; family Rhyacophilidae; genus Rhyacophila; species Rhyacophila brunnea. The sequence goes on along the minus strand of NW_028232809.1, from coordinate 566,805 downwards.
TTTCTGTTGCATTTTTTGAAATATTTAGCTTCCACCGAAACGCATATACCTTTTAATTTAAATGGTTTGCAGGGTTGAATTTTTTGTACAAAAATATCTTAGAATGTAACATCAATCTTAAATTAGACTAAAAATTACAGTGGTACAGCTATTAAAGAACTTAGAATTCGAATGGTTTAATTGATTTTGTATATATACATACCAAATACATCACATGAGAAGATATCTAAAATCAAAAAATGTAACCCTGATAGTCAAAAGCAAATAAAACTTTACTTTTTGTAAAAATGATTTCTGCTTTTTGTAGGATTTTCATTTTTTAATTACATAGTCATTAGACTCGTTTTTAATTTAAATATACGTAGAAACGGTTTCTATAATTAGTTTTATTCTTGATGCAACACTCACGCTGTTGCAATTTCATTGGTTTTATATGTTTATTTCTGAAAATCGTGCATCTATTTATCAGAAATTACAAGCACACGAAAAAATACCTCTCAAAAAAAAAGCATTAATAGCTATATAAAGAGAAAATCTAGAGTTTTGGATTTTTCACATCTATAAGATTTAAATTTGCCATTTGATGACTAAAAATATGTGAAGATTGACTTTTTAGTAGTAATATGTGTAAAATATCCTATAAATATACTTTTTCGAATAACTTGCAAAAAACGGTATAGGAAAGGTTTAATCAACAATTTAAATCTATCCTTACAAATGCATATCAATATATTCATAGAAATAAAATATTATTTTACATATTAATTGGCATATAAATGGTTTTTTGCATTTATTAATGTAATAGAAACATACAAAAACATGCTTTTTCTTTTTTACTCAAAAAATGGGCTGAATTCATAATAAATTCTATAAGATTACCTACTTATAGAGTACATATGAGAAATTTAATCCATGTGTTTTATATATAATTTCAGCACAAGCTTTTCGGCTCATTATAAATATCGCCATATTTTAATTTTTTTACTATATACAGTTCTGATGGTCTTTTGATTATGTATTTTATGTGAATGTGCTTTTTGACTTTTATATACGAACGAAAACGAATCCTAATCTTAAAAAAGGTAAATTTTTAAAGAGGAATTTGTGCTTAATATATATAAAATTTATAAAAAATGTAATTCATTTTCTTCAGCTTCTAGCAAAGTTTAGCAAACTTAAACACAAAAAAAATTATTAAGGTTTTATTTTTTCATTATTTTTATGAGCTGTAAATATATGGTATATATGCTGGTTTTCTAAAATGTTTAAGAATTATTTTCCTCATAACAGATTTATAATTTGCATTAAAAATATTATGTTGTATTAGTGCATATAATATGATTTATGCAGGAATATAAATTGCAGTTTTGCATGACAAAGCATGTTTTTTTAATTTCGGTAAATATTAAAATCTAAATACAATATGCAAAAAAATAGAATATCTTGCATAAATTAAATTGAATTACGTATAAAAAAATGCCAATAAATCTTTAATATGCAACTTTTGCACTTAAAATTTTCTGAATTTATTTTATATATTCAACATCATCAATTCTATTGATTAAATGTTAAAGAGGTTTTTTGTTTGTCCTATAACATTGCAAAAATTACAGTTCTATTTGAAATTTTATTGATAAATTTAAGCAAAAGATTATTTATGCTAAAGAATTAGACTGAAACAAAAAGAGGAAATTTATAAATAAATCACTTCTAAGATTATATTTTCAGCAAGAAAATATGTGATTTTATGATCTTGATAATAAAAACCTTTCATATAAATAAATTGGAAGTTTAAAAACGTATGTAAACTAAAAGGATTTTTGTTTTAATAGTAAATTTCGTATAAATACAATGAAAAAAAATAACTAGGTTAGTATTAATCTACATAAAAATGTCATTTTTTCTAGTTTGAAGCTATTCTAGAACAAAAATTATGACTTCAGAACCACTTAAAACCTTCTATGATATAAATTTTCTGTGTTTTATTATATCATGCGTGCATTGATTATTTGATATTTTTATTTTTATTGTCTCTTTTACTAGCATGAATTATTATGAATTCTTCAATTTTTATTAATACTATGTTAATTTGTTTTTTTATAAAAAAAACATAAATGAGAAATTATACAGAGCATAAATTTTGATTTTTCTATCTAAATAAAAGAATTTTTATGATTTTTGTCTTATATTTTCATTTTAAGACATAAATAAATTATTTTTAAATAAATTTATGCTTTCAATTTTTCAACCAAGTTAAATTAATATATTTATCTGACTTTACTGTTAGAAAAACGATATCATAGAAGGTACCTGAAGAAACTAGATGTCACGAACCAGGTTGAGGTATATATTTGAACCTTTGGATTGAGAAAAACCTTTGAATTAATAGATCTCATAAGAAGAAGGGGTATTGAAGAAGACTTTGGAAGGGAAATATAGCTGAAAGTATAAATAAACTGTGTGTACAGAGAATCAAACAAGCTTGTCTGTAAACCTAAACTGAAATCACAACTATAAATATAGCCCATAAATCAAAAAAAATTTCTTTTACATATTAAAACTGTAGATTATTGTTAATAAAGTATTTCTGTTAATAATAAATTTGCAAATAACTATTTAAATAAATAAAAAATATTTTTTTTAGAAAGATATTGTCATTTTAAAGACTAAATTTAGTTAAAATTGAAATTTTGCATAAAATAATATAATTAAACATATTTAAAGTATATTTATTTTATGTTTATGAAGTATGAAAAAATTTTTTGATGTGCGTTTTCAGAGCATCATTAAAATTTAAAATACAAAGATATATATTTGGAAAAAACAATAAATTTATGCATTTAAATGAAAAAAAAAATGTTTTTAATTTTGTAATACTTAAAAAAAAAGAAATGAAAAGTTAAAGGCAACAACATATATGAATTACATGCATAAAAAACATAATAGTAAAATATATTGTATATGTTTCAATCTTACTTGTATAATTAAAATTTGACTTTAGCTACAAATAATTCTTCTCTATAGCCAGAATACTTTCTATTTTTGTACTCTTGCCTAAAATAAATAATAACCGGTCAAAATATATAATCTATGAAAATATTTTTGTACAAAAACGCTCTAATATCTTTTTTACGTGAATTTGTTACATTTTATTTGTAATATAATTATAAATCCATAATTTGTATTTTCAATTTCAAATTTTTTATCTATTAATTCTTTATGATTTATGTATTTTATATATATTTTCGACAGGTAGATTTCTGTAGATTTGTTAAAAGTATAAATAATAGCTATAACATTGCAATACATTTATATCATATTTAAATCTATTAAATTTATTTTTTTAACTTAGATTATTAATAAATCCTCTATATGTATTCATGTTGCAAATGGAATATGTTATGTGGATTAGTACATGAGTATGTAGATTTTTTTAGTGAATTTACTACATTTTTTTTTCTTGCATCTACAAAGTCTTTAAAAATATTTTTCATATTATTATTTATATCAAATAGAAGATAGATTATCGTTTAGTCATTCGATTTGGATTATTTTTTATAGGGCAATTTTATTTTAATACAACAGGAATAATGACTAGCTAAATGAAGAGCTTTAAATTGAATTCACATTATATGGACTCAAACTAAGTGTCAATTTTCCAACTAGAATTTTTAGAATTATATTTGCATTTAGAAAAGGTTCTTTTTTTTAATATTCTATTTTTACTCACTCTTAAATATCGAATTGAATTTCAATGTGATTTATAATTTTGCAAAATCTATTGATGTTATAACATGCTAGTATTACATCTTTAAACGATGATTTTACATAAAATCAAGACAAATTTACTTATATTCTATTGTTCTACGGAGATATTTTTTCTTTTTAGAGAGTTTTCTTGTGATAATTAGAAACTTTTGCTTCTCTCTGCATAATTGCGTTTGTTTCCATATATTTCCTGTGACCAGTATATATCCATGGTTTTTTTGTGTTTTATCTGTTTTTGTTGATATGGAGTAGAATCAGATTCTATAAATTTTTCGTTGCAGGTAAATTATGCTGCCACTTTCTGCTTAAAAAATATACTTGCAGGCAATAGCTTTCTTCATCCAACTTTCGGGCACGTAATTGCGCCTTGAAATCCAAACTTCTATTCTATTAATGGTTTGCCACTCTTGTTAGGGTTTTACTTTCTAGTTTTTATAGAAAAACTACTTATAATATGTCTCTTTTTGATACAAAGCAAATGAAATCTGGAGTGAGTGCGGTTTGAACAACCAAACAGATAAAAACTCTTGTAAACCAACTGCATCACTAAAACCCCTTAAAAAATGTAAGAAAAAAATAACATTCGTATAAAACAGGTAATCTACATCTATTTAAGTTAAAAAGATAAAATCACATATGTATATTTAGAATTTAGATAAACTTTAGTGCCATAATATTGTGCTAAAAAGCTCAATTAAATTTATAATGATTAATTTCATCTTAAAATTAATATAATAATATAGTTCTGAATATATAAAAATCACAATGCAAAAATAAAAAACTTTAGAGGAAAATATATAAATATTATAGTACTTATGTGTTTATAAAATTTTTAACCTTTTGTTCTATAATTTACTTGTATTTACTAATTTTTAACCATAAATCGTAATAATACTTATTTTAGCATAAATCACATTCCGTGTGTTCTATAATATACGTAAATATAAAAGCTGTATCTTTTTTGTGGAATTAGAAAATTTACTATTAATATAGAATCATTTGTAAAATATAAAAATAAATTCATAGATATTCGGTTAATTTTTTTCTTCGTTTTTTTATAAAAATACACTTGTTAAAACTGTTCCATGTAAAAAAAGTTTTTACATGCTAAATAACAATGAATTTATAACATCTAGATTACTTTTTTATATTCTGTATACCAAAAAAAAGCAGTAGAAAATCGTTATGCATGTGTATTTTTTTTGTTAGGAACTCATTTTTAATGGTTTTTCCAATTTTGTTTTAATGAATCTTTAAACATGTAAAAAACACCATTGCTTGTACTATTTTAGAAAAAAGCTCTTATATTTTAATTACACACTTCTCTGCATTATGTGCTATTTGACATGTATAAATACATTAAAACCATTTTAGAATGATCTTTTTTATGCTTACATAAAAACTATAGCGCTTTAGGATTTAAATATATTTAAGTATGGATCTTACTTAAAATAAAGACATATTTATTGATTTTTAACGTTGTTTTTTTATTTTATGGTGATGATACTAAGGATTGAGAATAACCTTTGAATTAATAGGTCTCGAAAGAAGGAAGGGTATTGAAGAATACTTTGAGAGGAGAAGACAGCCGAAAGTATATATACCACGTGCCTAGAAAGAATCAAGCAAGCTGTGCCTGTAAACTATAACCGGAATTTACCCTCTAAAATTAGCCCATTAATCAAAAATAATATGATGATGTTATTATTTTAATATTAGATAAAAATATAAATATTTCTTATATACAATGTGCTCTTAAAATAGACATTCATATATAACAAATATATTTATTTCTTTTTTTGATAGTGGCATTTATGTTTCACATGTAATTATTTATTTTTTTCAACATTAATATATAAAAATTCCTTAAATACCCGCATGTTATGTTAGCATTGTAAGGATATTTCATATTAATATACTAATATCAAATCTGGCATTCACAATTTAGTTATGAAGGTAAATTCATTTAATCTTATCTAAATATTTACTTTTTTTTTACATCTATAGTGTCCGGGCAGAAAAGATGGGGAATGATCTAAGCTTAAAAGTTGATGAACAGTTAACCAGTCTAAAATAAAAAGGTATCATATATACTTGAATTCAACGATAAAACTAAGTTATCGTAACTTTTTGAGAAAGAATGATCCTTGCTTTTTGATCCATCTATTGCTAATTTTTTGATGTCGACAATACTGGATGGCATAATACAACATATAAGCTATTCAATGCATATGAAAAATAATAATTATCATAATTTATGATGAAATAGAAACAGATTTTACGCCAATACGATACTCTTTAGAATTAATAACATATCAGCACAGGATTTAAATTGTTTCATATCACAATTTTCATTTTTAATTTCATTTATTTTATACATTGATGTGACTTTAAGCTTCAAATAACGGTAACAATAATAACAAAGAACTTGGATCAATAGCTGATACAACAGTGAAATATATTGAATTAATTAGAAAAAAAATTGAGAAAATGCATAAAAAAGTTATAAAAAACATGTACAAAATATTTTATGTAAGACATAAAACTAAGAACCGAGATAGCGTGGGGGATTTAGGCAGAGAATATAAATTACGAAGCAGATCAATACATATTTTTTAACTCTATTTTAGGAAATATTGAAGAAATTTATAATATAATAGACATAATAGAAGTTAAAGTAATGGTAAGTACATCCAAAAGAAATAATATTTGCGTTTAATTTGTTGCAGTTTGTTCTAAAAACGTCAGTGATCTTTGAAAATTAAGATACGATAATTTTTTTATTTAAAACCGCCTGAAGTAAATTAAAATGATTACTGTGACTATGTTGATTCTAATGTTGGTTTTGGTCATTAAAACATAATCTATTCTTCATAGAAAGCACATGGATTTTGTTTTGTATAATATTTAACTTTATATAAAGAAGAGTTTAAGCTACGGCTGCATATTTTTATAATAGATAGTTTGATAAATATAGCTCTTTGAGCATGGTAATTAAAATTACTTATATCATGGAACTGATCGGACTTCCATTATAACTGAAATTTCTGTATATCTAATCTGTGTCAACTCGCAATAATACATTGGTTACAAAAAGATTTCATTAATATTTCTAAAGTCAGATCAGATCGCTTTTTTTTCATATATAAAAATTTGCACCATAAATTATATAGTGTTTTTCTAAAAGTGAAGATATAATCACTTAGCTTTACTTTCAAGATGTCGATTTTTAATACCATACGATATACACAAATATATAGATTTCATGTGCATTGAGACTAGAAAAGACACGGTAAGTTACTAGTGTCTTTATGAAGCCCAAGAAAAATACCTGTAATGTTATGGGTATACTGTATATATTCAAAAAAAACTATTAGATCTGGAAGAAAAAATAATAAGTAAAAATATTGATAGTATGGTAATCAACAATCCTGTGAGAAAAAATAATCCAGCACATACTAATGAACTAAATTCACATAAAACATGATGTGTTGAATTTACAGAGATGCTTATAAAAATAGCATCCCAAAAAAGGAACTAGTAGTATATTTTATTCTTTTCGAATCATATTTTCAAGAAAATAATATACTGGCCAGAAGTTTTATTGCCGATTAATATATTCTATCTGCAGTTATGGATTAATATAAATCCATTATTACCTGTCCTAAGAATACAATTATACTAGAATTTACAGTCTTTTGAAAGTTAATTGGAATTCGGAAAACATCATATGTATTTATAAGTGTGGCAAGATTTAGGATTTGAGGAACTATTTACAATCAGTATGTGAGAAGTTCCATAAATTTGGAATATTTTAAATTAGAAAAAAATTGTGTCATATTATTATATTTTTTTACAAATAATATAACTATATTCGTGATTAGATATCTATATTATGTATACATCAATATTTAAATTTGTATTTCTAGACAAATATATATATTAAAATGTAATAAATTATCATTTAATTGTTTTTAAGCATACGTGTATTCCCAGCGTATTTTTTATGAATAAATACACGTAAAAATGTCTAGAAAATATTTCAGCGTTTCTGGTAGAAATACATGATTTATATATGCCCAGTGAAAAAAAATAACCCGTTGTTACATGATTGTATGACCTGGAAATTTTTATATAAATTTTGTCTAAAACCATACCAATAAGGGGTTTTATAAGTTAAAAAGTCATAAATTTATTTTATCTCTTTTTTATAGCTATATTTACTGCTGTTTATTTATTTTTAAATTTACGCATATAAATTCTTTTTAAAGCCGAGCATATTGCATCTTTGTGATATATCTGCGATATATACATTAAATATTTAAAATCTTTCTAGATTAAAAATATAAGAACTTACTAGTTTAGCTTGTTTCTTTCAAATTAGTACATTTAAAACTTTCAAAAATATTTCTGAAATGAAAAGTTTTTATACATGCTTTAAAATTGTTTATTTATGTATCTGTAAACAAAAATTTATGTTTATACGCGTCAGAATGTCTATTCATATATTATCATAGTATTATAAGACACAATTTTCCATATTAAAAGCATAAATACTTTCATTTTAAATTATTTTTCCTAAAATACATGCTAAGGTATTATAATAATGCAAATTTATAATGAGAAATAGTCTTTTATTTGTAAATTTTACTGCAAGATTTTATGCTGTAAACTTTAAAAGACTTTATAAATATTCTCTTCATTTTTATAAACAATAAATCTTATTTTCCCATATTAATTTTAATGATTTGGATTGTTTTTATGTTAATAAAGGTACAGAAATAAAATATCTTGAATGGTAACTAAAATACGAAATCGCAAAAATGAACAACAAAATAATCTTTAGACTTATTTTTAAGCTGGATAAGATTTTAAAAAATATATAAAATGGTATAAATTGTCGTAAAATTACATTCAAAGTTTCAGGTGATTTCTTTAAGACAATTGCATGTATAAAAGAAAAAATTATGCTAAGACTTGCCAAATAATGCTAAATAGTAGTAATTTAATGTGCTTAATTATATTTTCTCGTTCTTTTTTTACAGATTGCTTTTTTTTAAAAAAAATACTTCAATTATATCACGAATCCAGATAAACTACTAGGCATCAAATAAAATTTAGTAAAAAACAGTCAAAATTTATATATTATGTATTATGTATTTTCTAAGTTAATACGTGAAAATTTTACTAATGCTAATATGCAGCAACTTTGTTGCTTGTATAGCTATTTTTTATGTGCTTCTATTTTAATACCCATACATAAGTATAACTTTCTTATGATACAAATGCAATCTATTGCGATTTACTCTGTAAAATTTATTTTGGCTATTTTACTGAACTAATAATTCGATTTAGGTTGCAAAAAAGTTGAAATTTTTTGAAATTCTATCAACTATAATAATTCCAAAAAATGTTATCTTAAAAAAGGTTTATTCGTAGTAGGCTCATGTTATGAATGCTATTTTTTTCGTTTTATTATGATTATTGTTTGGTATCGTACTTTTTTATGTAAGTATAATGAAAATATTGGGACTCGAATTTCATATTTGTATAATGTTTTTCTATGCATATCTAGTTCTATTTGTTTTTTAAACTATTACTAATTTAAAATGCATTTTTTTCTTAAAAACTCAAATCTTGATAAAATAAATCTTACTAGGTTTTGCAATAATGAATTTTCACTGATAATTTAGTGAGTAATAATTTAAATCCATATTTTAAATTACATGCATTAAAACTGTTTTGTCTGAGCTCTTTTGACCAGTAATGTATTATTACATATTTAATCTGGAAACATTTCTTGATTATATACTGATCATACTACAATTTAGCTAATTTTTTATAATATTAAACTGAATAATCATGCAAGATTTGAATATTTGTATTTTAATAACCTAGTATAGGCAAAATGGCATTTTTAAGTACTCTTTATAAGATTTTATGCTTATCTAATGTATATTAATGTTCATCTACTTGTAAGAAACGGTAATTTTTTTTAGTTTTATAAATAATATAGAATTTGAACTCTAAAAATGAAAAATCTAAAATACAACTTAAACCGAAATTACATAATAAGGCAAAAAATCTTATAGCATGTCGCTTTTAGAGGCAGAATTTCTTTATTAACCTCAAATATTGTTTTTAATATATAATAAAACAAACTAATTTAACAATTTAATAGACACATACAGATTAAATCGAATAAAAAGGTTTTTCTTTTTAGATATTATATGATATTTATTATTTATGCGTGACTTTTTTTCTGTGTTTAATATATCAACCGATTGAGTAAATAATTTGTTGTTTGTATATAAAATATTAAAATCTGAGTTATGTAATAGGATTATACCACATATTTTATCACAAATAACTATATTTTGTGATTCTACGTGCTTTTTTGAATTCACCTCCTATAAACATTATGTTTACATTCGAAAAGATGTGCTTATCTTTACCTTACTTAGGATATAATCTAGTTGTATTTGATTTTTGCGTTTGAAAATCAAAATCAAGCATAGAATCTAGTTTTACATTGTATCTTTTTATACTAGGTCATATACTCAAATATTGTGCTGTGTTGGTCTATTGTCGCTGAATATTTATTAAATTTTGTTTCAATATATAAATTTAAGAATTTCTAGCCGGAGCAAATAAGATTTACAAATTTTTTGTATTTTATTTTTTATAAATTATACTTAACTTCTAATGACAAATCGATGTACCAAATTTATAAAAAATAAAAGGATAAACTAAATTATAATATATAAAAAATAAGATATCTCAATCAAATTACGAGGCTTTGCAAGAAAAAATTTATTTGTGGATGTTCTTTTTTGTTTTTATAATGCATTTGTTTGCGTAAAATACATACATTTGTGTAAGATCATATGTGTTTAATGGAACTAACTGAACTTTAGAATAAATTCTTTTAAATCAAACCAAGAAAATCACAGCTTTAATCAAAAAACTAGACTCTGAGTGTTTGTAAATTAAACATCTGCGATTTCACTTTCAAAAAAAAGACATATATTTTATCTACTTAATTATGCAATTGAGTAATATATCTTTGTTTTTAAATTGATAAAATAATTCTTAGGGATCTTATATTTTAATCAAACAAGTTTATTTGCATCAAGATGAAAAAAAATATTTTACTGTTTTCAAAAAGGAAATCATCTAATGCATTTTATAGTAGTTAAGCTGTTTTAAAGGGCTACTAATGCACTTATTACTTTTAAAAGTCATCATTTGTCATTTTTTGACTAAATAACGCCTTTTAGAGCAATATTATAGATAAAATACCAATAAATTGCTATATATACATGTATTAATGCTGGAGATACTACAAACATATAAATACGATGTGTTAATTCATAAAAGTTCGGCTTGCTTAATAGAAAAGGCGTTTCATAACAGAAAGAACATGTAAGGCAGCAATTTAAGTAAATTAAATTTTTTAATATGGTCATTCTCATATATTTATTTTGAAACTATCATTGATTTATAAAATGTTATTACAATGCCGTTCTAGCTAAATAATATAGGGGAAAAGGTTAATGGTTAAATTGTGCTTTTTATTACTATAGTGTTTAAAAAATGAGTTGGCCTAGGATGTATTTTACTGTCCGAAGAAGATTTATACATATCATTAAATTAAAAAAAAATTACATGACTTCGTTGGTCGTGAGAAATATGCTTATAATTATAATGATATAATAGCAAAATTAGTATGATTTGGGCCATTTTTTGGTCTGGTTTAATTTAAAGGAATAAAATTCTTTCTGTTATAAACCCAGACATAAATCTTCATGTAAAAACAAAAATATACATTATTTCGTTTTAAAAACTCGTACTATACAAATTCAACGAAACTAAAATTTCAAATTTTAAGCAAAAAACGATTATATATGAATTACAAAATCAATTAATTTTTTTTGCCGGTAATAAAAATTATAACACGACTATTTTCTACGTTGCAATTCTTACAAATATTAAATTCATACATAAATTTAAATATAGATCATTATGTATATATTTATGAAGAAAGGGTTAATAATGAATTCTTATACAACCACATTTTTTCTTTCATTATGTATTTGGTTATGAAATTTTACAAACATCACAAAAATGATTATTTACAATTCAAAATCAATAAAAAAATAAACTTTATATTTTTTATATGCTTGTATACCTATTTTTTTTGTTTTTCAATGATTTTCATTCTTTATATAAATTATTTCGCAAGTTGATTCGAGGCAATCCGGTAAATTTTTATCATCAAAAGTATTACACACCACAAAGTAGGGTTATATGTGAATTTGTAGGCTTTTATATTTTATATAAGTTTAAAATCATCATTTAATGCGTTTCTAGCATTTAATAGAAAAAATTTTCATGTTAATAAATTCTTTTATATTTTGATATTATGCTATAATTTTAAACAACTATTCATTATGTAAAACCCCCATTTATTTCTATTTAAGAACTTTAAAAAAAGAATATCTAAATTATCACATTGTATCAGATATTTATTTAAAATTTATTTATCAAAATATAAGCATAAATTAATCTAAATAAATATATATACGCCTTTAAAGAAAAAAAAGTATGAAATTATTATTAAACTATACAATATATATCATAATAGTCGAAATAGCCAAATTTATATTATTAAATAAATCATACAAACAAGTAAAAAAGATTTGGTTCAGACATGGAGTCTACTAAAATGATTTTTGTCATATGAATGATATAAATTTTTGTTTTGCTATTGAGCTCAAGAAATTTTTATCCTTTAATTTTCTTTTTAGTAGTTTACCCGAAAAAAAATCTTCAAAAAATTATAAATAAGCATAAATTAAAGATTATATTTAATTATGATTATTTTTTAGAAAATAACTGCATGAAAAAAATGCATACTCGATGTTAAAATTATTTCTATCGTAAAAATTAGTATAATTAAAATGATTAGTTAAAACAACTTTCGTGTCATGTGGGGATCTGATAGCGTATTATTCATTAATTAAAATTATATATCATATCTCACATTAATTTTTTGTATTCATTTGCGAGATTTATGCAGGGATGAAAAGAAATAATGGCTTTGACCATAAATAATTATCGAATTATATACGAAAAAGAAATATCCCTATTTTATATGCACCCATAAAAACTATGCCTCATCGATACCTATTTTCGCTTAAATTTTTATATCTACTTGATTATAAATTTTTAAAAGTACCGAAAATTCATATTTATTTATATACCAATGTATTTTTTTGGTGAACTCAAAAACTTCTGTACTTTTTTATCTATTGCTGAGGATTATAGATTGCATGATAATTACAAAATATACATTCTCTGTATAAATTAAAAGAAGCTCTTGGATCTAAATTTTGCAATGAAGTAAGAACCCCATATGAATGTTATCTTATTACATAACATTATATTCTTTCTGTATTTTTTTTCAGTTAGTCTTCTGCATTGAAAAATAAAAGAAAATGTTGTCATTTTATCATTAATTCCACCTATATCAACAATCTTACTGCAAAGGTTATGCATTTATTTTAAATGGATTTTTTCATTATCAAAGACTAATTTAAAGATATTAAGATATGTTCTTCAAATTTTTTCGTTATTGTGTCATACTTTTTTATATATCAATCTTCATATATGCTGTATAATTCTCTCTTGTTAATAAATAATAGGTGTATCAGAATAACTATTTTTATGGCATGGAGTCATGCCATCTTATTTGTTTAAGAATATCTGTTTTGCCTACGTATTTTCTACAGCTTATTTTTTCATTTCAGTTCAAGTATACTCAGTATTTGAATTTCGTACTTTAAAGGTATATGGTATTAATTTTTCGTTTGTTATCTATTTTTCTGAAACGGAGCAAACACTATATTTAAAGTTTTCTCGGTTCTTAATTTTTTCTAATATTCATATATGCACATTAACACATGTTGTGCTTATTTGAATAGCAATCCGTTCTGTATCATCACGATGGTATTTTCGTTTTATGGCATTGATGATGTATTAAGGGCGGAAACATTGCATTATTATCGTACGAGTGTTATTCAGCTATTATATACATTCTTATATTTTTAAGTCCGCATTTAAAATATATTTTATCTTTTAAGGATCAGATTGTAGTTTATTATGATCCACTTATCAGCAGACCATACAGGTTGAGTCACTAGATTAAAGTACAGTTTATGCCCATGTAGCTTAGACAAATATTATAAGTTTTTTTTTTCTAATATCATTAATATCATGATATTGTTTTCCTTTCTGTTATTGTTTCCTTCTCGATTTTTATTGTATTATTTCGGATCTTGCTAATGTGAAAATTTCTACGCGAACTCCGTGATTGTTTATAAATTACACTTATTATCGTTCATATTTTTTTTAGTAAGATTTAAAATTGTAACACATTACTTGCGCCTTTTATTCCTAAATGCATGCGAAATTTTGTATTGATTTATTTTATCTTGCATATATCTGTTTTATCTTTAATTTTAGCCCGTAAAATTTGCAATGCCACAAACCAAATAGCAGATAAATCGTTTAATTGTATATTAATATGTGTGTTTTGTATCAATAGATTACATATAAGATAAATATATTGATGAATTTGCGTTTAAATTCAATTTGCAGGTATATTAACTTAAGTTCTTACATGATCTGATAAATTTACAAGATAAATCAATTCTAACGTGTTAAATCAGAGTTGAAACACAGAAGTTAAATATTTCTATTCTAACTTTTTTCTATAGCAGTTTCTGTTTTTAGTATCATCTAGTAGCTTTATGAGGTTTAGTAGGCTTCTAAGGCCATAATACTTTTGTGATAAGATTTGTATTTGTTAGCTTACGTGTATAAAGGATTTACGTAAATTATTATAAATATTTTAATCACAGTCCTAATTATCTTATCTATTTATACTTCTATGCTTGTTTTTACTGCATATTCCTTTCTTAAATCAATTATTATTATTTCTTCAGATGTTATGCTATCATAATTTTAATCCATGATTATATGCCTAAAAATATCATCCATATCTAATTATTGTGCTTTATAATGAATAAATATTGAGTTATCATGCTTCTATATGTATTTTTTTTTGTTTAATATCATTTTAGCTCTCTTTTGAAAAACGGATTACTTTTAAAATGTCTTAATCCATTAAATTCGATTTATGCTCCTGATGTTAGAAAGGGCTATTTTAATGCTGTAATTTAGATCAATTTTAATGATATACGAATAAAGATAGATTGGCCCATAAAAAATAATTTTTTGTCCACTGCAAATTTAAAAATAAATAAATTCTATTAAATACAGACAATATCTGTTCATGTTTTTCTGAATCGGCACATATATGTGTGATTATAATTTTTAGATCAGCATTCGGATCGTTGTATCAAATATTACATAATTTAAGATCATAAATACTAAAATACTACGCAACACATATTTATCAATTATAATTTTTTTTGATGTAAACATTGTCTCAAGTCTATAAGCTAAATAAAAAAAGATTTTGATAATTTTATATTTCAATATTGTCAACAATGAATATTTCATATGTTAATGGATTTTACAAGTCATCTTTTGCAATTCGAACGACTTTAGGTTATAAAATAATGGCGTTTCAGAGTCTACATATTGTAAACCAATGATTATTCAATCTAATATGAACACGATCATAGTAAACGCTTCCAGATTAAATTATTTCCTGAATGTACAATAAATCCATCATATTTCGTTTATAAGATATAAAAAATTTTAATTCATTAATTATTAAAAGGAAAATTATTTTTTATTTTAATAAACGTGTGTATTTACTTTAATTACATACTGTTTGATGTATTTAAACCAAATTTCATTAAAAGAATACTAGAAATTTGTTTAAACTGATAAAAATCCTATTTTAATTGTACAATTTTTTTAACATGGTTCATAGTTAATTCCAAATAAATTATTCACTATCTAAACATAGATGGGGAATATAAATTCCACGATAAATACTAAAATGAACCAATAGTAGGAAAATATATGCATGAATCTCAAATATTAGCAAAAGTCAAAAATCAAATGAAATAAGTAATAAAGGAAATTAGAGCAGCATGTAAGAATACCGGATAAATATAAACAAAAAATATATATATTTAAATTTCTAATGATATAACAAATTAAATTGAAAAATTTATTGACATGATAACAACACATTTTTGATTTAAACATTATTTAAAATTAATAAATTTAAATATCGAAATAAAATGCGAAAATATCGCTCAAAGGCAACGAAAAAATTTTGTCAAATGAAAATAGTATAAAGTCATGGTTTTTTATAATTATAATGTAGTTAAGATATAGGTATAATCAATCTACCTACTATCGTCAGATAAAAAATAAAAATTCACTAAATACAAAAAAAATAACATCCCTTTAGAGCCTAAAATTATTATTAGAAACAGTTTGGAAAACTATAAACGCGCAAATATTTTAATATACATGGAATAGATTTTTTTTCATGCTATATAAACAATAAAATAATAAAATCAAGATAAAACCGCCCTGTATTTATTTTCATATATTTTATGTGTATATAATGCTGGAAATATTCAATTATATTTTTATTCTTGAATGTTTTCATGATATTTTTAATTTTATCGTTTTCTCCGTATCTCAAGTTAAATTATTTCTCAAATTAAGTTTAAATACAAGCTATATAAACTTATAATATTATTTTAGAAATAACTAGTCTCAATTATCTGATGAAAATCGCAAAAAATATTTTTAAATTGAGTTAAGTTGTTGAAATACATCATATTTGTATCGAAAATAATTTTTCAATAAAAATATTTCAATATACCTCTGCATGGTATAGCATATGAACCATATATATCCTCTTCAAAGATTCTTCTTCAAGAATATTTTCGATATTATCTAAATAGTAAATGAGATCATATTTATCTGTGTTTATATTATAAATTTTGTGGATTCGTAGCATATTTTTTTTATAAATATTTTTTGTCGTCCCATTTCAATCTATTTAGTCGGTCACATTTTTTATTTATATTTGTATATTATTACTAAAATTAATTTAGTATATGCAAATATTTTCTATTCTAAATTGAGTTTATATTGCAAAAAGCATATTTTTTTTTTAGCGTACAGATACTTATGTATATTTGGTTCAAAAAGATATATGTTTCTATTCTAGTCAACTTTTTACAACTTTATTAAATCCACTAGTTACTTCTGCTTAGTGTGTTCCAATCATTTCGAGCCAATCAAAATTTTTGCCTTTACAATAAATAAAGGGGTCCTATTTACACTTATTTTGGTGTCAAGATAATCGGTCTGTATAATATTCATTATTCTGTTGCAGGTGATCTCTTATTTACATGAATTTTCTACAATGTGGAGATCTAATACTTTTATCTAAGTGTATATTTTTGTCTTAAGAAAAAAAATTTCTTCTTTTATAAATATTATTGTTAATCGATATATCTATGACATGAGTGTATTAAATATATGTAATTTATTTTTTGAAAGTTTTAGTTGTTGATTTTTTTAATTCCTAGAATTATATTTTACTTTTTCCTGTAGCTTTTAACACTTTCAGTCAAATATGATATATTTTATTCTTATATAAGATTATTGGTTTTTTGTTATTTCTAAATCTTTTATATTTTATCACATCTCTGCGTGTTGTCTTTTACGTAACTTTATCATTGGCTGGTCGATCATCTATTCTGCTATAAATACAATAAAGGATAGACTACATTGTATTTGTGTCACTTAATTTATTTTCATACCCTAAATGTTGTAGACTTCTTAATAAGAACAAAAAAACAAAGTTTATATAGAAAGTTTAATAATTAAGCATTATATTTTGATATGAGATTTCATGGTCCATTATAGAAAAAACACTATTATATAATAGCAAACTATATCGTTTCATAGCCATAGATATATTTTAGCAACTCAAGTCCAACTCGACTCTTCTTCGCGAATTTATGCGCGCAATACAATTTTTTAAAAATAAAAACAGTAAAAATATTTTTATTCTATTATATTTTTTATATTTATTTCGCACAATATTCAAATGCTTTTATAAATTGCGTCATGTAAAATTCTATGTTTTGAGCTCATGTTGAATTTCAGTTTACCTGATTCAATAAAATTCCGTAGTATCTAAATCAGATAATTTACAAAATAGCTATGCATATTATTTTATGCAGATATTATAAGAATTTTGATGATTTTTCCATGGTTATCCTTGCAAATAATAAATAAACAAGTAAAATTTCATGCGTTAAAATATTTCGAAGGTGAGCATATCAGCCGAAACTGGCAAAACTTTATTATTTTATGCAAAGATAAATAAATTATTTTTAAAAATCTCAAAAAAGCAATAATATTTGGTTAGTTAAAGCATATATAATTTTATTGATTTCAAATTTAATACAAGATATAGGACTTGGCCAATTGAATTAAAAACAAATTATTGGCATGATATTAAAAATTTTAACTTAATGCATCATCTAAAACATCAATAAATTATATCTCTTAATTAGAAACAGGAAAACAGTAATTGAATTTGTTTTCTATATTTTATTTTATAGTCACTACATCGATAAATATTTTGAAGCAATCGAAAGTGTATAATAAAGATAAAAAAATCAAATCAAATCTAAGAAATGCATCTTTACTGCTTCAACCAGAAATAAACTAGAAATAAAATTGAATCAGAGTGTTCTATTTTCTATTTAGTGCTGAAAAATATACAGTTTTTGACATATTCATTATTGCATAAACTAATTTCTTCATGCTTGGCAGGTTACTAATTGTTAATCTAATCGCTAAGCTATAATATTTGTTTTTAAATTAAACCACTTCTTTAGCTATCTGTGAAAAAAAGGTGTATTTTACAGAAATTTATAAATTTTATACAGAAAGAGTTTCCTTTTCTATTATGTTTAGTATGTATTTTATTCATAATTTAGCATAATAAAAATAATGATATTTTTTTGCTTTACACAAAATTTCTAGAAAAGCGTAGCTTTAAGATAAACTTATTCGATGCCTCATATATCACATCTTTCTAAGATTCCGCATTTTATTAAATTACTTTTCTTGCCCTTAAGCATATATAAAATTTTTAATAACCATTTAACAATAAAATTTATATGTAACACTGGCATAATTTAATCTCTAGATTTCATTTAATAGGTTCTGATCTACACATGTGACTAACAGCTTATATTTATCTTGGAAAAACTATGAGTAAATATATTTATATCAGAATACTTGAATATTATATACTAAAAAATACCATCTGGTCTGTACTATGAATTCTTAGAATTAGTAACACTCACGGTAAAAATATTTCGACTGTACTTTTTTATTCGTATTCTTTAATTGTGTACATGTATACTTGTGTAATTGAATCCATAGATTAGATCAGCGTTTCATATCGTTTTGTATTAATATAAAAAGCTCTACATTTTTTTTATTATGGTTGAATATAATTTTTCTTAATTTTATGCAGGAAGTTATTGTTAAAAGCCATTTAATGATAATAAATTTAGGGTATTTTATCATGTGATGTTAAAAAAGCATTTAATTTTGTGTTATATGGCTTGTAAAATTCTATGAATATATTCTTAAATACTATTTTTATTTTAAAAAATTATATAAGGGTTTTTTCTATTCAAGTCATATTTAAAACTTCATATTTACCCTTCGTTGTTATTTTAAGCTTTTTTTTTAAAGAAAAAAAACGAAAAAATTTATTTTTTGGAAATTTAAATAAGAAATTGTAAATCAAAACGGAAGAAAAAACAAATCCACAAACCAAATTGCTGCTAAAAACACATGTATGTTTAATTCATGAGCATAGAAGATGTATATAGGATATAAGTAAAGATGAACTTGCTAAAAATAATATCCAGCAAATCTGTTATATAAAGCTTGTCAAAAATATTGGGCACCAAACAAGAAAAGTATAAAGAAAAATTAGCCTTATAATAAATAAACAGGTAAATTTTGATTTGATTTTATTTATTTTATTCTAAATTTGAAATATTTCGAAGTATAATTTACTGAAAAAAATGTTGTGTTGATTGTAAGTATAAAGAAGTTTATCCATAAAATTTAATAAAAATAAATGAAGATCCAAATCTCAAATAATTAAGGTTATAAACAACATAAGTGCTAAATATCATTGAGTAGTAAGAATAACACAAAAATGCTAATTATTATTGCCTATAAAATATTAACTACGTTTTTATTGCATTTTATTCAGCTTTATAAAGTGCTAATGGTTATTTACCAAAGTAAATCATAAGATACAGCCAAGAGGAACACAAAATATGAACTTTTTATATGAAATTGATTAGTCGATTTGCATAGCTATAAAATTATTAATACTGTTTTTTTATAATATTTATCATGAGAAAATTACAAAAATTATATTTTCTAGATCTGGGTAAACATTAACCTAGGATTTTTTATTATCTGAATTGGCTTGATAGCCAATGTACTTTCCAGAAATATAAGTTTTATATGCACAATACGCATTTTTAGAGTTATTTACAAAAAAACTTTCAATTTTCTCTGTTAAAACACAAAATCTACCTAAATAATAATTAAATTTGTTTTTCTAATTTTTATATATGGTAGCTATTTAAGTTTCAAGATATCATATTGTCAATCTTTTTCAATGTAATAATGGATCAAATTTATAATAATCTAAAAACCGATTTCATCATATAATTTTTTTTTATAATTTCAAGCATCTAAATGCGCTTTTCGTATATGACTAAGTATAGAAAGTCATTTTGATTGAATATAATTATTATGTAACATATATTATATATCTTATCAAATATATTATAATTTTTTCTCTTCCATATTTTTTATTTTTACATGGAACTCAAGAAACTTTGTGATTTGATCATTATATTTCTTTGCTGCTATTTCCTATCTAAACATTATAATAATGAAATATGCATCTTTTTCTTAAATTTTTTTTGTCCTTGTCGATAATATTTTCTTTTTTGCTTGTATAAACGTATTTATTACTCTCTACACCTCTATTGATTTCTTTATCGGAATTTTTGACTATTTCTATATTTCCAAAAAATAGTTCTTATTGATGAGTCTTTTCTAAGCTTAATTTAGGTATTTATGAAACGGTATTATTAGCTTCTAATTAAAACTTATATGTGAAAAATATAATATTGTATTTACTCTGCATTCTATATTTTCAATTTTTTAAAAACGTCGATTTGGTTTTAACTTCATTAAATTTTACTATAAAGGTAGGTATATCTATATTTTTTTGGTTAATTTAATTGTATGTAGCATTTTTTAGAACTTTAATGTTTTGAAGCAGTATAAAATGGGTTTGTATAGAAAAAAAAAAGTTGTGTCTTAATGTATCTTTTTTTGTTAATGATAGTACTTTCTATTCACTTTCCTCTCGTGCATATATTCTGGGCAAAAAAAAGCTTACCAAAGATAAAATTACTGGTGTTTTAAGAGTGAATTGGGGTCAATATTCTGTTTATCATTGGCTCATATAGTTACTGTATTTTCATGTAACAGTATTAATTAATGAATAGTATTTATATATGCCTACCATAAATTTTTTACTTACCAACCGATTCCAAAATATATATGGTACTTTAATATTTCATAACACAATCTATCTATGTTTGTGCAATATTACACTACATTTTTTTGGTATATCTCCAATATGACTACCTGGATCAATTTTTTGTAATTAAGATTTTCAGTCAACGGGTAATATACAAATATCTACCATATTAAAGACTTTTTTTTATCTATTTGCATAATACATCGTTTTCATATTTTTTTTAATATAAATTAATTTATTACATCAGAGATGTAAGGAATACCGACCGAAATCGAAGGTATATGGACAAATAATAGTATAAAGGAAGACGCTTTGTATAATAAGCTTTATGCGAAGGGTATTTATATAAGAAGTGTCATACTTAAGAGTAATATAAAATGTTAAATTCATTTATACCGACACAGAATATTATGAAATACATGTCTATCAAGGATTAAATTCACATTTTTCTAAATGATAATAATATTTAGAGCGGTTGAGATAGAAATATAAATTCGTGAATTTATTTATTGAAAGAGAAAATTCAAAAAAATACCAGCAAGAAAGTGTACAAGACTGTTTTAATCTTACAAATTATCAATAAATTTAGCTGAGGCAATATTGTCTGAAATCGAAGCTGTTAAAAAACAATAAATTAAAAGTTTGTATTCATTATAGAAATTAAAATTTATTTAATAATTATGCATTATTTTCTGATCTGGTGCATTAAATTACTTGCCTTATGAGACAGTATTACTTGAACGCAAAATATTGAGTTTGATTATCATTGAATAAATCGGAGACAAATCATCATATTTATAGTGATATAAGACCATTTTCAATTAACTTAGTGGGCTATTATTTCTAAAAATAATGACTATAAGTCAAAATTTTGATAAGAAAAAAAACGGAATTGGTTTTAATTTCTTTGTACTTCTTTTATCCTTTCTTATCACATCTCGATCCAAAGGATTACGGATCGTTTGAAAATAAACACTTGTTTTAGAATATAAAATAAAAAACAATCTATCTATGTTTTAATTAAGATTTTATTAAGAATATTTTTTTAGGTGTTTTATTGTTTCGCAATAAATTCGTGGATCTCTCTTAGATTTGAGTTAAAATCCCATATCGCTGTATTTTAAAGCCTGAATTATGTTTTAGAATGCACATATTCTGTTATTTCGATCTTCTAATCTATAGAGCAAGTGAATTGTAGCAAGCCAAAATTTCTTTTTATTTTGCTCTCCTTTGATGCATAAAGAAATTTTTGAATGATCAAAATTACTACTTCTGTTATACTCACTTACAAAAATTATAGTCCAAATTCGTAGTTTTATATAAGTTTGTTGCCTTTTGACTAAAAACTATTTAGCTTGAAGTGTCATCAGCCATATTAATCGCTATTTGCATAAATTCTCAGTTTAATGCTTCAATATTTTTTAAAGATATAGGTATCTAGTCTTGTCTTACATTTTTACCATCCTTTTCATTTCTATCGAGAGATATTTTTTTGTGGGTTATTTTAAAACTTTCTTAATATAAGCTCTTTGTATTTCAATTCCATAATCTATCGAATAAATCATTCGAATACAAAAACCGCCCCATCTAATTTGTTAATAATATCTACTCTAATTTTTTAAACACATCATAACTGTATGGACGTTCCTTTTTTCCTTTGAATCACATGTATATCAACACTCACTGAGATACTTTGTTTTATAATATTTTTCTAGGCTGTTGTAAAAATAGATGAATTTTTAAAAAAATGCAAACCTGATACTTCTACATTATTTGATTCCTCAAATTTGCTATTGTCAAGTACAGAACATGTATTAAAGTATTTATCTTTCCTAAAACTTATTTTCAAGCAAGGTAATATAACTTCTAGGTTGATTTCTTGTTTATTCGTGTTTGCCGCAAAAATATATATTTCATCGTTTGTTTGAGAAATTAAGTTAATTTTCTAGCCCTTTAATTAAAGCTTCCGTATCTATATGTTTAATTTTATCATAGTCTTTGTATTATAGCAGCTTTCTATTCGTCAAGAACATTATAAGGCATCGTCACATATGTTTTTAAAAGTTTGAAGCCGAAATAGTTATCTTGATTCATAAGTTTAATATTTGTTTCTAAAGATAATTCTTAAAATAACAAGTCTTTATATAAGCCAATATATCTGGGTACTCAGAAATGACTTTCACTTAACATGAACATCTTCAAAATTTAAATCTCGTAATGCTCATGCTTTTATAATAAAATTCGGTTTTTGTATTGTTTTTAAAATGGTTTAGAGTCCTTTGTCAATTTCTAAAGGGATCTGGCATTTTTCGTGGATTAATTATCTTATTCTAATAGGTACATTATATTAAATTATTGTATCCTTTAATTGTAAATGAAAAATGGTGTAAGAAAATGATGTCCCATAAACACACCTTTTAATATAAAAATAAAGAAACGTCTTTTAAAATTTATTTATCTAATAATGAAACTAAATATTAAATTTATAACATTTCCAGGGAATTTTTGCGCATCATAGGCCATATAAATTTATTGCTTAAAAAATCAAAATTTGTGATACTCTTGTTTTTTATCTAAGAATTTATACCTATTTTTGTATTTATTTTGCTTAATTGACAATTTAATCGTATTATGAACACATCTGTCACAAATTTGAATATTAAAACAATAGTATATGATCACATATATGATTCCTTATAATTTTACATAGCAATTTTTGTCTATTATGATTTATGACTATTTATAAAAATTACGATTTTTGTGATATAAGCATTAAAATACTGATTACATGCTTTTGATTTATCCAGCTAAAAAATACATCATATTAGATTCAAAATGGGTTTAATGAGAAATATAATACATTTTATTGTGATACACTAAAACCTAAAAAGTAAAAGCGAACTTAAGATAAAATATCGTTTGATTAAGCTAATTTGTCTATTTAAAATAAACACTCTATTAACTTAAAAGCTGATTGAATGTAGTCATTTATTTATTTATAAAAATTAAATTTGAAATTACTAAATGAACATTCATATTATCATATAATTGAAATATATTTACAAAGTAAAATTAATCTCTATAGTAATAACTGCAGTCAAAGGCAACATACAGATATTTTCCAGAAATTTTATTCTTTTCATGTTTGTTTATATATTATTCCTTTTTTCATTAATTTCTGGATTTAGTTTCTTTTTATCAATTTTATGTATTTAGAAGTGGTCAGCGTGTTGGAAATTTTGCAGAACTCCGTGATGCATCTTTTGACACCTTTCCCCGATCTATCTTCATCAACTGCTCTTCTTCTCACAGATGAGATGAGTTCAAGTTTCTTTCGAAGTGTGAGAGCTTGCATGTATGCTTCTACTATGTCCTTGAAATTTAAATCCTTGGCATAAATTTTTGTTTATATAAATAAAATTACAAATATTGATTTAATATGGATATCTATTGTCATCAAAGATAAACATCAAATATAAATTCAAAGTTAAAAGATGACCTACGGAAAAATCGTAGTATCTAGAAATACATATTTTATCTATAATCAGAAGTAAACTTTTGATGCATGTACAATGAGTATAATATTATATAAATCTACACATTTTCTTAAAAGAATACTGTTTTTCATTGATCTACAGTATTTCCTTTAGATGTTATAAATTATCATGGGTTTCAATAAGCATAACAAGTTATTATTTGTTATTATTCATAATAAAATCTATTATACTATTGCTTTGATAAAATTTGAATTCTATGATGTATTAAAGGAAATAATAATAATTCTGAGACAAAAGCAACACGAGGATTTATTGTATCTTTAATCAAAAAATAAAAATAATTCGGTAAATAAATAAAATTTCAAAAAATTATAGGTTTTATTTTTACTTGATTTTTATGATCTAAAAATATTTCAAGTGTATAAAATGAAGGCAAGTAAGCTACTATATACAAACACAGAAATCAACATAGTGTTTCTTATTTGAGAGACAAAATTTTACAATAAAAATCTTTGCTTAATTACATCGAAAAATTTTACGAATCAAAATAAAAAAATTATATGTATATAAAACTAATGCCACGACTTTAGAATAATCAAAATAGAAAATGCTCTTTCTAAAAAAATAAGAGTATATATTATTGCTTTTTCATTGTTATAAAACTTAATATCATTCGTGAATAAGGCATATTTTATGATATTACCGTATATTTGTTTCTCTTTATATTCAGCATGTTAATTATTCCCGTTTATGATTCGTTTTAATGTAATTTTTATTATTTTTATTTTTACATATAATGAAAAACTAGTTGGATGGTGTGATAACACAATATCATAAAATATACGTACAGAACTCATAGTAAATAAACAGTTTAGCCATATATTTAGACCTTGGAATTGTGAAAACCCCTATAATTAATAATTCTTATACGGTGGAGAGGCATTGAAGAAGACTTCAGAGAGGATAAAATAGCCAAAAATAATAATATCCTGTGCATACATAAGATCAAGCAAATTATGCTTTTTAAGAAAAACTAAATCATAACAAATAATAATGTCCTATTAGCAATAAATTTAATAATATTTTTGCTCAATATGGACATCCACATGTGCAATTAACAGATTAAAAAACTTTATGCGTGAAAATATATCTACGTTAGATGAAAGCAATTTTTTTATAATGATAAAGTACTTTTAAAAACAATATAAATCTGATATCTTGATCAATAGAATATGTGAACTAATCCTTTTTCGATATAAATTATTTTATTTCTGCATAATTTTATAAATAACGTTCAATTGATATATAAAATATATTTAAAAACATATTTTGCTCCTATATACACGTTTTTTTTTATTTTTATATAAAGAAAGATATAAATTATCACTATTAGAATTTCTGGATATAAAACGTTTCTTTTTAGTTCGAAAAAGTATGTTATAACGGTATAAAACAATCATTTTTATACATTAATTAGAATCGATTTTTCTTTTAGAATATATTGATTTTTATGTGCCTTAAATATGCATCTTTTGTGATTTTCGTACTTCCATTAAATGTATTATATAGTGTTTTGTGTTGTAAATTATGTGGATATTTTAACACTCAATTTGTGGCATATCTTCTTTAATAGAGAATAAAAGTTGTTAGTTCCTTTTTTCAGTACATTTAAGAGAAAGATTTCCAGTAAGCTCAAACTTTATTCTAATAAAAATTTAATAATTTAGATTATATTATATTAGAAATCTGTACTCATTATTGCGTCTTTTTCAGCGCAAATAATAATCTTTATTCAATTAATATCTCTGTTTTATGACTAAAGTTACATAAAGTGACAGAATTTCACATTTTCTACTTTTTAAAATCGGATCTCCGCTTAAATTTTAGTGTTATATTTCAAGCCATTAGAAATAGAAAAAACATAAAAACTACACAAAACATATATTACTTTTCTGGAAAAAATCTCTTTAAATCTAAATACAGCAAAAAAAATATTTGTTCTGCATTTTTTTCGATTTTTTTATTAATTCTTATAATATACTCGCCTTAACTATAATTTTATTTTATATTTTCGCTTTGAGTTGATATATTTATTCTTAAAAACAAAAGACAGATCTTAAAATTAGCTATAAGATTTTTATATAATAGTTTAAACAATGGATGTAAGTTTTTATTTATTTTTAATTCTATTTTTCGCATTTTTAAAAGAAGTTGAATTTTTTATAGGGTGAAAATACAATTAACAATTATAATGCATTAAATTCAATTGTAAAATAGGAAATTTCGTAATTTTTTTTTGCTTTTTGTCTTATTATGCACATATTAATTAAAATGTTATTATATATATTACTAATATTTTAGTAGTAAATTATAAATTCAGACCAGGATGTAAAGCGTAATATAACTTCACATGAATATTTCGATAAAATGTATAAAAATACTATATTATATATGTTTAAACTGAATAAAAATAAATAATATAAAGTTCATGAGTTCCCACCATTTTTTTTTATTTATTTCTATACTCAATCACCAATATATACTGGCTGGTATTTTCATAGAAACAATTAAATAAAATGTCGATACGAAATAGCAATTAGATTTTTATTAAGACCAACAATTATATATATCAAACCCTAAGAAAATATATATATTCTTACACTTTAGATCATTGTATCGATACTTATGATTTTATTTAATCTTTTCAAAAGAGATTTTACATCATCTGATCAATGGCAACAATCAAAAAATTGATTTTTTATTTACTCATATGAAAACTTTACATTGAAGCATCATAGATGGTTGGAATAAGTAAAATTTAATTTTTTCGATTGATATAAATGCTTCATTATTCCTAAAGCATATCCGATACGGATTTAAATTTTCTATTATGTTTAAACTGCTAATAGATAGCTAATATATTGATACATACCCTAAGATTTTATTATAAAATCAGCATTAATTATTTAATTTATACATTTTCCTGGTATTTATTCCTTATATTTGTATAAAACTAAATAAAACACACTGTCGAATTATAATTTTTTAATATTTTCGGCCCATAGTCTATTCATTTATTGCTGCTTTGAATCTTGACGCAATTTTTTTTACGTCTGTAGTCTACAATCTGCCAAAACAACAATATTTTTAATTGAATATAACACAAATTTGACCTTAATATTTTTAACTGAATATAACACAAATTTGACCTTAATATTTTTTTAAGAAAATACACATATATTTATGCATCTTTAATATTTGTTTAATAATCATTGGAATTCAAAATAAAAATTTATGATTAATTTGGATAAAATACAACATGATACGGTATTCCATATAATTTCGTACGATATAAATGGACAGTATGCAACCTTTTAAAGGACAAACTAAGCAATTAAAATTTTAGATAAAACAATCTGCACGGTCAAATCTTTTTTTTATATTTGTATAAAGTTTTTTGGTTTGTTTTATGTCTAAAAATCAAAAATATTTTATATATGTAAAGATTTTATTTCATGAAACTTTTTTTTAGTTTGAATAATGAAAACAGAATACATTTGAAAGTATAAATTCTTTGATATTTACAGGCTAGATTTTAATAAGATTATTATATATTTTGCTTCATGGGCATTTTTTCTTGTGAGTATATTGAAAATCTCGGTATAAAAACTTATAAATAGATTCGATTTCTTCACCTCAAGAAATTTATATTGAAAACACTCTAGACTGCATAACTTTTTTGATGGATAAATAAATCTTCTTGTTTTTAACTTATATAATATTTTAATTCAATTAATATTGATTCGCTTTAATCAAATTTTAATGTTGTGTATGCAAATATTTCCCCTGATAAAAAAACATACCAATAAAAAATTCACATTGCTAAAAAACATATAGAAAGGTTTATCTTGACACATCTTAAAAGAATAGAAACATGTGGATTTCATCTCAACTATTAGAAAATATACGTCAAAATACATGTTTTGATGTTTTCATATCTATTCGAGTGAATCTGTACGTGTCATAACAGAAAAAATGTGGCATAGAAGAAAGATATAAAATATTTCACACATAGATTTTGCTGCTGCTAAATAAAGGTGTGATGGCATATGAATAGTAAATTTGTTACTGATAATATCTTATCAAGTAATATTTGCATAATGGGTTCTAATTATAAAATTGAATGTCAGTTTTAATTTATTCTAATAAATCGATGCTCTTAAAAAATGCAAAGAAAGATTCCTTCAAAACATCAACGAGTTGAAGCGTTAAAGCTATATAATACAAAAATATATAATTTTAGTGTGGTTGCATATTATAATTTAATATTAAAATTATTTAATTAGTATCATGTTCTGAACCAATAGACTATAGTGGCTACAAATTACAACTATTTTTTT
Source organism: Rhyacophila brunnea (assembly GCF_057557595.1). NCBI lineage: Eukaryota > Metazoa > Arthropoda > Insecta > Trichoptera > Rhyacophilidae > Rhyacophila > Rhyacophila brunnea. Next base: position 537,463 of record NW_028232809.1, on the reverse strand, counting down.
GAATACATAATAGAACCATATTTTTTGAGCATAAACAACAGATTCACAGTAAACACTGGAACAGTTAAAGCCCAAGAATAATGTTAAATTTGAAAATTTGTAATGTACATTCAAATAGCCTTAAAACTTCATATCAACTTTGTCCTAATGTATGAAGGAGAAATGATAATGTAAAATTCATAAGTAGCATTTCCTGTACATATATTCCAAATGAAGCAAAATTCTGTGGCAGAAAAATAATTTGCGGCACTTGGTTAAAGAATAGCATGAAAAAGCCTTTGACATATAGTCTTTTTAAAAAAATACCTTTTAAAACAGAAATTGATTCTCAGAAGCTTGTCAGTTGATGAAAATAGACCAGGTGAAGGTGTCAAAAGTTGCATTAAAGAGTTGTGCAATATTCTTCATGTGCTGTCTACATATCGGTAGATGCAACGGTAATCAATGAAGAACTAAATTTATAAATAAAAATGATAGTGGGCTTGAAATACGATTACTAATCCCTTTCACTCTTTTTATTATATTATAAAAACTACTGAGACCACATAGAAATTGATAAAATAAAATAATACAACTTTTACTGTTAAAGATAAAAAAAATATTGCAGAAACTGCAAATATACGCTAGAAACACATCAATTTGTATATTTATCATTCATAAAAAGAAATAATATGCTGAAAAACATAAAAAAAAAATACTCCAATAATTACTAATTCTTTTATAAATGTTTTATATTTATATGTTGATAATCATTCTTAAATTTATTGCACCTTTTTGAGTTTTTCCACATATTAAAATGCTATTATTGTTTTTTGTTACTTCTAGATATATGTACTTACATAGTCTTTTTATGGTCGATGCTCTTTTTTTATATGCTATATTTTTGCTATCTTTCATAATTATGAAGAAATTTTATATTCTACCATAAAATATATTTGCTTAACGGTTTTCTTAATCAGATCTTTTTTTGTTTTCTTTTGTTGATTTTTATTTTTCAAGACTTATTGATTTAATTATATTTCTAATTCAAGTGTTTCTTCATATCATAATCAGTACGTTTTATATATCATATTATTCCTGAATATTTATTATACAGAATGAATAATATATAAATATAATCGATAATAATTTCGAAAATAAAAAAACTATAATGTTTATAAACATGATGATTCTGGGTTCATATCACATTTAAATCTTTTAAAAAAAATCCGATGAAATAAAATTATATAATATGTTCATGAAGGCAATATTCAGATAAACATTCCTGTAGTAACATACTTTTTAATATACATGGTAGGATTTTTTATTAACCTTTTATTTTAATATATTAAAAATTTTTAAATACATGGATATCTTATTAACAATCCCACAAACATAAATTTTATGTAAAACGAGCAAACATTTTGGTGACTATATTGAATCCTTTTTCTAGCGGTTTCTTTGATTCAATTATATTACCAGTGATGCAAATCATTGTTCATATATGTAGCTAAAATTAGTGATTCTATAAGTGAATCGATCTACATATACCCCAGTGAAACCTTGTGATCATGTTTCTGAGCCATATCCTCTATTTTCGAAATCATAAGCAACTAATTTCGCATATTTTTTTATACTAGATTTTTCAGCTCTATATTCTATCCCTTATACTTATTTGAATTTCCTTTCTCAATTGATCATACACATCAGGCATATTTTTTTTATCTCATAAATGATTGAGTTATCATACGGCACAATTATGCCTGTATTTTTTAATAATAGAAGTATTATCGTAAACCTCTATTCAGATGCATAATTTTTTTTCAAATTTGTATAAATACCCATGAAACAAATATTCGTTCTTTTTATTTCCATAACATAATTGATCTAGGTTGTAGATTATAGACGGAAAGCTATACTTTGAATATTATTTTTTAAGCTGTGAGCTAGAAAATACCATAAAGAAAAGATAAATAAATTTACTGTACATATATTATATATCTTTGACGGTTTTTCATAACTTCAATATAAGGAACTATTTTTTTACATATAATAAATTTTAAAAACTTGTGCTTAATCGAATATACATGTAGATAACAACCGAGAAAAATCTATTTTCTTTTTATTCTTATTCATTTTTATATGTAGTTAAGACAAGCAGTATCACTATATTCTATAATATTATACTCTCAACATTAGTATGAAATATGATTCGAAATGTGTATAGTTAAGCATATGTGCTAATATAAGTTGGTTTTTGGGGATGCTTATAGTAAGCATAAAGGTTTTTCTAATTTATTTGTGTGTTTAAGTTTCCACGTGTTTGAATAATTGTATCTATTTCTGTTAAAAACCCGCATTCCACCATGACTTTATAAAATTTACGCTATATAAAATCTTTTGCTTTTCAAACATATTTTTTTTAACGGATAAGAATAAGGATAAATTTAATAATAAAACATATCTAATCTAAGAAACCTGGATACTTTTAGTTAAATATAAATAAATGCATTCTAAATCATATTATTGCACATAGAATCAACATTGTAATATTTTCTTTTATTGCGTAAATTTTGGTTTTTAGGCCTATCCCATATTTTATTTTTTTTATCGTGATTTTACCACTCCATTATGAAAAATATTGTTAAAACTATAATGATTCTTAAAATATACAATCATATATTAAAAAATATTCTTCTGTTATCTTCTGGATGGTAAAATTATAGGATTTTAATATTAAAACCGCTTTAATATTTTTTCTTGTGAAATGATATTAATTTTCTGTTTTCTGATTATACATGTTTAATTAAAATAATAAAAAGGTACACATAACGGTAGGCTTATATTTTTTTCATTAATCTTCATTCAAAGTGTTCGATATATCGCTGTTTATTTTCAGTAGAAACATTTCATTTGATACTAATATATTCATGAAACATATACCATGATATTAACTTCAAATTATCATTTCACAAGAAAAATTTATATAATTTTACCGATATATTGATATTCGTTATAAAAATATTATCAAAAATGAAATATTGCACTTTTATGAATTTTTAATACAACGCTCATATACATCCATGCTAAATAAATTCGTAAATGATGGTTTTTGATGAAAACATCGAAATTGCCGAGTTAAGAATATGGAATTTACCAGATTCATAAGCGCAAACGATAGTATTCTTGGAGTCACCAAAAATATTTATACATGTATAAAAAATATTTTAAACTTGAGATGGTTAGAATTTTCTTCTGAATCTGTTCAACATATCAATCTGTGGTTTTGTAGTGTTGACATTCTATAGCGTATTAAGCAAACTATAAATAAAAATTTAAATGATCATATTAAAATGCATATAAAATGAGAAATGTACAATATATTCTTAAAATATATTAAACTAGACTTCCTCGTATGAATAAGTAATTAAAAAATTAAATTTGTATATAATTGTAATAAACGAAATATAAATGTCCACTAATCGAATAAAATAAAAACATTCGAGAAATTAAACATATAATAAACCATAAAAAAATACATTTGAAATTACTTAAAAAAAATATAAATAATTTATTTTATGATAAATATTGTGAGAATCACATGTTTAATTTTGGAAATATCCAAATAATCCAGAACTATACGGAAATAAATAATCAATAAGATAAAATAAGGTTTATCAAATGACAAATCTTTATTTTTCGTGTCAGATCAAAAGGCTGAAGATTCTACTGCTTATGATATTAGATTAAGCACACAATCGAATCCCACCAGTTCCTTTTCCAGCTTTTTATTAAATTATATTTTTAAAGAGAATGTTTCATGAGTACAGAACACATATATTGTATTCTAATTCCAATAATTCCCTTATGAGGGGAATTCAATTTTATAATTTTTCTAAGTATCAATCACAACGCACCTGAAATATATTTGAGCTTGTAGAAGATGATTAATATACGATAGAAGGTTATGCTGTTTGATAAGAAAGTAAAAAACCGAATGAATGCTATACAGCTAAGATTTTATAAAGAGGTTTCTTTTTAAGAAATCTAAAACGTGCCATAATATCTTAAAACCTACACCGTTAGAAATATATTGGTATTATAGATTGGTAAAGAGTGCATATTTAATCAGCGACATTAAGCAAATTGAACCACATCTCACGCCATTTTGAAGGATATCTATAAAAACTAGTCTAATTCACGGAGATCAAGCTGATCGCAGGAAGTGTGAAGAACCCACGCAGGAGTGTATCATATAAACAAAAATTAACAATATTCATTGCTGAACATTCACAAAAGAGGATGTAAACGATTTAATATAAAAAAAGGTAAATTTAACATAAATTTATTTTTTAATAACATCGTTTTTAGATTCAATCGCGCCAAAGTTAATTATCTACGGATGTTTATATTTTTGTATTGATCTAATAATAGTTAGCTAAATCGTGTTTACCTGTATTTTATTGAAACAATACACCCATGATATTTAGACACAAAAGTCTGCTGTATGGAATAATTTTAAACTAAAATTTGTACTTGCAATTTCCAGTATTAATGCATTCCTTTTAAAAAAAACAATCTTCTCATATAAAACAATATATATTTCTAGTTTATTATGTTTAATTTAACTTTTTAACTGTTTTTATTATATTTGAACCGTATAAAGATCAAATTTTATAGATGAACTCTTTCATTCATTTTTAAATGATAAACTATCATGTGCACGTTAAATTAGCTATGTAAGCCATTGTCGATGTAATGTAACGTATAATATACTGTTTTACTGTAATAATTCAATTAATCTAATATGCAAAATAGATTATTTGTAATTCGTTTTGTATATACATTTTTTTTTATTTGTTAAGAAAATAAAGCTTTGATGTGTATTTTTATACATTTGTTGAAAATATTTTTATACCGAATTTCTTATGCATTAAAATCAATAATATATAATAATTTAGCAAAAAAAATGTTTGTGTTATATTCTTTGAAATTTATAGAATCATTGAAAGCAATATATCATGTCAATTTTTTGTTCTTTAGTACCTTAAATATATATTTTAGATATTTTTTTAGACAATAATTAAAAGGATTAGATCTATTATTGTCCTTGACTTTATATTGTTTGCAAAATTATTGATTAGATTAAGAATCATTAAAAAAATGTGAACTTATATAACTTCAATAAAAAATATACATATCAAAAAATTCAGTTTGCTAACAGAGATACCATAAAAAATAAGTTTTCTATTTAACAATACTATAATATGAATGATGTAATTTAAGTTGTACAGCTAAAAAGCACCTTCTTTTTTTCATATAAACAGAGAAAACCACCTTTATATGTTGTGTTTAGTGCTTATATTATGTTAGCGAAAACCTTATTAATGCTAAAAGATTTGAATATTTAGTCTAATATAATTTTTTAATATGCGCAATTTAGAAAACTAGGAAAACATAAAACGTTTATTTATCTTTTTATATATTTTATATATAATAACAGCAAATTAAATTTACTAAAGGTTCGAATGTTATTTAACAAACTTAAAAGATAATTTAATATTTTTAATGAATGTGCCAAAAGATTTGTATTGCTTATTATAAGCGATTCATCTATGATTTGTTTTATTTTCAGTTTTAATTTTTTTCAAATTTGAAATTTTATTTTAGAAAGTTAAATTTCATCCCGACATAGTCTAATCTATATTTTATTTCATATACGAAATCGAATAAAAATAGTGATATCTTAATGCTCGAAAAATATCTAAAATTAAGAAATTGAAAATAAATCGTATAAATTGTAGTCTAAATATTTGCAATTTTACATTATTAATGAAAAGCTCAAGTAAATCATATGTTATAATTTAGAATAAAGACCCAAGAGCTTTAAAAAATTTCAATCTATAACTATTGGTTTGAATTTTTGTTTATAAATTCCCTGAAATATCTATTCCTGCAAAATAAAACTAAAAATTCGTTTACTATACTATTTTTTTCATAATACAGATTAAATTTTAGCATTTAATAAAGGCATAATAAGCAAGAAGTGTACCGTGTAAACGTTAAGAGGATCTGATAAGTTGTTCAAGTAAATATTTAACATAAAAATTTACAAATATAAGATAATCTAAAATTCAATTTATCCTTTTCATTAAAACGAATTAATCCTTTTAAATATTGTTTTGTGCAAATTTTACATATTTTAGATGGTTTTACTATAGTTTTGAAGTTCATGAAGTTTCAGAGAATGTACAGACACAAGTGATTTAATAGTATGATAATAAAAAAAGGTATATTGTTTTATAATGAATGGTTTTTGAATCATTTTCTATTTACTTTACAAGGCACCCAAAGCTGAAAATAAGTAAGAAAAAGAATTTTTACTTATGCAGACTAGTGTAAAATATCAAAAGGTGCTTTATGCATTTACAGAATCTTTATTTTTTTACTTACTATTTGGAATAGAGAATATTCGAATTAAAAAAATTAAATCGAATATTGGTAGTAAAATAATATTGACTATTTGTCTTTGAAAGGTTTTTTACTTAAAGTTTGTATATTTACATATAGTAGATTTTTTCTGAAATATTTTTGGTTTTTTTATAGAACAATATTTGCCTTCTTATAGTGGAACAAATCATAGATTTGTTGCGACAATAATTTCTATTTATATCTTTAATTTAGTACCATAAAAAAATATTCACTGACACCTTTGATTATTCATATGTTATATTTTCATAAAAAATATTGCACTAGGGTGTAAAACATGAAAAATACATACAATTACAACAATAGATTCATTTTAGTAATGATTGAAAATTCATTAAAATATTTAAATAGAAAAACTGCAATTGAAGTGGTCAAAATTCATTCTAAAAATCTAGAGAATAGATATCAGAGATTATTATTCTATATGCATTCGATTTATAACCTGTTATATTTTATTGAAATAATATATTTATAACCAGCTTGAACAAACATGAAGTATGATAAATAGTAAATATTTTGTTAACTCGATTATAAACTTAATATGTTTGATATATGTCTTTCATGACTAATATATAGAACCAACACACTCAAATTGCTTTGTATCATTTTATGAAATATATTATACAAGAATTTGATTGTGTAAAATATATAAAAGGCACAATTAGATTGTAAAAAACAATAATGGTTTTGTATAATGACATAAATAAGAAAAAAACAGCAAAATACGTATAATTATCAGCCTACATTATATCATATTTAAAAAAAAATGTAATATACATCTAATTTTTCTACTATCTATTCATCTGAATTTGGTGATTTATAGAGTCTATATGTTCACTTTTATTTTTTAGAACTGCTAAAAGGATATCTTGTTTTTTGTGTCTTTTTTTATAAATATTTACGCATCATTATGAATTATTGTTTTTTAGAAATGTTTCGTAGACATTTATATGCGAAATTTAGAATTATTTTATATACAAAAATGCCGACATAAAAAATATAGATCTTTTATCGTTTGAAAATTATTACAAATAAAAATTATTTTCCGTTCTAACCTGATTCATCTTTTGTGTTTATGGTTGGTTTATGTACCAAATGGTATTTTATATTTAAATATTTGAAATTTAACAAGATTTCACTTTCTAGTTTTAATTTGTATATTGATTTTCATTTGTTTTTCATTGTATTTTGTAAAAATCCGTCTATTTAAATGCATTATACTAACTAATTTTTATGACTATTTATAATTGATATAACAAAGATTTATCTATATACTATGTTTGATTTTTTAGATAAATTTTAAGTTGTTTTTCATATGTATACATTGAACCCAAACAACAAACGGAATTTAAATTTGTGCAATCTTGAAACCTTTTAGTTTTCAAACACAATTCGATTTTAAAATTCAAAGATGCAGTTGTGTTTTAAGCACAAAATCGTGCACAAAAAAATCATATAACCATAATAAAAACGGAATATGTTTTTCTAAACAACGCTCTGGTTTAATTATGTACTCATTTCTTAATCTATAATAAATGAAAGAATACAATTATTTAGATTTATATCGCCCAAATAAGCTTTTAAAATTTCTGTTTATTGAGGTTTTCTTTTTGAAATGGTTAGAAGGATAATTGTAATTAGTCTAATCGAGCATAATTTTAATCTTAACAAAATTTTTTTTAACAGATAAAATCATTAGCCTTCAAATATAATTATGCAACAACTTTTTATTTTTGGAATTTTAATTCATGATTACCAACTCTTTATAATCATTTTGATAACAATAAGCTAAATAACTTCAATATTTTTATTGTTTTTTTAAGCGATATCTTCAACTTTTATAAAATTATTTTAGATCCAATGTATAAAATATCAATATTCTTTTATTATGCTTATATCAATAGTTTATTTTCTATATTTAATATGTAAAAATTAGCCATTCCGTGCCGAAAACAGTATTTAAACATTTTTCTTCACATTATGGGTTTGATTTAGAAATATTCAATCTGTCTTTTTCAAAAATAATAATCTAAAAATTTTGCCTTATATAAATTTAATTATTTTGAGACTAATCTTGATGAAAATTATTGATTCTAATTATATACCAAAACCTTTTTAGTACATATCCATATATGTAGTTATTTTTTGCGTGTATCTTCTGAAAATAACATACATAGAAACTTTGTTCTTGATTATTCCGCAAAATAAATATTTTTTTAGTTTTATTTTGTAAACAGGGGTCGGCAAATACTAAAAATAGTAAAAAAACTTAAGGTGTATTATCATATGTGGATTTAATTATTTTTAGTGGCAAATTTGTGCCAGATCCATAAATAATAGGCTCGGGTAATTTTTAAATAGAGATATATAATTTAATTCACTATGATGGACATAAAATGCTAGTAAGAACTTGTTCTAAGAGAATTTTGTACAATGACTAGTGTTATGATTCAATATGAATAAAGGCCGTAAAAAATAAATACGTGATATATATATAAAAGATACAAAATCATTATTGACATATTAATACATATTATATTCTGAATTTACCAATATAGTTCGATCAATAATATTTCTTTAAACGCCTTTTTAAGCGAAATAGAAGGTAATCATAAGTCCTTTTGCTTTTTGTTGCAATTTGAATTCTCAGTAATAACTATTTCCAAATTTTATTCTGTAAACTAGAATCAAATTCATGAATAAAATATAAGTTAAAATTATTTCTCAGGTCTGTAAAATCTTAATTTAGATTGATCATTCACATTTTTTTTATAGCCTATTGAATTTCTGGCTAAAGTTATAAATGAAATACGAATAAATAAGAAACTATGTATATATTCATCTATTTCTTACTATTTTAGTTGCTGCGAATGTTTTTTTTTGAAAACTGTAATTTTATTGTATTATTTTTGAATAACAAGAAATTATTAAATTAGATCAAAAATATTAAATACTTTTTATCTTGACTTTCATTCTATAAAAGGAGCTATCAAATAACATAGAAAAAAATAAACTATCATATAGACCATTAAATGCCTTAACTCTAAAAGAATAACAAGTACAGATGATAAAAAAAGGTATGATTGCTATGTATGTCGTTCAAAAAATAAATCTTTAATGAGGGATCTTAATACATGTCAACAACATAGTTTTACAGTTTTGCTGATTAAAAAATATGTCTGTATGGTATGAAATATAAGTGTCAATTATCCATATATTGGATTTTATGGTATTCTTAAATTTATATGATAAAGAATATTAAACAGATTTAAATATTGACAAGTGATTAATTTTGCTCACATGTTTATTATTTCTAAAGATTCCTCAAATACACTGAAATACCATGAAAATGAAATCTAACGGACATCTATATATAAAAAGTCTTTTTGAAAATTTATCCATTATTATATTGATAATATAGTATGTAACCACAATTAATACTAGAATTTAACTTAAATATAATCAAAATTTGTTTTATTCCAAGGATAAATTATACAATTATTCTTTCTTATATGAACAAGAAAAAAACACATGTATACGAAATCCTTGAATTCTTAGGAATTTAATCACTAAATTTATATAATTCATTAAACGTAACATATTCGTAATTCTGCATTATTAAAACATAGAAAACAATGTTTTAGATATGTTTTTATGTTTATAACGAAATAAATATACTATTCATATCTAAATCATAATTTTTTTATTCAAAATAAACGTGTTTTAGTTATCTTATTCTCATACTAACATCTGCATATATTCTAAAGAATTTGATGATATAATAATATAGGCAATACTTTTTGAGTAGATAGAAATGAAAAATCAAGAATTACACATAATATTCTTTTGTGAATCTAATCTGCGATTGTAAATCCAATATATAAATCAATCTAGTCTTACGACTCTGGAATACACACAGTAGAGGCTTATTTTTTATATTGTATGATCTGTTCGATATATTTTAAAAGATTATTTCTTTAAATTAAGTCGTAAATATCATGTTTGTTTTCATTAAGGATAATATAAAGTGAAAGATTGTGCTAGATTGATTTATGTCATGAAAGTTTTTAGATCTTTTTTGTGATAATAGAATAAAACAGCATTTATAGACAGGTTGAAACATGACACTTTTCAAACCATTAAAAGATTTTTTTACAATAAAAGCAATCAAATTTATACTTTGATTTACCTTTTAATGATTTTTATACTATTTTAGATCTATGTGCTAAAAAATTTCACCCCTAAATCGGATTTTAGATGTTTAAAAAAATCTTAATAGATCAAAAACATTATTGAAAAAAATACTTAATGATATAAAACACGTTTAGACTAAAAATCACGCAAAAAAAGATTTGTTTTTGAAACGGAAAATTATTGTATCGATATTTCTATAAAAATAACATATGTAATTTATATGCATGATAGCTGGTAGAAACCATTTTATTTTTTTAAAATTAGGAAAATCGAATATCTAAAAGTTCCGTGCCATTTATGTAAAAGTATATTTTGATGACAGGATTACATAATATTTGTAGATTTTATTCTATTTATGTGTACACGAATTTTCGATACATTTTAATGTTGGTATGAATCTGTTTTTTGTAACTACAATTATTTGGGTTACTTAGTAAATAATATTTTATAAAAAATTTACATATTAGATAATAAAAATATATACAAAAATACCGTGGACTATGTAAAAATATAAATTTATTATAATTATTAGCATGCTAGAAAGTGTGTTTGTAAATTATAATTCATGAATTATGCCATTCTATACGAGTGTCATCAATAACTAAAGATTGTTTGTTATGGATAAACAATTGTATCACTTGTTAATTTTTATCATGCTTGTATGTCTTTTATCCTATAATCTCTATTTATATTAACTTATTGCATGGGAAAAAAAATTGTTACCTTAAACATAATCATAATTAGCTAAATATGAACTTCATAAAACAAATAACTTGCATGGGAATTTTTTGGTATATATTCTAGCCATCGTAATCTTTCAGATTGTAAAAATTGTAAAAATAATTTAATAAACATTATGGTATTACAATATCGACAACCTAAAAATTATATAAAAAAGTATACTAAGTTCATAATTTTTTGACGTGTTTTTTTAAAACAGATGACATAGAAAATTACTGGGTATTATGTAAAAAGATTGCTTCACAGATAAATATATTCTTTCTTGTAAAAATGTCAATAATTAATATAAATTTGTAAATTAATTTTGCTTTATTAAATAATGTTATCAATTTCATCGTTATAAAGTTCGCTGATTATAGCAGTGATTTCTAAATGTTATATATTCCTATGTGAATCACCATTATCTCTAACTAACTTGTAAACCTCGTCTATGCAACAATTTCCTATATTTGGCAGTTATAATATTGTAAGAATGTAATTTTATTTCGCGGAAAAAGATGCTACGATTCTACTCATATTTACTTAAGTCTTTTCTACATGTGTATTTATATTTCCCTAGAAAGCTAATTTTGACAAAAAAACACAGAAACTTCGTATTGTCTTTTTAGCTGATCAAATATTAATAGAATGTATTTTTATGTCTATTAGCAGCCGCCGAGTGCTTGTATATTTACCTTTTGTGTACATTCAGATGATGAATGTGAAATTTTGCAAGGCAAATTTACTCATAAATTCATAATGCCTCAAGACCTTTTATTTTATGAAATTCATATTTTTCACCATAAAGATTACTATATCATAAAATATATGATCCACTTTGCTACTTATTTTACTCTTTCCATATTTTTGTCTATTTCATATATTTCTAGAGACGATACTGTATACATTATTATCTGTAAGTCATATAAGGGCCCTTCTATCAAGTTTTGATCATTGGGTACATAGAGGATTCAAGTCATCTAAAATGCCAATGGTCTTTCTTTTAAAATTCAGCTTTATATTAAATTTATATTTTCAATCGGATTTTCCATGCTCTTTTATAGCTAGTGTTCATATAAACGAAATTTATATTTAAAGATAATTTGCATCTTTTTTATTCACATCAAGATTAATAAGCTATGATTAAAAAGACGTTTGTTAATAATATAAAAATTTTCTTCCTATGTTCTTTCAATCGTTGTTTCGAAATGCGCTTGTAATAAACTTACATCATATAAAACATCTCATTATAAACTTTTGAAATACATCATATCCCCTTATATTTTGTTATTTTCCATAGTTCACTATTTTTCTTTTATTTTGTAGGGCTCAAAAAGACTTACATATTATTAGAAATGTATTATTAAGTCGCGATATATCTGTGAATCCATTTTACTTCTAGATAAGATCTAAAATATTCTACAAAACCCTAACATGAAACGATATATTTTAGTACTCGTTTATTTTTTAAGCACGAACTTACATTGAAAATCACATATGTCATAAATCAACAAGAAAAAAACAATGTATTATAAAAAAATGATTTTACTTTTAATATCTGATTTTTCCCATTTCTAAACGATCAATAATGAATGTACAATCAAGGATTTAAAATATCAATGGGGTACCAAATATATATTGTAGTTTATATTACCTTTTTAATAAAAATAAAGATTGTGTAATCTAGATTAAGTATTCCATATCTCGATAATTCTATAAGAGGGAATTATATTTCAGATCTAGCAAGAATCTATATTATATTTAGATTTATTGTCTTATGAACGGAAGTTTTTTTATGTATTATCGATTAAAAGATTATATAATTCAAACATTTTTCTTACATTATATCATATAGTTTTAGCAGTAGGAATTTCTATGATAATCGGGTTCCTTTGTTCTAATTTTTTTTTAAATACGAATAAAAAAACATTTTTTAAAACTTACAATATATTTTGATCTATATAACATGAAATTATAAGAACCCCTAGAAAGAATACAGAATAATCTAAAAAAAAGTACCGATATACACATTAAATATTAAATTTATAACTGGTTTTAGTTTATGGATATATATTTTTATATATACAACTTTGTAAGGTAACTTTGAGCCTTCATTTTTTCGAAAGCAAGTTTTAAATTCGGGAATGTCAATATAAAAAATATTAGGCTTTGGGCTCTTCAATCCTACCAAAAATTTAAATATATGTTTTTGAATTTTTTAACTATAGATATTAATACGCATAAAATTCTCAAGTATCCAAAAAAAATGTAAAAAATTATTTTAACGATTAATTCTTAAGAATTAAAGTCCATTGAATTATAGATTTTTAATTTTTATATCAAATATATAGTTTTTATATAAATTTCATTGTTTGAAATTCAATGCATAGTAAATCACATCAATTTACTTTTTAAATAAATTGATTTGCCTAAAATGAATGATGAAATACACCAAGCACCATATTCATTTATCATAGTTTTGATTACTTTCCTACTTTCGAAGATTAAAACCAATCAGCATCAAAAGTAAGTTACTATTAATTATATATCTTATATTGAATACCCATATTAGTTAAACAAATATAATTCTTAATTAGGCGATATGGGCGCTTCAAAACGGAAAAAACATTCACTTAAAACTATTGAACTATATCTGATCATTAAGAAATTTTATAGAAATAAAGTAAAAATCAGTTAAAAGGTTGATTATATGTAATGTTTTATTGAAAATAATAGCTAAATCACAAAACAGATGCAGATAATAGAACCAGAACATCACAATAATATTAATATATGCAATTAATGAAATTTAGAAAAAAATTTACAAATTACTAGCATGCTCTCGAGGTTTCAGACTATACTAGTTTAATTTTGATTTTTCATCAATATAGACATAATTTAACTATTTTGAGGCTTTATATGGTTAATTCCTATTGTGATAAGTTGATATATACATTGAAATTCGCTGTTAGTGCTCCAAGTGCCAATATATAAACATTATTTATAGTTTCTTGATATTATATCTGGTTTGGGGGCATAATTTATAGCATACACGAGACTAGGAAGCAAAAAAATTAAACAACATGCTTAATGCATAATATAAGTGTTTAGAAGCTATATAATAATATCAAGAAAATCATAGATATAGAAAACTTTAGTGGTGAGCAAATGATATCAGATGTATGTGGCAATTTTAAATGTAAGTGGTGTTGCTTTTCAATTTTTTAGAAAAAAATATCTGTGTTATTTATGATTTCGAACAATCTTCGTTTGTTCGTTTTTATTCCTGTAAAAAGCAATTTTTACGTTTTATTTTGATGGATTATATAACTGGGTGTATAAAAAAACAAGCTAAAAATTCGCAGAATTTTACAAATACAGTTCCTACCATAATTTTTATACTGTTTTTATGAAACTAAATTTCTTATTTTTGATCATAAATTCAATTGTACAGGAAAAAAAGAATCGATTTTGTTTTTAAATAGATTTTATAACAAGAAACACATCAAATTATAATCTAAAATCAATCTATAAATTTTTTTGTAAAAAATAATATATTTTTAATAAACCATATGTATTCTTTACTTCTTATATTAAATAATTATCATTAAATTATTTAAAAATAGAATAAAACCACGAATTTTATATTTGATGTTCAATAATTCTCAAATATGAGATAAATTTATAAACAACATATTTCAGACTGTTTTTTTTCAAAGTATAATTTTTCTGCCTTAATTCAATATCTAATCAATAAATTAATAAGTTTATTTTTTATTTATAAAAAAACAATTTAATAACGTGTGATAGATTTAATTATCTAGGTATTTTTAATAAATAAAAATTTAAGATTAATATCTGCTTTGTAAACACCATGTTAAGCAATATTTTTTTCCGTATCTACATTTCTAATACTCTATACTTATTGGAATAGAGGCGAAGTATTTCTGGTGTGATATTTTGACTAGAATTATATATATTGTCATGTAAATGATGGTTTTTACACCCATGTGACAGTGCAAATTATTTGCTTTTGTACCAATTTTTGTTTATAATTATTGCGTAGCTGATGCACTATTTTGATATGAAATTCTAGATTTTGCTTTTTGTGTTTTCTCGATGGAAAAATAATAAAAAAAAATTAATGTTTTATCTAAATATAAGATCAGAATGAAAAATTTACTTTCAAAATCTATTGAAATATAAAACTTAGGCCTTAAACATTTGTATACAAGTTATAATAATTTTTAAGACATTTCGTCATGGGTTTAGTTATGTTTTTATTTTAGTTCAGTTTTTTAATGATGAATTTTATCGTATTTTTTATATTGTCTTAAAAAAAATACTATGAATTTAAACAAAAAAATGTCTAAAATCAGATTCTATTACGATAGTTTTCATCCAGAAAATCCAACAAAAAATTTAATTGCAGGAATTATTTTCGGAATAAAATAATAAATAATCTATAAGTTATCACAGAAACAGGACTAGATTTTAGCCTTAAATTGAGCTGATGAATTTTTATTGCAAAAAGAACTCGTATAAACAATAGAATTTAGTTTAATCACATTATAAATATGTAATTTACAGTTTGTACATTCATATGTAGTTTATTTCATAAATATGTATATAATATAAAATACCTAAGTAAAGTGCTATTAAAAATCTTAGAATTATCTCTAGAATTTAAAAATTTATCTTATTATAACTGTCATCGCAATATGTGCATAAAAGAATTTTCCTTTTAGCAAAAACGATGAAATAAAAAGATTTTATATTTGTTTCGTGACTGTTGCAATAAGCAGTAAATATGTTTTTTTACAGTCCGTATTAATAATCCTCGAAAGAGGTATTCTATATATTCTTAAAAATATATTCTATTAATTCTTACCCTTTTTTTTCAAATTAATTTACAGCTTATCTGCAACATAAAACATCTATAAATGATATTTTCTTAATAAGCTGATCATTAATTTGATTTTTTTATAGTATTATGCACACAGAATAGTTCATGGGGCTATTTTCTGATGAAAATCGATCATTTTTTATATAAAAAAAATAATATTTTGAAAAGGCAAATATACTTCCTACATTTGGATGTTAAAATGCCATTCTTATTTTGTATTTCTAGTATATAAGCTTGTATTTTCACATTAAGAATAGTAAATAATAAATTTTGTTTGTGATAAATATAAAATTGGCTTTTATTAATAGTTTTACTGTATTCTTAATAAAATTCACAGTCTGAAATGAAATAAAAGATGCTGAGGTATTAACACATTACACCAGAATTTACTTTACAGGTTTATAACACAAGATTTTATTTTATAAAATATATAAATAATTAATTGCGGATTTTTTCTAATCATAAAAAAAATATATGAATAATTTTTTTTTGCAACCAAGCAATAATAATTGAAATTATAGTTGAACATGCTATAAAAAAAATTGCAACGTACAAATTCATATTTTATATACTTCCAAGTGCTATCTAAAAAAAATGTATATATTTGTTTAAGGCTTATGATATTCGGTTTTACATAAATTTGGCTATTATAAAATTTATTTTTACTATATTTTTGTTGAAAAATCGGCTATATAAATTGATACAATGTTATATGAATATAGAAAATGACAGCTAAAATTATTTTTTTAGCTTGATAGGTGCTTATGAAACTAAAATTTGTATTTTAAAACGGTAATTACAATATAAGCGCGTTCTATTTATAGATCAATAAAAAAACTGTATATTAAAATAAGTAATCTTAAATTAAATAGTAAAGTATAATATTTTGTGGCCTCAATTACATAACACAAGGTATAGCACTTCATCTATAAAGTTATTCTTGAACACATAAAATTGTAAATATCTTGATTAAAATTTTTAAAGTATTTATTAAAGCTCTTTAATATATTATCACACGTTTATATTTTTTTCAATATAAAGAATTGCATCAATAAGTTCCTAAACTTTATTGATTTGTATAAACTCTAACAATCTATCATGTGTTACAATATTTACGAAAGGTTTATATTTACTTTTCCGATTTTCATGTCTCATTTATTTACTGGTCATCACTTTGCAAATTTCTGTAATTTTATATAAAAAAAGTAAAAGTATGATTATGTATTTTTGTGAACATGTATGGATGGAGTCTTCCTAAATCATTTATTATTTTTTTAATAAACTTACTCAAATTTTTTCATATTATTATGTACGTTCGGCAGATAAAATTGATGATATAAATATTTTTCCTAATATGTAATGAATATATAACGAAAATACTTATCAAAATCAAATATATTCATATTTTTTAAAAGAATATCATATCCATAAAATACGAAGCATCTAAAATTGCTTTATAAGAAGTTTAGCATAATTATCTTGCTGTAAATATATGAATCTCGAAATTTAAAAAAGAATACTGCTATATCGTAATTTTGATTTAAACTTATGTCAAATTTTTATTCAATTTTGTTTATAACTTTATTTATATTATGCGCAACTTTTTCTGGAATATAGCTTTGTTTTCTAATACCGATTCTAAAAAAAAAGTTTCATTTTCGATGTCTGTCAAGGTTGTAAATGTAAAATTTTGCATATTATTTTAATATTTACAGATTGCGTCTATTAAATATTTCATCGAAATGAACCAATATAATATTTATTGTGCAAACGTAAAAATGCATTAAAAAATCATATAGGCGTTCTATATATATTAGTTTGTTATATAAAAACCTAGGGCATAATTGATTCGATTTACAATGTGTGTTTTTATATTCTTTAAAACCATAATAAACTTAGATTTTCCGTGTATTCTATCCCTAAGGGAAAAAATGATAAAAATTTTACAAGAAATGAGAAAAAAATCACATAGCATAATATCTGTGTTAGAAGACCCGTTTCGAATAATTTTATAAAAGCATGTTTGGAGCTAGCAATGTTCAATATATGGGTGCAATAAAACAAGCAGAATTCTGTAATCGTTTTATTTTATTGCTTCTTTTTAAATTTTAATAGTTTACATTTACATTTGATTGATGTATTATACGATTTACCCGTACATTATGCTTATTTGCTCAATATTTTCAACTATATCTAAAATGTTAAAAAAAGCATTCATTTCTTATCATGTATAAAAATTGATGATTTGTTTAATTTTATAGGTTAACATCCCATTATTTCAGTTTTTTATCTTCGAATTATGTTGCGATTATCTTTAAAAACTCAAAATAGTCTACTTTCATGGAATTATTCCTTGAAAAGGTGATATTTTTGCTGCAAATGCAAATTTTATTAAAAATATAATGTATGATCGTAACGATGGGTTTTTAATAATTGTATAGATATCCCTAAATGAATTTTTATTGATCTTTGTAGTGTCCTCATTAACAAAATGCTGTATCACGTAAAAATACATTTTTCTATGTTATTTACGTTTTATTATTAATATTATAAATCTCTGTTTTTTAGATTATACATCTGCAAATGTATTAAATAATTCCAAAATTCGTATTTGATCCTATGAATTTCTAATAGTTACTAATTATATAAAGTTCGCTATTATTTTAGATAAAAAATCGTTATTAGCGTATTTATGCACAAAATAAATTTCGCATTCTTATTTACCTAAATTAAATATTAAGTTTATATGCTATAATTTTCTAGAAATTTAAATACTGAGCGAGATTAAAATTTATAAGTTATCACTGTAGTTTCATTACATTATATATTTTGTAATAATTTATACGGGTTTCTTAATAAATTTAATAATTTTATGCGTCTTTTATTGATTTTAATAAAAAAAGATAACTTCTGTTATGAATATTTAATATTATTTTGCTCCTAATAATATTTTTTGTTCTCTTGTAATCGATAATATCTTATATTGTTTTCTATTGTGCGATTTAATTTTTATATTAAGTGTTACTTGGGTATTAAAGATTTAGAAATAAAAATATTTTTATTAAGCATTAATTAGTCAATATATAGCGAGGTAGTAATTATTTTTCATAGAAATATATTGAAAGAATATATATGATTCGATTTGTGCTGGCTTGATTAGTTCATTCATATATATGATGTCTAAATAATTATCTTCGATCCATGCTTATTATGAGAATCTTGTAAACATTTATTTTTCAAGAAATAAAGTTAATTTTAATAGCATCCAATTTTTATACATTTTTTTCAACAACAAAATAAATTGGAACCCAATCATTGTTTAATAGAATTAATTCATCATTTTCTTTGTTAGAAGCCTTTGGATTGAGAAAAATCCTTAAAAAATAAGTCTTGAAAGGGTGTGAGGTATTGAAGAATATTATATAACCTAAATTAGAAATACGCTGTGCGCGATGGTTAGCAAGCAAATTGTGTACATAAAAAACTATTTTGTATAAATATAAATTAAGTCTATAATAATAAAATTACCAGAATTTTGTTTATTTTATTATTTTTAACATATAAAGGCTTTCTTAATTGCGCGTAATTAATATGCCATATATAAAATGAACAAATATTTTCGTATATTAGTTATCCTAAATTTTTACAGAATAAAAAGATGGAAAGGAAATTAGTTAATTTATTCTGAAATATATTGTAAATATTTATTTTTTCTTCTGCTAAATGCTATTTATATTTATAATATTATAATTAAAAATATTCATTTTAATATGAAAATTTGCTTTTATAAAAGAAATATGCAATTTTAATATTTTTTTAAAGTCTTTTTTTATTTTTTTATTAAATTTTTTTTGTGTACTTTGTATAAGATTATACAGTTATATTTGTTTTCTTCAACCTTGCACAAATCACTAGATTATAGTATATATCGAAATATGCTAATATGTTAGAATTTTAATAATGTATGTCTTTTATGATAAAAAAGGGAAAATTCCTGTTGTTGAAGCATAATTAATATGCTTGATTTACCTTTAAAATAGTTAAATTAATAACAGTTATACTTTAAGCATTTAATATTTGATTTTACTTACATTCAACAAATTGATAAAATTAATATAATGTATATATTGTCAATTATTCTAAATACCTATGTTTTATTCGACTTCTTGTTTTAATTGGTGCCTTCATCTCTATAAATGCACCAAAAATTTTCCAATTATAATACATATACAAGAGAGTATAATTTGATGCCACTTTTACATTTTCATGCATCTAAAAAAATACCCCATATTGATAATTCATTTCAAGGAATGCTTTAATATTTCGATTTCTGTGCATAAATTAGATGATTATATATAATATTTGAAATCAATAATTTGAAGTTCTGATGTTGTAATTTTGACTCGAAACAACTAAAAAAGCATTAAATCACCTTATAGAGACGGAATTGCAATATGAAATACAAACTAAAAAAATATAAAATCCCAAGAAAAGTGTATCATATAATTATTTCAAAATCGTGTCATGTCTATAATTAAATGCATAACTTGTATAAGAAAAGGATAAAATAAATATAGATAATTGATGGTATGTATTATTTTTTAAGCTATATACATTTTTTTGTGAACTTTAATTTTTTTCTATATTAACATATTAAATCAACTCTATAGTCCTAAAAATATATTTATAAATATATCTTTAAATTTACAAGGGGTCGTATGGTTGAGTGGTTTACAAGTCTGACCCCTAGGTCACGGGTCGCGGGTTCCATTTCCACCCCACTAATTTCCGAAACGAATTTACTCTAAAGAAAAATACCCAAGGGGGCGGCCAGTGAACCATAAAAGATAAACCACAAAGCACTGACAAGCCATGAGAAAAAGGATATGTTGCTGTGTAACCCGTTGAGCTGTGCATTCAGTATTGAAAAAGATCCCACGTCGTTCAGCAAGGATATAGGTAAGTGTAGAGTGTGGTTTTAGCTTGTAACTTGTAGCGATGAACAGTAGGCAGAATCTCATTCCCTCCACATAATGACTGCCGCCTATGAGAAAGGGCCCGATCCACGGTGATACGGGTGACAAGAAGTGCTGGAGGAGTCCCACAGAGAGACGCAGCAGTTAAGCAATAGTTCCTATGTATATAAAGCGAACTTCCTTTAAAGTAATAGAAGTAAAACATAGATAAAAAAAGTATATTCGATTAGAATTTATTTAAATTTATAATATATTTTAATCAAACAAAATATACTAGATGTTTTTCTATACGGTAGAAAAGAAAATATGATTACGCTGATTTAAATAGGTATAACTAGCCTTGATAACTTGACTGAAGTTGAGAATGAAAAATATAGGAAGTATGAAACCATGGCGAATGAACTTGGTTTAATTTACAAATTTAAAACAAGAATAGTACCATATGTGATGACTTGGGATGGGGTGGTCACAAAATAACATAAAAAATATGTTAAGAAGATAAAAATCCCGGCCGAAGTAGAAACATACATGCAAGGTCAAACACTCCGCAATAAACTGGAAATCGTCTCATTTAGGAGAAGAAGAGCAGTTGATGAAGATAGGTGTGGGGAAAGTGTCAAAATATGCATCAAGGAGTTGTGCAATATTCCCAACACGCTGACTACGTCTAAATAAATAAAATTGATAAAATGAAAATCGTCCATAAATAATTTTCTAAAAATAAATTTATAATTTTTTATTTCCAGTCTTGCTGTAAATTTTTTGTATTCATATTATTGATGGTTTTTAAATTATTTTTTTTTTAAATTTAATACTATTTCGGTGTGTTTTCTAAATTCAAATAATTTTTTTTTCGTATATGAAGGGAATTTTTTTTTCTATATTATTTAAATTATAATTACATTGGTATACGATTTATTGCAAAGTATTTTATTTTTGAAATTTTACTTAACCATAATCAGTAATTTAAATGTAAGTCCTTAGTAATCGAATGTTGTTATCCCAAGAGACATTAGTAAATAAAAAAATTTACGCGAAAAAATTAAATATATAAAAAAAATATGAATAGACAATAAAAGTTTTGAATTTTTAGTTGTATTAAATTAACAAATTAGATTTTTAAAAAATATACATATGATTAAAAAATTTATAATTACCCTATTCAATGATATTTTTTCTCAAAAATATTCTTACATAATTTACTTTATCAGATTTAAAATTTATTACTAAATAAAGCGTGAAAGTTTAGTTTACATATCATTTATTAATTTTAAATTTTAAACTAAGATTATATTTACTTTTTCCATTTTATAATCGAATTGTATAAATTCTAGGTATATAAGAAAATTTGCACAGGTTTAATTGTATTTCTTAAATTTTTTTAAATTTAGTATGTGGGATAATAAAAATATCTATTATATTTTAAATATCCGAGGGCCTGATACTTTGAAACCCGACATATAGAAAGAGATTTAAATAGAACAACATAAATATAAGAATCTATAATTGTATATATTCTTTGTGGTTTTCGAAAACGAAAACGATTGGTGGATGTATATTGAAAATTCTGGACATAATTAGGGTCGTAATTTTACATATTTATTATCTAAAAAACAGAAAATAGTCTTAATTATCAGAATTTACGTTCAAGAATAAAAAAAAATATATTTAATTGTACATTGTAGAGAAAAAAATACTTCTTAAAGGGAACCTAATTACAGAGTTGATTGATTAAAATATTGGCTAAAATTTCAAATTAGAAAACTTATAAAGTGCATAAATTAGGCTGAAACTAGTATTTAGTAGCAATATATAGTGTTTAAAATCTTTGTCACATAAAAATTGTAGAACATATTATAACATTTTTTAATGTTATAATTGAAGTTATTATTGACGTCACGTATACGTCTACCCGGGTCAATATTACGATTTAACGCGTTAAATTAACAAAATATGTATTTTTGCAATGATTTAATATATTAATTTTAGCTTTATACTACTATACAGTTTCAAATAAAGATTTTCTCTGTTTTAAAGAATTTTATATAATAATATAACTTAATATCAGATAAAAGCGATATATTTAAGCTTATTTTGTATGCAAATGTGTTTCGTAAATACATTTAAAGCGCATATGGTTAAATATTACCTGCATAATATGATTTTATGTAATTTATCATATTTTATTAATTATTTTCTGATTGTTTTATCAGATAAAATTCCAGGGGTTAATATCAAAAAAATATATAAAGTTTTTAGCTTTAATTCTAATTCATTTTCTTGTGAAATAGGTAATTTAAAGAGATGTTACCATATTGAATGTTTTGTTTTATATGATAAAAACTAGAAAAATAAATTTCATAAAATTTCATATGAGCAGCAGCAAATATGATTCATACTGATGTTTGAATTTCTATGAGTAAATTTTGAAGCATATACAGCCCATCAAAACAAAACAACACAATATTTTAAAATTGGAATTTATTGCATATGCATAATTTATATCTAACATTGTTATATTTTTATTGGAAATTTATAATTACACTAATTTATGGTACTGTTTATAATTTTATTCACAGTTTTGAGCAGTTTAAAGTAAAAACAAACTCTAAAACATTCCTTTACAACTTAAAAATAAAAATTAGAAACTATTGCGTCACCCCCTTTAATATTCAGTTAAAATTTACATCGTACTTATGGTTTGAATATTTGTAAATTTGGTCAAATTAGACGTCGCTAATTTCTAAAGTTTTAAGTGCAATGGCTGTGTATTTTTAATTTGATATTTTCAGAAGTATTTGGTGTGATCATGTTTATATTAAATACTCTATTTATTCATATAGAGACCATGTTGAATTTTATGTAAATCACTATCTCTGGAAAACTACCCAGAATGTCTATAACATAGCATTTAAAATGATTTTGTGATACAGATGCATGTGTAAAAAATTTTAAACGAAGTATCTTATTTTTTTATTGCTTACCAGTATATCAACTTTTATGACAGCTAATTAGAATTGGATTTTATGATTATTTGATGTAACACCACCTTTAGTCTTATACGTTTCTTTGTTCATAGTTTGACCTAAATGGATATGTCCTGTTTTACCAGGGGTCAATCATATGGAGGGGGATTCGATCTACTTTTAGTCGTTGGTATATTATGCTATCCCTTCCACTCCAAAATTATCCAAATCTATACTAAACGGAACATGAATTCATTTAATTTTATGGTTTCTTTTTCATCATGCACTGCAACCTATTAATTTATTCTTGGCTTGTCAGTTCTATTATGGTTTTATTTTCTAGTTTTGACAGACCGCTCCAAGCAGATATTTAAAATTTTAGTATCTACATATCTATTCAGGTTTACTCTGTGGTTGAAATACAGTCTCTCTAATTAAAGCTTATCTAAATCAAATGCGCCATCACACCCTATAAACTATTAAATTGATATGGAGTCAACAGCATTTATCGAAATGATTTTTAATATAAATAAATGAATTTGACATATATTTAGACCGTTGGAAGAAAAATTTATTGATACTAAGAAATCCCTTTATGTGTTTTGTCATAAAAAATTATACAAATCATTTCGAGACAATTATATCCAAAATTCTATAGACATTAAATACAAATAAAATTGCCTTTTTAAAATCACGGTTTGTAATAAAGTGAGAATGTTGCTTTTTTATTAAATATAACATTTATATGATTTTTACTCGCGCTTATTTAAATGTATTATGTGTAAATAGTTGTTACTCATCGATCCATAACATTATATTTTATTTCTTGCACACATATAACAAAGCATATATATCCGATACAAAATTATACAAATTATTTATGGTTTGAATTTCTTAGTATCAATTACATCTTTTGAAACTTAGTCAGCCTATCGGGAACATTGCACAACTCCTCGATATACTTTTGACACCTTCCCTTGATCTATCTTCATCAACTGCTCTTCTTGTCTGTATTGTGTTTAGTTCAAGTGTCTCAAGCATTTGCAAATTCAAATAAATTTTTGGTATATGCTATGGTTTAAATATAACCATATAAAATTCACACTTTTGGAATTTCAATTATTTTAATTTTATGCCTCCGCAAGACACTTGAACTCATCTCATTTGAGAGAAGAAAAGCAGTTGATGAAGATAGGTCAGAGGAAGGTCTCAAAAGATGCATCAAAGAGTTGTGTAATATTCCCAACACGCTGAGCACGTCTAGAAAGATAAAATCGATAAAAAGAAAATTAACCCATAAATAAATAAAATTAATTTTATAATAAGCCTTGAAAAATTGAGACATATTTCACATCAAAATATAGGACTAGAAAAATATGAATACATGCATTATAAAAAACAAGTTTTTTGAATAAAGCACATATATCACCTAAAATTTATAACGCCATATATTTAGCCATTTAAATATGTGAAACAATGTTTTTTAACCAATTAAAAATTTTAGTATTAAACACTGATTTGTATCGAAACATGCTTAGAAGAAAAAATACAATCACGAAAGCTAAAAATTAATGATAATTCTTAATTTTAATTTTCAAATAAAAGGTTTTTAAAAGTTGTGAAGTATTTTAGAAGACCTCGAATAGAAGAAGAAAGCCGAATTAATATATACGTAGTGCGCACGGGAAAGCAAGCAAGATGTGCTCGAAAACGTATACTCAAATTATAACACAAATTTAGCCTTATAAATAAATTTAGTAAATTTCAATAACATAATAGAAAAAGTCAATGGGTAATAAAACATTTTTAATAAATAGTAAAAAGATATTGATTGATGTTTTACAGCAAAATGAATAAAATAAGAACAAAAACAAAAGAAATAATAACTTAACATATAATTGAAATATAAATCAAATAAACCATATTGCACCGAGAAACCCATTCATTTTGATCTAAGCAACCAAATACTAG
This sequence comes from Rhyacophila brunnea, assembly GCF_057557595.1. NCBI lineage: Eukaryota > Metazoa > Arthropoda > Insecta > Trichoptera > Rhyacophilidae > Rhyacophila > Rhyacophila brunnea. The sequence continues at coordinate 511,262 of NW_028232809.1, read as the reverse complement.
CTTAAAACCACATACACTCAAATTTTACCTATTTCTGTATACTACATCCGAAGTATTACCCCTAAATGCCATAAAAAATAATTTATTCTTTATCCAAGAAATAAGATTCGGTTACATGTAATGGTACTGGTATTTGTGAATAATGTGTTAAATAACCTTTCTTGGTTTAGATAGTCAATTAAGTCTACATAATTGTTGTTATTTGAACTTGCTTTAATTATAAAATTGAATTCTTAGATTATGTGCATACATAAAATAGTATAAATTCCCACTGGAATAGGATATGAACTGATCTGATGCAAAAAAATCTAAATTTTCTATATAAAATTATATACGCTTATATTGATAGATCAGAAAAAATATGAATTCTGCTATGCTAAAAACCTTAGTCATCTTATTTATGGTGTAAGTTTTCAAAAATAGAATACTTGTCGACTATATATACATCATCAAAAGGATGAATTTTATTTGTCGTAGATATTATTTGTTCTAGATATTTTTTGTCATTTCTTATCTATCATAATTTGATGTATATGCTTCAATTCTTCAGTGATTCATACAATGTTTTTCGGCTTATGGAAAGCAAAAAAACAATAATTGCTATTAAAAAATTTTCAAGTTGCAAAAAATGTAAAAATAAATATTTTAGTAAATATTTTACATGGCGTTCTTAACGACATAATTTTTATTTGCATGCTGTAACAGTTTACGCTGTTTGCACTCTTCAGTGCAATTTTCAGATGTTATAAAATGATATTTGACATTATTATTAGATCAATATAACTTATTTCTAGGTTAAAGATATTTGATAATATATTAAAAAACAATATACTGATTTGGGCTTTTTCAGAACCTAAATTATATACTAGAAATAATGCATGTATCTATTTTTTGGAAATTTATGATGCAACATAATTTCTATTTTATGGCTTGTTGCTAAACTTATGATTTTGTCTTAATATCATTTAAGTTTTTGCATTATAATATGTTGGTATAATCTGGAAAAGAGTAAAAATTTACCCTATATTTCAAATTTTATTATGAGGCCATAAAAATTTTAACTGTTTTATATATGTATAATGCTTCGTTTTTTAACAAATTTTAAAGGATTTAGCAAACAATATATCATAACTGCCTTTATGATTATATGTCGATTTAGTTTATGATATTGGTAATATATACCTTTTTTTATAATAAATCTGCATAGCTTATATATATATATCAATCGAATTTTCGTTTTGATTTTATATAAACAAAAATAATATTAGCATATTCTATAATAAAAATTTGAAGAAAAAACATTTAAACTAACATATTATTAATGCAAAAACACAAACTCATGCATGATTATCACAAAAGAACTCGTACTATAAAGTCTTAATAACAAATTACACATATTGAAATGTTAATATTTATAGTTTCTTTCAGCAGATTGAATTTTTTCTTACTTTGAACAATTTTATAAGAGAAAGAATGGAAAAAAATTCTATAAATTAATTGCGCAGCTGATTTACGTTATAACAAGAATAGTTTTTATAAATAATATACGCAATATATATTTAGTATTGTTAAAAACTGTCATTTAATTATATTTTTTTTGTTTTAAAATATATTATGTGATTTTTCATTGTAAATATTTGTTTAAACTTTGTTATATGATAGTAAATCAGGTAGTGAAGGTAATATGTGTCATGATTTTTATTATCAGATCAAGAATTCAATGTAATCGACGACAGTTTTTCTTATATAAAAGCATTGGATTATCTTACATATGTATATTTTATTTACGAAAATAAATAAAAAAAATAGATTAAAATCCAAATACAAAACTTAATCAAGTAATATTTTGCCTTTTACTATACAATAACTTAAATTACAAATTATAAAACTTTGAAATTCATATATCAATCTGCAACAGTAAGCTGCATTTCGTAATTAATTTTACGATTAGCAGACATAGGTACTTCTTATGATTATTAAGATCCGCTTTTTTGTTTTTTGTCTTTATTACTGTTTATCTATGGTCAATTTTTTGTAAGGAAATCGTTTCAAAACGTCAAATCACCGAAACAGGAAATTTAAAAAAATTGATTTGCTTAAAAAATAAAGATATATGATTGTCATAAAATCACAATAAACCCACATTTAGACTATTGAAACCATATAATATTTTATGTTATCTCTATAACAGGAAAACCAAAAAACAAGGTTATTGATTTTTAGCATAGTATTTGCATGGATGTGCGATACTACATAGTTACGAAATATAGTATAGATATTACAGTAAATAAGCAGCCAAAAAACGTAATGTAAAAACTTGTGTCAAATATACATATTTTATACTAGCAATATTGATTATTAGTTTAATGGATGATGAAATTATAATATAACTTTGTATAAACTTTCTGATATCAACACAAAATGATTATCAATTTATGCATAATAAATTTCCATTACCATAACTTACATACTATTAAGCGTACAATTTAGTTTTTTATGTAAAAACCAAGTATTTAGCCTTCATATATTAACCTATGCATTCTAACTAAAAGTTAAGTAATATTGGCAATCGAATTATACTAAGAAGCACTATTTAAACGCAAAATTGTCTTTAAATGTTACATACAAATATTTGCACTTAAAAACACTATGATTCATCGATATTTGGTGTGTAGTTATTTTCACAACTTTTGGAAAGAGCAGGTCGTGAAACATAATATACAGGCTAACCTTTTGGTAATAAAATTCTTGTACGGTGTTATTTCATATCCCATTTAACATTTTAAAAAACCAAAACTTATTGTCAAGAAGCATCAATATGTACGCAAAAACCATGACTGCCAGATATACAAAATAAAAATGATATTTTATTTCCATTCCTAAAAAATTAATAACCTAAAAATCTGTTATTAAAATTTTGTGTGATACGTCTGTGATCATTAGAAATTATTTAAATTGTCAGTAAATTATATCCATTTGTATGAATTATATTTGCTTTAAATGTACTCTTGAGCGACTTTATAATAAAAATGCGTTTCTAATTTCTACTTTTTAGCAGGATAAATGCATATTTTAAATTTAAAACATTTCAAGTGAGAATATTTTCGATCTAAAATAGATTCACATGATATTCTTCTATTTGATTACCATAAATATACTTAAATTTGTAAAATTGGAGCTATGTATACTTTAATGATGCGTTTAGAATATAAAAGCTTGCTTAGAATATTTTTTAGGTTTTAAAAGGAATGACATTCGGGGTATATAAATTTCTCAATTGAATACATGATCTTTATTTAGCAGCCATGTCAGCATTAAAAATGTTTTGATATTCTTTAAGGTATTATTTTATTTCTTATAGCAGTGTAGTTTCAACTATACTTCCATTTACATTAAAAGTTGCAGCTTAAAAATCTCTATATATATGTTTTAAACTTAAAAAAGCATTTACAGAAATGAAATTACTTTTTTTGAAAAATTTTAAATATAATTTAAATAAAATGTACCCGTTTGTTGTTCGTATGATATGAGTTTTTGAGGTTACAATTCACTTCTCAATTCGCAATGATATATTTTGCAATATTGTAAAGCTTAATTATCAAAAAAATGATTTTGTCATAATATGTATAGAAAAAAAAGTAATTTAACCTTCTGTTTTTACGTTTATAATTTTCTCGCTAATTTTATATAAGAAAAATCAAACATTTTAGAAATACAACAACTATATTTAGATCAAAAGATTATAAAGATAACGAATTTTTTTTAGATTTTAATCAAAGTATTAATTTATATCTACTTTACTTATTTTCATGCTATAAATTCCCATAAATTTTTTTTTTGAATATAAAAATATGATATGATAAATAATGTATAGAAAAACAAATATTTTTTAGAAATCAAAAACCAATTTTTTCCTAAACTATATCAAGCAGAAACTGTGATTATTCAAAGTGATTTACCAACTTTTGGCAATAATATAGATATGTAATTAAAGCCATTCACTACAAATAACTTGTTATATGTAAAGACAATAAATTCTGAAAACTTAAATATAAAAATGAATTGTTTTACACAAACTAATAGTATTAAAATTAGATTTAAAAGATAAAATACTAGTTTATATATGGATTCAATCTATAGTTAAATTATAATGAATTTTTTTAAATGGTATATTTGATCAAACTTAAATTTATAAAACTCCGTTTCTAATAATTTTATGCATAAAAAGAAATAATAGTGTTTTTTAAACCACATATAAAGATGATAAGAACGCAAGTATTTACTATGTGTATAATAAATATAAACCTTTTCGATGATTTGATAATTAATGATTGGATATAATGAATAAAGTGGTTTTATACGAATAATACTTAGAATATTGATGTTATTTTATTTTTATTTCTCTTTTTTTTACTAATCCAATTTCATTTATTTTTATTTAATGTTAATACAACAAATTATATACAGAATAAATAATACTACAATTTTTTTATATTTTTTTCTAGCCATTTTATTATTTACATTCATATATATTGTCTTTTCACTATTTTATGCAATCTAAAGTATTTATTGTTGATTAGAAAACAAATTTTTAGTTTTAATTGTATTTCTAATATTATATAAGTAAAACATCGGAATGATTTAGAGAGTATAAAAAACTGATACTATTTTACGCCTCAATATCCTATAAATCTTATTAATACCCTTTTAAAACCAGGGTGATACCTTCGAAAGTTCTTCTATCCTATTCCTTTTGGTTGCATGCCTGTTTCAATTGATATTATCACTCCTTTATATCCGAATTATGTTATTTGTAATCACACAATCCCAAGTTAATGACGTATGGTACTATTCGTGTTCCACATTTGCAAATGATTACATTTTCATTTATTAATGATCACATTTTCTTAGCTTCTATTCAACATGTACAAGGTATCTATAATTTCAGTTCATGTTTCTATTAATGTGATTGAAATTTTCTTTTTATGATAGAAATGGAAATTTGGTTTGTCAAAGTGGTAATGTTTTATCGTTTTATTTTTCGTGATCCGTTTTTTTATTTACTTTCTTAAAACTGTGTCTTCTAATCCCTTTGAAACTTTAAAATATATTTTTCTTGCTGTATAAAGTTTATAAATATTAAAAATTTGTTATGTCTCCGTATGTAGATATAAACAAGCATTTTTTACATCTAATTGCAATTTATCTATTTTTATAGATGCTTCTTCGCAGGCCTGACATTATCAATATTCTATAGAATATATTTATATCCGGAATGTAAAAAATTCTTGTTTTTGTTTCTTTTATTTACCAACATAATATCTGGTTGCGCAAACAACATTTTATCTTCTTTATTCAAAAGGTTTTTGACGTATTCGGTTATTTTAGCTTCAAGAAACTTCATTCTTGTGTCTATCGTTGCAGTCTCGTCAAATTTTCGGCATATTGCTTGGTATTAGTTTTTTAACAGTGACTGATTGTATTTTATACATCTTCATTTAATATATTACTGCTCTTGTTTCCAATTACTTCATCAGTTCTGACGAGCTTTTAATCTGATAATGCATTTTATGAATATAAATGCGATTGGATGATCATTTCTTAGTTTTATCTGCTTAAAGTATAAATTTTATTATTTTTATCTGCAAAACTGTTGGTTCTAATATCACTACTTTTCTTATTCAATCACTTATTTTAAAAAAGGGTTACATTTCTATTTTCAAAACGCTTACATGGCAGTTTATGATAAAATCTCATGCCTCCAAAGATATTTGTAAAAAATTTTACCGTTAAGATTATTTTTGGTTTTATTTCAAATTCATAAAAAAATTCATCACAAATCTTGTCAAATGTCTCCACTTTAGTCATAAAAGCCATCTTACTGTATTCTTCGCTGTTATAGCCAATAATCTCTTCATGGAGAATTTCCTACATTCTGCATACAACACCATTTGTTGCTGTCTATCACATAAAAAAATACAAATCTTATTATTTTTCGAATTATAAAGCTTTAAATATATATACTGCTGTATAAAAAACTGTTCAAATGCGAATTTTCGCTTATGATCATCATATGTGAAAAAATTTAAAAAAATTTATGTGTTACAATGAGTTTTTTCATATAGAGTCACATATCATCAAAATGAATGTATAAGCTACATAGATGACGAACATTCCTTTTAGTATAACAAAAATTGAAGATAGCATTTATGCTATTTTCGTTGCACATTAGTTTTTAGAGATCTTTTTTATAATAATATGATTTCCTATGTAGCAGTGGAAATTTTTTAAATTAATTTTTAGAGTTTTTTATAGACCAAATGTGGCTTAGTAATATTATTAAAGGATTTAAATTTTTTTGTACATCTTTTCGTAGTTTTATTTCAACTTATGATGCTCAAATAGATAAGTATCATACAAAAATTGTTTTATTTTCAGATATCCTATAACTAAATTTTTCGTTTACTGTGCCAAAATAAATTAGAATATCCGAGCTATTTAAAGACCAAACAATAATTCATAATATAGGAAAATATACCAGCATTTATATATTAAGACTAGATTTATTATTTTTGAATGCTTTAAAAATATTATAACGTTTATAATCATATTTTAGTTTTTTACTGACAACCAGTGTATTTTTGAAACCTTTAATGTATTTGCTTTTGCATTTGATAGTTTTTTTAGTAAATAAGTTAGTATGTGTTTTTAGATAAGTCATTTCTTTTGTAACACATTAAATGACGTTATTTTTACTTAAATTTAATTTAAATATTACTTGTTTCATCAAACTGTATAAGTTTTGAAATTATGGTAAGTATTTTTTTATAAGAAATTTAATGCATCTTGATGTCCTAATATTACTTACAAATATAAACTATTGTTGATTTTTTTCTTTCTATTTATAAAATATTTATGTTACCAATCTTTACAATTTTAATGATGTTTAGTTATGCGTTTTTCGCACATATTATGTTAAATTTAATGGGTTGATACTTTTCTTTGTACATATATCTTCACTATGATTTTTTTATCAAATATATTCAACTAAGCATAAAATTTTCTTCAAAATATAATATTTTATACTACTAAAAGTGTAAACGTATTTATCTTTTATTTATCTATGATGTAAATATTGAGGTTATAATGTGAATTAATATAATATTAATTTAAATTTACACTATAAAATAATTATAGCAGAGCTAAGAGAAAAAAATGATATTTTGGTCAAAGATTAAGTTTAGAATTAATCTAAAAATTCTTAATAATAAAATAAAATCATATAGAACGATTACGTATTTGATTAGCCTGTATATGTAAACCACGAACTTCATTAATGGTTTATTTGTATCCAATAGAGTCTTTATAAGGATGAATCTAAAAGAATTAAGTTGGTGTAATTGATGATCTCATAACTTTGAAAATTTTAAAATATGTAATGGTATAAAGTAGTAGGATAAATATCAATAAAAATAATTCATAGTGAGATAACTAATAATATATCTATTTTTATTAAAAAACGGCTGTCTTAGGTGCTTATTTCAACGTTAAAACATATCTTTTGAGCTAAAATCAATGGAATTATCATAAAATATAGTAAGTTCTCGTTCGTCATTGAACGGAAATATTGAACTTCTTTCAAAGCTACATTCTAATTACATTTTAAATGTAACGTTAGTTCGAAATTTCAAAATGTAAAGATGTACTTTATATACTAATATCTTTATCTTTTCTTTTTCAATTAAAAAAAATCGAAACCTAATTCATAATTATCTCTTATAATTTCTGGTCTGATTTTTAAATTCTAATTTCATTAAAGAGATATAAATTGTATGGGTCATAAAAATTAAAATTACGGGTCTATAATTTTTAATTGATTTCAATATGATTTAACATATCAGGATATAACAAACTATAACATGATAGATAAAATATAATAACCTTTGGCAATTAAATCTATATTGTGTATAATATAATTTATATAAGCAACCATAAAAGCCGAATTCAATTTATTATTTTTGTATTATTTATGTTCACGGCTAATTCTATTTAGAATTATAATTATAATAAGTGACTCGACTGATTTTCATAATAATTGAGTCAATAATGATATATTAACTGTCTCTTATAAAAGATGAACATATAATGTCATTATATCATTTTATATTATTATAACTTAAGGCTAAATTTACAGTACAAAAATTCAATCTATTTTGATGATGTTTTTTATACATATAGATGTTTAATGCATAAAAATGTGTTCATATATTCTTTATGCAGCTTAATAAGCAAATACATTAAATATAGACCCAACTATTAAAATATGTCCAATCTTCTAGTCGAACTTATAAAATCAAAAATGATAGATAGACCTACAGCTAACTTATACAGAAATAAATTAGGCTGAAATTTGATTTAATTGTGTTGAAGTGTTAACGATACTAAGAAACAAAATGTACACCACATAAAACTTATCATTATCGTTGCTTTCATATCTAAAAAGCTGTGTACGAATACAAAGCCGTTTTCGCACAATTGTGAAATACATCATGTTAAATGATTATAAATTTTCCATAATTTGATTCGCAGATATTATAGAGATTGTTTCTGGGTTCTTCGATAAAATATTATTCAATTTGGCAAATATAATATTAGACTGACTCTAAGGGATCTGGATAGTATTTGTATACATCAAAATATGATTGAATAGAACAAAAAATAATGCATAAAATTATAAATGTATTGAAAGAAGCTTTTTTTAATTCGGGTGAATACGATCATAGCAATATAGAAAATATACACATTTTTTCACTATAAATTTACCATTAAGAATTTGAATAATTAAAAGAAGTATGTGTATATTTGATATATGTGTATTTACTATGTGTAATTAGTGTTTAGATCGGTTAATAAACATATAATCTTTTATTTGCAATTATACTGAATTCTTACATAGTTAATTATTTTTTAATGTTTCTATGGTTGTTATATATTGCCCAAACTACGTTTTTACATAATTTGAATCTGTTTAATATTCAGGCTGTGCATATTAAAAATTTTGCTGCAACTGTATATTTATTTTTGTTAGTGCTAGACCTATAAGCACGTTATGAAACTTTCATATTAAAAATATAGAGTATTTTTTATGTGAATTCAACGTTATATTTATATCATAGCCATAGAAATAACTTGTTTATAATCCAAGGATATTTTTTATAAAAATCACGTTATGAGATAATTATGGCTGTCTATATCCCAAGTTCTGGGGATATTTTTACCATTTTTTTAAGATTATATTATTTGTTGTTTTCTATTTAATATAATGAGATGTTTTGTTGATAAATATAATAAATTGTTTTCATTTTTGTAATTATGAATCTTTTTTTATAATTTCATAAAAATTCTTAATCATAAAAAAATTTTTCTGTGTATTTTATGACTAAAACTAATTCTCCATGTTTTCACACATTTTAAAATGTATTGGGTGGTTTTCTTTATATCCAGCTATTATTATTATAGATAAATATTTCGATAAATACAAGCATATGTACTAATACAAAAAAGCTTATTCTCGTTTTAATTTTATATGGAAATACTACTATTTATTTATAGCAATTTTTTATATACTTCCTATTATTATTTCTTATTCTTTTTACTATGAATTTCTATATTTATACACGAAATAACCGTTTTTTTACAGGTATTCTCTATTATAGGATATCAGATCATGCAGAAATTTTCGATAATATGAAATATATCGATTAACATGATTTTTTATAGATGTTTCTGTTTCTATTGGTAAATTAAAACCTTTAAGCCTATTTTTTTATACCTGATATATTATTACACTCTTATCGACTCCGTTTGAAATATTCTATATGTAAAATCGTCCTTAGGGTTGTATATTTGAGTGCGGAATTCATTTTTTAGTCAGTGCCCATGCTAACCTTACTATTCCTTATTTCTAGTAAACGGCTTTCGATTTTTTAATGCGTAAAATCTTAATTATACTACACTCTGAAATGGCCTTAATTCTATTGTTTACATGCACCCAGAGAAATATTAATGCAGATTTACCACCATTTAATTATTTTACAGCTCAAAAATCGAATCTTAAGACTATATAGAATTAATCCGTAAACTATCTGTTATTACTGATATATGTTTTCCAAATAAATTAATTGCAATATTCGTTTTGCAATAGTTTTCTCATGTAATTTTAAAATAATAAATATAGTTTGTTTTTTTGTTAATTTTCAGTAAAAATATTCGCAAATTTATATCAATGGAAGCATAATCGTTATGTTTATCTAATTCAGAATTTTATAAAATTATGTTAGCATATCAATTTTTACTCCAAGTCGTAGAAAATAAACTGTAGCTTAAATATTTATATTTTTTTCTGGCAAATTTGACAGTACGAAAAAATTAAATATGCTATATTTAGATACCATTTTTTTTATTATTACCATTATATGGCGTGGTATAATGTAAGAGTGGAATAGAAGGTTTTTTCAGGGCAAACATAAAAAAGGCTACATGAGATTTAAGCTTTATTAAACGTTTTCGCAATTCTTTTATTATTACCAAGAAAACTGTGTCAGAACAATATATTTTTTCAATGTTTATTATATCGTAAATATTATTTTTATATATGTAATGTATATTTGAGACAATCATACCATATCTAAAGATTCAATATAAGTGATTTTTCAATGTAAAAAGAAGTGAATAGTACGAAGCTAACTAATCATGCACTTAAGTATAATATTATATTCAAATTATGTTTTATTGTTTGTATTAAAGTTAGCATATGAAGATATTTGTTTATTTATATCATTTGAAATGGGTCATAACTCTTTATCACTACGTAACATATAAAATCGGAGTTATTACATTTTAGTAAATCTTATTTGCCAAAAAAATATATCTATAAATGTTTAAAGATAATATAATCGCTTATTTATTCGCATATATATCAATTGTCATATATTTTTTATAAGGGATGTAAAATTGTTTTACAATGCTATAACTGTTATTCTAAAAATGCACGGTCGAAACATATGCAATTATTTTAAAAAATATATCAATATTTCTATCTCTTCGTATATGCACAGTTTATTTATAAAAATTTATTGAAAAGCATTCAGACATATTTATATTATTTTTTAACAAAAAATTGATTATCTTGTATGGACATTGTGTCATTTTAAAATGTATATTATAGATAACAAATACATCAAATAGAACAAAAAAGAATTTTTAATTACGTTTTAAATTTTAGAAAAAAGTAGAATGATTCTCTATCTTTTGCTCTTCCTGCTGAGGGTTTTATAAGAAAAAGAAAGCAGACTAAAATGATTGTAATATGACCATATAGACAAAGATATTTGTTTATGGGTTAATTTTTTTTATCAATTTTATCTATCTAGACGTAGTCAGCGTATTAGGAATATTGCACACTTCTTTGATGCATCTTTTGACATCTTCCCCTGATTTTTCTTTAATAACTCCTCTTCTTCTCTCAAATGAGATGAATTCAAGTGTCTTGCGGAGTGTTTGAGCTTGCATGTATGGTTCTACTTCGTCCCGAATTTTTGCTCCTTAAAATATACCATATAGACAATTTGTCTTTTGTAGAATTATTAGGGATTTTTATTTTATCGATAATTGAACAAGAAAATAAGGTATTTTTTTCGCAGATGATTTTTAAATTTAAGAACAATATTAATATAACTTATATTTGAATATATTGGTAATTAAAATGGATTATATATGTTTTTACAAACACTTTGATGAAATTGAGAGGCATATTAAAATTTTAATAATAAAAGTTATACAAAATTTTAATTTTATGAAAACACCGATATTATAATATATTTACGGTAAAGAAAATATTTAATTATTATTCTGTTGAGGATTATCTCTTGTTAGCTCACGCGTCAAAAGATGACTCTAATTCAAGCTCGACAGACGTCTTTATTTTGAAATTTATTTTTTTTATAGGTTTATTTAAGGCTTAGCTTTTTATTTTTGATCAAGCCAAGCAAAAAATTATGATTGCTTAAAAGAATAAATGCAGCTGATATTCCATTACATACCAATACAATTACAATCATCTTCGATACATCTTCTTCCCTCAAGATTTGTTTATGCCATAGAATTTCTCAATCCTATTGCTTGTGTTATGTTAATGCTTGATTTTATATTTTTAACACATTAATATATGACTTATAATATTTTTTAACCTCCTTATACCAATTGATAAAGTAAGACAATATTCAAGTTCTACATTTGCCCATAAAGAAGAGTTTCCTAGCCAAAAGGGTCAAATTATCTTAGCTCACAAATTCAAAACTATTCATATAGTCTATATTCTTATTCATTTTTCTGTTAATGTGATCAATGTTATATAATTATCGTACAGGAAAATGTCTGGTTGATCATGTATCTGCTAAAATCATCATTTATAATATTATATACATATAAACAAGGATTAAAATAATTGAGCATATAACAAAACTGTTTATATATCTCTTCAAATTTAATATTTCATTCTATTTTATAAGATATCCAATATAAAAAATATTTTAATCAATATTAAGAAAACATTCACGTTGTAATTATATTTACATTTACAAATTTATATCGCAATTATCAGATTTTAATGAATTAAAATGTTTAATAGTAATAATATCGCAATTTTTCATATTGTAATTTTACCGATAAAATATAAACATTAGGTAAATATTAATTTTTTACTTTTCTTTCATAAACAGAAAAATCCAAATCATCAATTTTTGGATTTTTTAATTATTATTTCGCTATGTGTGTTTTACATAGGCTTTGAATTTTCAATTATTAAAAAATTTTGTCCTGGATTTGTTATGTTTAGTAATATTAAAAGCTTAAATAAGCCACAGTAACTGTTGTATTTTATACATTAAACATGCATTATTTGACCATTTCTCCGACGTATTCAACGCTATAATGTTAAAGATTGAGCGTTTTTATCAATCCCAATGCTTTGTGTTTGGCATCGATTCTCTTAAGTATAAGTACTCTATATGATAGCTAAGGTTTCTTTTTGTTCACTTTTAATTTTTTACGCAATATATCATTTTTAGGCGGCACTTGTAAATTAGAAAGTAATGTATCTAAACCTAGTACGGGTCTCTTTTCTTTTTAGCACAAAAAGTCAAGATCAATGTTATTCTATTCTAATATACATTAAAAGTTATATTTTATGATGTAGAGGCATCGGTTTATTCATATAAAATCGTTTCTTTTTTATCCACAATAAAGATAGCGCCAACCAGTTCCTACACGATTAATACATCTTATATGCTCTCTAATTTTTAGTAAATTTTAAACAAAATCATAGAGATTAGGTGTGAAATAAAAAGATCATCTAAACAGGCCAAATTCTGTATTCATATCTTAGATGTATTGGTTTGGATAGCCAAAATATACATTTTATAAGACTTTCAAATAAACAAATACGTATCTTTTATGCTTTATTCGTCGGATTTGGTTTTTTAGGCTGTACTCGCCATTAAGTATGCGTTCATGATGGCACTTGACTTAGAGGATTGTATAATTTTGAAGGATATAAAATAAGAAATAAATAAATATTCAAAATTTACCAGAAAATGACAAAATACGCGTAAATGATATGGCCGTATATTTTAATATGTAGGAAATAAATATATTAGGGATTAATTATATTTTTTTTGAATCTGGAAAATTTATGCAAGAATAAAAAGAATTCATTTATGTTTTTTAACGTCAATGGTTGAAGCTATAAAATAAAGCATGGGATGTTGATATGTGGTTTTTTATCTGTAATTTCTGAACATTTTGTTTTATTTGGTATCATATGCTTTGGTGTTTTTTTACCCTGTTGAAGAACTCTGTATTGGATAAAGATAATTTCACACATGTTTATTGTGATTTGATTTTGCTGTGCTTTAATTTATCTGCCGATTATTGACATTAACCAAGACATTCAATCCCGAATTTCCGAATCGATATTTCTGTCAGCTTTTATTATAATTGAGTTACTACAGTGCGATATATATAATTTTCCGATTTTTTTACTCTGAACTAAAATTTTGTTGCTACCATATTGATGTTTAGATAATTTTTATATATGAGATTCACTTAATCCCATTTCATTTTTTTGAGGCGTGTAACAAGTTTATTTTAACTTTTATATTATTGGAAGACCTCACAACTTTTCTTTGTATTTAATCTTAATTAAATTATCTTACCTTTTTCAATATATTTCTAAATTTTGTGCAAGGCTTTCTTCATACTCTATCCTCTTTCGATTGAAATGTTTAATTTCATGTGCCGAAAACGTAAATTTTTAAAAGTAAGTTTTTCTGATGAATTTTTGAAAATCTAAAAATAACACACACATAAATGTATGCAATTGATTATACCATCATTGCAAACGTTATATAGCTATATTAAAGTTCCAGATATTTTAGTACATCAGATTTTCTTGGTTCTTATAAAGTAAACAATTCTATTTGTATGGTTCTATAATGAGCTCTGTGTGTTTTTTCGAATATTTCCGATAAATTCATATTGTTAGAGTTTATACTTATATTATCCATCGCATATATTGCTTCTCTAACTCTAATAATCACAGTTCTATTCGTTGTGTTCATCATTATCTTCAAGAAAAATATATGTCAATTATTTTGTTATTACGCCTTTTTAAAAATTTAAATAACTTATTGATCAGAAATAAATCTTACAAAAAACTTTATGGCTATCATTGGAATCTTTTACGCGTCTAAATTTAAAACTCTTATATCCAATGATCAATATTAAAGGTATCTATTTTCCTAAAACTTCGTGCGTGATATAAGACTTGTTTTTAGTTTTCAAAACATTATATATATTTGATTCAAGGTTCTAATGTCCGTTTTATGACAATTTATAGACTATTTTATCTGAAATCTCGCCTCTTGTACTTTTCTGCATTCCTTTTAATTACGGTGGTTAAAAAAATATTTGATGATTTGATTTAAAATAATTTGAAAGCAACGTATATTCTAATTCAAATATTTTATGTTAAACCTAACTTAAATAACAGATCAAGCAATTATAATTTAAATAGTAACAATAAGAATCACAATAAACGAAATATATAAAAAATGAATACATATCTTAATAATAAATGTTGTATAATTTATAAAACCCGAAAAATAAATCATCACTCAAATAAAATCCTCAATTAAAAGCACCGAAGTATATTTAAACACAAAATAGTTCTTTTAATTAACTTTCTAATATGCGAAAAGAATGATGTTAAGTGCAGTGTACATAAAAGGGTATTAAGGTCTTAAAATAATTATCTAGCAATAAAAATAATAACTACATATACATTTAAATTATTATCGAATAAAAATATTTTATACTATCATCATTTTAGTGTTCAAATTATTTTACAAAAATAAAAATATACTATTTTTTAGAGAATCTAATATAAATTATGAATTTTTTTTAAAAAAACACATGTAATGTAAAAAATTTTCATATAAAAAGAATATAAAACTGCATATAAAACGCTTGTTTTTCATTTAAATTATAACCTTAAGGTGTCATAGTAATTCTGTATGAACTCTGGTTTAGTATATATGCCATAGTATCATAAAATTTGATTTATTATATTGGAATATTATAAAATGTGCATAATTTCATCATATTTATATATATATGCTAAGAAATCTAAATTAAAATAAGATTTCTCTATTTTATTTGTTATTGGAAGTATCATAATTGACCACATACAAACATCAACTTAGTTTTAGTACTAAACCGTATTATACTATGCAATTTTCGATTTTAGCGACATATTTCAACTATAATCACATAAATAATAATTTGTTACTTTTTATTGGTCTTACGTCATATCATTCTTTAGATTTACTTGGTTATGTATAAATAAAAATTCAATATATGTGTTTTTAAAAACGTTTTTAAAATTTAGAATCGATATAAAAAGATTTAGATACATAAATATACATAGTGCCTATATTTTCTTTTCATTTAAAACATTTTCTAAAGTAAGAAGGTTTTTTAGGTTCTTAAATGCTATTATACATATAAATTATTTTTGGATTACAAAATATGAATTAGAATTCTGAATAAAAAGGTTATCAAATTTAAATTAAATTGAAATTTTTTAGATAAGTCCATTGTTCTAATGCATAAATTCCTATTTATACTAAAAAAACATTTGTAAATAGAAAATCTAAACATGGTTTTTATTTATAATTTTATATAAAATAAAGATTTAGTTTGTAATTAGTTTCCATTACCTTCACAAAAATCATGTTTTGGCATAAACAGTTAAAATTTCTACGTTATATGATATTAAAGGATTAAATTTATCATTAAAAATCAATTTAACCCTAAATTAACAATTTAAAAAGGTAAAAATACCTTTTAGCTTATATGAGAAATTAATATATATAACAAAGATTTCTACATAAATATAAAAGACCATTAGTCTGACAAAAAAAATAGCGTTACAATTTTAAGTTGAAACATAGGATTTAGACTATAAATAATATTCAAGATTTTAATAATCGTATATTCCGCGATATTTTTATTATTATATAGTAGTAAGATCACAAATGAATATATTTAAGCTTTATGGTAATGATTAAGTAGTTAAAACTAAAACGTTTACATGTTTATAACAATATTGGTTTTTTCTTTTATCTGTAATATTCACACAAGACTTTGTTTTATTACATCTTTGAACCTTTTTTGTTTGCGAATTCTGTAAATCATTAGCAAAAATAAAAATATCATCGTATTTTTATTATTTATACAAATCACTAATATTTGTTATAAAAATATTTTCATTTTTGTTTATTAGCTTTGTTTAGTATAAAATTGATGTATTCTTTTTATTATATAATCAAAAAAAAACACTAAAATCGATCAATTTTAAAGGTTAACATCGTATTAGAATAGAATTACCAACAAAACCTTTTACATATGATAGCATAAAAAATAATGGTATTTTAGATAAAACTGATTCTCATTCAGATTTTGCGTCAACATCTAAAAAATATATATCAACATATAATTTAGAATATTATAATTTTATGGTTTTTTTTACTGACGATCATACTTCAATTAGATATAAACATTGATATATTTTCATTTTTCAGATACTTCTTCATGGATTTCTGAGCATTAATTTGTACATATAAATTTCAACATATTTATACACAGGAAACATGAGCAGAATAATTTTTATAAAATATTCAAATAAATTATACACTAAATTACACTATATAGAATATATTTTTAAGCATCAACAAATTATTACAACGGATTCTGCCACCGACTTAGAATCCAGCTCCACATATGTGCTTATGTGCTCGAGGTTGAAATAAAACATTTTGGATATTATACGGGCAATAGAAGAGAAAAATTGCAACTATCTAAAGCCCGATGATGAGAGTTGTTTAAGCTCGCGAAAAAAATTACAAAGAAAGTGAAGAGGCACAAAATGTCACTCTTAAAGATGAGAAATAAATTTATTTGTACAAATATTTAATATTCACCGTCACATGGAAAACTATTGAATGTATCAAATTCAATTATATAATCTAATTCTAATTCTAATTCATTTTCATTTTGTTCAACCCCATAATTTTACTTTATTAAAAAAATCGAATAAAACTCGTTTATCGCAATATTATATGTATATTTGCGATTTTTTTTTCTTCTGTTTAATATATGTGTATATATAACGTTTAATATATATTATCTCTGTTTCTAATTAGATATTTGCCATCGATAATACTATATTATACATTTAAAAAGGCTATTATTGCAGTAATAAGATTGGTCATTTTTGTTACTATCTATTTATTGTTTTTAAAATTTTATTTTGTGATACTTTATCTATTATTTTACATGAAACACCGATTGATAAATTAATTTCTACCTGATTGCGCGGGAAAATATATTTGTAACACCTTCTAATCTTTAACAATTAATAATATTGTGAAAAAAAATTTTTTAAGAAGTAATTTATCAAAATTTAGTTTTATTGTCTATCAATAAATCAAGACTATATTTTAAGTTATGAATTATGCAATATCATTCATTTTCTTTTGGTTTTTGTATGTAAAAAAAGCATTTGGAAAACGCATTATAAACTCTTCCAGTTAAAATTAGAACGCAAGATCAAATCCCGGATTTAAAAAACTGTATAGATCTGAGTAAACCCCCCTTAAAACTAGAAATGTGCATCTCTTATATATATAAAATGTATTTTTGCATATTAATGTAAAAGAAAATGATGGGTAAAAATGTTTATTTTATTTTATCATGCGGTCATTTTAAATCTATAATATACTTCATGCATAAATTCGCCTAAAACTCTCACGGATCCCATTTAATCTGGCTATATAAAATTTTCATCATACACATCATTATGATAAAATTTTATACTTTTATATATCTTGACAGAAAAGACAGAAACCTCTGCATATTTTTAAAGCAACAAACTAATAAATACTTTTTTTAATGTTTCTCAGTTAATAAAATAAGATTCCGTTAATTTTTGATTCTAATACGAGGTAATTCAAAAAAATGAACTTAATTTTTGATCTTTTAAATTAATATTCTACATTTTTGCGGTGCAAAGTCATTAAATATGTTTTATTATGTATGTTTATTGATCATCCTAAATTTTAACTAAGATTTTTTTAACTTATTTTACGCATAAAAAAACATTTAAATATTATATAAAAAAAATATCTTTCATATTTTTATGGCTCATTTGCTTTACTGCGAAAATAGTGTGATAAAATATGTTAAACATAGATATTTGGCTTACAATCTGCTCACATATGTCATTTAGAAAGGATTTTGGTTTATGTACAAACAAATTCATTTTATTTCTTATGAAATCGCAAATGAATTGTGTTATGCATTAAGCTTGCCACTTCAATTTACCTATACCTTTATGAATTATTAAAATCGTTTTTAGATCATAGTCAACCATATAATCAATTATTGTAAGTTATTGGATCGGGTATCAAATCCAGCCTCTATATACTGCATTTGATTTGTAATAGTATTTTAGCAAGCTTTATTACACTAAAAAATAAGGCATTCATTCTAAGGAAGTCAATACAAGTATTAGGTTTGAAATGCATTTTAGTGTCGGAAAAATGATTATTTGTGCGTTTCTACTATAATTTGTTTATCATAAAAATCACAAAGTTATATTAAGGGCTTCAACCTGCATCGCTTCTATGATTTGTATTCTGTATCTTGACAAAAAAAAAGTCGTAATATACGGTTTAAAAATTTATAAAATATTACACCTTCAAAAATAATTTTTTTTGCATATCTGGCATATATGTTTTATTTATAAGGTATTAAAGGCTGCCTATTTATGTTTGCAAAACTAATTCTTCTGGAAAAATTTACTTTTTATATTTTATTGCAAAATCTTTGTTTAGTTTTATTTTTTTAGTTAATGTCTAAAGAAAGACGGATAAGTACAAGAAACTATTCTTATATATATAAAAAAGTAAATTATACATGAAAAATATTGTGTCATAGTATTAGGCTTATTATATTTAAAAAATATAAATCATCATCTTTTGAATTGCTTAATGCAAAAGTATATATTAAATTGTGTCTAATTTCAATCGGTTAAGTTATAGCCGCAGAAAGGAGTATGTTATTTTTCAACACTATAATAAACCTGATAATCTGGCATTGCTACGATTGTGATTGTTTTTTAATGCATTTAATTATATTCAAAGTGTATACAACGGTAATAAAATATATTTTATATGGAGCTGTGATTCAAATTTACGTAATACCGTATGAAAAAGTATTAATCCATGGATATGTATATTGTAAAATAAGAGCTCGTTAAGATTTTATTCTTATATAATCATAGCAAAAAAATTAGAAAAAAGCTAAACTACATTGAACATTATATAAAGGGCTAAATATAAGATGTTTATACATGAAAGCAACAAAAGGGCACTTGATGCCCGCCTATATGGTTCTTGCCTATAAAATCGTTTGTAAACACATGAATATCAATATTTTTGTGTTTATATTGAAACAATTGTTGTATGATAAAAAATTATTTGCCTATTATAGCATGAATGATATAATTAACACACTAAAATAACCCAAGAAACCTTTTGGTTTTATATGATAGAATTTATTGTGCGAAAAAGGATCGTTTCTAGCTCTAATATTTTCAATATTTTTTATGCATCGTAAAACCATGGAATTTATTTAATAAGCTAAATGCACCTAAAAACACATAAAATGAGTACCAAGACTATAAATTGAAGCAATTTATATCTATTTTATTTTCATATTTACTACATCAAATTTGCTTCAAAAATTTGTATTCTGTTCTATTATGAGATCAAAGATTCATTTAAGAGTTTATAAGCTACAAGCAAGCAAATTGTAAAAAATACATTAACAAATTAAAAAAAATATAATACGAATACCAAAATATAATTGCAAGCTATCAACCTATATATATAGCATAAACAGTTTAAATACCTTCCACACATTTTTATGGCAAAACACATGATTTTGTCACCATTAAACTAGCTAACTTTTAATATTAATAAATAATAAGCTATCATGGTAAAAAGAGCAAATATCGATTGTTGTGTAACGACACAATGCATTTTTATATTAAAAACTTGAATCTTTACAAATAACAAAATTCACTGTCTCAAATATAAAGTTTATAGACAAAATATGAATAGAAAATTTTTGAAATAGAAATTCAACAATTTTTATAGGTTTATGAAGAATCATAATTTTATTAATGAATTAAAAAAGATATCTATTGAGCATATATATAAAAATACATCCTAAAAATAAGTTTATCAAAACTCTATGGAAAATAATTAACAATCATGATTCTATAGATCAATTCTTAACATATTTTAATAAGAGAAATAATAAAATCGCTTCCTTAATAAATAAAAAGTTAGAAATATATGTATTTCTGATAAATTGTGATATTTTAAACTTATAATATATTGCATTACAACCATTTCTGCGATAATATTTTATAATTATTAAGAAAGTAAAAATACAAGCTATAATCTGACTATTTTCTATATTTTACTAATTACAAGCTTATCTTTCAATTACTTGTATGTCATTTATATGCTATATACAATATAATTATGTTTTATATATATTCTCAGAATCATTGATTATTGTGATTGAAACAAAAAAGATTAAATACATAATATGAATTTATGTTATGCTCTATGATGCATTCACTATATATCAGCAGAATATATATTGAAAAATTTATCCGGATTATTAGAATATGACACATTTATCACAAACAATCGAAAGGTCAAAAAGTACTGATTATACAAAAATAACGTAACAAGTGTAAGATTCAATGACAGATCTTATATTCAAATTTTTTTTTTACGAACTATGCAAAAGCGTATTTTGAGATTATTTATATTACAACTATAATAGAAGTTTAAAAATCGTATAGAAACAGAAATAAATAATATGAAAAATTTGTTTAAATTATAAAAAAAATATGATTAATGTAGACCGGTTAAGCATTTTGAATCTTATAGTTCACGATCTTTTGATCATTTAACAATGTAATTCTTTTGGATTAGCAAATAATATTTGTATATGGATACAAAAATATAAGAATATAAGTTCAAAGTTCCAAAAAAACTAGACCATACCAAATTTACTATATTTTGATTACATTATCTACATGAGGCATTACTTAAGCTAATACAATGGTATTTATTATTTATAAAGTATGTGTTTTTGTTCTAAATAACATATTTCTCTATATTTCATACGTTAAAATATAATTTTAATTATTTTTATAAGCGTAAATTTTGTTGAACTTTTATTGCCTTTTTATTTCTTGTTTTGTATGTGGAAAAAATACGTAATAACATTAAAGTCAATATTTTACAGTTTAAAGTGTAAAGATTTTATAAAATCAAAAAAAAATGGTTTTAATTTTTAGAAATATAAAAATATAAAAAGCAAATTTACAAACTAAAAAATCGACTCTAATCTATTAATGTAACAGATAATTTTGTGTTTTTCAGCTTATAAACGTAAAACAGAAAAAATAAAATATTTGACCCAGAAAGCAAAACGGCTATACTTTTTATTGTAAAAATATATCACATTATTTTATAATTATTTATACTGTTTTGTGTAATTTTTAGTATCTATGTAAAAATATTTTATGCGAAATTAATATTAAGAAAGGTTTATTCTGTATAAATTTCAATTTCATGATAAAAACATAAAAGCGTAAAAAAACCTTTTTTTGTGTGTTACAAATATTTAGATTTTTTTCATGGAATATCGAATAAAATATAATACACCGATTACATTGTTCTATTCAAGTAATTATTTTTATTCTGTTGTATTTGATTATATATTTTTTGTGTTTTTTAAATACAAATAAATCGAAGAGCGTTATGTAGAGTAACATGAGACAAGAAAAATATAATTATAAATCAAGAAAATGTTTCAGATTTTGGTGTGAAATAAAGAGTATATCTAAGTTTATCTAAAAATTACAAGCCACATATCTTTCACATACGTCTTATTTATCTAATTTACTTATTAATTTATAAAATTTTTATATATATGTGTCGCCTAAAGATGTAAAAAATCATGTTATGAATTTTCATAAATAAGATATATTTTTTATTTACGTAAATTCACCATTTAATATTTGAGTTTTATCGGTT
The DNA here is from genome assembly GCF_057557595.1 of Rhyacophila brunnea. Classification (NCBI taxonomy): domain Eukaryota; kingdom Metazoa; phylum Arthropoda; class Insecta; order Trichoptera; family Rhyacophilidae; genus Rhyacophila; species Rhyacophila brunnea. Next base: position 488,457 of record NW_028232809.1, on the reverse strand, counting down.
ATTTATCCACAATTTTTTTCATATATTGTATTTTTGATACTTAGTTTTAAGAAAAAAAATTAAATGTTTAAAATACAAAGCAGAAATGTATCAACAATGAGTCTGGAATCTTATTATAAAAAATACATTTCATTTTAAATTAAATCCATGATATATAGATAAAAATATTTCTGTGCATTTTTTGTCGAGAAAAAGAATGACACAACTATTTTAACACTATAACCATCTTTTATAAGAACTTAAAACATAGTATTTCTTTTAAAAATTGTATTTAGTTCATAATCGATACGTGTGAAATCTAATAATTTTTTTCTATAAATTTCTTTTGAAAGCTGATGCAATTTTTGAAAATACTATATATAGTAAATTTATATTTCTCAAAAAACACGAATATACAATAATTTAAGCTAATTGCTCTTTATATGATAAAAATATTATTCAATCTATAAAAGTTTAATTCTTATCTTTTCATAGAAACTTTTCATTTTATAGATAAAAAGCTTTTTTTTTGTAAATAGAAGTTTTTGTGTGGTTCTTTAGATCAGTTTTAGCAATACTTTTATTTATCTTAGATCTAGAATAGCATAAAAAATAGGGAAAACAAAGGGCAATATATCTATATGAATAAGAATCTGATATTTATCGACTCATTAATTTTGTGCGCGTAATGCACATAATTTTTAATGATGATTTTCATTTTTAAAATACTGCACATAAATAAATAAAAAAATGATAACTAATTATAAGTTCAAACTTATTTGTTTTTCAGATATTTAATGCATAAAAAAATGAATTTTGAAAAAAATATTGTTCCCTAATAATAAAAATATAATATATTTTAGATTAAATGTATATAAAGTATGATAAATGTTAAAAATATTCTCAAATTTTTGATAATTAAGAATTTAAATACATGAAGTGTATTTATTGTTATGTAAGTCCCAGATATACATGTCAAGCTCATTTTATATCAGAATGTAATAAACTAGAAATCAAGCTTTTCCATGACAAAAAAGAATCTATTTAATATATAAAACTCGCAAAGTTTACTAAACATATAAAAAATAGATAAAAAACATATTTTGAAATAAGCTTGAAATGTCATATCTGATTATAACATGTTTAATATTCAAGATCATATAATGCATATTAATTAAAACAAATATATTAAGGATGAGGCTATATTTTTATTAATAAATATTTAGATTAATCTTTTTTTAGGTATCTTTTTATTGATGATATGCATATTTACATGATAAATTCGTCACATAGTCTTAAATTCGTACATAAATGCAAATTTGATGGAAAACTACATGCATAAAGACAATAAAGAAAACACTTGCATATCATCTTCGTACGATAATATTGAACACATAAATAAGAAGCATACTATTCAATTGTTTTTCTAACCATATCGGAGGAATTTGATATGATTCCAATTTTTATATTTTTACATAATGGCACGCATTATTAGATAATTATAGTATTGTATAAAGAGGTATTATAGCAAAGCATTATTGATAGTCTGTAGATATATGAAAATTATGGTTGCAAAGTCAATTTATTCATAATATATTCTTTACTATTCATTCGTCTATTCTTGTGCACTCTAGATTGCAATATTGTATTAGATTCTATAAATTAATTCTATTTTTATTCACTTTTTTTTAAAGTTTTACAAATGAAATTGATATTAGTACTTTAGAGGAATTCAATAGTTAGGTTCCTTTTGTGTATTATATAAGGGTATATATTTTTTTATAATATTTTTTACCAGCCATAGATATCTTAAGTTTGTCATACTACCAAAATAAAGATTCATCATAATTTATTGTATTCTATAAAAAAAATTTATTATACAAAAATTACATGTTTCGGGGTCACTTCAGAGAATTTTTTTTGAAAGGAGGCAGGCATAGCCCGTGCTAATTTTATATCAATATAAAAATTATCTAAGGAAAACAGTGATGTGATATAAAAATAAAGGATGCATTAAAACAGCATAGGAAAGCTACATAGAATAGAATTCAGAATACAACCCAGATAAGGTATACTCAACCAACAACTCGGCTGTAATTCTTATGTACAAGCAGAAAAACCACAGCTCTCATCAATCTCGAAGCATTCTGCATGATGAAACCGGCAGAGAAAGTCTTTTATATTCACGAGGCTTACAATTCGAGTCATAAATTATTCGTTAGAATACAAAGATAAGGCTAAGTATGGTTTAAAAGAAAACACAATAGAATGTTCAAATGTACATATAGTATGTCATAAAACATTTTTAATGCTCCTAATGTTATATATGATAATGACTAGATCAGAGGTCAAATCTAAAAGTAAAAAGAAACTTAAACGATTTAAAGGGAATAGAGCACCAATACGATTGAATTTTCTATATTAAGAGAATTCAACTATGCTGATAAATATAAACAGCATGAAAATTCTAGCAGTTTTGGAAACTATTCTTATAGAGAGTTTCCAAGAACTACAGTAGTATCTTAAACATCGATTATAATTGAAATAATAAATGAACAACAAGATGTGGCTAATATTCACATCAAAACCCATTAAACGACATTAAACATGTTAAATATATCTAAATTTATAGGATTTTACAAATTTGCGAAGATTTTGCCCAAAAACCAGGACGGAAGAATATAATTATGTTGTTATAAAGGAAGAAAAAATGCAAATTTACAATAACCTTAACACATTGCTGATATCTCACGCGGAGATTCTCCAAAAACTACAATAAAAAAAAATTCGGATTTTTAAAAATATCATGCGACAAAACAACTCAATACAGAAAAACAAGATATATATTTTAAGGTGAATAGTAAGAATAATGATATGATATGATATATAGCTGCAAATAGAGCAATCAAGCAAATAAAATGCGATTCATATTTTAAATACAAGATTCGAAATTCATAGAAGGCAACTCTACAGAGTCTTAACAGACACAATACATCAGAGAGAAAAATATAGTAATTTTTTGGTTTAAAACTAGCTCAAAAGCACAAATTAGACTAAATAATTTACAATTGCATTAAAGCAAAAAAAAAATACATCTGTTGTGTTGTTCATCTCAGAAACTAATTCCATTCCAGTAATAAATATCTAACTAATAGGTAAGCCTAATGGTTTTATGGTAGAAAGAATAGCTTACAAAGAAAAAAAGTATATTGCACAGTAACTTTGATAGAATAAAATCTATTGCTAAATATAATTTTATCTCGGTATAATATATAAATCAAACCGTCTTAAAAAAATGAAGTTTAAAAATATTAATTCATTTGATAACCTCATAAAAATACTACAAAAACAGTCAAAATGATATTGTAAAATTATAATCTCAAAATTAAATAGCGTAAAATAAACTTGGAACAATCAGATGAGCATATAATCTGCATAACAGGCAATGATATACGTTGAGAAAAAAAGCGAACACAACAAAAAACTAAAAATAACGAAGTTTGAATATAAATAACCAATAAACTATATGATCATGAATAATTATAAACCTAAAATAGGATAATAGATGATTGTATAAATAATATAAAAAACAAAAACTGATTACTGAAATACAAGAAGTAAGAAATAATCAAGAAGAAGAAAAAATGAGATAGTGCAAAGTAATAACATATAACGTTTTTATTTGTTTTTTTCTATTAGATTCACTGTGATGTAGAAGAAAAGAAAAAAATCATCTGAGGCAATTAAATAGTAAAGAAAACACTAAAAACTGATCATCTTGCATATCGACAGCTTATATATTGTGCTAAATAATATAATTGAAATATAACCAATGACAAACCAAGCTAATTTATTTTTCAAATACATTGAGATAAAATAAAATATCTAAATCTGCTACTAATAAAAAAAACGCAAATATAATGCGGCATCATACTGTCGAAAGCATTTGGAAAATATTTATAAGTATTTGAAGACAATAAATCAAGAACTACATCCGAAACAAGTAAATAAATATGACGGGAAATATTGAAAATAGTCAAAACTTTAAGCAAAACTACTTTTTCGATAACAGCTTTATGTAGACACTTTAGAAACATGATATATTTTTTACAAACACAACGAAGGGTGATAAAAGCTAGAGCACTAATTCTGTATGAGATTATACGAATATTAATTAAAAATGATATACATATTTAACCAAACTATAAAAAAGAACTCCATATCAACAATTGGAAACCAGAAAGTAGCCTTAGAAACGTATTTTTCGAATCTATAAAAATATTCTCACAATTACTATGATTACTAGGTCAATAAAGAGTACAATCACCAAAGATAGCGGAACTGCACAAATTATAAAGAGACAGCGCACCTTGCCATAATCTATTATTTCTAAAAAAAATACGGAAGAGTTTACATGGATCGTACAAAGTTTGAATTTAGAAGTAGAGAGTTTAATGTGTATTAAAGCAAAAATAGTACATCAAAAGCTGTTCAATGTACATAATAAAACAACGCTAAAAATACATGATCATCATAAGATAGTATAGTAAAAATGCATGAAAACAATCAAAAATCACAGTTTACTCTCATTCCGTATATAAATATTTTTTTGGTGAAAGAGGAAGATGCCAGCACTCTAAAGATTGTTTACAACTATCGAATACTTAGATATAAGATGTAAAAAAAATTCTTGGTTATGCCTTTACAAAAAAAAGGCTTAAAAAGATTGATTTCTATGCTTTTTGCTGGCATGGAATAAAATTTGAATTAAAAAACAAAAGAAAAAAGTCTCACTAGTACATGAAAAATGAAATACAATGCACAGAGATAAAAGTAGATACATGAATTCAGACCGATATCTAATATATAAACGTGATACCTGATATGATTACATATATTAAAAAGAATCTTTGTATCACTCACATGGAAATTTTTGTCTTTAGAGTTGAAAATATAAAAATAGTTGAAAATAATAAATTCCAAAAGTTTGATCGGCTAGAATGTGTTCTGTGATTATCATACAAGTGCAAGATATAACTCTTCCATATTTTTTAAACTTAGGACGATGTGTAACACAATCACATAAAAAGAATCCGAAAAAACTCAAAGTAACTAACCAAATTGTGGCATATATACAAACCTTAGGATTTTTTAAACCCTTGAGTAGTATAATTAGAAACGAGATAATGGTAGTAAGAGAAGGTTTCAGAGAGGGGAAAATAGCAGAAGGTATATATACTCTACGTGTACGGAAGATCAAGGAAGTTGCGTTTATATACAAAATTTCCATTTAAACGTATAATATGATGCTATGCTTACGTAATTATAATTTTATGCTTTGATCATGTATTCTGTAAACATAAAATACCAGCGATTCAGAATTTATATTGTTTTTTTTATATGATATAGGCATTGCCATTTGAAATGTTATAATGTATATCTAACATTTATAATTTCATTTATTTTTTCATAACATTTGTATTTTTAATTAAGAGCTACTCATGATTATTTGATGATTACAAAAGCCGATATTTTTGATTTATTATCTGTATTTACTGCCATAAAATCCTTTTTACTAATTTAATATTTAAAATCTAAGGTAATTTTATGTTTAACTATATATAATTTTATATTCTTGAACGAGAATTTTGATGTCTAAATCTAAATGACTCTATATTTTATGATATATTTGTTTTTTATTTCTATTCATTTTTAATGCATCAATTTATAAATACTTGAAGTAAAAGGTATTAATATTTTTTTAAACAATTGTGGATATATAAATTTTAAGATATTTGACAAACAATTTTTGACAACATTAATTTCTAAAATTAAGCTATTAATTATAAATTAATTGTGTCCATAATATTTTTCGTTATATTTTAAAGATCCTTCTAATTCACTAGCATACAATTTTTAAAGTCTAAATATTTTTTTAATATAGTATATAAGTTTAATGTGTATATACTGTACTATTATTTTGTAAATGCATAATTTAATGTTTATTTTATTTTCCATTGTTTAAATTTTGCTGTTTTTTATCAAGAAATAACTTGAAAATATAAAATTTCTTCAATTTTCATTTATTCATATTTTTTTCAATACGAGATATTAATTTTTCAATTTAATTTTTAGAAATACATTGATTTTAATGCTAACATTAGAAAATCTAGGTTTTAATTTAGTGTCAATTACAATATAGATAAATCATTATATTTACTATAAAATACATCTAATAATCAATATTATGATTTTCATTTATTTATTTCTATATTTTGTTAAGTCCAAGAAATGCCAAAATATTACCGCTGGGTAATATAAATTTTCAGATCATAAATACTATGACGCAAATAAAATATATATTCATTAAGGATCTGTTTCTGATATTATTTTTCGCCCACAACATTAGCCTGCTTTGCAAGGCGTTTTTGCTGCCTTGTCTTGCGGGTTTCCTTTACATACTTCCGGAGTTTTACTTTAAGATTCAAAGATGTACATACATCTTTAAAATCTTCATCTTTACTTTTATTCTTTCAATCTATCTTTGTAAAATACATAATATCGGCCACACTAAATTTCATATTTAATTGGCTTTGTCCCGCTAGTGCTGGGATGACATTCGCGAGGGTTATGTCCCAGCAATCGTTGTAAACTATCTCCCCTATATATTCTATATGATTGTTTAACACTATTATTATAAAAACTGTGCTTAGCGAATTTTTATTAATTTCATGTCATTCATGTAATAAAAAAAAGGTTTGTTTATTTACATTTGATATTCTAGATGGGGATAAATTTAATTTACATAAATTAAAATTATAATTCTCAAAAATAATTGTACTACCTCTTTGAAAGAACGCACTATTATATTTTATTCATAAAAAATTTCTATTAAATTTTTAAAAGCGGCTATTGAATCACATCAAGCAAGTTATATCCATTATAATGATATTAATAAACCTTAAGGAATATTTTTTTTCTAGTAGATATGATTTCCATCAATATCATGAGAGAAAACGTCGATAAAAAATACCATTGTTTACGAAATCTTATCTATTATGTGTTCAAAGAGGGAACTTATATAATAATATATAATAAATACAGAAATTATATATTTTAAAAATATCAACTTCAGACCTATATGGAATTTCCTCGCTCAATCATATATTAAACGGTAGCTTTTTTTTACCAATAACACATCGTTTAAAAAGAAACATTTTTATTATGAATTATAGTAAGACGCTTGATTTCTCAAATTTTGACAATATTATTTTTATGGATCTTTCTATTAGGTAATAAATAGACATTTTGCATATCAAATAGTTTTTTATATTAGAAAGCGTATAATTAGGATTGATTAATATTTTATATCTCGAATATAAACCCAAGGTAAAAATTTTAAAACATTGATATAGGTACACATTACCATGCTTAAATAGAATCCTTTCAAAATTAAGTCTCGGAAAAAAAACAACTCTTTTTTGAATTATCATAGCTCATAGTGAAAAACAATATCGAGGCATATATTTAATTATAGATTGAGGGAACCCATTTACTAAATGGTATTGAAAAGATATAATTTAATAAAAACATATAGAAGAAGAGACTATTTTATAGCGTAATAATATGATGTTTGCACAGAGCATTGATCAAGTTAAGCTTTAAGAAAGAATTTAAAGTTACGTAATAAAAATAACCCAAGTAAATAAATTATATGAATTCATATAAATATTATAACTCTGTAATCTGACACCTCAAAAACTTAAATTTTAAATCCAATATCTAAATATGAATGTTTCAAATAAAAAACACCACGCAAAATGTATCATAATAGGGCAAATATAATTCATACTAATAGATATGCTTTAAATAGATTTTACAACATTCAAATCTATTTAGATCTCACTTTTTTCATGAAATTTTACTTTAACCTTTTTTATCTGCATTTGATAGAATGCTTTTAAGAACGTAAAATATTTTTATATGATTATATTTTTAGATGATCCCCAACAGAATTATTTGATATTCATTCAATATTTTTTTTCGTATTATATTGATCAAAGTCAATGGAAGGATAATAAAGTGCAAAAAAAAAATTCCAGGTATCGAAGCACGCATGTGTATGATGGGAGATGACTCTAGAAGTAGTTTTAGAAGAGGGTTAGTGCAGAAGGGTGGTTTTGTCGGAGTATAGGAGAGTCAGTATGTATATACAATAGCGACCGATGATGGAAAAAGTACAAAGGGCCTTTCCACCAACTGACATCATGTCAGAAATTTAATAAACTTATATTCAGCTTGGAAACCAGCTCTAAAAAAAAAGATAATTTCAGTGTTTCTCTTTCAACAAATAAATTATATGTTTCCCTAAATAAACAGTTTTGTTAAAAACTGCTGTTTTATTCTGTGGAAGTAAAATATATAAAAAAATATTTTAAAAATATGCAGCGATAAATTTTATTTGATATTACATGGTTTAAATCCACAAAGAATTAATTTAAAAGCTTGTATGACTATTTTACTTTGAATATAATTTATATGGGAAATATTTGACTGAGCAAGCTTATTTGTAAATTTATTGTTTTATAACAAAATTATTTTAAGTGAGACTGTCATATATATATAAACATAATTACCAGCAAAAAATATTAAGCATGACTTTCTATGAAATAATATCGAAATTGTGACGATATAAGAATTACACCATATTTAGTAACTTTTTAATTATTTAAATTAGCTTGAACAACGTATTGTAATCAGTATAATGATGTATTTACCAGAATTATGATTTTAGGTAAAGCGTTAATCTGCACTGAATCTGAATTCTAAAAATTCCAAACGGACTGGTTGACAATTCCACATATAGTGATGTATTTACCAGAATTGTGATTTTAGGTAAAGCTTTTTTCTGAAATTAATCTGAATTCTAAAAATTTCAAACGAACTGGTTGACAATTCCACATATAGCCTTGTATTAACTGAAGTTGAAGATATTATTCTTGCTTACACTTTTTTTTAAAAAACCATGCTTATATGTCAGTTGGCACCTTTAGATCCTTATTGTTGGAATTATCCATAAATCAAGTTTATAACCTAATTAGATAAATCCAAATTTTTCAGTATATTTATGCATCAACAGTAATTCATGGATTTTTATCTCAACCTATAATATATTGATCAACATCTGATCCGAACAAAAAAATTATTTTGCAATAGAACTAGAAATATAATTACATAATTGATTTCGAATATATAAATTGAAATAATTAAACAGTTGAAGTAGCTATACCTTTTACATCGTAAAATTTGTAATAATTATCGTTATTTTCGTGGGATTTTAACTAACGTAAACAGTATTCAAATTAATTGTTAAACATGGCATATAATTAAATCATAAAACAAACACTAATATATCTTAGTGACGTGATAATAATTAAGGTAAATTATTACTAAGTCAGTATCTTTTCTTTTTTATTTCTTGATTCATGTAAATTATTATTATTTTACAAACATATTCGTAATAGAAATCTGTATTTTTTACAGAACATTGTCTTTATTCCGTTTTTTGGAGTTATCAATCGCTTTATTTGATATTTTATTTTTGCATCTCATTTGTTTATCAATATTTTTTTGTAATTTTTGGCTGTGTAAATAGATAGATAACTTACTTTATATATATAAAATATTCTCAGATAAGTAATTAATTTACTATCTATGCACCCTTTTTGGTTAATATATTATATCTTGCATATTATATGGGAATGTAAACATTTATTCGGCTAAATTTTTATTATTTTTTATTTTTTTGCGAATTTTATAGTTCAATTCGATTTTTGATTCACCTAATTTGTTTAGGAGAAATTTAAAATCACGTTATAATCTTTGAAAAAACTCTTATGGTTAAAAATTGTCAGAACCTAAAAAGTTGTAAAATAGAGAAGCGTGATTATATACAAGTATCTGATTCCAATAAAAGATTGGCATAATAAATATATTATACAGATAATCTTGTTCTAATATCCACAAAAATTTTTTTGACAAATTATTTTTGAAATTCCAGTAAATTGGCGATAGTTTAGAGGTGTAATTATTCGAGCACAAATATTGATTTTAAATGATGAAGATATAAACGAAATATAAGCATACGAACAAAGAATTATTGAACAGGCATATAAAGTAAATCCAGACCGCAAGAAATACAACAAAAACTTTTGGGAATAGCAAATAAATAGAAAGATTTAGCTATAAAAATATTACATAATTGAGGCTTTGAAACAATTAAGACAATTCTCGAAGGCATGTCTCAGTGATAAACCTAATATTTATATGTCTGGTTTTTTTTTCTCTGTAGGTGACACAATTAGTGTGGTTAACGTCATCAGTCCTTTTTTTAAAAATATTAAAATGTAGAGCACTTGAAGAACTACTATAAATATATACATTCAAAAAACATAATACAGCGATTTTTATATATTTTTTAATATTTTATAGACTATCCGATTTACTTTTTATAGGACTGTTTTTTTTTATATTTCATTTTATAAATATTAAATCTTGTAAAATTTTAAATTGTTTCTTTTATAAATAGAATAAAAATTAACTTTCTTTTAAAATACATAATTTATTAGCATTTTAATTTCAAATATATTCTCTATAATATGCAAACCGGTGTCTAGTATTATTTCAATAAAAATTATATTGATATAAACTTCTTTAAATACGGAAAATACGATGCGTTTCTGTATCATAAATTTATTCTCGCGCATTTTATCAAATAAATAATGCTGGCTTTGATATAATCAATGTTATGCTAAATCAATATTAAAATTCAAATTAAACTAATAAACGGTATTATTTTAACAAAGACATTTGCAATTAAAAGAAAGATAAAAAATAGTATAATGTGTTATTATTTTAATAAGTCACCACGATTGGTACAATCTTTTTGATTTTTTTGATTGACTTAATTTTTTTATAGCAGTAGAAGGTTTTAAACCTATTAGATAAAAACATGTCGCTGAAAAAATGTTTTAATTAAATGTAAAAGAAATATAAAGTTGAATTTTAGATTTAAAATTTAACATAAATCTTAAATGTTAGCAATTCTTTGTCTTTTTAAGACCTATAAAATAAATCTTTGGCACGAGTATTTTTTTGATACGGTGAATCGAAAGTTATGTTTACTTAAATTTCTCTGATGCTCAAACTAAAATTAAAAATTGGGTTATAATTATAGTATATTTTTGTTTAAAAAAAATCTAAAAATAAAGCATTGCGTTTTAGTACATTGAATTTTTTTGCGATTCTCAGCATAATATGTATTATTTCTGATTTTTCACTAGTATTTACTCCTACAATCGGTATATTTAAGTATGATGTTTTAATATAAAGCTAGTAAAAAAATTACATATTATAATTTAAAACAACATGTTTTGGTTCATATTAAAATATTTTCATATATATGCCCCATAGCCTATAGATTCATATTTTCGCGTTTTATTATTTTTAAATTATAGATTTTGATGAACACCTCATAATAAAGAATGTATAAAATAGAAGTTGCAGAATCAGATTTTAAGCAAAAAGTAGTTTTAGGATAGCTTAAATCCGATTAGAAGATAAAGAAGGAAATTAAATTCAAAAACTTATTCTTCATGTGTGATATTAAGACTTGCAGATATAAGCAAAAACTATTTCAACTTGATGAATGGTATCAATCACAAATCGATAGATTCAGCTTAGAAATTCAGAATGAAAAACAAGAATTAGAAAGATGAAAATCAGACAGGTCTGATCGATTGTTGTGGGAAATGATAAAAATGCGTTTGATGGTTTTGATTTTAATTTGGCAAAACACGATAAAATTTTCGATCTTGAATATAATATAATTTCGGCAACAAAACTGTATAAATATATTTTTCGAAATAAAGATCTACAAAATAAAAATTTATGAAAGAAAATATGTCAGAATATTCATTAAGAGATCAAAATTTAAATGAAGATGTTAAAGAGCACACTCAAGTTTCGTCTGGAAGTCGAATCCCATTAGATTTAGAAAATCTTATTTATGTTAGCTATTAAATGTTTGCGACAGATTCTTTATGATTCAAAAAGCTTACAATTACATCCCACCCATACAATACACTTGTTTGCTAATCAGAAAAAAATCGATATTTTGGCTATAAAATCATTACGCAAATAAGCAAAATGACACTTTAGTCGATGAAATCGGATTTTAAAAACATTATAAATAAATGCCTTTATGTATAAATGTTTGTTTTCAAATAAATTAAATGTTTTTTAATTTTGTCTCCATCTACAGTTTTAAGCCAATGGTAAAAAAATTCAAGAGATACTTTACTTTTGTAAGAGTAGTAATTCTTCACAATTGACATTCAAAGAATATAAAGCAAATAATAATGAAATATAAAAATTTCCCCTGTATTTCTAATATGGTATTTCTGTTTAAAGTCACACTGTTCATCAATTTCTTCCATGAAGTTTCAATATGCTATTCTAGATGAAGGCCATATAATAAAAAATAAAAATAAGATTTAAATTACAAAAAATATCTGTTCTTGATTGTGATAATAGGATTTTTGTTCTGTGACAACCATTTAAAATAACTCAACGTTGTTTAGGCAATTTTCAACATGGCACACATCTAGATTTTTGTAAGAAATTCAGAGGGGCCATCAAAACAAGCACCTTTGATGGGAATAACAAAGCCAACGAAAGAGCACTAAATTGAGTTTGATTTTGAGAGCTATAATTGAACTGATATTCTTAGAAGAATAAAAAATATAGTAGAATGCATATAATCTTATGATTTAGTAATCGACAATTCTAAAAGGAAAAGAGTTACCATGTGCTTAAAAAGCAATTATAATAAAGGAAAAATGAATAGAGTATAAAACACTAAAGGTGAAAATATAATATAGATGACCACTATAATAAAAAATTCATAACAAACCGTATTCTTAGATTCAATTATAATTATCAAGACACAGAACAATCATAAAAAAAATATTTTTATTAGCTACCTGAAAGGATAGATAATTTCTTATTTATAATTTGAATAACTAATAAGAGCAAATTTAAAAAAAATTAAAAAGGATCATTTTGATAAAATACGACCGAAATAAAAGATTGTATGGAGGTAATATTTATTTTATGAAAAATTTGCAATCAAAGGAATCTTTATTATAAAAAAGACACTCTTCTGAGTAAATTTGAGAAAAATTCAATTATGAAACAATACAGTTTAAGAATTTAATAAGAATGCATATAAAATTGAATCAAATGTGGAAGAAATTTTATAAGATATAAATTCCGACCTAGATACGATAACGATAGTTTTATTGGGAATTAATATAAAATGAATTCCGAATGATTATTGAAGGGAGAGATGAAGTGAATGAAAATTATTAATTTTAAAAGCGGAAAAATAATGAAAATTTGTTCAAAAATCTTCATAAATTTTCGAAATGATATAAAAAACTAAAATTAATCTAATTTAATACTTCAAAAAAGGCAAAAAGACTTTTCGGGGATAAAACAAAAAAAAATTATGATTCAATTACAAAAAAAAAGGATAATTTGTTTTTTTTCGACAACACGTGTAAGTGGATTCGGATTAAATTTAGTCGGAGCAATTAGATTCATTGTTCATGACCCAGATTAAAATCTATCGACAAATAGCAAGCAAAAGAAAGTCCTTGGTGATTCGGGCAGAAATTTGAATTTATTATATTAATATATTTTTACATAAAATCTAAAACAGAAAACCTTTCAAAGGTTTTTCTAAATCAGGAATTTTGCGCTTTTTCGAGAAAGATATAATCAATAATTTGTTTATATATGATAATAAATGGATAAATCAATGAAAATGAAGCAAAAAATGGATACAATTACAATGAAGGATTGTGTTATTTTTCAAAGTATAAATGCATATTATGGTCTAAAAGAAAATATAATCAAATTACGAATAAAATAGAATTAAATGATCAGGAAATACTTGACTTCATAAGAAAAAAGGTAAGAAATGAGGTCTTTGTCACGGTATTTTTTTTATTTCTTTGGTATATTCCGTAAAATGGGTAAACACAAAATATGAATAATGATAATTTAAAGATTTATTTATAAAAAAGAGCGAAAAAAGATAAATTGAATTCTTTCATGTTAAGATTTCTTCGATTTAGTATGTTTAATTTCGAATATTTTTTCGATAATGTATAAATGCACGAATTTATAAAATATCACACAAATTTTATTTTTACAGTAGAAAATATTATGCGCGTCTAACAAAAACAAAATATGAATTAAAGCAAAAAAAAACTTAAATATATCAACTATCTATTATATACATATCTTAGCATTAAAGTAAATTTAGTAAAAATCTAATGATATAAACAATTTTATGTAATATAAGAAAATAATAACAGGTATGAAAATATTCACAATGTGTAATTAAAAAATTACATGTATATCTTAATATTATACATTCACAATGAAATATTTTTAATTATGTAAATTGTGGTGTAAGAGGATTCTGGGGCTTAGAAAATAGTTATATAAGGCCGTATATTGTTTCAAATTACTATAAGTTGTATGTATTTAGTGGAATTCTTTTTCGCACAATTTTAAACTTGCAGAAAAATAGTATATTTTATCAGGGTGACAATTTAAGATACATTATGCATAAATAATGTGACAGTTTACGAGAATTTTTTAAAACAGATGCATATTTGGTAATTATTTTTTTTTGAATAATTCTCCTTCAATATCTACATATTAATATTATCACCCTATTTCGGACCCTAATATAATAAATACCGGCCCTGTTGACAACTTCAATCAAAATTTGCAGTCAGCACATTTTATTGCCTAAACTCTACCCATATATAACGATTAGATGTATGTGTAACACAAAGGGTTCATCTATATATATTTTAAGAAAATACACACATTCTTATGTTTTTAATATTACGTAACCAGCTTTTTATATTAATCTGCATTAATAGGCAAATACGCAATATTTCTTAGTAAAGCATATTAGAGAGAATGAAGTGTTTGTTTTAAATTTAAAGATCCATAAACACGTATTGAGACGTAAAACAGATAAAACAAAGTGTTTAATAAATTATTTAACATTTCGGTATTTCACCTTACTTTCTTAAAAAATTTATCTGGCACATATTTTCTTCACTTCTGCGCACTATAACTTTTTTTTCTTTTTCTTTCCTGCTCACATGCAAATTGAATTTTAATGTCACGAAAAATTAAGATAATCCACGTTCAAACTAAGTTTGAATTTTAACTGTAGAAATTTAGAATATTATATATTTTCTCTAGTCTGTTAATTTCAGAATAATATTTTGTCTTTTGTATATTATTTTTAAAATACAGTTGATCAGAATATATTTTTTTTGATGAGCTGATAGAATTTTAGAAATTTAAATTTGTGCAAGCAAAAATATATACTGCGTTACTAGAAATATTCCAAATTTATCTTCCTTTATATTTACATTTACAATCTTTCGTAAATTATTTTTTTCTGTAGAGACTATTCTTGCGGTTCTTTCCATAATTGCATTTTTTTTGTGTATGTTATAGTCTCTAGATGATGATATACATTCATAATATTTTGTCATTATGTCAAAAAAAAATTTTATAGTTAAAATAACATCGACAATTTATTTTTCTTTAAAAATTCTTCACATTTTTCTGTTATTAAAACACTATCATGTCCGGCTGATGAAATAAAAAAGTCTTCAAATATTCTTTTTTATGCCTAATATTACAATTTTACACGTTATTTTTGAAAACACTATAGAATACATGGGTTTTTGTTAAGATTCATTTTTCTTCAAATAAATTAATCTATATTTGGGATACTACAGTATCTTAAAAAAACAATCTGTTGTAGATTTAAAATATAAGATATAAGTGGATTATAAATTTTTTTACAATAAAATCATTATTAAATTATTTTTTTGCATTTTATACACTTTAATACTTGCTATACGTTAGTGCATTCTATGCTTTATAATGTATTGGGTTTCCTGCGTACAATAAGATAAAACATTTTCATGTAAAAGTGGGAAAATTTTAAAATTTTGCAATTTAATTACCATTATTATATATTCCACTCAACTTTCTTCCAAGTTTTAATATATAATATAACTATAACAAAAAATAGCATAATAAGTGTCTATAAAAATTGTTTTGAATGATCTTTAACTTTATCAAATGTGTTTCATCAATAAACACAAAATTCTTATTCATAAAGAGTTTTTTACTTTGCCAGTTTTTTATGATACGTTTTTGTATATTTAGTCGCAAAATTTAAAGCAAATATTATGAAAGAATTTAAGAATATATGTTTAACTATGCGATATTGTTCTAAAAAATATCGAAGTCGTTATAAAAATATTATTTATGATTTTTTTCATAAGACTAGAATAAAACGGATCCGGTATTAAGATTTTTAAGTGGCTTAAAAGCTTTAAAACTATGATTTTGTGGCACACATTTACACTATTAAGTTGTATATGAATAAACAATGCAATTTTACGTCGTAAGAACAATAATAGTAATATTGATTACAAATTTCTGGCAAAAATATAACATAGCAATTGAAAAAAAATTATTACATCTTGTTATAGCTTTTTTTGTGACAGATAAATCTGGTAATATACATTTTATATAAAAAAGATAAAAATATATTTAGGATTCGTGATGAAGATATGAAAAATTCTTTTTTATATGTAGAAAACATTTTATCTGCTTAGAAATTTGTGCTGAAACTTAATATCGATCCAACAGCTTTGCACTTTTTTCGCAAAAAAATACAGGTGTATAGTGCATCTAATACTAATTATAAAAATATTTCAATAAAACAGTAATTTTTTAAATTTTTAAATTTATTTCTCATTGTATTTTTTTTAGAAGGTTTTTAACATAAAAACTTTTGATGTGCCAATACAAATCTATGAAGCATCATTTTCTATTTCATATATTATTAACACAAAAATATGCTTAGCTCTAATTTAGAATAAGAACAAAATTCGTTATCATAAAAATTGATATAACTGTTATTTCTATTGTAGGTTTTATAAAATTACGGTAAGAAACATTTCAGAATATATGTTTAAATGATGCTAGTATATGATTTATGAAATAATAAAAATTCATTTTTCTATGCTATAAATTTTTTCGAATTACTCAATATGTGTTTGATATTTGCAGCCTTTAATATTTTCATGGTATATAGAAAAAAAATCATCTAACAAAATTCGAATTTTAAGAAAAAAACTGATCGTCATCTTGATACTAAAGCCTAATAATATATTGTAAAAACCGTAAACAATATTGTATGATATAGAAAATTAAGTTTCATTCGTATTGTTTTGTTACATTATGATATTCTAATTTGAGTATTTTACGCTCGTGGAATTAAAATGTAGAAAAAAAGGATAAATATTTTATTCCCATGATAATTTCCAGTATCAACAATAAGCCTGAATTATTCTTAAATAAGGCTTATCTCATGGTTTTTTTTTCATTTTGCTGATAATACACAATTTAGGTTGAGAAAAATAATTTGAATGACATAATTAGTCAATCAATCAAATTTATTACTTTTTGTCTTTCTCATTATATCAAGGAAATTTTATTGTTTCGAATTTTTTTTTTATATTTGAGATTTCGCAAAAAAAAAATTATAAATTTCATATTGTCTTAATAGCATTATAAAATTGATAAAGGCAGTATAGAAATTATTAATAAGGCAATTAATAAATAAATTGAAAATAAAATACACGTCTCAGTTCTTTAATCATGTAAATTCAGAGATTTTTTTTATAATTTATTGATTTAAACAAAAATATTCTGTTTGGCTCATTATATACACGTAAAAAAAATTGTATTTATTTTTGTTTTACTTCTTACACTATTAAAAACTTTTTATATGTCTTTTCAGTTTTGTAGCAATATTGATATCTTGCCAATCTTTTTTTTAGAAGTCTAATGTGTATATTTGTTAAGATTATAGAAAAAAACTTTAGTATTTAAATATAAAAATTTTTAAATGCAGGAAATGAATATTATATCGTAGTAATGCGCTTAAAACTACATAGTATATGAATATTGCGAGAAATTACGAGAATAAAGTTAAGATATAAGTCTCATAGATAAAAGTTTTTCTTAAAAACCTTTTAAGAAGATATGACATGACAGAAAGGTATAAAACATTTAAATATCTTTTTCGATGATGTATACTGTGCTAGAAAAAAACATTTTCAAATAGTTAATCAAAATATATTCTAATGTAAATGTATTTTAAAGGATAATTTTTCAAAAATCGTTTGTCTTATTTTCATTTTAAACTTGAATAAAAAAATGTAGTTAGAAAAAGCAAAGCAATAAAAAATAAAGAAAAAAGAATTTCAGATCGGGCATATTGTAGAATTTTATATTGTTATCATTATATAGATTTTTGATTTTGCTACCATGGGTTTATAAACATGAATAATTAAATTTAGTGGTAAATGAAAAACATCCGGTGTATTCATTCATATAGTCAAATAGAGTAATTTTAAATAGCTTTTTATATATAAAATTATGGTGGAATCATATATTTTTTTGTAATATATTAAACAAAGTGAAAACATCATATAAAATATATACAAACAATTATCGTATCAAGTGGCCATCTATTATATTTTAATCACGCAATATGCATATAATTCAAGTGTGATAAAATAATATACACAATAAATCGTATACTAGGTCAAAGTGTTTCTCTGACAAGTTATAGCATCTTTCATAATATATGAATATGTTTTGAACTGTTGCATAAAAAAACTAGAAAAATAATGAAATTTTGCTATGAAATTTTGCATTCTATTCTAGTAAAATCGACAAGTAATAAATTACTATAGAATTTGGCTTTTTATTACGATATTTGTGTTTTTCTTCAAAAATCTTACTTTCAAAAATATCTAAAAGAATTTGGATATCTTATATATAACATTGAATTCATAAATTTACAGTTTTTCATAATTCTAAATATATTTTAAAAATGAAAATTAACGCATTTATAGTTCTTTTATGCACATCAATTACAGCTTCTTAATAAATCATGTTTTACAAATCCTCACAGCATAATTTCTTTCGTTTATAGATACTCTTTTTAGAATAATGAACCTGGAAAATTCTTTATTTGACTACTGATGTTATTCCCAGATCATAATAGGTGTTCATAGCTTCTTGTATATATTTTCACATCCTTTTTGACAGCGTAATTTTTTAAAAAAGTAAATTTTATATATATTTAATCTTGGAATTGATCTAAAATTCAATTTTCTGATATAATGACTTGGTTTAAGATGCCAAATAATACCAATATTAACGATTGTAGATTCTAAGTTTTTTTTAGAAGATAAGAATGATGATAATATATTCTTATTATTATTATTATATTTTAAAAGTCAGGTTGATACTTACATTTACTTTAGAACTACATTTATAGAAGATTATAGTAATATTAGATCATTTTGCTGTTTCGGTTATTAATCTTAGAAATTTTTACGGCATCACAAAAAAATTAAGAAACGAATATGATCACATAATTTTTCAGGTTGATTTAAATCTCTTGTTTTTAATTAGTATATTTATATTTTCGTAGGTACAATATTTAGATTATAATATACACTTTTACAAACGAGAAAACCAGCAAAAGTACAGAAGAAAATTCAATCGATCTTTATACGATATTTTATGGATAAAAATTTCTATCGGATTATAAAATATTTATTTTTTATAAATTTTACACTCTTTAGATATATTGTTTTATTTATGCAAGTATTTATCTCAAAATGAAGTAAATTTATTTCTAACAAAAAAAGAATTTTGAGAATTATATGGGATATACATTTCTGAAGCCGTTCCGCCTTATCTGTCAAAACTTTACCATGTCCATTCTTTTTTATAGATTGAATTTTTACGATGAGATACCAAACTAAAAGCAAAAATAGTTCTTATGATGTAAAATCAGGTTAAAATAGTCTCTTTTTTCCATTTTCTAGATTCTTTTTTTGCTTAATTATAACCGAGGCATTATTTATATGCACAAGATCAATTTCTAAACCGTTCAACTGTCTTCATATTTTTTTTAGCGAGGAGCAAATAAATTTCTATATAAGTTCGAAAAAACTCATACTAATCGATTAAAGACTTGTGGTACACAGTCTTCCCTATATAGACTATTACGCATATTGTTGGTTCTGAGCAATTTTTTTCGTTGCAATATTAGGTGTAAATATTAAATTGATTGAAAACATTTGTCATGCTCGATGGACCTGGTGTAATTGAGACATTTATATTTATATGATCTGATGTCGTAGAAATTACTAGATATACAAATTTAGAGAGGGATATGTGCTTTAGTTATAATGTAACCACGAGAAAAAGGCGTTTTTTTTTGTGATGTAAATATAGGAATTTAGGAATTTTTTTTTTGATATGATAAATCATTTCAGATCCAATAATGATTTTTTTAAATAGGCATTTCAGTCTAATTACATCGGTTGATGTTTATAATTATATTGAAAATCAACGTGACTATTTTAGTGCTCCACTAAAAGGAAAAAAAAATACATTCATGATGACCAAGTCAAGTTTATATGCTTTGGAGCGTAAAGTATACAGTACAAAGCCTTTATCTAAATCTTTCTTACATTCTTCAGAACAGTAAGAAAGCATATTTTTTATCTATTGAAATTTTATTTAAACATCTAAAATAGTTTTATTATGGAATAATTTATACCTCTTTATGTAATTCATTGCTAATATATATACTATGTCAATTATTGAATTCCCTTCCATGTTATCGCATGCAAAATTGTAACAGTTTAATGCAAATAAACAAAATTTTATTTTGACATGAAATAAAGCGAAGAATTATAGGATTCTCATCATTAGAACGCTTATTGTTAAATTTTAGTAAAATATAACATAATAATCCAACATCGAAGAATAAAATTATAAATAAAGTCACTTGAAGTATGACACGGTGTCAGGTATCTACCCATTAAAGGGACCAAAAAATAAAAAAAAATTCTAGGTGGATAAAATAGCCGATATATTTTACCAGAATCGTTTCTTGTTGATATAATATCCTTTACAATAAATATTAATTTACAGGTGCTATAAAAAAGATCAATTATTAAATTTATGAAACTTTTTTTGTATAGTATATCATATAGAATATTAGAAATTTATATTTAATTTCAAAATGTCATTTTTGTGTATTACACAATTATTAATATTATGCCCATGAAATGTATGAATATTTTATTTAAATCGTTTTTTTATATAAATCTGCATAAACATAAATATCATTTCGCTGTAAGTAATTTTATAATAACTAAAATTGTAACTCAAAATTTATATTTGCGTTTTTTTTATACGGATTTTTTTTACTCTTATATAAAATAAATATCTAAAAATTAATTATTTACTATTGTTTTATATGAAATCATGCTTAATAACAATTTGAAGCATTTTTTTCTTAAATATTGTAATAATACCAAACTTTATATTCATCTACTCTTTTTTTCCATTCAATACTAATTATTGCTTGACCAGTGAATTATAGTTTTATGATGTTTTAAAATCTAAACAATATTAAATATACATGTGTCCTTGTAACAACTATAAATACCAATAAAAATATGATCATCTGGAAAGTGATATTTATAATTTTAATTACTCAAAAGAGGTAATCGATTATAATGTTAAGATCTATAAAATCCCATATTATATGCTCCATATATAATATTGTTTGTATTAAAATTTTATTTAGTGAAAAATAGTTTCAAAAGGTGACATAAATACTTAAAAAATAAAATCCGCACACCTGACATATCCAGAACAAATAGATGGATTATATGTAACTCATTGAACTGTTCCAGCATAAGCAAAACTCTTGCCCTAACAACAAGCACATATCTATGTGTAAAGCTGGTTTTTTTGCATATTTTATATTGACTAAATCTAGACATGAATTCATATCTTCCATAGATTGACTGTCAAATACGAGGATGGATATAATCCACGGGAAAAAATATTACTAGGGATTCTCATGGAGAGATCCCGCAGTTAAGAAATGGTTTCATATAGTAATAGCGAACTTTTAAAGATATAAAAAACATGAATTAATAAAGTAAAACAACCCAGAATGTAAAATTTGATATAATATAAAGTTTTTAAAACAAAAATTACACATTATGTAATTACTTGGGATATAAGGTTTATAAAATTTCAAAATAAAAATATAAAAAGAAACAATTTTTATATAAAATATGTTGACGAAACGAAAATACTAGATGATTTAGAAGTTTTCATGCAAGAAAAAACACTCAACAATATACATAACGCAGATAAGACTAGCAGCTGATGTAACAAGATAATGTATATTGTTAAGTGTTTTAAAGCATATAAAATCAAGTATCTATGTCTTAGTAATTAGAATGAATGAATATAGAAACTCAAGCCAAAAAAAATAATTGATTTGTCGTCTATTAAAGAGTTGTTAATACCAACTGGAGCTGAAGTATGCACATAAATAAAGCTTGAATTAATAAGTCTTCAAAGAATTAATAATATTGAAGATGATTATTAACATGATATATTGAAAAAATTAATAACAAATATATATTAGATAACAATCAAAAGTTTTGTTGGAACAAATATCTAAAGCTTACTCAAATGAACAATAAAACAAACATATTATGTTATATATTAAAACGTATTTTAATTTTCGCATAATCTACAGGATATTTTTAATTAGTCTAAAGCTAAATCTGATCACGTTAACTGAAATAGTTAACGAGTATCAATAATCTGACTGATATGTAAACCGAAAAAATATGATGTATTGACCATTTAACACTTACATATTTACCAATAATAAACAGAATTAGTACCATAAGTCATAAAAAGGAAGGACACGATCTTCAAAAAAATATTATTCGTATGTCATCTGTGAAATTAAAGCTTAAGCATACGCCAAACAATGTATTTTATGAAAGCTTGAATTAAATATTATCAGAAACTTGAAAATGCGTTGCGACTGGAAATAGTGCTGATTAAGTTATAAGAAATATTTACCAATTCTGTTCTATGAACATGCCTATAGATCTATTTACATTTTATCTGTTGATTGATATAAAATCATGCTTTAAATTCATTTTTTATTATGTTGTAAATAAATATATTGATCAGAAAAGATGGTTGCAAACTTAATTGCATCGTTTCATTCTGTATTTTCTCAAATATTTTATACATTTTGAATTGATCATATTATAAAATAATAATATGTAATTTAAATTAAGTTATAATATAACTCACATGATGCGTGTACATAGCTAATTATAATGGCTATTTTATTATATTTCTTATACAAAGTTGAATATAATCCTTGTGCATGACCATTAGAAATATCAGCTTCGTAAAATCATTTTTTAATTTTATTTAATATAATCTTACTAAATTATTAGAACTCTATTTTTTGGAATTACAACCGTGTATTACCAAAATTATCAGAATAAAAGTAGAATATGCTGGTATGACACAGGATTGAATATAAATTAGAGAATAATATAGGTATTTGTTTTCAACAGATCTTGTATGAATTAAAATTGTCCTTTTGGAATTTAATATAAGATACAGTGATTTTAATCTTTTTACAGCCGGCTTTCATTTTTTAGGGCCATCTATTTCAAAAAAACTGATGTACTTCAGTTCTATTTAAATCTTCGTTTTTATTTATTTTCTTATCTATAAAGATCACCAAAACGTTGATTAGAATGTAAAACCACTATACCTCGATAACAGAGTCTAAAGCATCACAGCAAAAATTATCATATTTTAATGCAATTGACGCCATATAATTAAAAATCATATTTTGGTGCAATTGACGCCATATAATTAAAAATATTTTTATTTTATGTGTGAAAAATCATCCATTAATTTTTCCGCATCATTTTCTTAACAATTGTTTTCTAGTGTAGTTTAACAAAAAGAAAGAAAATATAGAATAATATTTTATTGAATTTTATATTATATTACAATAGTTCGACTTTATAACATTTTTTATAAAGAAAGAAAATATTTTTCATGCACTTCTATTTCTTTCATTTTATTTAGATAATTTGTGTATCTTTGATGCAATTTTAAGAAACAATTTTACTGATGGGAATTATGTCATGAACTTCATTGGTTTTCTAGGCAACTCTGTTCAAAGATATATGAATTGTAGACATAAGTATTTTAATATGCCACACACAATTACTGTTTTATTGAATTTTATCTTTTAATATAAGAAATTTAAATGAAGAAAGTTCGGTATTCTACCAGAGTAAACCGTCTATAAATAATAACCTTTTTGTAAAAATAATAATATGTACACATAGATTAAATTCAGAAGTAATAAAAAAATTTTAATGTAAGATTTTAAAATTAAATTTATTATGCATCATAATTACATAATGATAAAATACAGGGAGAATTCAGTAAAAAAATGATTTTATGCTTATAAAAAGATCATTTTTTTATAGACTACTTTAATTAAAAATTAATCTTCATGCAGCCTCAATAGCAGGGACATTTCCCCAAATTTCCCGATGGTATTTGGAATTGAAGGAACATTAAATTCTTATGGTTCACGAAGCGGGATTTAAAACAAGATCTAAAAAACTGAGGATAGCAAATAAGTTCGCATCATGAGAGTAAATGAAAATTTGAAATAAAATCTTCATATTTACCGGCGTTAAAATCTTGGGAATTTTCGAATTCATCGGTATTATATTGGCCAGTCTCTTGATTAAGTACCTTCATCTTTGTAAATATTTTCTTACCATTAAATAAACCATTGATTTCCACACCAGCAACATTCTCGCCATTTACCATTCGAATCTCTCTATCATAAAATATACTATGTTCTAGTGGATAATGTGGAGATTTAATAATTGCAACAGCCTGTGATTCATTTGGGCTTATTGGTAACGGGTTGCAACCTGTTGTTTTGAGTGTCTCATAGAAAGCATGGCTACAATTAGTGTTGCTATCAATTAAAGGGGTACGTATTTTATTTTAATTATTGGATTAGATAATACGAATATACCAATAATGAAGCGTAAAAATGGTATTTTATTATTAATGCTCGCAGTGAATTTCTCTATTTTAGTTTTGGCAGATTAAATATCTTTTATGGAAGGGTAATGTCTCTATTTTTCAATTTAAGTTTGTCTATTAAATTTATTCAAAGAAACATTTTTTTTTGATGCTTGAAGACTAAGGCAATAATCTGATTGTTCTGTTTAGAAATTAAAAGTATATTTATTTATCAAAAAAAATATAGATATATCAATCTTAATTAATTATAGGATAAAAAAAATTTGAATTAACAAGAAAAATATATATTTTGAACTTAGGAAATAAATTATAAAAAATCGCAATATAACATAAAATAAATTGCTAATAAGAGTATTTGTTATTCTTTAAGCATCAAAAATATAATTTTTTCTTTTTAAATAACATTTACAGCTATTAATTTTATAAGATTATTTTTTTAATACACTGATATAATTTTAAGCTCACTTACTTAACTAATCCAAAGTTTGTTATATTATTATGGATATAACATCTATAATTTATCTGCAGATTTGTTATTTCGGGTTAACGGTTATTTTAAATTTTCTGCGATCTGTTCTATTTATAGTTGAAAAATTATTTTTATTAAGATCAGTTTTAATTTTGAAATCTGTGAAGTACTAAAAAAAAAGTATGAAAACAGAAAAAATATATTTATAGAGCAAAAATCTTCTATTCCCAGTCTTCCATAGTGATTCTTACACGATTTTGGAAGGATCAGTGATGAAATCAACTATAGACGAAAATATACACAAGTAACGAATTTTTGTTTACCCCCTATTTTAATGTATTAAAAAATAAAAATTTAATACGCGAAAGGTGTTTTATAAGCTTAAACTATTTTAATATAAAATTTCTTGCATGAAGAAAACGAATATTTATTTCTTGTATGTTGCCATCTATATAATGTGATTCTTTATGATACTGCAAAATTATTAATGATTAAGTATCTTCTCAATATTATAGCACAAAATACATAACAAAAAATTTATGCAAAAACCGAAATCCCAAATGGATATAATATAACAAGAGAGATTTATATCACTGGGTAGTTTGATTTTTGGCGATAAAATTTTGTATAAGAATACTTTAAAATCGACCTTTTCAAAGACTTACATAATTTTAATTCTGCTTCATCATCTTTACAATCTTCAGAGCATTCTATTCTTTAAACTCTTATTAATTAAAGTATTTTACTTTATACTATGTTTCTGCTCAATGAAATTTATATAGACGGTAATTTAAACAAGATCTATTATATAATTTTCAAATCGATGTGCCTTTTGATCTATTATATTATTTTAAGTAATTCTATGCTAAAGTAAACTATATTTCTATTTCAATTAAATATTTGACTACTAGATAGAATAAATTTTTATTTATTTTTCTGTCAAGATAATTTTCTTATTAAATTAGAAAAAAATCACACTTCTATAATATTACGGCTCACATAGTCTTGGCAGTGAAATCTGACTAGTTCCATTATGTATATATGGACACTGGCCTAATATATATCAATAGGTTCTTAAAGGTATCTAGAATATTATTTTGATAATTATGGATGCAATAGTAACCAAAATAAAATTATATATACCATATTTCGTAGTATCTGATTGTGTGTTAACACAAAATACAAACATTTTCAAGTATAATTGTAATTATCAAACTGATCAAGGAATACATCAAATTAGAGGGCCAAATAAAAATGATAAATAAATATGCCTTGAATAGAAAAGGATATAAATCAGCATGTAAGAAGATATGATAAAGATTGTAGATGATGTGTGCTCACAATAGAATATTTAAGTATGCTTGAAGAAAAACATTAAAGTTTTATTATAGAAAATAAACTGTAAATAAAATTTATAAATTATTGTTTGGGAACTGAAAGAAGACGAAATGGGGTATTATAATCATAGAATAATCTTTAAAGAGCATACTTGAGGTTTGATTGAATAATATCAAATAGTAAAATCAACAATACGAATGAACAAAATATTAATAAATTGTTTTATGCCCCGTTTAAATGAAGTTAAATCCATAGCGTTTCAAATTTAAAACATTCAAATTGAATTCGAAAATTATTATATGAACTTTAGCAATTTTTTTTAAACGTTGCAAGATTTTGACCCTCATTGGGATATTACATCTAAAACTATTATCCAATAAAATACTAAATTGTAAAGTTGTTAGGTATTGATCGCATAAAACGTTATAAAGGTATCATGTGATAAAATTATCATATAAATTATCTTGATTATTCTAAAATTGGCTACTCTATACCTCAATGCATAAAGCCCAAAAGAATTGCACAAAGATATGTTCTAAGTAGAAAACTATCTAAAAAATCATTTTTAAAATCCATATATGGCAAATTTTCGTATTTATATCTATAAAATTAAATTTAAGTATTTCTGAACCAAGCCTTAGAAATGCTAGTGTACTATTTTGCGAATTCACATACCATATGCAAATGAAATATTTATGTTTTTGTTGATTTTTTTAAAACTAGTATTAGGTAGAAAATAATGCTATCTTAAATCATATTTTCAGTCATTTATAAACTTAAAATATATCATTGCGTCAACACAATTTTTTCGAAAAAATCAATAGGGTGATTTTAATATAGAATACTCGAAAGGATTATTTTGCTGTTAATGCCTTAAAATGTTTATATAAAATATAATATAACATTCTTTTGATATCTTGTAAGAAATTGTTTAAATTATACTAAAATATTTATATATTAAGATAAATTATATGTACATTTATTTATTAAAAATATCTATTTAGCCATATACTGTATGATATGGAGTAAAAAAACATTTAATATTACTACAACAGCAAATTTAATGCAATTAAATAATCTTTTTTTAGTGATTCAACCATTAAAATTATTAATTAAAAGGGTAAAAAGATCAAATATGGACAAATTAAATCAAAATTTATCATCTACATTTGTCATGTTTTAGGAATACGTATATTCTTAAAAATTTATACCTATGATGTTGTTATTTTTGTCGGTGATATTTATATATACATCCAAAAGTATATATGATACGACATATTTTACTCTATAAGCAACTGAAAAATTCATAAATTATATTATTACTGTATTTTAATGAATTATGTGTCACAGAAGAAATTAAATCTGTTTGATGGACTCATTATAGAGAAGATCAATTACGCCTTTATGTCGCAAAAAAAACAGTTAGATCGCAACAATTATAAATGATTCGTGTGGTTCTTTAATATCCAAAAATGCCTAAAATGTAATACAATCAGTCAAACGTGACATAAACAACAGAAAACAAAA
This sequence comes from Rhyacophila brunnea, assembly GCF_057557595.1. NCBI lineage: Eukaryota > Metazoa > Arthropoda > Insecta > Trichoptera > Rhyacophilidae > Rhyacophila > Rhyacophila brunnea. The sequence goes on along the minus strand of NW_028232809.1, from coordinate 459,944 downwards.
GATAAGAGTCAAAAACAGGTCAATTTACATCAAAAAGAAAAATTTGCGTGGTACAAAGATTATATAAAAATAACAAGGATTTAAAATAGACGTGAATGGCTATAGGGGAATGATAAAAAATATTGTTTATACAGCTTCCTGTTCAATTATCTTTTTAATTATAAAAAACACAATCCTAGAGTATAAAATAATATATTTAATATAACTTTATGTAAAACTTTATATTTATTTGTGTTTTTTTTATATTCGGCATAAAATTCACATTTATAATGCAAACCTTTATCAAGCTAATTGAGTTGTAATATTCCGTAGATACAAATACTAAGTTTTGTTATATAAAAATAAAATCTATTGCGGAGTCAACATTATTTTATAATCTATGTTTAAACTATTGCATTTATTTACATACTTTATTCATTTGAATTTTCAAGTTATCTTTATTATCTGTAAAAAATATGTCTAATTTTTTGTATTATCATAAATATAAAATGGATCCTAATGCATTGTTTCATTTTAATCAGAAATTTTTTTATATATTATTATTATATCTTCATGTCTAAATGTAGACAGAAAATAATATTTAAGAAATCTTTGCACCGTAAATATGCTAAAAAATTATGCTCTGGATTTAAAAATAATTTTATTTTAAAATTTTGTAAATTATTATAAAATTAAAAAAGTGTACGCTATATTATGTTGAAATATTTTCAGATGAATACCGAAATTTTTTTACTCTGAACTTGCATAATTAGTTTGATCTGAAGTTTTACCTTTAATTGGGTTATTTCCTTATATTATATGGAAAAAAGTCAGTTGTAGTGATCTTCATTAGCGCAAACACATTTAAATCTTTGTTTTTTTACGATTGAATTGTAATTTGATCCTTAAAAAACATATTTTTTTTTGTTTAGAGCTTTTAATATAGCGCCGTTATTATTTCTTCTTCAAAAAAACATAAAAAATCATGTGTCACCCAATAAATATTTTTTATTGGGGATTTTTACGTTTATTGGTTTTATTTGACAATTTAAGCTATAATGATAACATATTGAAAGAAGCAGATTATTGCACTATCATTTATTATAATTTAAATACAAAAGCAAAAATTATTTATCTTGAATATCATAATTGCTAAATTCGTTTTAAATATGCATATAACGCCCTCAAAAAGGAAAAATATTCTATTACTGTATATGATGAATATGCATTCAACAAAAGTTAAATATGTATTATTTGCAATTCTAAATTATATTTACATTTATTAATCGATACGTCATATGATTCACGGACATGCTAAGGGTGTGGAATATATTCTATTTTCTTGTATACATAAAAAAGGTTTATTGTATGATATATAGCTGTTTATCTCCAATTTGAAGTATATTTCATACTGCATATTATAATTTCCCACAAAATGAATTTCAACAACCTGCCTGTAAGAAAAATTTAATCTTTGTTTAAAAATATTCTCAAATGATAATTACCAACTTAAATTAAACTTTATATGTTCATAAAACATAAAATCAAGAACGTAAATTCATTCTTCTATATAATGAACTTGAATATCAAAAAATAATAGAAAAAAACCACGACATATTTTTAATCGTTAAATTGACTAAGTCAAAGCCTATATATCAACTGAATGAATACTACATGAATGTAAACCAGAATTCATGATGCTTTGATTAGAACTACATCTGTAAACAGCAAATATAGTATTTAGATGTTTAAATTCAACACAGCTTGGCAGATTTAAATTTATTAAAATTTTCATGTCTATAACCCTCAAATAACGCAAAGTTTGGTTACATATGTACAATATTTTGTATTTATCCATATATCTTTGCTTTCTAATAGAATAAAAATATTACAATCATATAGTACCAGTAAACTTCGAAATCGCCTTTGAAATAGAATTCGGGCATCAACACCAAAAAAAATCATAACCCATTGATACTGTGACGTATGGTATATTATTTTCATGTTTTTAGAAAAGTTTATTGATTTGAAATATTGTTTAAAGGGGTAGCTTTTTTTGGATTAATTCAATTCAAATATAATGCATTTCTCAATCTATTAAAACTAAAAAAAAACAAATACTTACATGCGAAATTCAATCTAATGATGTAAATATAACAGATAGAATTTTGTCAGTAAAAGACATTGTACGATAAATACAGCATTTTATATGCAAAAATATATTTTAACATCTACAAGGTATTAATTTATATGTCTAAATTTTTTTGAAAATATATACTAGTCTAAAAATTATCCCAACCTACAAAAATCTTCTTATATTTGAATAGAATTCTCTGAACAGCCTATATTATATCTTGTGATTTTGTTTGATTTATCACAGTGTATCACGTAAATGAATAAATTGAAATATAGACTTTTTAATAAGAAGGATTATGATTAGAAATTAATTTATCGGAAATTTCGGGATTTTTTATTCAATAAGAGCATGTAAAATTAATATTTTTAAATCCGTTTATCTAATTGGGCTTTTTAGTTTGAAATGATACTAAATTTATAAAAATTATATTCATCACCAAGTATATTTTCTTAAGTATTGAGAAGAACATCTTAAAAGTACGCGTTATCATAGTCTGGATTTTGCCTCTTTTTTTCCCTAAAATAAACATCAATTAAAATTCGATGAATATTTAAATGAATTAAACAGCAAAGGAAATAATTTAAACTAATGCATTTCAATTACGCGACAAAAGTATAATTAAAATTTTATAATAAAATAAATTAAATTGAAAAATTAATGTGCGCAGATAAGATTAAAAATTTTTATTTATTTATGGGTTAATTTTCTTTTTATTGATTTTATCTATTTAGACGTGTTCAGCGTGTTAAGAATATTGCACAACACCTTGATGCATCTTTTGTCACTTCCCCTGATCTATCATCATCAACTGCACATCTTCTCTCAAATGAGATGAGTTCAAGTGTCTTGCGGAGTGTGAGAGCATGCATGTATGCTTCTACTTCGTCCGGTATTTTTAACTCCTTAACATATTTTTTTTGATATTTTGTGACCATCCCATCCCAAGTCATCACATATGGTACTATTCTTATTTTACACATAAAAATTGTACCAATTTCATTCCCCAAGATGTCATACTTCTCATATTTTTTCATTCTCAACTTCGGTTAAGTTATCAAGGCTAGTCATACCTATTTCGATCAGCGTAATCATATTTTCTTTTATTTTGTATAGAAAAATATTTGCTCTATTTTGTTTGATTAAAATATCTGTTTTTATTCGAGTATCAACTTTTATTTCTGCATTTTCGTTTTCGCAGATCTCTTGTACTGAGTGAGTTCTGATCTTTTTGGTTTTCTTGAAGTTGTATCGTCTTGATAGGAAAAAATAAAGACATCTTACTATTTCATTATGTCTTCGCGTGTAATCATGCCCTAACATTTTCTCGCATCTCGTTGTAAGGTGTTCGATATTTTTTATGGCTTCGTTACAATGCGGGCTTTTTATCCTCTCGCCAAAAAACACATTTATGTCTTGAATAAAACAGAATTTTCCTTCTATGCTTGGTTTAATGTTGCCATATTTTATCCATCTTGATGATCCAACAATATCAACCATATCATTATTCTTGGCTTCAAAAAGTTTTTGGTGTAATGGTTTTTCTTTTATTTTACACAATAAACTTTCTTGCTGCTTTTTATTGAGTGTTTCGGAGTCAGTGATATTAGCATGATATTTATTTTTAAGATATTCTTCAATTAGCGAGAGATGTGTCTTGTTATCTTTTTCTACTTTTAGAATCGCGGCCCTCCTCGGTGAGCTGTTTTTACTGTTTTCAAGCAGATTTTTTAGCTGGTAGATCATCTTCTGGCTTTAAATTCGATATTACATAGCCCACGTCCTAGTTCATTTCTCTTTATATATAATCTTTGTTTATTACTAGGCTGGAGGTGAATGGAAAATTAGTTTAAATCATCTCTTATCTTATTATCAAGTTTGATGTATTCTTCTGGTTCTAATTTTAATACGCCTATGTGGTAATTTATGAGTGATGTTGCATGTTCATTAATGGCTTTAAATAAATTTCCGGCATTAAGTTTAGTCTTACATAAATTTCTTATTCGATTTAATATTTGTTCTGCAACTATATCTATAGTTTCTTGCTTTCGCTCTGATTTGCCTATCTCAATTACCCCAAGATATTTGGTGGCTGCCGGGCCTTCTATAAATGTTGCTACATCTGCACATATTTCATGGTTAGTGGCTGATTTTTTTTGTTTATTTCAAGGCCTACTGCATCAAAGAAGGTTAGTGTTTCGTCCGTCATGAGTTTTAGTGTTTCTGGAGTTTTTGATATCTATTTGAGGAAATCTCTGAACAGTAATTGATTTATTGTATCGGACTTTTCATCATTTATTACACTTACCCCGGAAAGCGTTTATTTGATTTTCAGCACAAGAGATCAATATATAGAACGAATAAATAAGGTGAAAGACTTTCTACTTGCAGTATTACCCTATTTATATTTTATGCATGATTTCTACTCCATTATACTTGAAGATATACTCCTATTGAATGTAAATTTGTTTAATAAAAGGATTATATATAAAGTTGGATTCAAGTTTATAATACAAGCTTATAAGAAGTAATGTTCTGTCGAGTCATATAAATTTTTTTCTAATCGACATTGCAAATAGATTTTTTACATGCTCTTTTTTACCGCAATATACATAAGAGCCTTTTTTTGTTCCTTGGACGCGCTCTATGGTTCCTAACCGATATAATGCATCTAATTCTCTTGTATTCACCCTTTATTGAATGAATATTTTTAACCGCCTTTGTTGTTAACTTATATTAAATGAACGAGCAAATATTTGGTCTTTATTCATTTCCTATTTTGTCATCTTTCTTTGATAAATGATATTTGTTACGAGAAAAACCATTCTTACTGTTTTTTTATTTAAATCTCATATCTGAAATAATCTGGATTTATGAATTCTTGAAAGATCTTCATATTTTTAGATAAAAAATTAAAGATTCTATTCAACCGCAGCTTTCCAATTTGGCACTAATTTTATTATGTTATCATTTCCAACCTCTGTTATGATGCTTATTTTTTTCCGTTTTTTTGGTAAGAACGGAGATAGAATATCTTTATAACTAATATTGTCTTTATTTCCGTATCTTTACCACATTTTAATATGAAAGTTTATGCTTTTTTTTTCTATCATTAATGCTTCGATTGTATACGTCTTTTTTTAGGCAAAATTACATTAAAAAGTATCCTAAGAAGCTCAAAACAAATATTTTCGCTGGTAAGACACAGCCTTTTTGTACTGCACTATCGCTTTCATAAAAATTTCTGATTTTTGTGCATATTTATTAAACATTGTTTTTAGAATATCGTATGTCTAGGATCATGTATCTTGATAGCATACTTTTTCTTTAATTTTTTGACTTACTCTTTCCAACTTAACTGCATTTTTTTTTATTTCATGATGGTCCTTTTTTCATTATTTTCAATAGCACTTTAAATATTTTTATTCAATATAAATTGGCTCCTTTTTTTCGGTTTTGTTTTATGGTGTTTGTAAGTCTGTTGTTCAGTTTGTAGCCAGTTGCAACATCCAACATATCCAAAGAATTTTTTTGGCCGATTTATCTTTTTCAAAGTACAAAGAAAATTAGATTACACTTTTTAGCATGGAATTTTTCTTTGTCCTTTCAATTCAGTAATCTTTGCCTTTTTTAAGATTATGTATATTTAATTAAATTACCTTTTTCACCAGTCTACTCTTCTATCTTCTTCAATTCTAAATGCTATGGTATTCTTTATTTTGTTCTGTTGACGTTTTCTGTATCAAATCGTTTGACAACTGACTTCCTCCATTTGGTCAATCAATATTTTCATCGCATCGTTTTTATTTCCTTTTATGACAAATTACAATGGAATTTTATGTTTAAATATTTTTGGCTTACAGCCATCCAAAGCGTGGCATACGATGGAAGCGTATTAGTATTGCCGTGTAGTTATATAACCTATTCGTCTGTAGACTATTCTATTGACGTGAAGTAAAATTCCTGCGTCGGATTTGATGTTGATTAGTATATATAATCGCACATATTTCTATTCTGCTAATATTCTGCTTATTTGCAGCCGAATTTTGCATGATTTGTCATTTTAGTGATCTGCTTCTGATTTTTTAAGTTTGACCTATCTTTTTTTATCTGTAATAAAATAAAGGTTTTTAATAATTTAACATATGTATAACTTGTAGCCGATGTTTGTAAAATTTTACAAATTGTGCACCTTTTCATTTTGTAAAAAAATATTGTAGTTTTTTTTTGTATAAAAAAGCAAAAAGAAATGTTGAAATGTATGAATGTATAAAAAAAATTATTTTCAAAAAATGGTACAATAATGATCACAATATAATCGAATAGATATAATGAGCATTTAAGATTATTATTGTAAATTTTTTCATGTTTGAATGGTTTAGATGTAAATATGCAATTGCGTTTTTGTCAATTCTTAAATATTCTTACAGAGACTGTTTTGCTGGCATTTATAAATTTTTAGCGACATATAAAGTGTTAGCAAAAAATTAGTGCTCGAAAATTTGATTATATTATAATATGGTTATAGTGCTGCAAATACTTTTTTTTTGCTCTCAACTAAAGAATTGGACAAAAAAATTATTTATTTATTATCATTCTTTTTTCTTTATATAGATTTGAAATTATCGAATTTTCGGATATACAAACTATAAAAAATACATGAGAAATAAAATACATCTAATGATGTACATATATAAAACTTAGGTCTAAATAGACCTTTCTGAATAATTTTTATGCAGTATTTAATAATAAACAATATAACTTGATTTTCAAATTATAGCTTTATTTATGGATTATTTTGGTTTTTGTTTTTATTACTAATTTTTGTAATATCTATGTTTGTCTGATACACTGAGATCTGCCAAGATATTAGATTATGAAAAAATCGCGTTAAAGAAGAAACCTTATAATAAGATATGTTTTGAGCTCAAGTTGTATCTGTATCATGTAGAATACAACTCTGGATACAGAACAGAATATAAGTATATTAATAAACAAATAAATAAGTTTTTCCTTTCACATGTATACAATATAATTATATTTAGCTGTATGTACTGGGTGTTCAAGGGATTTTCATATTTCCTTTATATGCGAATAGAAACAGTTTTTTCTCCAACTTAATACACTTTTAAATGTTTTCAATTATCTTCTCATATAAAATAAAATCATAATTTTATATATTATCATATGTTTTTGTTTTTTAAGCCATGATGGTATGATTAAACTGTATTTATTTGAAATATATTACGTTATGTCAGCGAAATGTTTTAGATTAGTTTGCGCTGTATTTTCTAGCGTGCGTTAGAAAGAGATTAAGTCAGCAATAAAATGTGAAATAAAAGCTTACAAAAAAACGTGTTATATAACTATTTGAGTATGCTTATAGGAAACATTAAAGTGTTTCTTCTATGTTTATGCAATAAAATGGCTTCTCAAGTTCTTATTTTTATTCTGGTTTCTTATCGAAACATTGTTATTTCTCAAAATTTTACTTATAATTGCCCTATAATATTTACGCAACAGTCTCTGGGCTTATTTTAGATAAATATGGTTTTATTTTCGCATTACGAGCAAAGAAAGCATATTTGTATTTTATAGATCCGTTTTTGCTCCAAAGCATATTTTTGCTCTTTTTTCATTATATTATACTGTTTCATATACCTCGCCCTTCTGTTATAAGCTTAACTTATCTGTTTATACATCTTTTCTCGGTATAAGAAACACATATTTCTACTTCTCAAAATTAAATTTTTTTAGACAAACCAAGTTATTAAAGTTTTTCATGCAGACATTTCATATTGCCATCTAGTTTTGAGTCACATTTTTTATAATTTTTAATAATACATGTCTTTTCTAAAAAGGTTCTTTTATCTTTTAGAAGCCAATATTTGCCAGGAATGTTTAGTTAATTATGATAAGTGTATTTTTTTTTACATTTTACATTTACGGTTTTATCCACGTAATCTGTTATGTATCTTATAGAGCTTAATGTGTGATTTTTGAAATAAAAATGCAAATTAATACATTATTCTTGTATTTTTTTTTATTACTTAGTTAATATCTTTTTTTATTTGATGGCGCATGTACAATTTTTCTACTAAAAGTGAATTTTTTGTATGAGAAATCTACTTTCTAAAAATCAAGTGCTCTTCAAAAAACACGCCACTGTATCTTTGATGCCAATTTATTAACTTTTATTATTATTTATGCAGTTCAAAAAACATTATTTATCATTTTGTGTTTCTGTCGTAAGAAAAGATGATATGGTCGTAGTAGGGATGATTTGTATCTACGGGAAAAGAAATCACGTTTAAATGTTAAAAAAAAACATAAAAGTAATCCATCAAAATTTGCATATACAAAAAATGAATGTTTTTTGTGCAAATTATAAATAAAACAATTGTAAATTTAACTGCCTGTGAAATCAAAATATATTCATGCCAAGAAATATTACAAAAAGAATATATGAATAAATACTTGGATACAACAAGATAAATTAATATATAATAAATCAAAACAGGCTAGATAGTTCATTATAATATAAGGAAAAAAAATGATTGCGCTGTTTGCTATATATAGCTTGTTTTGGTAATATTTTTTCTGTATAGTCACATTTACTATATACGATCAAAACAAAAATGGATTCTTATGTGATGATTTAGGAAGAGATAATTACGAAGAATCATATAAAACATTTAAAGAGTCAAAATAAACAGATGAAATAGAAACATACATCTTAGCTCGCAAACTAAGGCAGAAAATTTAACTCATAATTTTTGAAAAAACAGATGCATTCCATGAGGATTATCAGAAAAGATGCTGAATGATGCAGTGAGAAATTCGTAAAGAAAGTGGATGATCAAACTACGACTTATTATATGAATTCCTTAAATAATAAATATATATATTTATTTTATCTAATGCTTATAAATCAGACAATGATATCTTAGAATTTATATGTATTTGGTAAATTTATTATTAGTATCACTGCTGTTTTATGAATGATGTTGAAAATAACGACAAAAGGTATTTAAAAAGCATATAAAATATATAATATCTGAGATTCCATTCAATTATGCATGGGCATATAATACGATTTTTTTACAATATAGAAATATTTATCTGATAAATATGTATACTACAGCGTTAACCAAAAATATGTATTTTTTATCGAAATTTAAATAAAAAATCAAATTTTTGGTTGATTCAAAAGGAAGTATTTTTTTATTGCAATATAAATGCTATTATATATATGTTTTTCAAAAAAGGTTTAAGGAACATTTAAGAATATATAAAAACAAAAAAAAACTATTTTAGTATGTAATATAACATACAAATCTAATCTAAAAGACAATATATCTCTTATTTCAATGATTTAAATTACAATGTTTATCAATATATTCATGTTTAAACTTTCTGTAATGAGAAAAATAAAGCAATATAAGGTTTTAATAGACTTATACACCATATTTCTAAATTTTTAAAGAATAGGATACATTGTATTGTCTCTAAGAGTAGAGATGTAATAATTGGCAGCCAAGTTCTGCTTTAAAGTTATGTTTAATAACATAGAAATCCATATAACATAGAACCATTTCATAGACCACAGATATCAAAGTTCTGCCCGTTTATCGTTTCTTAGATAGAAACTTGATTTTATATTTGTTATTCCATTTGCTTTAAGATTTGTCAAATTATCCATTATCTCTGCGAACTAGACTTAATTTAGCCATTTAAATTCGCTTGTAGAAAAAGTTCTTAGTTTAAACTATTTTTACTAATTTTATATGGCCTTTAAACAGTGTTCACACAAGTGTTCAATATGAAAAAATAGATGCATGGATTGTATTTGCTAAATATTTTTCATAACTTGAATTAAACGACTTTTTATAATGTTATATTAAAGTAGTTCTTACTCAGCGAGTGTTTGAAATCAAAACATATTAAATAAAGTAATTATTTGAAAATAAAGTTTTGCTGCTAATATTCAATTTTACAGTTATTTTAATATATGATCAACCAATGAAATATTTTCATATTTTTGTATTTATTTTTAGGTACAAGCTCAACATTTTGTTCACTCTTAAAGTTTCAAACCATATATTAATAAATTATTGACTTGCTGGGTGCTTTATTGTATTTATTTTATATTAATATTAGTGTTTTTAAAAGTTGTTATAATAACGTCAACTCTTGCTTTTAAATTTACGCTTTTAGAATTAAATATAACTATTTGAGAATGCTTCTATATTTTTTAGTAGTGCGTATATTTTAACAAATATTCTTATGATATACAGATAGTAAATTCGTTTTCTTTTAATTTAATATTTTAAATGATTTCGCATTAATAGAAAAAAATAAAAAAAAAGCAATTTAATATAATTAAGAATATGAATATAACTATTTTGTTCGAATCTTGTATGATGGTATAATAGGTTCTTGATAAAGACGAAGTGGCAATCATAAAAATGAAGGATCCCATTTAATAAAATCGTTACTTGAAAATTGAATTATTAAAATGCTAAAATAGTGATAATGTACATTGAAAGACACATATTAGAACATTAAAGGAAAAATGTGTTTATAATTCTAGAATAAAGTTATTTACAAGAATAATGAAGCCATTTACAGCCTTTATAACAAATATACCTTTTCTAGTGCAAAATATATTTTCAAGAATCTTTTTCTTATAGGCAGTATATATGATTCGGTGGAACGAAACAACTTTAGATTTATGAGTCTAAAGATAGTGAATTTCATTTCATATCATAGGGCATGACAAAGTCTGTATGTAATAAAATTTAAAAAAAACTCTGCATTTATGTCCGAAAAACTCAATTTTGTAGTGTTTTTCAAACATTAAAAGCTCAATATTTGAGTAATAGATTGCAAACTCATATATGTATAGTTTATCGAAAATAACTATACAAATCATTGAAAATATAGTTGCACATACAATACAGTAAATATAAAATTTTAGGTATTTGTATTTACTCAAGCACTTGAAGCAAAAAAAGTACTTACAAATCACTTTGAAGAATATTTACGCTATATACAGAATAGAATTTAAAGAGTTGGGATTTATCTTTAGTACTTTAAAAATATAACATGAATTAAAGCTCATGCACCAAATATATAATATTTCTGCTCAATAGCAGAAAGATTATGATTGAAATATATTTTACTAAGATATGTGGATCTTCTTTTAAATTATCTAGCTCTTTGAGGGAATAAATAACCCAGAATATATTTTTTATGCAAATTTTGAAAACAATGCCTAAATATAATTTCTAAAAAATATATTCAATCATTATTAAAAAATATCAATTAAATACTATATCCAAGCTCTCACACTCCGCAAGACACTTGAACTCATCTCATTTGAGAGAAGAAGAGCAGTTAATGAAGATATATCAGAGGAAAATGTCAAAATATGCATCAAGGAGTTGCGCAATTATTCCAACACGCTGAACACGTCTAAATAGATAAAATCGATAAAAAGAAAATTAACCCATAAATAAATAATAATAATAAATATGTCTATTTATAAAATCCTTACTAAATATTATATCAAATTTATATATCTAATGCTTTATTTAATTTTTATAAAATATAAAAATATTTTTGATCAAAAAACCACAAATAAAGATCTTAAAATATGAAACACAAATATCCGAATAAAACAGATGGTTGAATTATTTTATTCAATTGTACTTATACTTTTTCTATACATTTACTTTAAAATATTCTAAATCGATGGACTGATATTTAATCATCACGGTGATACCAATTTTTGATTTAAAAATTGAAAATTTTAAATAATACTGATTATAATTTTTATCTATTGAAGTATTGATCTAATACGAATTATTTATTATACCATTTAGTATAAATATGTTCCCATTAGGATAATGAATGTTTTATCGAAATATATCAAAAAGTTACACAAGATGCCCAGTAATTTTTCAATCATACCTATCATAGTATTTTAATTTTGGTTGATATATATTTAAATTAGGCAATAATACGTTTCCATTTATGATATGATTTTATACCATTGAAATGTATCAACATTTTAATCTATTTCTTAATATTTTCTATTTTATTTTTAATAATATTTCTCGTTTATCTATCATAATTTTTTATTGGTATTTATTATTTCTCCATCTTCTTAATATAATTTTAAAATCTTGACATATACTTTTTTTTTCTCTGTGACTAATTTCTATATTTAAAATTCATTTATTTTTCAAATTTATATATCGTGATTTAAAATTTATTGATCATAGTTTCTCTGCATGGTCCATGCATCATAGAATTGTTCATTTGACCACAAATCATACATTTTAATTGATTTTAATTGATTAACATTGATTATAATTGGTTTAAACTTAAAATCATGCAATATTTTTTTGAGGTAATAAATAAAATTGCACAAAGAATATTTTCCGGAGTTAATTAATAAAATCGGACATTGAATTTTTTTGGAGGTAATAAATAAATATTATTTTCGAATAACTTTATGTGATTTAGATAACAAGCAGATATTATTGTTCCATAAAAAATGTTATAATAAACATGTGTAAAATATGAAATTTCATGAACGATAGAATTGATTTTTAATTTGTGTGACACTTTCCAAAGTATAAAAATAAAAAGCAATAAAAATCATCGATAATGTTGCTAAAATATTTAACAAAACTTATGTTTCATAATAATTTTTTAAAGGATTTATTTTACCATAAAGTACGGTAATATTAATAAATTATGATTGATATATCAGCTAAGTACATTACGATGGAAAAGATATTTCAGAAAATTATAGACTTTTATTCAAAAGCATTGCAGTGATCATTACTTTTTGATATAAAAAGACGTGAAGTCAACCTCTATCTAATATAACAACAAGATTTTTTATTTATCTCCTTATTGAAACCTTTAATATATAATAAGCTAATCTACATATTTTTTTGTCATCAAAAATAATTTTAATTATGGCTTCAATAGCCACATCGTCGGATTTGGAAAATATATAATATAATGGATACCACAGAAATAAATTAAGAAAATCAAAGATGTTATTATTTTGATTTCTATGAAAATTCTCTTTATCAAATAATGAAACAGCACTGATAATTGATGAATCATTCATTAAAGAATGAAACATGATATCTTCAAACTTATTTCTGATTTACATGACACACACAGGTAAAAGGTGCTTACAAAAATAAAGACAAGATTCTTATATCAATAAAATATCATATATATAAAAAGCAGCCGTTACTCGCAATGATATCATAGATGCATTTAAAAATCGTTATGATATACATTTTTTTGCTTCATCCTTTCACGAACATTATGACATCCACAGAAAAATATTCTCGAATTCTGAAACATTGTATTCATTTCTGTCTTATACTGGATACACCGATGATAATTCATAACTTTTGGTTTAAAAAATATAGTTCAAAAAGAATTTGAAACTGAAATACTTTTTGCTACCCATTATAAGAAGATCTTATCGAAAGAGTATTATGTCTAACATATTCCATAGATATTCGAAAGTTGCGATAATTCCGGAAAAACTGATTTATCCCTCAGCAAATTTATATTCTTTGGGGATGATATATTTAATGATTTCTCTTTTAAATTTATCTACATAATTATGTGCCACTTGATTTTCATAGGGCATAAAAATAAATAAATACAGATTCAAAAAATCCAGGTGACCATCCTCTAAATCTTAAAAACTATGGTCAAACCCTTCCTATGTAAATCTACAATTTATGAATGCAAATAGACTTTACTGAACGCTATAGAGAATTACTATAATAAATTTAATTCCACTAAAGACAAGTGTGACATCAAAATATTTATAATTCATAAATTAAAGATCAAGAAAGCGAAGAAAGTCAAAATTATACATGAAAAATTAATAAATTACTTATACATAAATTTTTAGACACATTTGAAATTTCAGACTTTAATATTGAGCACAATTCATATTTTTTTTCAAATGAATTAAGTTTAATATATACTAACCCAGGAAAACCATATTATGATGATATTTTAATGTCAAGTTTCGGCTGGAATTAACTTATAAATTTTTTTTTTAGAGAACGATAAAACGTCTATTGGATTTTTTTGTTGTGAAGAAACAGGGAAAACAGTCCCAAGGAATAAACGACATATTTCAACTTCCAAATGATAGAAAGGTTTTTCCAGATATTTGAAATTCTCTCTTATCACTCAAAAATAATTTATGTTATTTTTTTAAAAATGGGGATATAATGGTTAATTATCAGAAATATGATTTTATTCTAGACTACATCCATTACTTAAAATATATAAAAGAAAAAAACGTATTTCATTTCAAATGTGATTTCCTTCGATGTAAAATTAACCAAGTAATTCATTAGGCAACAAATTTTATATTCAACTTTACCGTTTTTAGTTAGCTCATGTCTATAAAAAGTTATTTTGTTGCTGATTGATTTCAAGCCACATTATAACGATTCTGCTAGCTGTATTGAAAATAGTTTCAATAAAAACATTGAGATTTAAGGAATGAAATTCGGTTGTATGAGTTTATCAAAAATAAATTCAAATACCGCCCGCATATTCATTTGTGTATTAGAAAAGTCGAAACATAATGGCATCTTTCAATAATAGCAAATAAAAAGGATAATAAGAAAGAAGAATATAATTTTACTTTAAAAAAAAAAGCAACAACGAACATTAATATTCCATAGAAGGATTACTTGATTCGATAAATAGACATTTCACGACCAGGATAGCAAAATGATCTGAAAACGAAGCAACTATAAGTGTACTTAAAACTGCTGATTTTTCAATACTTCTAAAATTTGTTGAATGATAAAAATATTAAATTGCATATTTCTATGGATGTTAAATGTGATTATGAATAAAATTTCGAATTTCGATGTTTTTAGAATAGGTTATTTCACTATTACGCCGAGAAGTATATGAATTTTCCATAGGAAATTCTTCTCAATGCATTAATATAATTAAACTCCTTGAATTATAATTTATAATTGAATATGAACGATTTAAAAGAAACGAATGCGGCGATTTACCGATAACCATTTCAATTCTTTTATAATCACAGATAACATAATAGAGGAAAAATAAAATATTTACGACGATGCAAAACTTGAATTTTTGCTGCAACGCATAAAATTATTCTTAAAATCTGATATAGCAAGTTTAATATACAAAAACGAATATACTATGACTAAGCTAGTTCTATCTAAAATAGAGGATATTTTAAGGTTTAGGAAGTATTCAAAAGTGCCGGGTGATTTTTTTAATTTTTAACACATTCGTCAAATGAGTTTTTGTATTATCTTTCAGTATTATGTTTATGTTTCCGAATCATCATTATAAAAATGAAGATAATGTGATTTTCTTGTGAAATAAGATCAAATAAAATAAATAAGGAAATCATTGATGTGAAACGATTTATGGAAGAATCAAACATTTTAGAATCATTCTTTAAATATACAACATATAAACACGATAATACAAGCCCTTTACCATCCAGCTCAGAATGGCTCTAATAAACACGATAATGGTAATAAATAAAAGGTCTGGTTTTTTTATATCAAAAAACATAAAATTAAAGCTTATTTAACCGGCTCATTTGCTAATTATGTATAAAAAAATCGAAATAAGTTCTATTTTAATACAATACATATATTAGGATAATTTAAAGGTTCTATGTATTATAAGAAATATTACTAATCATAAAAATTATTTAGCTTTATCAAGTTTTACTTGGGTTATTTAAATCAAATCTTATTTATAAATTTTCTCTATAAATAACAAATTTCATAAATTTTCAATAAGCTCAAAAGATAATACACAGATTTTTAAATTATATCATGTATCAAAAATTTTAACTGATCAAATAAAAACTTTAAATAAATATTTAAGTAAAAATATTGCGAAGGTAAAGATCTTTAAATTTAAATACTGCATATATAATTAATTCATTGTCATTTTAATAATACACAAATAATTGACTTTTGCTTTTTAACAGTATAAAATGCCCGGTATCAACAAAATCACCATAAAAATATGCTGAAGTAAATTTTTAGCCCTAAAAAAAGTCAACTTTCTAAACATGATATAGATCAGCATGTTATATCTTGCTATTTTTATCAAACATCACTATATTTTACCTAATTATAAATTCAAATACATTAGTTTTATCCATATTTATACTGACAAAACACTGTGAATGTTGTAGCATTTTGTCAAACAAACACTGATATCAGATCTACAATATAAATATTATGATGCTTACATTTTTAAATCCAATTTATGATCAAATTTATATCATATTTATGCATAATTTAATTATAGAAAACATAATTTTAATGATATATTTCATAATTCTATGACAAATTCTATTATCAAATAAAATTTATTTTTTCTTTAATACAACACAAGAACAACAAAAAAATACAATCCTAAAATTTTTGTTGTTTTCATTTGTGTATATATACTTGTGTAGCAATAATATCTTACGCACTTAGCACTTTTTATTTATTTATATTTGCATTTGTATTTTTTTATAAGTTATTCATCGTGTGAAAACCTGAAAATGTAGCGCTTTGTCTGTAAATAAGAATAAAAATATTAAAAACATATACAAATGCAGATTAATTCATACTTTTAAATATGTAGAAAAACAAAAGCCTATATATATGAAAATTTTATCTACCAAATTATACTTTTGATTTTATAATAATCAGCCAGATAATTTATATAGAAAACTAAAAATATGGTAAAACCGTTTTAAAGGCGCACATTGTACATCCAAATCAAAATTAGGTAATTTCGAACGTTTAAAATAGTATAAACAAGTAGTCCATTTAACACGAATATATAAATAGGTGTAATAAATATTATATATTTTCAAAAATTCAATAAATAAAGATTATATCACATAACAATAGGATTGGTATGGATATAAATATAAATATTTACTGTGCTAGTCACTAAATATATTGGACAACTATACCTTATAATCGATAGATAAGCAGTATAACTAAAATTCAAAAATAAAAACGCAAACACCTGGTCTCATTAATGTAATATTTTTGTATATATGGGTAACTAACATATATGTTTTAGTCCGAAATTGAAGGAAAATATAATTTTGTTATGCGAAATAAATATGAAAACATTACTTAAAATATTTTCAAAGTATAAATGAACGTAAAACATGAAGTATATCTTGTCTCAAAGGGGCTTATTATAAAAATAAAACCATCTAAACAAGAAATATTTTTCAGTAGTAGATTACATTATTTTTAACATTGAAAGATAAAATTCCAAGCACTGTAACGAATCTTCTAAACCAAGATATATATAGCAAACAGATGAAAAAAAATTGGTGTAACTATACAAAAAGAAACATCACAAAAGAAGTTTTTTAAACATTTTCCCCAATAAATATTTATTTAAATTATTAATAAAATCCGTAGTCACTCCTATAAGAAAAAATTAAATTTTTTTTTGTGAAAATCAAGATTGTTTGAACAATACAAATAGACCATGATAGAATGAATATATATACTTTTTGCTTCGTTCACAGCAGGAAGAACTGTATCACTCTTATAAAAACAAACGAGACATGTATTTAATATCGCAAGAGCGTTCCTCTATTAAATAGAAGTCTGTTTCATCAGCTAGCATTTGAGTATCACTAATATATTAGTGTGAATAAATAATTATCACAATATATAAAACTTAGGTAATAGTGGCGATATAACACTATAGTAGCAACTATAATGAGCTAAAAAGTACAAAATTGAACAAGACACTTACATAAACCCTAGGATTGTTTTAGAGGGCAAAAAAAGTGCTAAAAAGATTTAAAGGTTTAGAAAAGGATTTCAAACGGAAGAATAATTATAAAAGTGTATGTACGCTGTTCGTACAGGAATCAAAAAAGGCATTTACAAGAACAAAAACTGTATTTGAAGCTCAAAAATTGTGCTATAAGAGAAAAATTCAATGTACAAAATATAATCACTATGGCAATATATATGAACTTTATTTTTAAAATACACAAAAATATATATTTCAAGGTTTCTTACATAAAAAAACTATAGTAAATATAACCTTATCTGTCAAAATACATGGTTGTTAGCATAGCAATTGATTTTTTGAACATTTAAATATTTTTAACATAAATGAGGACATAAATTTATTCTTTATTTATTGTAAGGTATAATTTTTTAAGAATCAATGAAAAATTGTTTTTATGGAATAAAAGATATCTATGAAGATTAAGCATGGTTAAAATTGCTAAATTTAGAATAAGCTTCTAAAATTATTGTATCAGAATTTAAAGTTAAACAAAATATATAAGCCAAATCAAAAAAACAAGCCAATATCAAATTTTAATATATTATAAAGAAAACTTTCGGTTTAAAAAAAAATTATTAAATTAAATTATTACAGTTTTTTTAGAAAATATGGACTAAAAAAATCTATATAAATAAATATTTACAAAAAATGGAACTTTAATGGAATATTTAAAGGTTAAAAAAAACTTTGAATAAATAAAAGTAATTTTCTTATTACCCTGCGATAGAAAAATATACAGGTATAAAGCATACATAAAATATTGCGTCTTTTATAAGATCTAATTATGAATTACTGCTATTTCAAGAAATAATAGAAAAATTTTGAGATGAAAAATATATTCTATAAAAAAACCTTCATACTCGCTTATAGACATTTTATTAATTTTTATATAATGAAATCTTGACAACATATTATGTTATCGTAAAAATTTTGTTTTTATTGGTTTTAATTGCGGTTCAAGAAATATTAAAAACGATTTAAATATACATGAGTTATATAATATAGTGAAAAAAACCATCGATTTTTCAAATTTACCAATTAAATACATTTAAATTGCACAATACCCAGTAAGATGGTGAATTCGTCAAATATGTGTGAAAAAAGAACTAAAATGTGTAAGAGCAATCTAAGACGCATGATTTTATAGGTTTTTGGCTATATACTTATTATGAATTTAACATTTCTAGTGCAGTTTGAATCATTTTCTCGTGTACAGATTTCCTAGGAGACTTAGAACTCAATAAAAATTATCAAGTTGTTTGAATGTATGCGAGTCGATAAGATATGGGCAATTAAGCAGAAAATTTTTTAATTTAACGTTATTTTATCGTAGTAATTATTTCAAAATAAAATACAATGTATATATCAATAATATTCTTAGCGCTTTGAGATATAACATAAAAAGTAATATTAAAGACAGTTAAACGAAATCATTGCATATACAATATTTTCTAGTCAGTTATTATTATTTAATGTAAAAAATATTCCAAGCTTTATAACTTAGATTCTGTTTAATTTAACACGTTTTTGAATATATTTCGTACAATAATATTGAGATAGATGCTTTAAATATTATAATTTTTACAGCTGCATGCTTTATAACATTCAATTGCTATAATATTTTTTTTTATTTGACAAGTTATTTAATGTATATTTTTCAGAAAATCCTTTATAAACTTGTTTGTAATGTTACATATCAATAATATCATTCGTAATATATTTTAGCTTTTATAATTAAATTTATTATAATTTAATGTAAATTATATCATAAAAATCCCTTAAAAACTCGTAGTTACAACGAAATCGAGACATGTATACAAACTAAGGAATCTGGCAAAATCTTGAAATAGTAAGTCGTGCAAAGATTGAGGTATTGAAAATAAATAAAAGAATGATAATATCACGAGTAAACCTTAGGATTGAGAAAAACCCTTGAATTAATAAGTCAAAAGAAGGTGGGGTATTGAAGAAGACTTTGGAGAGGAGAAGATAGCCGAAAGTATAAATATGCTGTGCGCACAGAGAATCAAACAAGCTGTGCCTGAGAACAAAAACTAAATCACGACTATAAACATGGTCCATAAATAAAAAATTTAAATATCACGAGTATATATATGATATTGTCATGAGAAATTATTCAAGTTATGTTTATAGTTAAATATCAAATTAAAATGAAAAAATAAAATGATAAATAAAATTCATTAAATTAAAATGTCAAAATAAATTCTTTAAATTTGAAAATAATGAATTGTTTGTATTAATTTAAATGAGATCTATTATTATTTCATAGGGGATCGAGCCACTTAATCTTAATCTTACTTAAGATCTACAAAATACTCTTTAAAACAGATTTAGCCGATACTTCTTTCCATGCGTTATTTTATAATATTCATCAATTCACCTTCTTATTCTCCAGATTTATAAAATTCAAGTGTTATTGTAAATTTATAAAAATATAGCGTATTATTTTCTAATTACCAAATCGCCAACATTTTCATTTTTCTAATTTACATATAGCTCGTTAATAATGCACCCAATTGAAAAAGGCCACAAATCAAATACATACAAACACACATAAAAAAATGAAAAGCATCAGATCACACCATTATGATAGAAAAGAAACTGCTCATGAGTAACACAAAATATAGAAAATGGCCCGTAAGTTACATGGACATCAAGCAAAATTGTTCACAAGAAATGATGTGGAGAAAATATCATGCTTAATAAAGAAACATATGAGAAAACATGGGAAAGTGATTACAAATCAAATGCTGATATAGCTTACCCTATATTTTTACTTGTTGGTAGTTATATAAAAAGAACAGATGGTAGTGTAATAAAGCAGAAGCAACAGTAAAACGCCGATATATTGTTCATATTGCTAAAGTCTAAGGCTACCCAGAAATGAATATTTTCAAAGTTCTTGCTACGGGAAAAAGAGGTACGAAACAATAGAAGAGGATAATAACAAAGCCTTGTTTTGTTGCTGAAGGATCTACGGGAAAACTATTGAATGTGAACGTTGTATTCGACCAGTGGCCATGCGATATAAATTTGCACATGTGAGCCACCCAGAAATAAAGGCTACTTTTAATCTTTCAATAATTGGTGTAAAACAAAATCCACAAACTTCAATTGAAACATTACAAAAAAGGAAAATAATTGAAGTTAATGTGAGTGAACCAGGAATTGTTTGTGGAAGTAGAATTGTCGGTAAATATACATAATCACCAATCATTCAGAAAATGATGGTTGCATTAATGCCGTCCTTTTATTATAATAGAATAAAATATTTTTCTAAATTTATTTTATATCACCAATCAATATTTTATTTTCTAGAACGAAAATTTTTTAATTTTTACTGCATCATAGTCTTTTGTTATATACTCTTAATCAAAAAAAAATATTACGCTTTTCGAAGTGCATAGTACAAATAAGATAGTCTTTGCGCATCTTCTCCGTATTCTTTGATTAATTATAAAGATTATAATTAGTTTTCCCTCAAATTTGATTACTCAAACTCAGAAGGTCTATAGAATAGTAGATTAGAGACGAGAATTAAAGATGCTTATATTTTACTGCTTGATAGAGTCACCTTTAGTTTTGTTTATAAGGAGTAATTAAATCAAGCAAGCCCATGATTCGCTTTAATTTTGATTTATTCGGGGTTAAGTTTCTTTATTTACTAATTTCATCAACAGAGATAATGACGGCCAATAATAAAAAGTGCAATACTATTTTTGACATCATTGGACATCTTCCTCGTATCTATCTGGCTCAACTGCTCTTCTTCTTTTATATGATATGCATGTAAGCATCTTGTAAAGTGGATGGGCTTGCATGTATTATTTTACTCTTCTGGTTTTAAACTTCTATAATCATTTTTTTATGGATTTTTGTAACCACATCATTCTAAGTAAACAAATCCATGATATTTTTTTACTAAATTTAGTGGTTAATATTGATTTTAAAATTATATTTCTTAAGCAATTTATTTGATACAATCCTTGATACAAACTTTATCAATCCTTTTAACATTCCATTTCTCTGCTATTACCTCTTCGATACCCCTTCTCCTCTCAAGACTTTTCAGTGTAAGAGTCTTTTTTATCCCCATAGCTTGCAAATATGCTCGAATCCTTTGGATATTCCAAGTTTTCAAATATTTCTTGTAAAATTTAGTAACCACCAAATGCTAAGTTATTACATATGGAATCTTTTTCGCTTTAAACTTATATATCAAAGGCAGTTCATTCGAAAGAGATTATTTTTTCCTCTATTTATCGTTTTCTATTCAGGTTATGCCATCGATGATAGTAAAAAATAACTCTATCAGTGATATTCAATTATTTCTTGTCATAAATTTATATATTTGAGTGATCTTTTTGAATCATGTTTTTTTATGTAGTGTCTCAACTTTTAATTCTGCAAATTTATTTTACATAATTTCTTGCGCTGAATCTCTACGGATTTTCTTTGTTTTTAAATTATATTTTCTTGATATCAAAAAGACTATTCATCATACATTTTAATAGTGTTTTCATGTGTAATTATGACTTAACATTCTCTTGCATCTACTCATTAAGTGATAAACAGTTTTGTAAGAAAAATTTTAGCGCGGGCACTTTTATCTATCCTCAAATATTCAATTCATTCATTTATTCAATAAAATTTTGTATCTTCTGCTGTTTTTGTATTTCAAAATTCAAAATATTTTAAGGACTAAGTATCTCAAGCATTGAATTTATGCATATGCTAAAGAGTTTTTGATGTAATTGTCTATTTTTATTTACACAATTAAATCACGGTCTGTTTAGCATTAAGTATTTCTAAATCTATCTCTATAAAAGTATATTATTGTCGAACTAGATTTTCTATCAACTCCAAATGGTCTCATTATCCTTTTCAAGTTAAAGAATAGCAGCTTTTCTATTAGATATTTGGGTTTGTTATTTGTGATCTGTTAAATTGGAATAACATCTTTCATACATTAGTAATCCCTCTATCAATTCAATTCTTTTTTTTTGTAAAATCATTGTTTATTTGCTGGTTTAAGATGTATTTGTTGGCCACTAAAAATTTTTTTATATCATCATCTAAGAAAATTTTAATCTTCCAGGAAGAGCTTAAATAATTCATTGTGTTGTTTATCCGTGAAATAGCGCGTATTGTTAAATATTTTATTTCTTCGTGCATTAATTCTTGTTCTAGATAAATTCTTCACGCTAATGAAAATTCAATTTTTTATATAATCTATAGTTTTTGGTTTTATTTCTTTAAAAATTCCGAGGTATTTGTATATTTACTTTACTTCAATAACCGAAGATATATCTTTACAATTTACGTTATTGTTTGCTGACTTTTCTTTGTTGATTTTTACAATATATTTGTAAAAAATTTTATAGCTTCATAAGGAATTCATTTTAAATTTTCATGGTCATTTGCAATGATTATAAAGTTCATAATAAAGACAAGGTGATTTCTTCTATACGAGCTTTCGTTTACTGGAACATTAACAGATGGATATTTAGGGTTTATTTTTGGACTTAATGGATCCATACATAAAACAAATAATATTAAATATAACATATACTTAGATAATATCTTTAAAAATATTTTTTTGTTATATCTATGTACGTGAGAACTAGTTTCAAATGAGTTAAAGCATATAATTCATCATCAAGTTCTTCAGGTTGAGTTTAATGATAACTTATATTATTTACGTGATCTATTCTTTCAAAGATCATTTTAAATCAAACTAAGTGGCAAAAAGCTCATTGTCATATTGATTTGATACTGCTAATCCTACTGAGCTTGCTCTTTGGCGCTTTTTGCTCTCTTACTTCTGACCATTTATA
This sequence comes from Rhyacophila brunnea, assembly GCF_057557595.1. Classification (NCBI taxonomy): domain Eukaryota; kingdom Metazoa; phylum Arthropoda; class Insecta; order Trichoptera; family Rhyacophilidae; genus Rhyacophila; species Rhyacophila brunnea. Next base: position 436,070 of record NW_028232809.1, on the reverse strand, counting down.
TATCTGCTAAAAGATTTCTCGACTCGATCGAATTTTATAAGATAGTAATGAGTATCTTAGTGGCAAGTTACTGCAAATTCGACATGCAAGTGATGGTTCTAAATTCTAATGCTCTTAAGACATCCTTTTTCGGAATAAGATATGTAATCCCGACGTAGAACCAATTGTCTTCATAGTTGTTCTAATAGAAAATATAAATCACAATTTTATACAAACTCGGGTGGAGACTAGTCATCTTTCTATAATAAAGGTTCTAGATTCCATAACACTCAGCAGCTTTGTAATGAGGAATTTTTGTTTGCAATATCATAAAATTCATTACATGAAACAAAGCATAACCTTTTATATTCTTGATAATTAAACAAGTATACTGTGAATTCAAACTCGATTAGATCATATATCTTAATTTTCGACCAAGTATCTATTTGTTATCCTCCAGATGCTTTTATTTTACGTTTTTGTATTTTACTATACTAGTCTATAGGCTTTCCATCTTGATAGCTCGATTCAGTATTCGTTAATGTCAATCAATAACATTTTACATGTTGATCTAAATGCTTTACATAGATCTTAATTTTTTCATTGTTGATTTTTACCAATTCTTTCATCACCGTAATTTGTTTTGAGGTTTTATGATTCGTTCTGAGTATTAATCTAAGAAACCAATTTTATTTTTACTCTTTGAGTTTTTATATATATATACGCTTATATACATTGTTTATATTAGTAAAACTATATATTTTTTACATTTGTATGTAACGCAATGCTTTTGTTAATCAGTTTTCTTGTTATTTCTTCGTATTTAATTGTGCTTTATGTATTTTTTTGCTATTTCGTACATGTTTTTAGGTGGGTCGTTTATAATTAAGCATTTTATCACTATTTTTATATATATAATTTTGTTGCTGGATTCTGGATTGTTATATTACTGGTTCTTTATAATCCATTATGTTCTGTTTCTTTAGGTTTGCTGAATTGAAGAGCTAAAACTTCTTGCATCACTCAAGATTAGCAGAGTATTATTTTTTTATGGTTATAGGGTCTTTGTCATTTTCTTTTTATTTCATACACATTAAGATTCCGCATCTATTTTTTCCTTCCATTCTTGTCGTTTATATTTTTAAAATATCATTTAATGTTGATAAAGGCTTTAATTAACATTGAAACTTTTGGTGTGGTGTTCTATATTACTTTATCAAACAAATCTCGGTATTTTGTAAAACGCATCAAGATATATAGACTGACCTCTTGAATCCAAAAGTTCTAAAGTAACTTGTGTTTATAAGCGATTAAATTGCAGAGCATCTGCTGTATTATAAGGTTTGTTTTGATGTAGTATTTGTACTTTTTTGTTTGATATATTCGTCACAAGATTAGATTGCAGAGGTTTATCTTTGTCTTAACTTGTCATGGTTTTTCTTTTTTACATATTTTAAAAAAAGCGAATGAATGTTTCTAATATAATAGTACATAAATAGCTGAAATGTGGTAGTACATAAGAATCATGTAGAACAAGACAGATTGATAGAGTTATCTTAATTTTTGTTTTTATAAAGTTGCAACAAAAGTAAACTCATTTCATATAAATATTATACATCGCCAGGCCACATTTTGTTTTTAATTTGAGTTTTTGTCCTCAAACATATTTTGCTTGATTTTCCATGGACAGATTATTTCTATACTCATGGATATCTTCTCCTCTCGCATATTCTAGCTTGCGAAGCGCAATAAATTTATGGCTTTCTTAATTTTTATTTTGCATTTTTGCCATGATCTGATTCGTGACTTTGAGTTTTTGGAGGTATCTTTTATGATACTCTGCAACCCACATCGTCCAAAAAAACATATGAAATTATTAATTATATACAAGAAAGGTTCAAGAGAATGCTTTTGAACTTTTTTATATAAAAAAAAAGCTTGATAACGTTTTCTTAAGTTTTGTTTCTGCAATAAAAAGTGATACTTTGATAAAATCGACCTCTGAAATTATTGATTAGATATTAAATATCATATATTAGGTTTTATAGGTGATGGTATCAATAGAATATTATATAATTTGACGGTTTGATATAGCCATCTTATATTTAATTGGGCTTAAAAGGTGATAAACGAAGCTAATATAATAATATGAGTTTTCATTTTGCTCCATTATAATTCTTTCGGACGAAACTTTTAATCCGTTCACGTTATTTATAAAGCTTCTTACGCATTATCATATTGATTATCTACTTTTTTCTGACTTATAAATATTATTTTTTGGTAACAGTTTTATATTATTAGAAAATTTATAAAACATCTAACTTCATTTTTTGTATTTTGAACCATAAGTATCACAAGTATATTTAGCATAATTCTTTTCTGCTTTTAAACTTATAAATTAGGGATAATTTACTTACTAGTAAGAATATCATATCTAGATAAATTTTTTGATAAACAGGGTTTACCTATATCCTGTAAAATCCATCTATATTCATATAGTAGAGTCTGCATTTTTTATAAAAAAAAAGATCACTGGTTTTTAAAAGCTAATATATAGTAAAATTTCTGTACTATTGCACCTTTTATTTACTATTTTTCCACAATTTTTTCTTGTAAGTTGTTTTTTTATGCAGTTATAAATTTTGTGGTTGTAAAAATATAAATATTCCTGATTTTTATCGGCTGGTTTTATATTACCCATTAATATTTAAGAAATATATATCTCAAATTTTATCTTTTAATTACAACTGTGCGATACCTTATTTTTCTTTTTTTGTTAACACACGTTTATTTTAAACACTAGAAAATTTTTTATTTCTTCTTATGCTAAAAAATTTTTTTCGTCTAATTTGATGATAATTTTGTATGAATAATCGAGATGCCTGGCATTTATAACAAAAAATATTTGATTCTTTTATGTATTAAAGCTTTTTATGTTTCTGCTTATATTTTCGATTTAATTTATGATGATTTTATAAAATCCTTTTTTATTTACACCGGTGTATTTTCGCATGTATTCTATTTAACTAAATTCTGGATCTATAGTGAAGATTTAATATTGGTAATTATTATCTAATTATTCGAAAATGTATGGTTTCTTGAATAAAATATAACAAGCCTAATTACTTCAAAAATTTTGAAATTTTTTTTTAAAATTTCGCCTGTTTTAGGTTGTAGATTTATATGTTCATAAGCTAAGAACTCTTATAATTATCTTCTCGTAGCAAGTCTTTTGTTTCTAGCTCAAAAATGCATATATAATTTTCATTTGTTTTTAAATATATATAAACTTATTTGCAAATGTTTTGAAGCTAAGATTTTTTTATAATTGGTTCTTAATTCTACCATAGTTTCTAAAATTTTGGTGCGTGATTTTAACTTAATGGCAAGCATATATACTTAAAACACATAAAATCTAGCCTATAAACTTTATGTGCTTAAAATATTACAAATATACTTTATACAACAATATTTTTCCAGATCTTATTTTTAAATACCAGAACTATACTTTTGAGACAGTTCCTCTGTTTGATGTTTTCTTTTTGCATTTTATCGTTATATACAGTTTCATGGCGAAATGGATAAATGTGATAGATTTAACAGAAGAAATTTCAATAATATGCACATGGAACAGATAAAACTACGAGAAACTTGATGGGTATATCTATGATAAAAACATTTAAAAGATAAAAAGGTTTTAACTGTAACATTTATATGTGCATAGTTTGACTTTATCCAAGAAGTTTCTCTGTTTAATATAAATATGGGTAATAATTTTGATTAAAATTAATGTAATTATTTACATTAGAAGATATTGGATTTTTTTGTGCACTAAAATTTCATTGTATCAATAGATTGGATGTTTTAAAATTTTTTATAGCCTATTTTCTTCTGTTTGACGTTTAATTATTGTAGATTATAGTTTTATTTATCACATTCTATTTAGGTTCATGCACAGGCGTACGGTGTCGCTTTGATTTTTTATTAGAAATTGCCTCTTTTTTTTATATACTATATATGGATAAATATATTTATTAAGTCGAGTATATGAATAAGCACCGACATTATCTCTGTATATGATAAATATTTTCGAAAAGAGCTTGAAAACTATATTGAAATTAAAATAAAACATCTTTATGATTTCGTTAAATGTGTTAAAAATAGTGGAAATGGCATATTTACATGATTAAGTTAAATTTACATCGGTTATGGCTGATTTATATTCTACAAAATAAATTTTATTTTACACATCATTGCAAATTAGATTTTAAATTTTGGCTTTTCTCTCTCATTTGAATAGTTTCAGTTCCAATTAAACCAAATAATCAACCATTATAAGCACCCATTTTCAGAAATAATCTATTAATTTTGTCGTGATCTATAAATGTTTAAAATTTATAAATCACGCAAAAAATATGTATTTCTAGCTTTAAAGTAAATTTTTTGATAGTTTAAAACATTTTTAAATATATTTGAATAGGCCATAAACTTGCATTTCGCTATGAACATGCATTTAAATCTCGTTAAACTGTAAATAAATCTTATTTTATAGCTAAATCTGTTTATTTACATATATATGATTTTATATCGTGATTATGCATTAATTCTTATATTTGTATACATCTATATAAAATATTTTTTTCAATATGTTTGTCAAAAAGTGTAAAAAAATAAATGTAATATTTCACAATCGCACAAAATTTTGTTTTTAAATCTGATTTATAACCAAAATAATTAAGGAACATACTTTCTTTACTTTACAAAATTCTTTATCATCTGATACATGATGTTTTCTAAATTTTAAACAAAATTTTATTCTTTAATTATTTTGGTTTTAAATCAAATTTGCAAAATAAAAATTTTACACATACCTAATCTCAAGTATATTGCATCAAAAAATATTTATTTTAAGTACCGATGCCTTTAAACCAGTATCTATTGTTGGTCATTAGTTTAAGAGAGTAATATGGTAAGATTATATGAAAAAAATCATGCACACTATATTATCTTATTTCAATTTACATAGTCTTGAGCGTTGATGATTCTTTGAAGAAGACTGTAAATGTATGTTTAAATAGAATATACAGAAAAGTGTAGTCTAGAGCAAAAAAAAGTTTTGTGCATGGAAAAATGAAAGTAAAAAAATATAAATACCATATAAATAAAAATATCTTTTACTTCTGGACTAAGCATATTATCATATTTTCAAACGAGCTTACTTATTTATAAAGTTTAAAAAACACAATTGCCCATAAAATATTTAGTTCTATTTATGCAGTCAAAAAATAAATTTTTTCACGGAAAATTTATTGAAAAATTAAGATTTTTAAACAGGAACGATTATATACTTAATTAAAATTTTTTACAACTTTGAACGCTTAAAAAAAGTATTTTAAATGTAAAAAAACAATCGAAAGCGATATAAATTCAATTCATTTATTGGGTAAAACTACAGCAAAACGAAATAATATAATAGAGACAGTAATTAAGGACAATGAATTAAGTTTGGCTCTCTAAAACAATTAATGGCAGAAAATATGCTTACTGAGGATGTTTGAGCAGATATTTGGAGTGAAGTCACCATATTTATAAAAATCGTATATTATGCTTTACATATGAAAAACGTATTATTTATCAATAGACGTATACTTTTCTTTTTCTGGATATTAAAAAATTTTTACTGCTAAAATATCATAATGAAGAAAATTGATCGGATATTGCATAAATTTTTAAATCAAAAATCAATATAAAATCAGTCAATATAAAAAACAGATCATAATCTTACATTAGTTGATTTTTGGTCTATAAAAGCTCTTGCTGAATCGAATTTTATAAAAATTGGATGTTATTATTTCTATTAACATGCTCTATGACAAATAATAGCACATTGAAGACAATTGATGAATCCTTCATATATGAATGGAAAGAAGATATCTACAAAGTTTTTTACGATTTACACGACGCACAAATTAACGGAGCTTACAAAAATATTGACAAGATTCTCTTATTAATAAAATATCCTATAGATAAATTATCTGGCGTTACTTACTCTGATATCAAACATGCCTTTATAGAACTACACAATAAAAAATTATACGCTTCATCCTTTTCCACAAATGGTATGCCGTCCATAGAAAAATTTTCTAGAATTATCGATATATTGGATTCTTTTCTATCTTATATTGGATGCATTGATGAGAACTCGGAATTTTTTGAATTGAAAAATGTAATTAAAAACCGTTTTGATACTAATAATCCAGATTATTTAGTACTTTTTTCGACTCTTTTTAAGAAGATTTTATCAAAAGAAGATTATATGAAATACATTCCTAAAATTTTCGAAAGTTGCTATTCACCAGAAAAAAAGATAAAATTTCTCAATAATTTTGTATTCTTTAGAGACGATATTTTGGATGATTTTTCATTTGCATTTATTAACAGGATTATAAGCGGCTTTATATTTCAAGAAAATAAAAGAGTAGAAGAAATTATTGACAAATTTATTTCGAATTATTTTGATAAACTCGAGGCTGAATTAAAGAAATGTGAATTTAATTGTCGAATCTATCCTCAATTTTCTGATGAAAAAATAAGCAGCATGTATAAAGCATTCAAGCAATGCAAATCTGCACGCATTTTACATAAAAGGCGGGACTCATATTATTGCAAACATGAGATAATAGATCCAAGAAAATTTTTTGCGGATAAAATATTTCTGGATGTTTTAAAGCCGAATTATGACGAAATAGAAATAGAAAACTATGAATATGTATTTTTTTATGTCAAATCTATAACTTTAAATGGCAACAAAGGTTTACTGAGCGCTTTAGAAAATTTATTTAATAAATATGAACCCACTAAAGAGTGTAGCATCGAAATATTTCGAATTCATGAATTTGATATCAAAAATGTCCAGCAAGTCGATATTATGCATCAAGAAATAAAAAATTCCGAGATTACACATACATCTGAATTGATCCTAACCCAAATAAAAGTTCACCCTGAGCATATTGAACACAATTCGTATTTTTTTTCTAGTATATTGAGTTTGAATTTCATTAATACGCATAACCATTATTATGATGAAGATGAGAATGTCAAATTTGAGCTTAAATTAACCAAAAAGATTTTTTTTAGCGAAAATCATCATCGTACATTGAAATTTAATTTTTGTGAAGAAACTGGGAAGCACAATTTAATAGAATATACTTCATATTTTTTTCTTCCAAATAATAGAAAGATTTTTCCATATACTAGAAATTCGCTCATATCATTAAAAAATGATTTTTGTTATTTTTTAAAAAATATGGATTCAATGTTTAATATCAAGAAATAGGATTTTTGCTTAGATTACAGCCACCATTACCTTAAATACATAAAAGAAAAAAACGTATTATATTTCAAAACAAATTTTCTTCTGTGTGAAACTAACCAAGTAATTCAGAAGATAACAAATTTACTATGCAACTTAACCTTTTTTTGTTTAGACAAGGGCTATAAAGAAGTTATTTTGTCGCTGATTGAATTCAATTCGCATTATAACTTTTTTCAAGGTGTATTGAAAATAGTTTTGATAAATATATTGAGATAGACATGATGAAATACGAAGTGATTGAAGTTTATCAAAAAATAAAGTCAAATCTTTTACGGAAATTTCTAAACTCCTTTGGAGAAGTGGAAACTAAAGGGCAATTTGCAATAAAAGCTCATAATAAGAATAATAACAAAGAAGAGTACACATTTTACTTTGAGCATAAAAGCAACGAGAAATATATTGAATCCATAAAAATATTACTGAATTTGATAAATAAACATTTCGAGACCAAGATAGCAATAGAATCTGGAAACGAAGCAACTTTAAGCGCGTGTAAAAAACTTGTTTTTAGATACTTTTTAAATTCGTTGAATAATAATGATATTAAAAAAGACATATTTTTTTGTTACAATTAATAATGCTTACGATCCGATTTTTCGATTTTCGATGTTTTTGGAAAAGGTTATTTTACTATTACGCCAAAAAGTATCAGAATTTTACTTAGAGAATTCTCTTCAATGCACAACAAACATCAAAGAAAAAGCCTATTTGTATCTTTTTTCATACTTTAACCATGCGGAATCACGTATTTTCATAGAAAAAATAAAACATAATTTTTTTTTGAAACAAATAAAATTATTCTTAAAATCAGATACTGCAAGCTTAAGAAAAATGAATGAAAGTCTAATATACATAAACGAATACATTGCGACTAACCTAGTTCCATTTGTAATGGCGGATATTTATAGGCAGACGAAATTTATAGATTTTTTTTTTCAATTTTTAACAGATTTGTCAAATGAGTTTTTGCAGGAATTATACAAAACAGTGATAGTGTTTCCGAATCATCATGATAAAAATGGAGACAATGTGATTTTTTCTTGCGAAATTAGATCAAATAAAAATAAAATAAATAAGTCGATAATTGATATGAGACGAATATGAAGGAATCAAACATTTTTGAATGTAATTTTGGGTATATTCAACATGAATCCGATAATAAAAGCCACTTTATATCTACAGCTCAAGATAGCTGGAATATGTAGAAAAAAGTTAAATAATACATATATATTTTTAATCATACAACATTAATTACGTGTTCATAAAAAAAATCTTTTGTTTGTTTTTGTTAAAAATGATGTGAAAAGAGAATCGACGTTTTTATAATGCTTTACAGAAAAAATTTATAAAATATACAGCTGATAGAAATCGAATAAAATTATTGAACTTCTTAAGTAAAATCATGTTTCACATTGGTCAAATTAATTTTTCAATATTATTAGAATCTTTCTAAATCACACCGATCGTTAGTAAATAAGATTTTCGATAAATCAAAATGTTGTGCAAATTTCTGTATAATAAACGAATTCCGTATACAAATTAAATAGTTAAATCAAATATTATTTATATAGTTTACGATTTTTTGTAGGTTATAAAGATTTTAAAAAATATCAATATAGAACTGTACAAAATAGTGTTCGATTTATCATAATAACAAAAAATTTAACAAAGTTTTTATGCTGGAACGTAAGTAAACAGATAAATCAGCGCTAAAAGAGATACATCTTATAACAAAAATAAAATATTATTTCATGATTAAGAATAATCTTTTACTGCGATTTTCTGTATAAAGCAATGGAATAGATTAAGATAAAGGTTTACATAAAGCTATCGTTGTTCTAATTCTAACTACTTAAGAAATGCTAGACTAGACATTTTGTTAGGCATAAATTTAGTTAATTATAGCATAAACGGCTTGGTTTTGTGTCGTATCTACTTTTGCTGACAATATTTCTTTATTTTATGAAAATAATTGTGTTTTTTTGATACTAATATATAAGTTTTCACACCACAAAAATACATATAAAATTGCAAGAATGACAAATATTACCTAATGGATATTATCCGGTCGTTCTATTGTTTCTAGATATACTTGTTTTCATACAATAATGTTGTTAAAATGTAATTGGTAGAGCTGACATTTTCGTTAATATTTTTACTCATTACCATCAATTCTAGAATACATTTTTATTTTAGCACGTATGTGCCTATTTTATTATATTTTATAGCGAAAAACTTGGTTTTAGATGTCTTAAGGCAACATAGCTATATTTAATATGGAATTTATATTTTAAAGGCGTCATTTCGATTAATAATCGCAAAAAATATGTTTAATTTTGGTTTATCACAATTATTATCGAACAGTTTATGTTTAAAGTCGTTATTTCAAACCTCATTAATACTATATATCATCTTTTCATTTGTCATATCTATATCTGTATCCTTTCTTCCTGTTAAAATAGCAGTTATGTGGTCATTCCTAAGAAAATAGTTATATAAATGCCTTAACTTGATAGATATCACTGGTTATTTTCTATAATTCTTGTGGAATTTGTAACCCCCCCCCCCATTCAATATTATTACAATACTAACTTTCTCGCTATAAATTTATTGATCAAAAAATTTCGATTTATATAAAAAACATCATAATATTTTTCACTTTCTTCTAAAGTTATGTTATAGGTTGTATTGACATCACTTCTATTATTTTTATACAATTAGTATTCTTGTCTGAAATGTAATATCCGGATATTTTTTTTGTCTAGGATATATGTTGGCTATATGTATTCGCATTTTATTTCGGTAAATAATTTTTTCATATTTCTTGCTCTGATTGTCTATGGATTTTCTTTGTTGCTTTGAAAAAAACTTTCTTGCTTTTAAAGCATATTTATATTAGTCACCTATGTTTTGTTGTTTTAATTATATAAACCCAATAAAAACGGCCAATTAATTATAATTTTTTCATTATGGGGTGTTTTTCTTTATATCGATTTTATCTATTGAGACATAAAAAGCCCATTTAAAAGATCACTCAACTCTTTGATGCATCATATAACACTTTCCCCTGATCATTCTTCATCAACTGCTCTTCTTCTCTCAAATGAGATGAGTTCAAGTGTCTTGCGGATTGTGAGAGCTTTCATGTACGCTTCTACTTTTATAGGATTTTTAACTCCTTAACATGATTTTTATGTTATTTTGTAACCGGCTCATCCCAAGTCATTACATATAGTATTATTCTTGTTTTACATTTGTAAATTAGACCATTTTAATTCGGCAAGACATATATATATTAGAAAACCAGTTTTAATTTTATACGTTTCTAATATCATATTCTGTTTAGCTATTCTTTTTTGTTTCAATGTATGAAAATATATGATGATTAACATATTCTAGTTATTTTAATTTAAATAGTTTGTTTTAGATCAAATTTAATGATCCGAAGAACTGAGATTTTTAATAATATATAAACTTAATTTTTGATTTTATATTTATTTATCTGGGAATTTTTTTATTTCTACAGCAAAAAAAAAAGATATAATGAGACTCTTTTTTACAAAATTTCATTCATATATTTATGCTTTAAGTTTCCAATTTTTGTGTTTTTTTGTCTATTTAGCACATTATTGCAATACTTTGCTTTTTTCACATGTATTATTGTATTAGAATATGCGTATTTGCTCAAGATATAAATTTAAATAACTTTTTTGTATTGTTCACCGTCTTGCCGTTTAGTATTTTTCATCAAATTTTTTATATTGTTATTAATGGCTTTATTTCTCTGCAAAACGGATAAAAAACTTTAGAAATATTTTTATTTCATGATCAGATATTAATTTAATCAGATAAAAATTATTTTTAGTTGCAAAAATCAGAATCAACATACAAATTTATATTTCTTTCTTTATTTATTTATGCCTTTTCATAGTTATAATTAGATATTTTTCTCTTTTAATAAATAAGTCTTATAAATTAAGATTATATAGCATAATAATGTTGAATAGTGATCTTCGGCTGGATTTAAAATATCCTTTATAAATTATTGATTATGAAATATCTTTTAATTGAATATATAATCCTAGCACTAAATTTTGTGAACTTTATAAAATAAATGGTGTATAAGTTATGACTCACTATAAGAATGCAAACATAACAGATCTTAGTTTTATGTGCGCCTTTCTTGGTTTAAATTTATAGAACAAAATTTTAATCATCTTAAAATGTAAAGTGAATTTTGATTATGGCACGTTTTCATTTTGAAAAGAAAGTTGTGATAATATTACATATTGTCTTAATCAGTATGATAAGTGTTAATATTCAATTTGCAAATAAAATCCAAAAAATAATATTACATTTTTTACTTATTATTAATTTATATTTATGAAATCATTATCATTAAAAGGTTGTTTTGAAAATAATGAATACCATTAAAGCATTCAAATAACATTTTATATTTGGGCTTTTTTCTATTTATGTTCTATATTCTTCTAAACTATTAAGTTAGTAGATTTGGATTTATTCTTTGTTTATTTTGTAAAAATTACTTATTTGGGGATCCTAAGAAAAATTGCGATTTTGTTGAATTATAGTTTAAAGTATATTTTATTGATCGACTTCAATCATGGAAGGTACCTGAAGAAACTAGATGTCACGAACCAGGTTGAGGCATATATTCAAACCTTGGGATTGAGAAAAACCCTTGAATTAATAAGTCTCGAAAGAAGGAGGGGTATTCAAGAAGACTTTGGAGACGAATGAATAGCCTAAAGATTAAATAGGCTAGGCGCATAGAGTATCAAGCAAGCTGTGCCTGAGAACAAAAACTAAAATTACGACTATAAATATGGCCCATATATAAAAAATATGTTGATCGACTTCAAAATTTTTACTATGAACATTATATTGTGCATAAATATAATTCTGTCCAAATATTTAGTTTATAAAAATCATGCGTATTTTTTTACAGTACTTAGATCCGAATATGTCTGTGATATTAGTTTATCTGTTCTAGTCTGGTTAGCTAATTAATTGATTTAAATATTTAATTATATTCGTATTTGGAATATTCAAGAGCATAAATACGCAGATATGCAAAAAGTTCTTAAATTCTATTGTTTTTTGTTCAATTTATTCAATGCGTAATTTTCATAGTTTCGAAAATTTTAAGATACGAATTATACTGCGCATATCTATATGGTTTTCGTACGGTAAAATCTATAGAAAATCGGATACAAATTGCAGTGAAGATCAAGATATTTGTCAATATTTATATTATTCAATATTATATCAACACTTGAACTCATTATTTTTATGAATGATCAGTTAACTCAACGAAGGACTATCCCGTCGTTATAAATCATTGACCCTTTCCTAATGTTTTGCAACACTGTAGATTTTTCAAATAATAATGCGTATTTCGATTATAAATTTCTTAATTTTTTGATATCTATAAAATTAATCATTATTTTAAACACTAAAAACATCTAATAAAGATTTTTACCGAGAAATTGAATAAAATATTTTTAAAATATGCAAAATTTATGTTTTGTCAAAGATATCTTAGGTAGGAGTCTCAGATAAAAACTAAATAGAGAAATAAAAATCTTTCTATTTTATTTTTATAAGCTCATCCGGGAGGCGTATTTTATGAACATAATTTACTAGCAATCAACGTACTCCATTCGATCATATCTCTGGCTAAGATATAATGTCTTCCTTTTATATAAATTATTAAAAATATAGTTTATCAATTTAAAATTCACATTTTAATTTATTATTAGATAAACACATAGTATGTGCGAGACCTTATATGCATCATTATCCCTTAAAAAAAGGCTTAGTATTTTTTTGCCAAATAAATAATAATTTTTAAGAAGTGAATCAACAAATAGCGTCTTAATAAAATCGTCAGTTAACTTTTTACAAAAAATGTCAACAGATTGGAAATAATGCACAAATAGAATTTTAAATAACAAACATGTGTAATTGTAAGTATCAAAAAAGTAAATTATGAACTTGATACACATAAAAGTGTTAAAACATGATTTAATATATACATTTTCGATTTACATAAATTTACTAATATATAAATAAAAATCTATTCTCTACAAATTAATCTTAAGTGATTCTGGTAATTATTAATCTGTTATCTATAGAAAGAAAAGCATAAATGTTACTTTATCGAATGTAAATATATATACACTAATCTTGAAACTTCAATATACAATTTTTGAAAATTTGATGTTAATCTTGATAATAATATGATTAACAGACCATATACTTGAACTTAGCAAGTGTTAATATAGAGATTAGCTCATTTGTTGTCAGAAATTATTTTTTTTAGAAGAAAGGTTGTCAATTTTTTTTCTCTCTTAATTCATACAGTGAATATGGAAAAAAATAGATTAACAGAGCAATTACTTGAACTTAGTAAGTGTTAATATAGAGAATAGCATATTTGTTGTCATAAATTATTTTTTTAGAAGAAAGGTTGTCAATAATTTTAAGTACTTAATTCTTACAGTGAATATGGCAAAGAAAACACCGATCAAGGCATTTTATATTCTCTTTATATATAAATTAGAAGCAAAACCACTAATATGATAAAAATAATTTGCGTGTAAATTTTTGTGTAAACTTTATAGGTGGCTTGTTTTTATGTTAAAAAGAAAGCTTATCTATTTTTGTTTACTTGATAGACTTTATTTATATATAATTATCAAAAAGCCTTATAATAGTTATTTCTAATACATTTATGGCTTAATTTTACACGCAAAATATTTAATACCCTATTTATTAGTTTTATAATTTGATTAATATCTGCTGGCTAAAAAAGGTTAATTTAAATTAGATTTTCTGATTTCATTTTTCTTTCGTAATCAAAAGTTTGAATTTTAGAATAATTATTAGAAAAAAAATATGACATAAACTGTTTCTAACATGATTGATATTATTTATATGTATAAAATCTGGAATGGATGTCTACTTTACCACTTGAAATCTCGCGAACTCCAATATAAATATATAATTTTTAACTTTAGTCTATTATTATAAATTGATAAAATAATATTTAAATTCTCTAAATACTTATTTGATTCTTCTCCTTACCAGATTAGGCATACACCTTTATAAATATGGAATTTCTTTAATACTGTATTGCTATTGGTTGGATTTGCTTCAGAAAGCGTAGAAATTAAATTATTAAACTTATTTATATTTTTAATATTTTTATCCCCATCATGGCAGGAATCTTATTTCAATCATGACAGCCAACAACCATTATTGTTTTAGTCTTTTTCTATGCTGAATGGTATCATTATATCGGTTCTGTTCTTTAGATTGTATCCTCGACACTGTCTTGCTGATAATTTCAGATTCAACACTTTGATTTGGTAATTAACTATCTATTATGATCAAATGAAAATTTTATCAAATAATATTCCTAGCGTTGTTTTCTTGTGTTAATATATTTTTCTCATTCTTTATAAAGGTATTACATATACATACTTCGAAGTAACAATCTTTTTTTTTCCTGGGGAAAAAATGTATATTTTCATGCATTAAGCTAGATTATAAAAAATTATAGTTCTAATAAAATTTGGTAAATAATAGTCAAAAGGGTCTTACCTGTTTGTTTTTGACAATTTAAATGCGGCAAGTACTAAGATACTTTATATGACAAACATTTAATATCAAAAATGTATTGTTTTCTTAATTTTAGGGCTATGACAGTAATTTCGATTATTTTATATTTCTTCTAACTAATTTGACGTTTATTATAATGAATATCTAGCGACTTGATAATAATAGATTCTATATTATATTTCACATGTTATCAGTTGATTCTTTTTTATCTAAATGACTTAGAACACTTTTTGGATTTTATAGATGAAATCTTGTTTTAACATGAAGAAAGATTAATTTGACTAAGGCATTATAAAAATTGAAAAAAATATCAATTTTGTTTTTTTTTAAACAAGAATCTTATTAGATCGTTCTTTTTTTTAGAAAGCCTATAGTCATCTATTACATCTTCTCGCTTTATATACGTTTTTGAAATGCTAACCTTCTTAATTAATATAAAGATTTATCTATAAATATTTTCAAGGTGTTTTGAGTATTTATTATATATGAAAAGTAAAAAATAATCCGTTTTTTTTCTTGATTCGCTTAGTGGAATGTTTGAAAAAATATTCAAATAATTAATTATAATTAAAAGCATTTTTTTTTAAATTTATAATCAGTTTCCGTTTTTCAAATTTTTTCTTAAGCATATTTGATATCTTTGAATATGTCTACTAAATTTTGGACCAAAAAAATTCACATTTTTTACTTCTTGTTTGAAAGCAAAACTCTTGACAAATTATCATACTTGAAAATAAATTTTTAAATTCTAATGTTTATACTTGCAATCTAAAACAACAAGAACATATAATTATTTTCTAACAATTTATTTTGTCAATATCTGCATTAAAATATATAGGACTTCGAAAAACGAAAAAATCTATTGGTTTGAATTTTTTATTAATTTTTTTCTATAGGTGTAATAAACTACTAATTAAGCTAACATTTTCTCGTTTTATATGCAAAAAAATTTGATTTTTTTTATAAATGACTTTACTAAGAATAAAATAATCGGTTTTCTTCGTTTTGCATATAGTTTAAAAAAATCTAACGCCTAGAGCTAGATATTACTAAAAAATTGGAAATCTATTATATAAAAACCAAAAATTTGAATCACTAAAAAAATTGATTTTAAGAACTGAATGTTATTTCTTGGATAAAAATGCCCATTTATTTTTAAATGTATCTTGCATTATTTCTTTTTCCTTAAATACATATTTTTTTACAACCATGCATGTATATCAAAAAAAACTAATGTTACAATAATTAAAGCACTAATTTTTCATAAATTGTCCAATATAATGTGTAAAATATCAATAAGAAATGAATGATTTTTTCTTAATTTAAGAGTATTTATGTATTAAATCATCGGCGTGCACACTAAAAAAATATATTATTTAAAATGATCTAAATGGAGAATATACAAGCACAAAATTTGATTCTATGATAGTATATATTTTTTATTCATACTTACTGCATTAGTTTTTAAAGAATTTAGGAAACAAATTCAACAATAAAGGTAGTGAATATATGCCAATTCTATTGATTATTTTATTTTTTTAATGTAGAAACGCACATTCGTATTGACAAATGAAAATAATAAAAGGTTCAAAACTAATAGAACAACATATAAATTGGCTCAGACAGTAATAAAAATTCTTTACCATCTAAGTTTTATCGGTATAAATGATTATTTACAAAGATAAGAGAAAATCTGGCTATATCATGACAGTCAATTTAAAAGATTATTACAAGTTGAAATAATATTTATTTATGTTTGTGTCATAATCCCACATATAAATTTTTTTGCAAAAGTCTAAAAATTACGAAATATGGAATAAAAAATGGAAACAAATACGCAAGTCTTTCACAATTTTATACGAATATAAGAATTTTTATTGAGTAAAAACATCATTATGCTTTAATATATCGTAACTAAACCAGGTTCGATAACAATTTTTATATGCACAAAGTATAAAATATGATATTTATATTATATAATTAAAAACTTATGATATAAGTCTTCTGAAAAAAGGATTTTCGATGTATATTTAGCAGTGATATATATTAATAAAGTTATTTATAAGGTTTGCAACCAGAATTGTTTTACAAAATCAATTTGAAAAATATAATATCAAACCACATGAAAACCCATTAAGTAAATTTATCTAATTAATAATGAAAATATAGAAAATATGATATATTAATTTGGTTAATTGCAAAAGAAAAATATTAAAGTTAGCTATTCATCTCTAGAGAATTTCTGATCTGATGAAATTAATGCATAGAAAAAGAAAAACTGTATGAATATTCCAAGAATATAAACCTCACATTTAATTTTTATTACGTTTATAATGTATTCATTAACTTTGCTTCAATAAATCATTTATATTTACTTTTTTATATTAAAATTACATTAATAATATTTTCGATATAAGTCATAATTTTTATATAAACTGTTAGGATCTAGTACATTGCAATATATAATTATATTTGTGACAATTTCATATCTTTTTTTCTATACATAGAATGAAGTGTTAACAGAATCAATCAGAGATACAAAAAAGAGCACATAATCACAATACAAATAGAGATATATACTAAATTATCTGAATGAAGTCATCGCATGAAATAATATTTTAATTTAGAATAGAAGAAATATCCATAAGAGTATATATTCAAGTGTCAGCTTTATCAACACATGGGAAATCGTTTACTTTTTTACTTAGAAAAAATCTATACTTACAATTCCAAAGATACCTATAAATATTTATACAGTGTTTAACAAATTTACTTTAGAAAAAATTGCGACGGGGATATTTAAAAAACTAGACGGGTTATTATGCTACCATATATTCTATATATAATTACAAAATATGAAAATACTAATCAAAATTTATAAAAGTGCAAACATTTATTAAAAATATATATATATGCTTAAATTTCATTTAATGACTTGGGATGGAGTATTTACAAAATTTCACGAAAATATGTTACGATGTTAATGATCCCGGACGAATTAGAAGCATGTATGTAAGATTTCACACTCCGCAAGACACTTGAACTCGTCTCATTTGAGAGAATAAGAGCAGACCATGAATATAGATTAGGATATGGTGTCAAAAGATGCATCAAGGAGTTTTCAATATTCCAAATGAGCTGACCACGTCATAATAGATAAAATTGATAAAAAGGAAGTTAACCCATAAATAAAAAATTATTTTCAATATCCAATAAAAAAAAGGAGTGTTTAGAAAGCATTAAATGTATCAATCGTTTGCGATTTTTATAATCTACCAAAAGAATTCAATATATGTATTGAAAGAAACATTATATACACCGTTTAAAATATTATAAATTTAGTGCATGGTTTATATTTTAAATTAAATGGTTCTATTGTAAATTGTTTATCACTAAAAATCAATAAATACCAGATTTGCAAACAAAACCTTTGAAAAGTATATAAGCTCTATTTATTACCTTTACATTTAATTTTAAGCATAAATGGCAATATTTGACAGATAAATTTATGATCAACTTAAAATACACATAACTAAATCATTTTACGCAAATTCAAAATAGTTCATTTTTTTGGATTTAATCTATTAAAATTTATTGTTAATTTTTTTTATAAACATTAAGATAAAAAGAAACTAGTAAATATTGTACACCTAATGCTTTTTAAAACCAACTTTAAGTATAGAAAAACACAATTAATAATAAATTTTTACGTACTTTGTATAATATTAACAAACTCGCACCATATAAGTATGTTAATCTAATCATTTTTATTTTAAAAATCCAGAAGAAAAACAATAAGGTGAAGATATATTAGGATATAATATATATTATTATTTATAACTATAAAAAATAAGCTTTTCTACTTTTTCTTTTATAATCATGTATAGAATTATGCGCAATGAAATTATAGTGATTTTGTTTTTTAAAATAACAAGTTATACGTAGATTTTATTTTCTTGTTTTGTTTCTTAAATAATATTGTTAACTTTTGCATCCATATCTCACGTGAGTATAGAGAAAATTTGTTTACTTTTGTTTCAAAGGTGTGAATTTTGTAAATATAAATCATTAAATCCAAAAAAGACCAAAAAATTCACGTACAATTACTGAAAAAATAAATATACAGAGTGAAAGATTTCTTGTGTAGCATTTTAAGTACTAAATTGCCAGTAAAAATAAGTATTTCATAAACTCTCGTGAATTATCATTTAATGACATTTCATAAATATAGATTGTGATAATATGGTGTATTGTGATAATCTGACTCTTCGATCGGACATTCGTCTAGAAACAACAAATAACGTAAATAGTGCCCGATTTGCATGCATGCGAAATCAAAATAAATATAATTTCTAAAACACCAAAAAAATTATATATATGAGAAAAACGAAATTATAAATGGTAAGTCTACCAGTGTTCCTTGTATCTCTTGCGCATAGAGAAATTTAACCTAAAATTTTTTTAATTTAAGATCTATGTCAAATGATCATGCCGCTCAAATATCAACAATAAATATTTATATGCGTCAAAAATTTCGATTACTAATCAAGTTAAACGTATCTGATATATTTTTGATGTAAAAGATTATAATATTGCTTACTTGAGATTAGATTCCTAAATAAATGATATAATATAGATTTAGTGAAAAAACGAATAAAATCGGTTTAAATGATACACCTATGTATTATGTTTTAAACATTGGATGCTTTAAATTAATTTTACATAGATAATTATTTCGCATTAATAGTAAAGCATATTGTCAATTAAACTTAGAAGACCCAAGCTTCAATTATAAAGCAGCTTATAATAATTAATTAAATACGTCTACAGAAAAAAAAATTCTCATAAAGGTTTAAAAAGCAATAACAAGCATAACGTTGCCTTAAAAGTTGATAGGGCGAATATTTTTTTTTCAAATAAGTATTTATTATATAAAATATTTATACTTTTATTAAAAATCATTGATTTTATATCTAAATTTTATAATATAAAAAAATGCTAGAATCACGAACAGAAATATATGTATTTAATTTTAACCGGTTAAAAGAAGCTCTTCCTAAATTTTTCGTGTTTCGGATAGATAATTTTATTTTATTTGTCGCTGATAAATCTTGATATATTCTAGAGTAGCATAACATAGCTATATACATATAAAAAATTAATATATTCAAATAAAATATTTTTTGTCTTAGAACAAACAATTAAATTAGACCCTTTAATTTATAGGTTGCGACAATTTATAAATATAAGTTTAATAGTAATAAATAAAAAAAATGTACGTTAAACCGCAGTGATTTCAGTAATTAATGTGTTATATAAAAAATCATATTTGCATGCTTTTATGTCGATTTTAAAGATGTCATTGTGAATAAATTTTTCATGATGAAACAGAATTCGATTTCCAAAAGCATTTAAAATTCGAAAGTAAATTATTTTAGTTTTATTTATATAGGAAACAAAAGCAAAACTATTCAATAGTCGTTATGTAAAGAATGAATTTTTATAAGAAATTAAGACATAATTTACCAAAATATTGGGACACACACAGACATTCACTTGCTGTCTATGCGTAACTATATCATACTTAGGCACTAAATGGACAATTTCATAAAAGTCAAATTTTTATTAAACATAAAAACCAAAAAAATTTCAATCATAACTATCTAAGGCTATTTGACATCCGGTACTATTTTGATATTTGTTTTATGGATACAAAAATAGGTACAGATCTTTATTAAATCATATTTACATGCTTAATATCTCTTTATCATTCATATGGATCTGTTTAATGGTTTTCGATGGTATATTTTACATAAAATACTAACAAAAATCATGATGTGCATTAAGAAAAATAAGTATTATGAATGAAATAAAATCATTCGTAATAAAACAATATTAGCACCGAAGCAATTTGTATTCTTATAAAATTATAATAAAATAAAATAAAAATACAGTTTCATCAATGCATAGTTAAAAATTTGATTCTTTCTTATATTTTATCAGACATTATATCTTATTTCATATAAATCATTGAATATTCTGCTTCTGCATAATATTTAAAAATCTTTAAGATTTTTATTATATATCATTATTAAAACAAGATATTAAGCCTTTCAAGATTATGGCACTAAATTTTCTAAACATGTACTACAATCAGCACACATTGACAAAATTTATTGTGTTTTAACATTAAAAATGTATTTTCATATAAGAATTTGCACTAAAAATCATATGATATTTCATTGAGGTTAAGTAATTGTTTTTTATGGTTCCATTATCTGATTATTGTTTTTTAAATTGTTAATATACATAGTTTGTGTTATAGCCATATCTTTTTTGAGCATGTGATGTTCATTTAATATATTTCGATTTTTAAACATATTCAGAATCAATAAATTTCACGTAAACTTGCACCTTTATAAGCATTTATTTCTTATTATACAATTAATTATAATATAAATCTTAAATTTTTATAAAAACCATAAAAACATTTGATTAAACATGAAATCTAGAAATCCTAATACCTTTGATGATTTTATCTCCAAAACATCTGAATAGATGGCAATGGTAAGAAATTATCAACAGATTTCAGACCGTAAATGTTCGATTTTAATCTTATTACAATATAAATTTCAAAGGGCTTGATCTGAAGTTTATTTTCTTTATAATAGATGCTAATCTTTTGGAATCTAAATATATCAAACCTAATTCCTTTGAATTAAATATTTCATTATTTCTGATTGAACATATTTGTTTATTTAAATAAATATAAACTATATTTCTATTTATTGTGTTTAAATGTTTTAATTTTTGCAATTTTACCGATCTAAGCAACCTTAAATTTTTAAATGTCTTGTGATTTGCTAAATAAATAATATGAAAAATTACAATATACGGCAAATATAATTTTTTTATATCCCGCGGTTTATATTATGATCTTCTTACGTTAAATAAAACAAAATCAATAATTATCTTTAAATTGGGAAATCCACAGATGGATATTTACTTTCAATTTAATATTTCATTGTTATATAATGAAAAGCTTCACGAATACTGCAATTAATGATATTTTTTGTAATCTGACGCATAAAGATCAAAATAAAGAAATTTATATTTTTTATTCACGCTATAATGATTTACAACGATACAAATAGTGCACCGAAACAAAATATAAAGGTTTTTAATTTGATAAGATTAAAAACATTTATTTTATAAACAGTTTCCTTAGTTTTCATATTTTTTTAATGGGATTTGCTATTTGATTTTTATATGATTAAATTTGTTTTTTAGCTCTTTATAGTAGTTCAAGCAGACCTATAGACTACTCTATAGGAATAGTTTGACCTAA
This sequence comes from Rhyacophila brunnea, assembly GCF_057557595.1. Lineage (NCBI taxonomy): Eukaryota > Metazoa > Arthropoda > Insecta > Trichoptera > Rhyacophilidae > Rhyacophila > Rhyacophila brunnea. The sequence continues at coordinate 413,721 of NW_028232809.1, read as the reverse complement.
TATTCTAACTACTTTATCATATTTACAATCTTCCCCAGATACGTCTTCTCCTCTTAGAACTGATCAGTTAAAACGCATTTCTCAAGAATATTGTTTGTGCGTGAGTTTTCGCTTCGGTTGGCATTTATCAATTTAATAAATTTAAATATATAAAATCGCACATCAAACTTCAAAATTATAATCTTACTCTTCTTCAGATATCATAAAGACGACAATTAACCTAGATTTAATGTAAAGTATAACTTTGAAGATTTGATATGTGATATAACAGGTGTTCTATGGAAATATAAACACTTGCGACTGGCTGTGCCTATATTCCAAAAAAAAGAATCGTCATGCATTGATGCGTCAAGAAGTATGAATTTGCAGATAAAAGAAGCTGGATTTGTTCGTATAAAAATTAGTAATGTCAACACAAGAAGTCAAAACCCATAAACACTAGGTTTATGTAAAAAACTTAAATATACACGTATGTGTGCTAAAATTCAAGGTAGATGGTGTAGAGTATATGTTTTTGGAAAACAAAATAACATGGTTGAAAAATTGACTATAGATCCATCTATAATTCTACATGTTCCAGAGATTAAAGTATTATGAAAAACCAAATCATATTTTATAGACATTAAATTTATGACTATATCACCATGAAGAAATCAAATTTGAATCTGTTAGATAAAAATTGAAATGAATGTAAACACGGGTTAAAACAAATACAAAGTAAAAACGTATTATTATAAGTAATTAGATGGAATAAAACAGTGGTGAGTAGTTTTGAAGAATGTTTGTACTTTAGAGTCTCTATTTACAAAGATCACATGAGGCATATTATACCGATTGATTTTTCTGCTTATTTATTTTAAAATATGATACGCAATTCAATTTTAATAGGCCTAAAATTATCTCCTATGGGTGTTTCAATCTTTCTAGTTAAGTCCATTTACATAGATTCATGCTTAAAATGCTAAATTACAAATTTTTGATTGAACTAAGGAATACTGATTAAGATGTATATGTAAATCTCAAATCCAGATAATACAACAATAATCAACTTCATTATAAACTATAGGGTGTTATTTTTGCAATGGATAAAACATATATTGGCTGAAATTATTTCGTTTCACCACTAGCCATCAAATATTAACTCTTAACGCGCTTGAAGCAATCCTCGCAAGTAATATTTAGTTTGAATTATATGGATATAAAGGCCGATAATTAATCACATACATATGTTGAAGCGTTCAAATGTGGTATACGAGATTTCTTTTGATCCCACAATTTTTGATTCTTGGTAAAATAAGGGATTTCGAATTAGAGGGATACCAAAAATGTATTAAAAGTGACTTAAGTCATTATAGAGAGTACTAAAATAAGAGATTTCGAATTAGAGGGTTACTAAAAATGTATTAAAAGTGATTTAAGTAATTATAGAGATTCCTAAAATTAGAATACAAAGACTTAAGAGAAGCTAGAAAAATAAAGTCAAATATATTTAAAATATAAGTATATTATGCATTATTTATTCAATATGTACAAACTTTCCACTAATAATTAAATCAGTTTTTAAATTATAGTCGAAAAATTTGATAAACATGCAAAATCATTGCATAAAAGTTTTAAGAACGATAATTTTGGCCTCAAAACAAGTTAGTTTTATATATTCTGACCATCCCTTATACAGCTAAACGATTCATAACTAATATAAAGCAGTCAGAACCAAGAAAAAACGCATAGAATATCCATATTAGCAAAGCCAACACCACCATTTTTATAATAAATATAAAGAGAAAATTCATAGTTAAAGAAATTTGTTTGAAAACTTGTATAGAACTCAAATATGTATAGAAATTGACATACTTTTGAATGTATATATACGAGGTTCTATAGAATAAGCTTTTTTAGATATTAACAAAAAAAAGCATGAAAAAACATTAAAGTAATATTTATGAAAAGTATCTACTTTCTATATTTCTAATTTGAGGTCAACAGAAGACACTTAAAGCATAGTAAAAATAAACTCGAACACAATGAACCTTTGTAAATATAATTTATAAATTATAGCCAAAATGGAATAAAAAACCCAATATAATTGAGTAAATATTTAAGAAAGCCACAATATTTACATAATAAAAAGTCTCAATATTTTAACCGTTTAATTTGTTTTAAAGCTCTGGATAACACTAAATAAGTAATACCTTTACAAATAAAAATACCAAATTCCACATATACGATTATATTAGAAGTTTATGGATTAAAATACTAAAAATTGTACTGGTTAATTTTTGATTAGCGTGTCCCAACAAAAAAAACACTGGTAGCATTAACTAAGATATTTTTATATGTATATATTCTGTTTACAAATCTTGAAAACTAACTTAGAATAAAAAAAAATTCAACAAAAAACGCAAAATGATATAGATAAAGTAAATACTATATAATAAGTAAATGTATGAAAAAAAGGTTTTCTGATAAAGCAATTAATTATTTCGATTGACGTAAAATTCGATTTTTGATTTCAAAAAAAAGAGCATATATGAAAAGATTAACATCAATATTTTTGGACAATTTAAATATAAGCAGATATTTAAAATTACATATAACATACTTTATAAGAACATCATTGCCGGTTCTAATAATCAGTATATTTGATTTCACCAGTGTTTCTGTATAGTTTTGATATACTAGGTAAAACTATATCATAACTCCAAGCAGAATTAATCCAAGTTAGAAAACATAAAAAAAATCATTATGTTTACAATTATTTACTTTTTCAATACATTTACAAAGTAAAACCAATAATAAAACTTGATATTTGTAGAAGCTGCAGATTTACAGAAACAGAAGATATGAATAAAAGTTTTAAACAAGCACCAATAATTATATAAACTGTATTTAACATGTTTATGTTGGCCAACAAGATATTTTTAAAAACTCAAACATATAAAAATATTTCAAATAGGTCAGAAAACCAGCAACAAATATCAAATATATGATGTTACTAAGACGGTGATCATATTTTTGTTATTTATATACAAAAGCAACATAAAATATGAATTAATTTACTATTAAATTACTAAATTATAGTCGAAGAATAATATCACTTAAAACACAGGAGCAGGATGTAATAAATTGGTTAATAAATTAAGAAGAATATTCACCTAAAAAAATCCCCATCCACAAACTTATAATAAATAAGGCAACTGGGATGTGGATCAAAAAAATAAGATAAATACGTTAAATTTTATAGATGAATATATAAATAATTAATGGTGAATTTGTGTTTTGCTCATAATATCACAAATGCCAAAAATTAAAATAATTGCAAAAAACAATGACCCGGACGCAAGAAACACATAAAAAAATGAATTTATGCTATATACATATAAAGATGACATTTTAAAAACGAGTACTTCTATTTTATAACGATTAAAAAATATATCTAAAACTCTATGGTTTAATGAAGTGTTACACCTGATAGAATAAACATATTTAAATACCCCAAAAAAAATAAAAAATACACCTAGATAAGTTCTTTTTTTTAGGTCCTATTATATAATGGGATTAATAGTATTTCTTCAATGCAATCAATCCTTTAAATCAGTCGAACATCAGTTACTAGATTCATAACAAAGTTTCATAAAAATATATAAGAAGGCAAAAATAAAAGAACTATGTGAGTTTTTAAATCTATTTATGTATTTCATTGTATGAAAACATAAGTAATTTGATTAAATTTTTTTTAAAAGATATGGATAATTAACTTGCGGAGAGCAAAGTGAAATAAATGATAAAGAATGTCGAAAAGCATTCATTTTTCATGTTTTATATACAATCAGACGTTAAAAAATGCAATTGCATGTGATAATTGAATAATATTTTTTATAATTTTAAAATAGACGCAGAATAAAATTATTATTTTTGTAAAGTATGAACTGCTAGCGCCTGTATTTTTCTACAATATATGACCAATTTGATTTGAATTATGGTATTGTGCGTAATTATGAAGAAATAAGATCACAAACGATTCAGATTTTTTTTAAATTTTAAATTCGTTGATTTCATGAATGTAAACTATGAAAAAATCATTTTTTATTTCGATAAATTTCAAATAAAGATTTGTAGTATTTTAAAACAGTAAAATGATCCAGTTTATTATGAGGATGTACATATGAACAAAAAATGTGTGTTACGCATATAGAAATTCATCTAAAGCTTAAAAACAAAATCATGTTATAAAAAATAATTGCATAAGTCTGAATAAAAATGCAAAAAAAATTCAAATGCAGAAAAATTTTATATCATATGTTTAATCCCATAATTAATTTCGAAAACTGCTATCAAATAATTTAAAAAATACAAAAAGGATTTTTTTCTAAAATATATATTTTTATGAACCTTACTATCTAAACATCTTGATGTAAGATCGAAGAAAAGATTTAAACATAAAGATTTATTTAGTTTGCATTTTTCTAATTATAATACCGCGTGCTACTAGAAAAAAAATCACATGTAAAGATAGAGCTAATATACAAGGATTTTTAATATAAATGTATTATAAAGGCTGTTTTTGTGTTATAAGCTTCTTAAAAGCCCCGCGTGGTTTTTAAATCCAGGATTTGCTACTATTTTGAAAAAAAATGTCTATGAACGTATTAAAGCAAATTTAAGATATGTGCGGATTCTAAAAACATTAAATTACATCATGTCATATCAATAAAGTTGTAAACTTAATTCTTAGACTATTTCTGTAAATAAGGACTTTAATTATTATCTGGTTTAGAGATAATCGCATTTATGTATTACAATTTTTTATATAAATATATGCATTTTTATATGTTAATCTTGAATATTTTAGTTTGTTAAAAATGTTTGTCTATATTAATATATTTTTACGATCTTTATCCTTATTTCCTATTTTTTTACGCTTTGTCTGCGTTCATTTAAATCTAGAACGTTTTGAAATTTATAATAGCTTCTATACTCGGCAATATCAAGTTTTTAGATTTTATTGTTTTACATGTTCTAATTTTCTTATTTTCGCCTTAAATAAATATATTTATTTTGTATATTAAATATATTTAAAGCACATTTTGTGTATTTTAAATCAATTATATTTTGAAATGATTAGCGTTTTTAATGGTGAAAATATTATATTTGTTATTTAAATCATGAATTTATTTTATCTTGAATTGAAATTTTTCAATTTATTGTGGAAACTAAAAACTTAAAACTAAGACTGCTAAATAATGTAAAAAACTTTGGATCATTTATCAGAATATTTTAATATATTTTTTGTATTTAATGTTTGGTATTTAATGTTTGAAAAATAATGAAATTGATCATTTTCATGCATCTTTTTAGAATTTGATGCAGTATTTTAGATTGAATTACATCAATTAGTAGAATAATAATGACAGTGAATGATTTAAAGCTTTCAATGAAATTGGCAAAAAATTAACCATATTAGAAAAAAGAAAAATGTATCTAAAATTGCCTGCAATTTCATTATGATAAGAAAATCTTTATAATTACAAAATTTGAATTTTAGTGGTTGGTTCAAATACTATACTTTTGTTTTTAGAGCTAACATTGTTTATATACGATTTATAATTTTTAGATATAAACCAAAAAATAAAAAATCAAAAAATACAAATCTATTGTACATGTATCAAATAATATGTAAAGTGGATTTATACGGATTTTTTGTTGTCACAAAAATTATTTTATTATCATGTTTTTTTTAATACTATAATGTAAGACTATTTTTTATGTGAATATACCTACTAATACATTTCGATCGTAAATTTTAGAATAAATGCAGCTTTTATTATAGATTTTCATCAGAATGACTTCAATAGAATTTAGTCGCGTAATTCTGTCATGATGGTTGTAATATTAATAGATATTTAAGTTAATGTCATTTTTCTAATGTATTATTTAATGCATAAAGAATTATAATTTCTCATAACTTTAATTTTTCTTTTTTTGCAAAATGATCTTAAAAACCCCGTCGTTGCACAATTAAACTATACAGAAATAAAATTCCGAATAAAAAAACTAGTTTTATTTTTTCAGTGTTTCACATAACATATTTTAAATATAAATATTATTGAAAATATCTGATCTAGACAATTTTTTGCTTATTAAAGCATAATTTGAGGCTGTTACCTAATTTTTTTGGAATACTATTGATCTTTATAAGATTTGAAACAATCGATAAATCTATATGCTCATCTTTCTCATTATATGATTAGCATAAAAGAAAGTCGAATACAATGATTGGGTCAATGATTAAGCATATATATACTACTATTTTCTAAAATTTATAGTATTTATACCTTTATACACAAGTTTTATCCTCATTATATTGGTTTTTTATATATATTTAAACTCAAAGTCTAAAGGATTTTCGATTATTTTTTATAAACTCTTTTTGAAAATTATAAAACATTTTTCTGTCGTAAATATATAAAATATTATAAACTTTAGACTCTTATACATTAGATTTTATATTTGACCATTTATGCACTATATTTTCCATTTTTATATTTTAAGTTTTTTAATTGCTTAGTAATAAAAGAAAAATATAACTAGTAGGTACAAGTAAAAAGAGAGTAATTCTTAAAATATAAAACCCAGAAATATACAGATTTGATTATAGGATGTTTTATATTACTCGACTCTTTTTTTATAGCATTGTTTTGAACCTATAGATTTTTCTTTATTTGAATATGTAAAACAAACTAATATATTTTTTCTTGCATATAAAAATAACTTTTTAAGCATTAAATTTTGTATTTTTGGCCTGACTAAAAAATTTTATAAAAAAACATGTATTCACACAAATTTAATAAATGCTAAAAATGAATTATGGTTATTATTTTGTCGTAATCTATGTTTTCTAGTTTTTTGTGATAAATAAATTCTTTTTTATTCTTGAAAAATCAGATCGTTTTATATATTCTTCTATTTTTTTAAAAGTAATTTATAAAAATATTATTTTATTTGTTTCAAATATTATATTTTTTTACTAATATCAAATTCCTTTCTTATATAAGTCGATCTCACATCTTTTCATATTCATTTAGATATATAGTTTACAATAAATATATAAAAGTTCTTGCTGACGATAGACACCCACATGAAAGTATAAAAAAAATTAATATTTTTTATATGCAAAAAAACCATTTACAGCCTAACTATCATTCAAAAATTTATAATATTTTTTTTTCAGCCTATTTTAAATATTCTTTTTACGCAAGAATGGCCAAAAATGTATATTATTTATCAATTTTATAATTCAATAAATAAATTTTATTCTTTATGATTATAATTGTAATACAAATCCTGTAAGTATGCTTGAATACATTAAAATTTAAAGTAAACGTTTGGCACTAGTAAGTAAAAATATACTGAAAAACATTAAATGCATCATTGATAAATTTAATCAATAGAAAAAAAGAGGTTACCAATAAGAATAAAAATAAATATATATAAATGAGGTTCTAAAGTTGAATATATTATGCTTTTTATCAATAAACTTATTTTTTCAATTTTTTTACGGTTAAGTTTAAAACCTACGCAGAATTTGCAAAATGTAACTTACACACAAATAAGAATTTAGATCGAAACATAATACATCTGAAAGTATTATATTGATTTATACATTAATTTTTTTATTTTTTTACTGAAAATAATAAATTTACATTTAATTCATTAGCGAGGTTTTTTAAGTTCGATAAAAAGCCCTGTCGTATATAAAAAAACGTTATCTATATTTTCATTACATAAAAACATTTTTCATACAAAATTACTTGATTCTGCTAAATATTAAATATAAACGAGCATTTATTTTTGTATCTAATTTAGTGCGTAATATATTTTGAATTTATGATACGAAATGGATTATGATAAATAAAAGGCTTTTGTTATTTCAAAAATAAGATATAAGATATCAAAAATAAAAAACGATATTTAATACCAATATATTTTATATTGCGGTTTTTAACTGTGGGTCACTCAAATTATAACTAGATAAGAATTTTTAGTTTAGATTTTATAATATAAACGCAAAGTGTCCTTGAAAAAACTTAGGGCTTTGTATATAAAATCATATTGAATTTTCATATAATTACAGAAATTTAAAAAACCGCTAAACACATAATTCAAAAAATATCGTACATATATAAATTAAAATTAATTTCTAGATACCTAAAGGGGCTTAATTATGTTAATAAATAATTATATTTTTTTCGAATGTAAATATTTTTTTGCATAATTATCGAGAATATTTAACAAAATGATTTTAAAACTGAAAATCTTAAATCATATTTATAAACATCTAATCTGCATAAATTGACGTTTATCTTTTATTTAGATAAAGAATCTTTACTATATAGATTTATGATTTGGATAAATATTTTTGAGTCCGAATTCAAATCAATAAAACCACTATTTGTATTACTTATTTTTTTTCTTTTCAGTTATCTATTTTCGCATTTTCTGGGCATAGTAAATGTATAATTGATGATACAAATTAAGATTTTTCTTAAGCTTTAAAGTTCATTTAAAATTCTTATAGACGAATATTTACTTGCCTTATAGTAACTATTTATCGGTATTTTATATATATAATTGTATACTCATCTTGTTACAAATAGAAAAGGGAGGAAAAACAAATGTACGAAGATAGAATTTATGATTACGATATAAATAAAGTAAAAATATGATAATTAGTAATAAATTAATATTCTTTCTACTTGGTAAAGAGAGTATAAATATGTTCAATATTTTATTGTGGCTTTTAAATTATATAAATTTGCATTAGCAAAGAATCATCTGGATTTAAGGTGATACAAAAATCGCATTTAGCTTTTAGAAACATCACGTTGCCCATTAAAGCTTGATACTAATATGTTAAGGCATCTAAAATATATAAATTTATATTTTTTCTTAGAAGTAAAAAACACAATCTATATTTTAAATTATAAATTAATTTTTCGATTAGTAATTATAATTTTTCTTTATCTTAATAGAGCAACTTTACAAGGGTAGATTCTAGTAATATTGTAATACTCCGCAAAAAAATATGCTGTTTTAGCAAGCAAAATTTAACTTCAATTCTCACATAAAATTACAAGATTTATAGTGTTTGGAGGTATATGTATTTGATCAGGTCATTTGCTTGAAGATAATGAAAATTTATTAATCATTTATGTGCACGTGTATTTTATACGCGATTTGTTGTGTTCTTTTATTGTTTGTATATAAAATATAGTCAAAAAATACCCTTCATGCTTAAACATCTTATAAACTTCATAGATAGTTACTCTTGCATCATAAAATTGTTCATCGTTTATGCAATCAAAAAAATTTTCTATTCCTAAATATAAGGAATCCTAATAACTATATTTTATTGTATATTCTCTATTATTACACTATGTGTTTATTTATCTATTCAAAATTTATGTATATTTATAAATTTAATTTTGCTTTTTATCAGCCTGTAAATATAATTAAAGATCTAAATTTCGTTATTTCTTTTAATGCTATGGAATGGATATCAGAACATTATAATTAAATTCAAGAAAATACAAAAAATTTGGATTTTTTTACGAATAAAGTAATAATTTACATAAGACACTTCATAACCATACTCTTAGCCATATCTTCTTTGATATTTATTATTCATTCAAGCCCTATTAGTTTAAGGGGGTTTCTCAATCCTATAGTGATATTGAATTTTGTTGTTTTTTATATTTTATAATCTCCACAAGAGCACCAATTATTAGATGAATAAACAGAAAATCTAATGTTTTTATTGTAAAAACTGGGTTCAGATTTATCAAAATCTGTGATGTCTTTATAAAAATTAGAAATCTAATGATTTTTTATTCTTTTCTTTTTTGAGTAAATATTTTCAATAACGATTATCATGTGTGTAGACAAAAGAAAAAGAAGCTGATTTTGTGATACTAATTTATTTAACGTTTTTTTTATATAAAAAAACAGAATAAAAACTTTAATTTAGCACAAATATAATTTATTTCTACCTTAGTTTCTATTCTACTGTTTTTATTTTCTGTACCAATATAAATTTAGTTTTGTTAAGAGCTTGTGATATAATTATATTGTTTATTCTTTAAAAATCAAATACATGGATATTCTAATAAAACAATCCTCAGAACTTTGTATAATTATCGGTAACATATAGTATTGTTCATTCATATATTTTATTTTATGATTTCTGAATTATTTCCTAGCTGTAAACACTATAGAAGACCCATAATTTATAAAAAAAATAATCGGATTACCTTATCATAAAGTTTTATGAAAAAATAAAATACGATATTAGATGTAAATATTTTAAAAAATTGCATGATTTAATATAGAACATAATGCATGACTTAAATTAAAACAGAATCTCGCATTATTAATGTCAAATAAAGTTTTAAAGAAATATGGTACTCTAAATCACATAAGTTATACTCTAAAATACATATATGCTGCTTCAATTCGTGATTTTTTAGTTAATTCTTTGTCCTGCTAAGCTCTGTATTTTTTTTTAAATCTCTTTTGTTTATATTGCATTCATAATAATTATTCTACGATCAATGGTTTTGTACACTGCACGTTTAAAACCATAGAATGTAGGTCAATCTATAATTAATTTTTTCGGATAATTCTTTGTATAATAACGTGAATGCTGTTATATAACCAGAATAAATACACATTTGGATGCCAGCAAAACGTCCAATCATCCAATTCATCTTTGCAACAGAATTACATTCATGGAAAGTGCATTATTAATGCGTATGATTTGGGGTGAATATGGAATCGTTATTGGCATGAAATTGTGCCATTAACATTACCGTGACTAAGCACGTGTTATATCGTTTTGAACTGGTTGTATCAATTATATATATCTATACTAGCATTCATTGACGGTTCGGCCAAATGAATTTATTAATAAACTTAAACTGAGTAGATACTATGAAAAACCAATTTGACTTTATTTGTCCGACAATAAATAATTACCTTATTTCACTACTTATATACCATCTAGTTTTAAGTTTTTTTTGGTTTATAAACTATTTTGGTGTTTATATGTGTGTCTTTACTTTTAACTACTATTAAAAGGAAGACGGGAATGAAATACGACATTATCATTATAGCACAATTAGAATTCGATATCGTCTAATAATTTTAGATTCAAACATGGACGGATAAAAACATCATGATCTATTGATATTGTGATGTTTAACACATATGCACTTCTTTTGGAATGTGTATTGGGTTAAAATAAACATATAGAGATAATTTTATTTGGGTATAATAAAATAAAATATTTTTGGTTTCTTATTCCATTTTCCAATGAAAAAAACGCAGGATTCATGGAAGATTTACAAAAATATTTGAGGAAAACCATGACTGGCAGGTAAAATAAATAAAATATATTTGATGTCTAACATTATCAAATATATAATCTTTAAAATTATTGAATATAAATTTAATGACGCTCATATGTTCATTTTTTAACATCAATGTAGTCTTATGTAAAGTATGAGCATTTATAAATATAATTTCGCGTTAGATGTAATCCTCTGAGAAGCCATATGTTAAATAAGGCGGCCCTTGTTTCTACTTTTTAGTGCGTTCCAGGATATATACGGTATGATAAAAAATATTCTAAATAAGAATATTTTCAGACTAAAATAAATTTACAGCATATTTGGCTTTCTAAAAGTATTCAAATTTTATGTTTTTGGAAGCTATTAAAAAAACAAGGGGAAACAAAATTTATATAATGCTTTCAGAAAAAAATATCATACTTTCAAAGAATTTCTTCATAGGTTTCTTAAGACCAAAACTACGTATTTAATACATTTTAAAGTCGAACTCTTGATCTTAGTTTAATATAACGTCACCTGTAAGTGGAATTTTATGATCTTCTGATAGGTATCAATATTATATACAGAAATTTAAATACTCGGTTATTTGACTTATGTCGCAGAAAAGTAATGAAATTATTGGTAATATATAATAAAATATAAACTTTAAAAAAGTGACAGTATTATAAATTTTCAATATAGAACAAAAACCTTGTAAATAAATTTATATTAGATGCATCTATTTCAGAGTTATTGTGTTTTCTTATGATTTAAAATTTATCTTTTTAACGTATATGAATAAGCGCTTTTATGTGAGAAATCGTAATAGCTTAAGAAATCGAAAATATGATTTGCCCTCATTTTTGACATTGAATGTAATTTAACTTCTTTGATAAGGTTATTTATACATTTTGACTAAAAGTAAATATATTTATTGTTCGATTTTTATTTTATTATATTATATTATATATCTTCCGTGTTTTATAAAAATAAATATGAATGAAAGGAATAAGCTATGCAAATATGTCAAAATATATTATTTTTCATGCATTATTGTGATAAAGGTTTTATTTTTGTCCTCCGAATATAAAATCTTGCATAATACAGAGAACACTCCTATTTTTTATATAAAACTATATAAACGAGCTTCTTTGGCATTAAAATACACAGAAGAAACAAAAAATCTGATCACATACAAAATTTTACAGAGGTTTATGAATATATTATAGACGAATAAAAAAAAATATTATGGAAATCCTTTTTTAATTTATTATTCAGTATTTTAATCTGTTTGGTTGAAAAACGGATTACATTTGGATGAAAAATTACATTAAAAAAATATTCTAAATAATCATTAAAAAAATCTAAATCATAGATAATATTGAATTATTTATTATTCATGCTTAAAAGTGATCGCGTATTTGAGCAACTCGGATTTGTAGAAATGTAAAAATTATGGTCATTCTACACATTAGGAAGTTTAAATAAGGAACTACTAATAGCACAAAAAACTAAAATTACTAGTTGAAACTACATAAATACTCTATCCTGCATTTTTTCGCAATGAGTTTTATCCCAATATCTATAAGAAATATTTTTTCTAATAATTTTAAAAGATTGTCACAAATTAATCCTAAGTATAAAAAGGTTTTTTATTTATAAAATATTCCGAAATTTAGAGTTTTGATTAGTTTACGGCTATGTCGCAAATAATAATATCTAATTTACATATTAGAACTCAAAGTCAGAACATAACTGAAGCATAATTAAATATTTTTATTTTGAAAAAATCCTAACTTAATAGGTCTTTATAAGTAAAGAATTTTCGAAAGAATTAAAGAAATTAGGATATAATCATAGTATAAATATGATGTACCATCGGGATCTTAATCAAGTTTTAGTTTGAGTAATTATTTTAAGATTATTATTGCAATATTTGACCAATTACGGACTTGCTTTTAAAAACCTTGCTCGTAATTATAATGTATGTTGTTTTGCATTCTTTTGCTTTAGAAATATAAATGAATATTTTAAAATAAAAATCGTTTGATTTGATTTTAGCTTAATTGAGCCTTGCTTGGAGTTCGTTATAGTAATTTAGTTTTTTTTATAGATAGTTTTGTTTTTAATTTGTAAAATTTCATATAGAGTGATGCAAACAGCCCTTTTTAAACATTTCACATATTCTTTATATATTTTTGCACCTCAACCTGATTTAATATATTATACTACTCTTTTTCCCACAAATTATGTGTGTTAGAGTGTTTTATGAAATGTGAGAGCTTGCATGTATGTCTTAACTTCATCTAGTATTCTTAACTCCTTTGCATATTTTTATGTAATAACGTCCCTATAACGAGTCATTACATATGTCATATGTATTCTTTATTAGTATGTAAAAGGAATCACATTTCTCAAGATCGAATACTTTACACATTTTTCATTTTTAAGTTCATTAAATTCTCAAAGCTGATTATAACTATTAAAATCAACGTGATAATATTTTCTTTTTTATCGTATAAGAAAATGTTAGGTATATTTTGTATTTACTTTAAAATTCTAGGATACACTTTCATTTAAAATTTTAAATTATTGTAGAATGAAAGTAAAGTGTATTTTTATTGATGTTAATCTTTGAATTACATTTTAACTATGAATTTTTTATAAAAATATATAAACTAAATCTAATATTTTTTTAAAAATACAATATTTATGCTAGAAAAGAGAGAAAAAACGATTGTATATTGTAGAAGAAAATTATTTTAGTGCAAGTAAAAATAAATATATATCGAAAAAAAATTAAAAAATAAATCAGAACATATAAAGTAATGGTTTTTAATCATTAGTTTATTTTTACATTATGTTTTTGTAAGAATCTATAAAGGATTTAGTTCTGTATGATTGCGGATCATCTAATGTGAAATTTTCAAATATGAAATGCTAAAAAGTAGGTGGTAAAAAATCAAATAAAATAAGCATCAGCAACATAATAATTAGCTTTATCGTTTATATTATGCACATAATTTGTGTATGTGCTTTTTAGAATGCTCGATAATACATTTTTGATCATATATCATAAAATTTTACTATTTAAAAAAAATATAAATTTTACATTTGTCAATCTTTTTGACATGATAACTATATCTCTGTAGTTACTAAGAAGTATTTTCACACGTGACGATGCCTAAGGTTACAGAATATGAGAAAATTTTGTTATCATTATAAATTTCTTAAATTATACGAAAAACATCATATCCAATTTTTCATTATTCATTTCATTTTATTCGAATGTAAATAAAGTTTGAAATAAAAAAAAAACCATTGTATGAGATAGAAAAAACGCTAGAATCTATAATTTTTAGTTGATCGCTATTGGTTTTCAAGTGATAAGATTATCTGAAACTATCACAAAATGTATAAATTGTATCGGTTTTTAGATTTAAAAATATAATATAATTCTATATATCAATCAAGTACCGATAATATGATATAGATTAATATTACGAAAATAGTCATTTTTAAGTTGTTTTTTTAATTGTAAATCGTGTTATGACCAATTATTTTTAATAATTAATTTAAATCTTGTCTGATAAATAAATATTAGATACTGCATTGCATCAAGATATGGTTTTCAAACCAAAATAGCATATCTTCGTGTTAAAGATAAAAACTATTTAGCTTATGTTTCTCCAAAGATAAATTAGTGTTTAAAAAGTGTTCATTGTTATATTAATAAACATTTCTATCGTATACCATAAAATGCGATCCCCTAATATTATAATATGTTTAATTTGTCTGCCGGGCTTATGAAATGAACAAATTTATATGAATTTGAATATTACTATGATAAGCAACAAGTTTAGTAAGATTGTAATATATTGTTTGAAGGTAATTAGAAACAAATTATAATCATCTTTCACCATATAATCTCAAGATTTCAATAAATTATAAATGATCATAAAATCATTTCTCTGCTAAATTTGGAATATAAGTGTCAAGTCGTGCTAAATTATCTTTAATTCTATTTACAGATTTTATTTGTCTAGTTTCTTTTCTAATTTCTTCAATAAAATATTTAGCTCACGAAAAAATAATTGAATTATAAAATTGAGCCCTGAATAAATTTTACATGGATTAAAGAATCTTACAATATCTAGCTTATAAAAAGACAAATTCTACAAAAATTGTGAGTTCCAATTATAAATCATAGAACTAACGCTTTTGATTATTCTAAGACAAATTAACATCTAACATCGCAAACTTATTTATTTTATTTTAATATCATTTATGCATTAATTTGAAGTATAAAAAAATCGCACTTTATACATGATAGTAGAATATCATAAAAGTTATTCGAGCAAAAATTAGTAAATAGAAGAGAAACAATAGTTTTTAATTTATTCGTTGTTGAATATAAATTTTCTTTTTATAAATTTTAAATGCAATATTTTTTGTTAGAACAACTTTTTTTTTAAGTTTATATGATGTATGTTTCGGATTTGAATTTTTTAATTTTTACTGCTGCCTCTCATGAATTTTTGTTTAGTCTTGGCCTGCATATAAGCCTTTTATAATTTTTTTGACAATAAAATTAAACTCAAACGTAATAAGATATTTTTGATTTATTTTAAAACCTTAAGTATATGAAATTCACTTGTTTAAAAACACTGGAAATCATTGATATATTGATAAACACATGACAAATACACATCTTATATAGCATTTTATATGAATGAGTTATCTGAAGCTTTTACTTGTAATTGAAACACCTAAATTTGTTTTCACCAAAAAATATTTTTTACATTGTTAGGAAAAATATGCATAGTTATGCTTTAAATTATAAATTATCTATATTTCTTCAGTTTAACGAAATAATCTCATAATAATAACCTTTTTGTTATTATGTATTGTTTTTTTAATTTAAATCTTGATATTTACTTCACGTGTCTTAAAATATATGTCAAGTTGTCTTAACACCCAGCCATAAATATTGGATTTAAATATGTTCATAAAAACATAAATATATTTCCTAATGCAAAAAAAATATGAAAAGAATATGCTGTAATAACGAGAATATACTATTGTATAATATATATCATATTTTGATATGCTTTCTATAGATATTGCTATCGAAATTATACATTTTGATTATGATTACGTATATATATATTTTGGAAATATAAACTATGTCAACTTAAATCTCTATATGCAAGAAAAGTCAATTTCTTTTCCCTGTACGAAAACCCATGATTTCATTATTTGTTGTATTCATATTATCCCACACTTAATTAAATTTCATGATTAAACTCCTACTATATTTAATCTTCTTTAGGTTTATATATTTAAGCATCAGAATCTAGCAATTTCAATCTGTCTATGTTACATTGTTATTCCTTAATTTCTAGATTTAGATAGGAATTTTGTATCAAAAAAACATGGCTTTGGCAGCCAAAAATTTAAAAAATCTATCAGATTTAAATTTAAGTATCGAATTTCAGATCATATAAGCTTTTTGTGTTGCCTATCTGTTATTACATATTCTATGTTGTTTATATAATGACTACTTAATTTTCAGATAGGATTAATCGTCTGTATAGATTTGTATGCAGAAATTAATTTTTTTTTGTTTTAAAATCTCAAAATTTTTCTTTTTCAATTATTTTCAGCTATATTCGTAATTAATTGTAATTTTTTAAATTTATTTCATTTTTATTTGGTTTCCCACTGACTTTTCCTCTAAATTTTATGTCAATAACTACGCTTTAAATTTTATATTAAATATTGACTACATGATATCTAGCAAAACTAAATATACGAAATATGACATTATTTTCTTGATTCATTTTAACAAGGTAATATTACGTTGAAATGGTTTTACGGTAATGATTAATGTACATTTGCAGATCAACTTCATACCATGATACCAAATCGTGTGCACAATATGCAACAGAAGAAATAATTACATCTTAATGGTCGATGTGCAGTAAATTTCAATTTTTCATCTAAATTTTTAAGTCTTCTCTAATAAGCGGCTGCAATGTAATCTTGAATTGCCAATTGTATGCAAATTGTTGCTTTAAATTTCATTAATAGTATTTGCAGATGAAAAGAAAGATGATACTTGCAATATACAGCGAAAATAGAAATTTTATAAGTTCTTATATTTGTTACAGCCGACTTGATAAGCCATTAAAGAATTGTTGAACTTGTATTTTGAAGTCATACTTGGATTATACAGCTTAGAATAAATTCTATTCATAAAATGAATTTTTTTTTGTAATAATATGAATGAATTGTGCAGTGTTATACGATAAAAAGATATAAAGATGGAATAAAGAAAAGAAAAAAGTGTGTATAACAAGAAAGCGAATGATAATATTTGTATATTAACCAGATAAATATAAGATATTACCGATATTTATTATGTTTAAAATTAAAAACCAGCATTAATAAATATATTCGCAAAAATTAAAGGTGTGCTAAAATATTTTTATGCATACAATATAATTTAAATTCAACTAATTGCTTCGGTTTCAATATT
Organism: Rhyacophila brunnea; assembly: GCF_057557595.1. NCBI lineage: Eukaryota > Metazoa > Arthropoda > Insecta > Trichoptera > Rhyacophilidae > Rhyacophila > Rhyacophila brunnea. The sequence goes on along the minus strand of NW_028232809.1, from coordinate 395,793 downwards.
TGCATTATGCCACCACCAGAATGGATTACAAATTTCAATCGTTTATATTTATTTTTAAAAAATATTTTTTAAAAGAGCATTCAATTGTATTGAACATATGAGAAATGGAATAATTACGTTTATGGCGTACTAATGTAATAAAAAAAATATTTGTGCAAAAATTAGGAAATCTTAGGCGTCTTATTGTTGTCTAGGAGGGTAAATCGGAAAAACCGAGTTGTAGTATTTAAAAAAGTAAAAAAAAAATATAGCCTTCTTTTTGACCATTATCATATTATATTATTTACATTTAAATTTTATTTCTTTTAGATCCATAAGATTAGGTCATGCTGTTTAATTAGAAAATAATTATGTTTCATTAGAATTGCTGGTCTATATATTTTTAAAAGATGAAAATAATATAATTTTGCATAAACACATATTTCTTTAATTGTAAATTATATGTATAATTCCTTATATGTCTAGCACTGGATAGCATTTTTATACTACAAAAAAGTTATATATATTTTTCAGAGAAGTATAAAATATTTTATCATAATGATATGTTTACATTTATAATTGAATAAATATCAAACTTATATAATAGATGTAATACTATTTACATCTCTAAAAACCCCTTATAGCTTCAATTTTTATCTTTAAAAAGCATCAATACTCTTTTACATGTGTAATTATTACAGAAACATTTTTCTTGATGATATACTATATTTCTTTCTCTTTTCTCTATAAAATTTATTTCTTTTTGTTTATTAATAGAACTTTCATCAGCGTATATTTATTTTTGTGTCATATTTGCTTTGAAAATTAGAATGGATTTTGATAAAAATGAACAGATATAATTTTCGCCTGAATAATTTAAGGCCAAAAAATATATAAAGACGTTTAAAAGTTTTTTTCTATGCATTTAGTATATGTTTGTTTTTATTGGTAAAAATTTATTTAATATTGATAACCGTATAATATATTTATATATTATAAAACGCGTATTTTACGATTATAATAGACTTAATTATTTTTGCAAATTTATTCAATTATTATAAGGTTATATGGTACCTGTAGGGAATAAATCGTTGTAAAAAGGGGTTGATGTATTCGAAATTATTTTTTTAAATATCTTTTCTTTTTCAAAAAATTTGCATATAAATGCTTAATTTATAGATATTTATTACACTTTTCGTTTTTTAAACATTGACATGGAATCAATAAACTACACTTCCTTATTTTTTTTTCTATGTCCATTGGTATTTTATTGCCTAAAAAACGCATCTTTGCATTATTTGATTTGATTGAGCTCGTAATGTATACGCAACTAATTAATTCATATTTCATTTTCTTTTTTGCTTTTCACAACTATGATCAGATAGATATATCTCTATGTAAGAATCTGATTAATTTTTAATTTTTTTTTAAACGAATAGATTTATAGCTACAGAAAAATTTTCATATACCAAACAGAGCTATTATATCAAATCCTTTATATCATAGAAAGAATGTAGCAGTATATTTTTTTACTGATTCTATTTATTAAAAAGAGTTAATTATTAAATAGAATGTAAAAAAATGGAAGTTGGAACAAATAAGTTAGATATATATGTAAAGTATTTTTATGGTATATGTGAAAAATCTGTGTAAAAATGATTATAGTTTATGGTTAACCATCGTATCATTTAATCTAAACGCTTCACAATCTAAACTTTATTGTTGAATTACGCACAATAAGCAATAATTTTTAAGTAAATTCATATATTAAAATCATTAAATTTGTAATTATTGCTTAATTTGCTATTTTAGATCTTTTATAATAAAGAAACAGTACAAAAACACAACAAATATAAGAAAAATATAAATACGTATTCATTAAACATTTTTTCAATGATTAAAGTGAATTTTTATATCTAAGAGTATGTAAAAGACGCATATTGGATGCATTTATAAAAAGGGATGTTATCTAGGCACGAATTTATAAAACGAATATTTCTTTCGAAACTTAGATATATTAAATAAAATTGCCAATGAAATAGAATTTTAATATATCTCTTTTTTATATTTTACAAGGCATAAAACTAGATTACGAACTTTTAAATAATTTAAAAATTTATTTCAAAACTCTAACATATTATTTTTGTATCTTTTAACAGATTTTATGTTTTATTCGTTAGTTTCTATGCTAAATCCTTTAATAATCAGAGCAAGATTATTATTCAAAGTTTGCATTTCTGCAATTAAAAATATTACAAAATTACATTGCAAGTCTAAAAAATAGTCAAAAGGCTTGATGGTGAATTACGTGAAATTATATTCATTCAGTTATAGATAAAAATTTATGTGAATTTAAATTAAAAACGCGGTTTTGTATCATAAAAACAATCATAGAGCTGATAGAATTTGAATTTTATATTTCTTTTACATTCTATGTTGAATTTTTTTATTTTTCTGGTGAACACGCAATAGTCGAAACATCCACGCATTAAAATATGGATAATTCGTATTATCTTCACATTAAAAGCTAAAAGATGTATGAAAATATAACAAACTAATATATTATCTTCAATTTTATCCTTTAAATATCAATAAAAAAAATAACATGGCCGTTAAAAAAGATGAATTCATATTTAGAAACGAATTCAGAATGTTACACATTGAAAGACAAATTCTAAAGTGTATTATATTGATAAAAAGATAATGGTTTCGTCATTCTTATTCATAAATAATTTTTAGCGCGTAAAGCCTTTATACTACATATAAAAGTATCTTTGTAGATTAATAAAATTAACATACAGAAAAAAGATCCTTTAACGATCTATACAGTTCTAAATCACTTATTTTCTGTTCATGTACTGAAGTCAGTAAAACAGTAGCGAAATATATTTCACCCGTACTTATATCTATATTTTTTATTTGAATAAAAATGTGATATACAGCGAATTTACATACTAACATAGCCGGATTTTTATAACCGTAATACATTTCATATTTATTCGTGTTTTGTTGGGAATAATTATTTTATGACTTTACAAACACAGTAAATTCATTATAAATAATTGTAAGTGAATTATGTGCTTAATATATATAAAAGCCACTTAAACTGCATTTCTACTATATAAGTAGATTAGAATTTAACTTTGTTATATTTAAAAAATAAAAAGGTTTAATGGCAATCTCTAAATTTATAAAAGTCATTAATGTGCAAATTTATAATATTGGTATCAGAAGATATTTAAATAAAGGTTTTACTTTGGAAAAATAATCTTAGTCTTGGATATGTAAATGTAGGAATAAAAAATATAGAGACACACATGAAATTTAAAGAGATTACATAATTTATTTAAATGCGGTTGTTCGCTGCGATAAATGTTACATTATCAGCCACACATACATTAATTTTGGAATGAATTATACAAAACAACAGCAGATTTTACAGGATAATTGATATATGTAATTCTGAGAATATAAGATAATACTTTGGCAATAATTTTATAATATAGAAATAGCATATTACATAATATACCATATCTGATAGCTTCCAAAAAATGTAAAAATTGATCAAGCAAATTATTTTTTTATTAGTTTGACAAATTTCAGACCAAAAAATATTTAAAAGTATTTTTTTTGCGTATGTAAGTGTAATAAACATTTTATATTTTGATATTTACTGAGAATAATGTGCATATTCACAACTAAAGAACTAAATGTTTTTTTTAATTGTAATTGTATGCGATGTTTAAAACTAGATATTTTTTATTTTTATAGGGCATTTATGATATTTTAGTCTGATGCACAAAAATATTGAATTCTAAAAATTTTTTGAATTTAAATGTATATTATAGAATTTTATATTTATTATTTTATATATAGGAATTTCATATCATTAATGCAATTTTTTTTGCATATTTAAAAGTATACACAGTAGAAACACAACTATTATGCACAAAATTGCAAGTAATAAGAAAATTAAACTTTTAATAACGCTGTGAAAACAATCTTGAATATATTTTATATACAAAATATTTTTCTTTTATTTTCTTTATCTATCTGTAATTTTTCAAAATTGAGATATTATTTTCGCTTTATATATGTAAAAAACGCAGACAAATATCGCATGTCTAAATTCCGATCTATACAGCATCGGTAAATTCCGGTACTTTCCAGTCACAAATTGTGGAAGCACCGAATAAATATAAACGGCATTATATAAAAATAATCTTTTTATACTAGATCACAGTCATATGACTGGACTTTTTTTATTAAACAATACCAAAAAACGTTTCCAGTGCATATTTTTTTGATTAAAAATAGCTTAATTCTATTTGTAGTTTCAAGATATAATTACACACTGCTGATATATTACGCAATTAATTTTTTATAAATAAAATTTTTCTCTAAACTGTATTTTTTATGTTAATTTTAACGCATACTTATAGATTCAATATTAGCAAGTTTCAATGAAAAAAATAGCAATGTTTATCATTTATAATTTCGGGTGCTTATAATCAGACCTTAATCGCAAATATGTCTTTAATGTTTTATTTTTTGTCAGTGATCTGTTTATTATCTTTTGTTAACGAAAAATGAATTTATAAATGATTTTTGTGTTTTTTTAAACTCATATGGATATTAAACATGCTTCAAATAGAAAATTAAATTTTTCAAGATATAAATCTGCTTATTTATTTTGCAGATGATAAACTAGCCTCGAATATAAATTTTCGTACATAAACTCATTCTAATACCATAGTTGCAAATTCGAAAAAAATTATGTTTAAATATATAATATTTGTTCATTTGAAAATATCGAGATTATTAATTTCATTGTAATTTACTTTTATTTTAAAAGGTTCTATTGCACATTTTGACTGATTTTATTATTTAATCTATGAACAAACATCCTAAATAAGATTTCTATAATACATAATATTATTTACGGTAGAAAAAAATTTATTAGTCTATAACATAGATATCATTTATAGCACAAAAATTTTAAAAGGTGAAAATCTATTCGTGTTACGACTTTGGATATAAGTTGCTTATAAATTCTATATATTTTTACCTTTCAGTTATAGATCTTATGAATTCGTAAGCTGATTTGGAAATATAATTTTATTAGAATATATTTTAAAATGTATCCCACATGTCTTGAATAAACTTTTTGTAATTTGCAACATTCAAAGAAACAATCTATTTATCAGTACGTAATCGAAACACGTATTTTAAAAATAAATATCATTTAGATAAGATAAAACAGCAAACCGACGATTGAATTGCCGCTCTTTGTTTGTTAAGATCATTTAGTAACTCCATAATAAGGAATTATATGATTTAATATATGAATTTTGTTAGCTAATCAAAAATAAAGACATCGATAAGTAAGATAATGGTATTTATAAAATGTTTTAATTTTCTTAGTATTTAATAGAACGTTACAATATCAGCTAATTTCTATTATGACTTTTTGAAGTCTCATAATTTTTATAAATGGCTAATCTTAATATTGAATTGCATTTTTGTCTAGTTTAAAAAATATTCAGCGTTAATTTATGCCGCCTAATCAAGCTTGAAGATAGTCTTTCACTGGCATATGTTTATAACAGTATTTAACAAGCGTGTGTCAAAAATATGGTGATTATTTTTTTAATCATAATAAAAACGACGAAAAAATATTTCATAAATAAGAATGCTAGTTCATTTTGATTAAGTATAAAGCTTATTTTTCGTGGATTTTTCGGTGGCGTATTATAGATATTGTTTATTTAATAACAAAAAGGTTATTAGCACGATTTAGTATCAGAATCAAGTTTTTAGAAAACTTAAAAAGAAAAATCAAGTTTATTATTGTTTCGAGCATAGACAATAAAAAAAGATTTTTTATCTTTTCTAACATATACATATGACAATTTTCTCAAAAAAAATGCATCAAATGTAGTTTTAGTATCCTAAAAAGACGGATTTTATTTGTGTCATATATGTATACTGAAATGATTACAAAAATGTATTCGAAAAAAAATTCGGAAATAAAACAAGTAAATATAGCTAATAAGCATTGGTAAACATCTAATAACCAGAGTAAAGTAACGAATAGTCTTTTTTTGTAATTTTTAATTCAAGTGACCAGAAATGTATCTTTATTAGGTATCGAAATAGTTTTTAAGGCTTAAAAAACTACAATTGAACAATAATATTATAAAACCAAACTCATGCGAAATAACGATGATTTATACATCTACATCATAGTATGTATCCAAAATTGCTTTGTGAAATATTAATATATGAATACTTGAAATTTATAACTGTATAAAAGCTTTTAAAAAATTTAAATTTTTTTAGCATGCTTAATATGTTTTAATACTTATCAATCATTTTTTTTTGTAAATTATTCATTAATCATACATTAATTATTGCGGATCTTTTGGACTGTATAACTATAATTTTCTATTAAGACGGCTTTGCTAATATTAGCTTGTCAGATACTAATATACAACCAGAATCTGTTGATTCTTATATGATACATTGGAAGTAAATTCATAAAAATCTTGATGGATCACTTATACGTCAAACAATAATTCATTTATAAAACAGCCTGTTTATATAATTTAATTGTGATTATTTGTATTTAATTACTTAAAACATTTTGAACCTTTGATACTTATTGAATTAATATTTTCCCTTATGTTAAAAAATATTTTTTTGGTTAATAATAGTTGTCTTCATATTAGATTGAATTTTTGCGATGAGATGGATGGTCAAAAACTCAACTGAATTTATGTTATGTCTAGAATATAATTACTATAAATTATAATATATGGAATTTGCAGTTTATTCAATGATTTTTAGCTATTTATAACAACATTATAATTTAATTTTGTATTTATAGAAAGGTATAATGACAGCACATTGATATAGGTTAGAATACTAATTAAAATCATTTTCATGCGTACTAATACAATATTTAATATTTTTACACATGCATAGTGAAAAATTTATGTATTTTATTTCTTTCCGATATACATTTTTCTCGGCTCTCTGTCTTAATTGTCTACTTATTTATTCTATTTTTATTAGAGATTAATATATAATGTCATCAGGGCCATTCTTTAAATCATCAATTATGTTGATATTTAATTTAGCCCCTTAATTCAGAAGATGTTTTGTTTGTTATTTATATTTTTTATCACACGCAAGAATTGAAGTTGAAAATATCTAATTATCGCGAAATCGTAAATTAAGCCAAAATTAAGTTGACACGTAGAGTTGCTCATTTAAAACCTGGTTCGCTACGATGGTAAAGATATTTTTAAAGAACATTATTGAAAGATCTAAGCAAAAATTGGCATAGCACTAGTTTTTTAAATTATCATGACTGAAATTTGCATAGATGATATAAATATTATTTTTAGTACATAGAAATACACACATGAAAAATATGATAATAACATTATCAGTCTCTAATAAAAATCCAATTTACAGGTTTATTTTTTCTGTGCGCTTCACTGTTCATAATATTACACTAAAAAAACCAAATTCACATAAAGTTTCTGAGGCTAAGAGATAATTTTTACTATTAATACTCAATAAGAAACTCTTGATTGCTAACACGAATTAAATAACCTTTATCATTGTCTACAAAAGTATAAACATCTGTCTGTTTCTTACTATCATGTTATATATCATTTGATCTTTATTGTTTTTATTGTTATCGATATTATGCCATAACAAATTATATCATATGTCGTAACATGGGATGAGTGGTAGCACAATATCATAAAAGGCAAATAGTAGAGCTGAAGTCACAAACCAAATCGAGGTAAAGATTTAAATTATAGGATTATATACAATCAGAACCAATTGCATATTCCAAGAGGAGAGGTATCGAAGAAAATATGGTCAAGAGTATATATATGTATGTATGCAATACGTTAATCAAGTAAATCTGAAGGAAAAATCTAAATCTAGATTATCAAAATTATATTTTTAAGTGCAATAGAATAACTTAAAATTTGTTTTCCAGCAAAAAAAATATACATGTAAATCTGCATTTAAATTTTTGAACACATACAAAATGTGAAATATTGAAAATTCTTTAGACAAACATTTTACGGAATAATAATTATAATTTAGAATGTTTTTTTTCATAATCCGGGATTATAATTTCATTTATAATATTTTCATGATATTTACATTATTTATTATAATATTCAAATATCAAACTAGAATTAAATATAAAATTGAATGCAAGACTACTTTTAACAATCTTGTATAAGTTGCTAAATTAACTAAAATAAATATAAACATTTCATTTTGGATATTTTAAAATCAATATGTTTATAAATTTTATACGCAAAAAATAATATTAGTGTATCATTATATTTCATTGGATATTAAATAAAAAGATAAAATGCTAAAATAATTTATTTTCCATATAATAAACTTATTCAAGTTTGTTAATATGCAAAAAGCTGATTGATATGCAAAATTCAAGCGAAATATCAAATCTTATTATAATTTAAAATTTATAAAAACTTTTGTGCATTGTTTTTCGCTAAATTTAAAACAAAAAAAATATGATAAATTAATTATCTTATAAATTAAATGTAGCTGTTTAGTTAAATATAAACAAAGCATGAGAAAATAATACTTAAATATATCGAATTTAGTACAAAATAATAGTATTTGATCAAACACGATTTTCGTGCAAAAAAATGTTTATAGATGTATATAAAAACTAAATGCAATTTTTAAGGACCATACATAATTTTATGTGAAAAATGCATATAATCGTAAGAAAATATATCTAAAATGTGTTATTATTACATTTTATAAATAGATTTGTGTAAATCACGTAATTTTTATAAGATCATAAATATCGGGTCTAAAAAATAGTTGTGCGATTATATACAAAATATTCACCAGCACTTAAATATTAAAATTTTTGGGTCATTAGTATATTAAAATTGCACAAAATATATTCTATTTTTAGAAAATTTCGTAATCGTCTAACAAATTTTATGGTTTGTATAATATATATAATCTTGAGAATTCGTATTTTAGAATATTTAAAATAATCTGCAATGTAATTTATAATACATTTTCGTGTCAAAAAAGACATTTGACACTAAATCTTTTAAAAAAATAAACTTATATTATACCCAAAAAATTACAAGTTTACACAAAGATTATCTCTTTATTGGAGAAGTATTAAAAAAATACATTTTATAGGTTGTTAAGGGTGATTTCGTCTATTTTTATAATCAATGATGCTATGTATGAAATTTTCTATTTATATTATTTTTGTTATTTTCTTAATTTTCAATAATTAAAACAAAAAAAAGTATAGAATTATTTAGTAAATGAATCATATATTTTTTCGTGTTATAATTTTTGTAGAAATTCAAATATGACTATTTGTAATTTTTAGCTGTCTGATGAACCCCAATATGTGGTCCTTCACATTTCCCGTAAACAGTTTTATCGTCTGCTTTAGACCTTTTCTACTAGATTGTAATTTATGGTTTGGAATTAAAAACAATCTATCTTATATCGCTGGTGGGCTATACAAATACCAATATACACTTCGTATTGCTTTGCTTAGTGAATTTGATGAAAATCAATTTGTGTGCAGTTCAAAGATTTATTCGCAGCAAATATTTTATATTTTCTCAGCTTTAAGTCTTTTTATGTTTTCGATTTCTAGTTTTAGATGTTTGCCTCACATAATTTTTTATTTTTTGAGTAGTATACTCGAAATCGGAAATGCTTGATACTAGAACACAGCCCGCTTATACATCTTTTTTTCTTAAACATGAGTTTACACCCTTTAGATCCAAAAAAAGTAATTTTATCATGTTGATTCAATATATAAAATCTCATAATGTTTTTTCACAAGAATCATGCTGTGTGAATAGATGATTAGAAATTAAATCAGTCGTAAAGTTTACACGTATTTAAGCTAAATGTGTTTTTTAAATTTTATAATTTGCGGCTTTTTAAGGATGTTTCAACGAATAGTTGCAAGAAATGAATTTTTTTTAATATTTACAACTGAAATCTTGATTTAACAGAGAAAATTTTGGAATAAAATACAAAATGTTTTAATTTTAGAATAATAGTTGTGTCTCTAGGAAAAGCTACAATCTTGAATGACATATTTCTATATTAGTCTTGTCTATTTTACGTATTTACGCATAGTTTCATTTTGCTCTCCCGATTTTGTTTTAAGCAATAATTTTACTTTATACTTATTGTGTCATAAAATGGATTAAAAAACATTTTAGTCATTTTTCGTATTTTTTGTTAGTTAAAATTAAAATACTATTAAAGATTAATAGATATGTGCAACAAAACCGGTATTTTTAAAGGATTCAACTTATTTCAAAAACCATTTTTAATATATAAAACTTATTTAAAACACCAACTAACTAATTTAATAATATTTTTGAGAAATGGATTATATAATTGTTCATTATACTAACAAAGGCAGCAATGATGCGGTAAAATCATGAGAATAAATATTTGAAATTTAGTAATTCAATTTATAAGTAATGTAAAAAATAATACGCGATATTTTCATTCATATGTAGCAATTAAAAAATTATAATATAATATATATTAACACCCATAAAACATAAAATTAGTGTTGTATATAAATGGTGACTACTTGAATGTAAACATAACAGATATAAAAAAACAGAAGACAATATACAATAATATCATACTACAAAGTGGTCTAAAAAAAATTTTTAATTTTTTTAACCGTTTTCTATTTTTAATTGCGTTTAATGTTACCGATTAGTTTGTTGAGCTTAAAGTGGCATTTTAGCGTAGCAAATGTGCTCTTGAAATGAAACTAGTCATAAAAAATGCAACATTGAACTAATTTGAATATCACAATTGATGATTTACTTTATGCTTTTTATTCTTTCTCAAATTTTCAATTTTTCATATAATCAAGCGATATAAAGTTGAAGTTATACATGTGTTAAAAATCAAATACGCCTTTATATCTATATCTACATCATAGATTATAAACACCATATGTTACATTTTTAAAATAGGAATAAAAAAGAGTAAAATTATAAATTTATCATAAAAACAACAAAAAGATGATTAGATGAGCGCATACATTTTTCACGAACTACTATAAATAAATAAAAATTCTGGTTAATATTTGAAAAATTAAGCCATTAAAATACTAATTTTCAACATTTATATTAAAATCTTTTTTATATATTCGACGCTTTATAAACTTCTTATAACCATATGCTATGTGAGGAGAGAAGTATATTAGAAGAAAGTGAATATGTAAAAGGGTGATATAAAGAGTTATCTAATATTTTAACATGCACCAAACGAGTTAAAAAACAATTAATATCGCATAAAGCAAATTGATTCGAAACAATACAGTAAAATTACTATAATTTGTCTTGAAAAAATTTGCCCAGAAATACTTAGAAAATTGTATTATATCATGTAAAAATTAATATTATACCATACATAAAACACTAAAAATTGATTTGCAGCAAATTATGTTGATAAAAATTATGAGACCTTTCCTATCATGGACATTAAAGAACAATTAAAAGATCTTTAAAAAGGTTTTAAACCTCATAAAATTACAAAATGTACAAAATATTTAAAAAACGCTTTTTTAATTCTGTTACTCAATTCAATACCATATTTTTTACATTTTAAAGAGTATCGTGAATTTCTGGATTTTTATAGGATATAATTTATGGTTATATTTTAGACTTTTGTTCCAGATCACAACTTTCTCGATGTCTTCTACATTTCTCGTATTAATACTTTTGGCTTGCTTCTTCACTACCTCTCAATCTGACGATACCATTTCATTCAACTGTCCGTCCTAATATTATGGTTGTATATACTCCCTAATCCGGTTCTTTCTTTGGGTTGAACAATTATCGTAGTAATTGTATGTTATTAATTCTATTAAAATATATATAAATGTAAAGGGGTAATAGATTATATAAAAAACGATTATGAAATCTAAACGTACTGGTGATCAAGATTTAAAAATATAAAATTAAACATGTATTTTATTTTCGTTTTAATTCATGTGTGAAGGAAGATTATCTTTGATTTATAATCATAAAATAACAGTCCATTAGAAAACACAAAACATGCAGGTAATGAATTATACTTGAAATTTTCTTACAGAATATGCACTATATTTACGAAAGTTTTTTTTTAAAGTAGATTATGATCATACTAACTTAATTGAGCTTTTTATTACTACACTGATAATTTCGTGAAAATATTTGTGGTTAATTTTAAGTAAAATAAATTAAAGGTATTTATCAAATGAAAATTCTGTTGATATATTTTTTTAGATTAAATCTATTAACAATTTAAATTCATAATATTATACCGATCCTGTTTGTCTTTTATCTAGATCACTATTGTGTTGAAATATTGATTCATTTATGTATAATATTATCTAGTGGATTTATATTTTGTGCCGTTATTTTTATTAGAATCAAAAGTTAGAATCGCAGGTAAACTTTGTTTAATATAAAATTACTAAAAAATATATTACATATTAATGGAAAAGGTTTGATCACAGAATTTAATAATAAATCTGCTAAGGAATTATAAATCACATATGAGGTCTAAGCATATATGCAAGATCAAACACTTCTTAAGGCAATTCTACTCATATTATTTACAGAAGAATAAGCGCTAAAGAAGCTAGAATGCGGAATGGTGTCAAAAGATGTATTAAAGCGTTTTGCAATATTTTAAATGAGCCGTCAACATCTAAAACTTAGAATTAATTAAAACAGAAAATTAGCACATAAATGCGAATTTAGTGTAACAGAGACTACTAGATATTTTTTATTGTTATTTATATATAAAAATCATGCATGCCCAATTTTTTTTCTAGAAATAGAAGATTTTAAATTGCAATTGAATTTTAAATATTGGATTATTCGATCTTTGTCTAGCTCCATATGTGCTTGTTTCCTTAGATGTATAAGTTTATTTAAGATTTTTATTTAAAATTTTTATGTATGAAAGCAATCATAACCCTAAGGTAATGAAACAATAAATATCTTATTATATCTTATTTTATATTTCGTATATTGCCCTGCGCTTTTAATTTGATTAGCATTAATTAATTATAAATAAATTATCTTAATAGATTGTATATATTATATCAATCAATTTAAATTTTTATTATATTATGTTTTGTATATATTTTATTGTAAAATATTAAATTTGCCATTTCCATCGCAATATGTGGATATTTGCTGGCATAATTCCTTTGAAATTTATTTTCTTAAAAAAATGTTACCTTGTTATTAATGTGTAAAGAAAATGTATGTAGTTCGCACAAGTAAAAAAAATAAATCTTGTCATAGTAAAACAATAGGCGAGTAAATATCGAAACCTTTTACCCTCAATTTTAAAGACTGCAATAACTTGACTTTATCTCCTCTAACCAGTAGATATAAAAAAAGATAAAGGCTTTTAGATTCAAAATCGTGGCTGCTAGTTCGATAGAATAAAAAAAATTCGGTTATTGAGAAATAGGTTAAAGTCCAAACCAAATTTTTCTCTATACGAGCTAGACATTTGATTGGAATTGTAGATATGATATAATATGATAATAAATTATTTTAAAAAAAAATTTTGATCAATATTTCTTGTAATCTAAGTTTTTTTTTGCACTTCAATTTTTATAATCAATTTGAAAATAAAAGCCAATAATTATTTTTCATAAATTTGTATAATTTCTTACTATCAATTCCATCTATTGAAACGTAGTCAGTTCACTATGAATGTTTCGCAATTTAATGGAAGATCATTTGACATATATACTGACCTATCTCTGCCAGCAGCTCTTCTTCTCTCAAATGAGATGAGTTCGAGTGTCTTGCATCACCCCATAAATCTCTATTTACGTATAAATGCGTAGGATTTATGTTTCGAAGAAATAAATTGTGTTCTATAAGCAGTTATTAAATATTAAATTGAAATACAAAACAAAAAATTATTGGTGAATGAATATATGGTATGCACAAGCTGTTATTTATGATAACAATATAAATTTTAAGGTGGTTAGATTAATATTTAGCTTATATTTTTGAATATTTTCTAAAAAAATATAAACTGTTGCTTTTTTTTCATTTTAAAAACTAAATATTATAGCATAAAATGATGTTTTTCAAGTTAATAAATATTATCCTTTTTTTTTATTACTTCATAAATTGTAAAAGAATATTTATCATGCTTATTTTTGAAATACTGCCTATTTTACTAACATTAACCTAATAAGAATTATGCATTATACAATATAATTATTTTGATATTACTTAAAACATTATTTATCAAAAGTTATGCATGAGATGATCATATTATTATTCAACATTAGGCATAAAATTTAGGATTCCTTAAACATAGCCTAAAATATTATACTCAAATTTATTTTATCATAGTATTACTTATATCTATCGTATAATAAGTCCGTCTGTGGTAAAAAGCAAATTCACAATATTTTATTTATATGTAGTTCAGAATCTAAAAATCAAAACTCTATCTAGATGCATACTTTCAACTATTTTTTTGTGCTCTATTGGCTTTAATAATATATATGATCAAACGTTTACTAAATATAATAAGCTCTATTTCAAAAGTTCTAATCTAAAAGTATATTTCTTTTTTATATAGGTAAGTATAATAAAAATTTATCAGATAATAAAGTTAGTGAATTTCGATTTTTGTAATTGTTGAGTATATCTAAAATTTGTTTACGCTATATATTTTTTTCAGGTTTCTATACACTTTTATCATTATTTGAAGCAATATTGAAGCTAATTTATGTTCTTTTTAAGCATAATTCAATCCAAATAGAATTTAACCCGTTGCTTTTTATAATGTAAATTATTATATAAAAAATACTTACAAAAGAATATGATTTTTATCTTTTTTATAACTTACATTAAATTTTTAATTATTACAAATTGCTGAAGACTCGTGAAATATTATTTATCATATGAAGCTTACAAATTGATATTGAAATGTGATCTAAGGACATTTAGCACACAGAGTGATTTCTAGAAGAAAAATATATTGGCTTAGAATCGAACACATCGGTATTCATAAAATTATTGAATAACTTATCTATGTAAATAAGACAAAAGAAAAGAAAAATTACATGTTTTTTTTAACATGTATTTGGTGTCATTAGAAAAAATACATATTTAGGCGTAAATTTTTGAATATTATTTTGTTTCATTAATCACTAAAACTGCCATAAGCGCTCTATAGATAAAATTTGAAATCAAACAAAAGCTTAATATAATGAATATATGTTACAATATACAGCTTATGAGACCAAGAAAGGCTGTTAATTGTAAAATTCAGATTAAATTATATGTATTTTAACGTATACATACCCCAAGATAATAATCGATATAATTATAAGTAATTTTTTAACATGATATCATAATATTGTGTTTATTTAATAGAAATCATATAAACATTTATCAAAATAAATACAAGTTTATATTGTGAAATTCAGCTAAAAGAAATCCATATAATAATACAAATTACAAACCCATCGATAATTCAAATTAATTTGATGTATCAAAGCGTATTCAAAAAATATTTTTTTACGGCTATGGATTACCTAAATATTAAAATATTCATGCTAAAAATATTGTTTATATTAAGGGTAAACAATAGAGAGAGATATTTAAAATTTTCATGCGTGCAAGTTACGCATAATAAATAAATTATTAACGTTTTAGATATATATTACAAATTCAGTGCTAAAAAATGCATTAACAGGGTTTATAGCATGAATATATAAAATAACAAAAAGTGAGGGAACAAAGACAATCAAAAAATATTAAGGGTGGCTTTTATATTAATCTAAAACATAATTAATATAAGTATTGGCGTCAAAGATAAAAATACAAGCTGAATATAAGTTCTAACGAATAAAAATAGGATTTAGAAAAAAGTTAATATGATGTATCTTGAAAGAACATGTATATTGAAAAGAACTATAAATTTAGTGATTCTGAAGTTTTGATGCGCAAACTATTTAAAAAGAAATATAACGATTACATTCGACGCTTTTGTATGACCAATGATCAAATAAACCAATAAATAAAATCGATCCACCTTATTGATATAATTTTCAAATGATAGATTTTTAAATGTGGCTAATAAAATATTAAATGTAATTTAACATGAAATTTAAAAAAATTTATAGCATTTTTTATTCTAAATTTAGATTATTTACTCAATTTATTTTATTTTAAATTACGTTTTCAGAGCAAAAAAACATGAAATATTAAACTACAGTTCTTGATATATATATATAATCCGGGTAAAAATACTTTGAATAAAATTTCACTGGCCACTGAAAAATAGTATATTAAGCATTTTATAATTTAATAAAGTAAATAATTACTTTTATTCATTAGTCATATAATACGAATTTTCATGTAATTTAAATATTAAACATCAACTAAATCAAAACTAAAATGGATAATTTTTTGAAACTAATGGGAAATCCGTTTTACGAATTACTACTGTTGTTGATAAGTTCGGAATTTATAGTCCTGTATATTTAATTCTTATGGTTTTCGTATGAAATAATTATCTATTACTTTAACGGTATATTTCAGATAATTAATTTATAAAAATTAGATCGTAATACCGAGTTTTATTGACCTCTGCTTAGTCCTAATAAATAAAGAACCAAATGAAAAAACAAATTAAGAAAATATTCTTTAGTATTTCTATACAATTAAATATATATAGTAACAAAGAAAATCCAGCACCAAAATATTAATTAACTCGAATATTCATTGAGAAAAGCTTTTAATCAAAAAAATTTATAATGCTATATAAATATTTTGTGTATTTTATTTTCAGTCTTATATATATTAATAGATTTTGTTATAATTTTATAACACAAAATAAATTACTGCACGTTTTTTGTCAGAATACTTTATCTATGATGATAAGCGATACTATGGTACAAATTAATAGGTATGATTTTAACGTAAAAAAATTTAAATTCATTTTAACATCTATTTTTGCCTTTAGTTATATATTTTCTAAATAATATGCTATAAATCTTATTTTTATCTTTTTTTGAAATAAACAAGAAATGTTTTATATTTCTAGATTATAGATATTGTTCTAATTTATGTGGTCTTAGAGAAACATATTCGAGGTTTCAAATGTTGATTAATTCTGTTCATGTGTGAGTGATACCTAAAAGCTGTTGATTCATATATTTGATATTTTTATATTGCACAGCTCAATCTAAAAAGAAGCATAAGGTACTATAGGTTCAAAAAATATATATCTATGTTTTTTGTGCATGTGCAAAACTGAAAATCAATAGAAAGGTTTAAGTCTTTTAGAAGATCTTTATTTGTATAGTAATACATAGTCTAAATTCTTTCGTATTTATATTTTTATATGAAATGAACATCTTAGTCAATTACCACTTTAAATTTGATTTATTTTTATATATTTGTATATTTATACAAATATTAAATATTTTTTTGAAAATTAATCGATGATGTGGTAAGTTAAATATTTTTTTTTGTTAACAGATCATGATCTTGATAGATTTATATTACAAAAAAGATCGAAAATATAAAAAAGTCATAATATTGTAGCATGATATACGTTTAGGTGCCCATTAAATTATATTTGTGAACAAAAATCTGATATAATTTGAAATATAAACATACACTCATAAATTATAAAAATAAATAGAGTCTCTATTTCACACATTATAAATCACATAAAAATCTTACTTTCATAGCAATAACATGCTGCGAATTACGTTAAATTATACGGCAACAGCTAGATTGACTAAATTACGTCTTTAAATCCAGTTCAATTATTGTTATATAATTAACTTAAATGCTTGCAATAAGTTTCTATTTACATAATTCACTTAAATGCTTAAAATAAGTATATATTCTTTTTGTCAATAACACCCTATTTAATTACCTAAATAATTGAACCATATAATAATTTCACAATAAAAATGCTATTACTTCATAGGAAAATGTACAAAAGATAATGATATTGTCATTTTTTTGCGGTGTTATACGTGAGATATATATTTTTTTCTACATGATCTAGCGAAGAAATCAATTACCACCTGTTATGGTGGTCTAAACATCGCATATAACAACTTTTGTAATTATATTAGTCTTAATACTGGCAAAAGCATCTTAGAAACATTTATGAGATAAATATTACTTATATGTTCGTATGCGTAATAATTTGTAGAAACTTATATTGGAATGTTTTTTTATAATTTATATATACTAGTGTGGTTTTAAACTTGTATAATTAATGTTTTAGAAGTATTTTATATATACAAACTTATTTAATGTGTTTCGATCATAAATTTCCGAACGTTTTTTAACCTCAAAAATACAATAGCTATAATGTTTCATTGCACTATATAATATACCATTTTGAATTTATTCAAGTTTAAAATTTAAATCAAAAAAATTGATGGTGTGTGAATATATAATTTTTCTATAAAAATCAAAATTGTACTTATATATGAGCCTCTTATTAAATCTAAATAGTGAATATTAAAATACATACTATTTTAAAAAAGAGAAAATAAAAATATGATTCTTCAATATAAAACATTGACATAAATTAGTTTTTACTGTTGGAAAAATTTTATTTCTGACAAATTTTCTAATTAGGATAAGTTTTAAAAGTTCATCTGTATATTTTTCGTATACATCTACCATGATGTAAAAAAATAGATCCTATTTTTCTTTTATTACTAAAAATAAAAATTCAAATGCAAGTATATTTAAATGCAATAAACCGGATTTTTTTATGTGAATTTTTAGCTTTTATCAATCTATATCATTTATATGTATTAAAAAATATTATTTATGATCGAAAAAATTAACTTTAAATTTATAAATCTATCTTAATTTTACCCGTTGATCTTTACTATTTTTTGAAATTAAACTAAGGGATTAACACAAATACGCAATCTGAAACATATAGATCGATTCCAAATTTGTTTTTAAAACTAGTTATACCATTTCTAATGCACATTATGCATGGAAATGACAGAAATTTCTTTTATACAAAAATTATGGGAAAATTAAAAACATAAATTTATGACAAATAAAATCTACGATGTAAAGTTTGATAAATAAAATGAAGGTGTAAGCAAAAATCCGCACTATTTCATGTATAATTTCTTGAAATGAAAATTATATTTGAATAAAACGTAAACGTTTTTGATCTTTTTTGTGGCTTCAATTGGACTTTTAGGGCCTGAAAAGTCTAATCATGTATATAAAAACCATGTTCAAGTAAAAAAAGACATTTTTCTCCTAAATTTTTATATTGCATGTAGTACAACTATAAAAAAGACACAGTTTATAAAAATTGGTTTTACAAATATATAAAATCACGAAATACATTTATACCATCGTCGGAAAGAAAATATGGAAAATAAACTGCAGCATATAATAGGAAAATTTTATGTGCAAAAAAATCTTGCTGAAAAAAGTAACCTATAATGTATATTAATTACGATGATATTATGTAAATGGATTTCTTTTTATGCACATTTTAATCAATATGTGTATTTTATCGATGATGTCACAATCATAAAGATAGAAATAACAGATTAAACCAAGATTTTTATAACTTGAATGCAAAAAGTAGCAAAATCTCTAATTTTGTCTTTTTTTAGAAACAATATAGATTCCGTATAATTGGATCTAGCAGCAAATGTGAAAATTTGTTTGTTAAAGATGACAAAGTTATAAAATCTGAATTTAGAAAATAAAATATATGATCTTTTTATTGCACCTTTCATATACACATGCACGAAATGTATTTTATACTTAGGTATGGTGTCGAAGTTATGCATATAAAACAATTTTTTGTTTTAAAAATAAATACATATAACTTAGTAAACTTAAAATATATAAAACGATCTTATGAGCAATTTTAAAGATGCAATGTGTTATTTTTTTTCTATAGCTACGTCACTATTAAATAATAATTCTTAAAACTTAAAATAAAAAATGTTATTTGAGATTGGAATAGTTTATAAATCACATTAATTTTAAAAATACAAGTTTTAAATTACAGAAGAAATTTTTTTAAAAAGCATATGATTTTTTATTATGTGCACAATGTATACTTGTATGCATATGACATGCAAATTGTGTTAAAAATATTTTATAAATTATATAATATATAGCATTCTATCTTACTACCATCAGATTCATATAGCCTTGATCAGCATTTGTATGTTTTTAGTACACATGGTGTTGCTTCATCTAATTGTAATAAAAATAACGCCTTTTTATATTGTTAAAGTAAAAACTGAGCCAAGATTTTTTTTATAAACAGGCTGTGGATTGGTAAGATATTGATGTAATATTCTTAAAAAACTATAACTTATATTTTATTCTGTGTTTATTGTAGATGGAACACCATATAAACGTATTTTATGAAGCGAAGTAGTTTTTTTGTGCGTCTTTTTTGATTAATTAAAAATTTTATAGATCAAAAAATACTTTCAACCCCAAATTTCTATCATACGATATTTCATATGATTAAAAGTACATTTATGTGACTTGCAATATGCATACTTTTACAGAAAAGATTAAAAACGGAGTCATCAATAATATTCTTTTTTTTATACATTTTAAGCACCCCTATTTACTTTAGGCAATTGAATTACTATAATCTAGATTCATGTGATATCAGCATTGCAAAAATGCACTAGAGATTTGAAAAATATTAGAAATGTATCAAGTGTTATTTATCGTACAAAAAATTTTCAAGATCACTTGTTATGCAATATTCATCGCTATTGTGCAATGGAACAGCATAGTTATTTAACTGTTATTCGCTTAAATAGGCACTAAAAACTGTATTTCTATTACTGAAAACAAAAAAAAAACCATATTTTAGCATCGTTATACAAATCAGATTTGCATAGAAATTTTTTTTCAATTTACTTTTAGAAATAGAAAGATTGATTCACAAAAAAAAATTATATTTATTTTTTGCCACTTATTGATTTAATAAAAAGTTTGTAAAATTTAGATGATTTAGATTTATGCATAAATATATCTATCGTTGGTATTATGGAATTCTTGAGAAGTTGATCTCTAAGCAAATTTATGTGCTATATTGTATAATTCAAATAATTGTCATCATATTTAGGAATTTATGTAAAATTTATATTTATATTCTTCGATTATTGCATCTTTTCCACTTTTTGCACCAAAATATTAATTTTCATTTAATAAAAACCTTAACAAAATTATAATCGTTTTCTGATGTTAAATAATAAAAAATGACATAATATTTAAAATTTTCCAAGTCAAATATAAATTTAACAATCCAACGATTCAGAAACGTCTTCTTAATGCTCTTAGCTTAACTCAATTTAGCCATTTTTATAAGGAAATGACGAAAATAACCAATGCAAAGAATTTGTATGCCATTTTATATTTTTCGGGATTTATAAAAGACTTAACCAGATTGTAAGTGAATATCATGTTAAACAAATAACTGACTATTTTCGAATATATTAATTTGTAATTTGTTTTTCTGTGCATCTATGTAAAACATTTTTTTCGACTAAAAAAATCTTAGTTTTTTAAATAAATTATATTAAAACAAGAAAAAGACAGGAATCGATTCTTATAACGATATTTATTTATATATTTTCTGCACAATTAATTAATCATATTGACTTGTTTGTGATTCTGAAAAAGTAAAAGAGTGTAGTTTTGATTAACCGAATAATATGGATTATATATTTTTTGATGATCTGTTTAAAATTCTTTTACCATAGACAATCAAGCCTAATCAATCCGCTAGAAACTAATGATTACATGTATCAGTTGTATGTAAACTTCAAAATCATTGTTTTTTTACTATCTTTAAAAATAAATTATATTATATTATCTTTAAACTGATCCAATGTATATATTAAATAAAATTATATAACTATTATAAACAAAACTTACATGCGATTTTTTTTCGATATTCTGCGCACTGTTTTATGTAAACAGAATACATTTTAGCCTTGTAATTCAGTAGCACATTATAATCATAAAAATATGCTCATTATAAATTTTTTATAAGAAAATGTATTGTATTAAAGGAAGAATTATGTAATATATAAAATATCCTCACGACTAAAAATATGCAATATATAGGCACTAATCTTAGATATCTATAATTTCCTGACCATTAAAAGGTATTTTATTGATTTCACAACATATATTTTTTTAGAACTCCAATAAATCTTACTGTTAATATATAATACGATTTACAAACCTTTTTAAGAATTATACGATTTTTTTTATGGTTACATAGATCACCGTATTTTTTTATATAAATTCATGATACTATGTACCAGATTATATAAAAATCTATAAAATCTTAATGATATACTATGCTCGCTATAGTTTTTGACATCTGCTCATAATTCAAGTGGTATTTTTATAAGATTTATTTAAACTTATTCTAATATAATTGATTTAGATTATCAAAAATAATATATGTATTCATTATGATAAAATGTTACCTTAATTATTTTCTATTTCTAATTATTTTTTAGTATAATTTTTAATGTTAAGCGACAAAGTAAACGCAAGTAAAATATAAAATGCAATTTCTAGTATTATTTGTATCAATTGATAGTTTTTGCAAATCAAAGATTGCTATGCATACGGTATTAGGATATCAGTGATTTGCTAGAATGAAAACACATCAAAAGTCTAATTACAGAAAAATAGTACGTTTTATTATGTTTAAATCTGATCTGTTTTCTTAAGTGTAGGCAGTTCATTTTACAATTTTATATTTTATCCATATTATATTACAAGTAACGACTATTATGGGCAAAACTCTTGATTTTTTCAGTTTCGCGTACTTAAATCTTTAAAAGCATACATAATTATAAATTTAAATATAAAATTAAGTACATTATAAGAGTTCTTCCTTTGCATCAATATTTTAAAAATCATATAATAGATGTTGTCTGAAATATGTTAAATTTTGCAGAATAAACAGATATACATAAACTGATAATAGATAAAAAAAGATTTTTGCAGTGTTGATTAGTTTACGAATTCATAATATACAGAAAATCGCAGCATTATAAATTTAGCAGTGCACAGGTCTTACTGATAATAATCTATAATGAGTGAGTAAAAACACAAAAGCGAGTAAGATTATCTAACACTTATCTATTTTCTAAACCTTAACATATATTTTGATATGTATAAACCTATTTAGTATTTATATTATAATAAAAATTCGTAAAATTATATCAATTGACCGAAGCAGCATTTATTTTTTAAATATAAATTTAACAATGAGTTTGTGTTGTTTTATAACTAAGATATATCATTTTAATTATTATCTGCCTTGTAAATGATTTAATCCTATGTAATTATAAACTTGAAAACCTAAAGTGCACACATAAAGCATAAAATTGTTTTTTAAACACACTTAAAGTGATTTCTGCTAAGTCAGAAAAGAAAATTTGTTCAAAAAACTAATATTATGATTTTTTTATAGATTTCATATTCTATATTGCATGTTTACTAACACAAATTTAAGGGGCTAAGTTTATATCTATAAACACACTAGGTTTTACATACTAGTTATACGTTTATTGCAATTTTAAAACATTTTAATGCTTATTAAAATTCAGTTTGGGATTTTTATATATTTTAATCCATTTGAAAATTTTTAATCGTTATCAATATGACCTACGAACATTTTCATTTCATAAAAATAGAAATTGCGATAAAAAAGCATAGAAACTGTAATATGTAAAAAACACAACCTTAAATTATAAATAATATCAAGAAAGAAAATGTGGATATGTAGTTTAATTTTAAGAAATTGAATTTCATTTCAAAAAAAAATCCTCAGAAGCCATCATTTAGTGTTTCATTCTATTAGTTCTAATAGAAATCGTATTTTTTTTATATTTTAATCTGTTTATTGGGTGACGGGATTAAAAAAACTTGTTAAAGAGTGAATCGCTTAGCTTTGCCTTAATTAAAAATTGATGATGAAGAATTGGTAGTAATAAGCGAAAAATAAAGAAATTATTTGATCTATTAGAACGTTCTATTATGTGATTTAGTGTTTTTTTATATCTGCTTGGAATAAAATCTGTAATTTTTTATTGTACTATATTGGATTTTGAGCAGTAGAAATAATAAAATTTTTATGCATTGGTAATAGACACAAAATTACAACCTATGTACGAGATCAAGATTTTTATAGCCGTAATACTCTCGAAATTCATGAAATAATTAATATATAGAAAATTTGAATTAAGCTTTATATTTTTTTTATCATAGAAGTGGGAATGTAAGATTATGATTCATTTAAAAAAATATTGTGTTCCAGCTATACAATTGTTTAAAAAAAAATTTAAAAAAGAAAAAACCAATATAAATATATATGTTTATTTAGGACCTATACAAAACGCTTGTGAATAAAAGTGTCGAGTTTTATCTATTTAAATTTTATTTTTGTTCAACATATCTCATTTTGGAATCATTATAAATATGGATATTAGATAGAAAAATTTAGAAAAAATTGTCATTCATTTTAAAGTAAAATTTAGTATTTTTAATCAATTTTAACTGTGGTCAATTACCCAAAATATTTCTTATCAAAATCATAAATAAAAAATGAACTAAATTACAATAAAATTTGTAAAAGTCTAATTTTAGCATGATCATATATTCTAATTTGCTATTTATTAGGACAAAAGAAACCATTAAGATTTTATCCTGTTTAATAAAAATTTATAAATCTCTAACATCCTAAACATCATTGATGCTCTATTAATATATTCTTGTGCACCCCATCTAAAAACAAATCAAAAATATCACATACAAAACACCAAACAGAGCACAATATTTAAAAGAAAAAACATAAACTATGATCATATAAATAAAATACGATACACAATGTCAATATAACTACATCAATCAGCAGCTGTAATAGTCATGTTCATAAAAAAACTCGATATGTATCAAATTAATAATTACGAAGAAGTCACTATATAGAATAGTCATTTCCTTTTATTGGTAAAGTGTGATAATCTTATGATATTTTTGTGTTGATGAAAAACAGATGAGTATATGAAAATAACTGGTTTACGATCAATAAAGCCCTAGAGTTATTGATAGTTATCATAAGAATTTCGATATTATCGAGCGAATTGAATTTTTAGAAAATCTTAAAGTCCTATTGATTTTTTTAGGGGTAATATACTTTACAGATTCGCATGTTGTTTTTGCAAAACTTTTGATTGCTCTATAGAAGAAATTTGATTGAAACTGCTTTCCCTCATTCTATCTTTTAAAATCTTCCTAGATTCACTTCTTTACTAAAAAATTAATGCATAAGTGTATTCCTTGATCCCTTTGATTGTGCGCGATATTCCGCTTTAGTTCTGATTTCCAATTCCATATCATACGACGTATGATATTTTTGCCACCACATCTCGAGCTTTGGCAAATGAATATATAAAAGCCCAATAATAATATTAATGAAAATTTGATTCTGGAAGTACATTATAAAATATAATAAACCGTGATATAACAAAATTGATTACAAATATGTTTTAAAAATTTTTAATAATTATAAAATCCATACTCGTTCTATATAGTAGAAACAAATATAGCTATCATTAAATTGAATTAATCCATTTTGAAATATGTTAGTAAACATTTCATATTCTCTTTACTAAAAGTTTTTGAATATGTTTAATTTAATATATTCATATTTACCTTAATCGAAATAATATGCAAAAAAAATCATTTATATCTTAGCTCCTGTCCCAAATCGATTTGTTTGATGCACAAAAATTTTATGCTTTTGCTTAAATTTAATATATTTCTACGTCGTGGTTTTATAATAATTAAACACCCAAGTGGATGATATTTTTTAGTGTGATCATAATACGAATTCAATATTTATTTAACCCTTTAATCTCTCTATTTTTAGTGTAGAATAATTAAATATTTGCTTCTGCATCGAGGCTGTGTCTTCTTTTTACATAAAAAACATAAAAATATCGTATTTACATAAAAAACATAAAAATATCGTATTTACAAAAATAATATATATATAAACAATAAAATAATATTCTAGTACTCTTTTACATAATTTTATTTAATATTATACATTGCATTATAAGAACAAATTTCATAATTTTTATAAAAATTTATGCTGCTAAAAAATTTCAACCCCCTGAAAAGCATATTTCTGTGATTAAATATAACAGATACGCGATAATTATTATATGTGTGATTTAAAAATTGCAATCTTACTTTAACTATCAGCAGCTTTAAATGTTAATATGTATACTAAAGCTATCTGAAATACATAAGATGAATTTCATTGGGTAAAATATTAGCATTTATAATTGATATATATCTCTCGGAAAAAATATAAAAAACTCGAATCCGTAGATCCGAAAAATTCAAGACTTCTTTTTTTATATATAACTAATGGCTGTATAGATGTAAATATTATATTTTATGATGATAGAAATCATATACTAATTTTTTAATCACACCAATCAAAAATAAAAAATGTTGGATTATCTTATGGTGTGCCACAAAATAAAATAAAAAACCTTTATCTGTTTGCTATACATCTATGCTATTTAATGTTTTGTATAGAGTTTTAATAAAATCTTATATTAAATATAAATATTTTATATTCTGGAATAAACATAATATTTCTAATTATATTGAGTTTTAGTCATATTTGTAAATTACTTTTGTGCATCTTTGTATTATCGTATCTAAATGTTAAAGAAACAAATGGGATTTTCAATCTGCAATTATATTTCTATCTAATTTACATATAAAAAAATATCATCTGATTTCATAATAAATTTCTATAGAGGATTATTTAAATGTGTTTTGCTGTCTAAAACGTTATATATTATATTTGTAATAACACAATGATTCAATTTTAGCATATTACATTAAGCATATACAATGATTAATAATTTATTTAACAGTTCAACATACATATTTGAACGCTTCAATGAAAATCCAATATAAATGCGCTTTAAAACTAAGCTTTATGCTTTAATTACTGATATTTGTATATAAAGTTGCGAAGAGAAAATAATATTACATACAATCAAGTGTTTGTTGCTCGTATTTTTACTAATTCATTCTTCAAATATTATAGATAAAAGTAACGGTATTTTTTTAATACCTATATCTAAATTAAGGACTGGATAAATATTTTTTATGTGTTGTCTCTGGAGTATTTATCCTTTAAATATTTTTGTTTATATTTGTGCGAACTATATTTATTGTGTCTTAATTGAATATAAATTTTTATTCGACATTTTATTTTTATAACTTGAAAATATATATGCTGTAAATCTTTTGAAAAGTTAAAAGAACATGCAATTTGATTTATATAAAATGCATTCTTAAATTAGCTATGCATAGTCTTTAGAATTAGTATTTGCTTGCTTGAGAAGTATCTACATTGCATGTGATTCATACTCTTTTGAATTTCAAATATATATTTTGCCAATTATATAACAATACACTCTGAATTCGGTAAAAATCTATGATTTAATTTATCTATATTTTTAATTTATACATAAGCCGAAATACTTAAATCATGTTATATTATAATCATTAGTTATGAAAAAAAATTTACTCACATTGGAAGGCAATATTTTAGATCATCATAAACATAAACTCTTTTTCACGTAAAATATTCTTGAAATATGCATATATTGTATATAATATAGCAATAAAATGCATGATCAAAAACATATTCGAGGGTTGATGATCTTTATTGGTTAGTATATTAGATATTAATAACCTTGATATTATAATATTGAAAAAAAACCAGTCTCAAACTAATATAATTAACTAGAAGAACCTATATAGCACAAAAAGAAAAGGCAATTACACTTATCTGAATAGATTCAAAACAATTTGAAAAATTTATACAATATGTAATGAAAATAACTTAAAGCGTATTCTTTACTTTTGAGTGCAATAAACTAAGCTAAAAATGCTAATTGGAAAAACTTCTTATACTAGGAAGATTGTTGATATAAACAATAAATTATTTTTTCTGCATACAGGATGCAGCTTAAACAAAAAAGGTGCAATAATCATAAATATATGAGCTAAGCATTTCTATTTCGTAGAAGTGATTAAGAGTGGCATCTATATTTTTTTATGATTAGTTTATGGCAATATATAAAACTACAAGGTTGTATATTCACAGTAGAAATATCTTATAGTGCATGTAATCTAAAGTCATAGAGTATTTATATAAACCATTCCATATTTTTATTTTTGTCTTTTTAGATTATATATACCATGTCGTAATTTACTATTTTTGTGGAAGATAAAATGTGGTTCAGAATATAGAAAAGGGGATTAAACAAATATCGATTGTTAAATGTATTATGACTGATGAGAAGTTCGTAAACATTTTTGAAAGAAAAAATTATAAATTACAATATATTTTAGTTCACATTCCTAACTTTCAACATTATCATTACAATAATTATTTATATTTTTTTAAGATAAAGATAATCTTAAATATAATTTTTGATACTCCATAAATAATCTATATCTTTGTTTGTGATTTATCGACTTCTAGTATTTATTATACATAACTGCACTCAAGCAAACTAAAATTATAATGGTAACATCAATATAATAATCGATTATTTTTCCTTTCATTTTCGGATAAAGTTTATTTTTATAAATTTTATCCCTTTATATGTGGTCAGTTCTTTGGAATATGTTACAATTATTTCTCACATATTTTTCCACCTTTACCTGATCTTTCTTCATCAAAAACTGCTCTTCTTCTCACTAATGAAATGTGTTCAATTATCTTGTGAAGTGTGAAGTCTTGTGTGTATTCTTCTACTAATACCTGGATTTTTAACTCCATAACATATTTTTATGGAAAATTGTAACATTATATCCCAAGTCATTACACATGATATATTATTCTTGTTTTGAATTGAAGTAAACTAATTTATGATTTTTTTATAAAAATTAGTTTATATCGCAAATATATTACTTTGGTGATTATGTCATCAAATTGTTGAAAAAAATAGTAAAAATAAATATTGATTTCTAGCTATGTTATAAAGATGAAACTAAGAAATTATGATCTGGTAAAGATGTAAAACCATTTTTATTTGATACTATACCTAAAAGATGTTTAATTTAGCTGACATGAAGTTCTTATTTTCTTAGCATATTTCAATAATTAGTGAGATCTGATCGCAAGTGAAGCAGTTGCGTATGAACATTAGCAAAATAAAGACAAACACACGATATATACTACTGCAAAGATACAATTAAAAAAGCTTTTTTTTTAGTGCTGCTAAAGGATTAAATAAAAAACTCTGTCAAAAAACAGCTTGATGTTTGCCTTGAACAAATGAATTTGCATAAAATTACATAAACATCTAAATAAATAAATAGAACTTTATTTTAACAACTAAACATATATAAGTAGTCTATACTAAGAACGAAAATACACATAAATCAATGGTGGTGTTACTTGCATAGCATGTTTAATTAGACGGTTGGTGTTTTAATAAATTAGGAATAAAATTAGTAAAAAAATGTCGGGCTTTAAATCTAATCCCATTATATGAAATTAAACTGTGAAATAATTGTAATTCTATGTAGAAAATTTTCAATGTGAGTAATAAGAAATAGAAACCTAAATCTTATGTTTACGTGTATGGATAAGTAGTTTTAAGTAATAACATGTCTTTTCTTATTATATAAATATCAAATCAACGAATGAAATTCAAATCGAATGTTTTTTTGCAGATTGCATGTATATAATTCAATATGCGTTTTTAAGTATGTTTCCCCACGAAGTGATTGTAAAAAACCGGGGAACAACATTTAAAGATACAATATAATATAATAGGTTTATTTTATAATATAAATTTAAAATTCATATATTCGCTATTTCTAAAAATTTATATAGAAATTATTATATTTGGTATAAAAAAATATTACTTAATCCTGATAAGACTGCAAGAGATTATATATTTCTTATTATGGTTAAAGCCACTTTTTTGTCCCGCCTTTATTCTATGTCGTAGTATGGGCATGGAAACATTGAGAATTATATAATTCATTAGATGTCATACCTCATATCAATACCAATAAACTAATTTTCTTCTCTCACATGACATGTCTATAGAACCTAAGACAAAAGAAAATGTTATGTAGTCATGATGACTTATATATGTTTTCGGCGATATTCTATATCTAAAATGTAAAGTTTACCTTTTAACTGCTAAACTAGTTTCTACTATTTAAATATTAATTTTTCGATAGTAAAAAATCTAAAAATATCATAATTTCTTGGCGTGTCTTAGTAAACTTTAGAAATTTAAGCCATATTCACATTACTGTCACTATATAGAATCGGGTGAAAACTAAAGATAAAATTTTGATATATATTATCTTTTTCTTGAAATAACTATATGTTTATAAAGGAGGGGAATAAAATAGAAATCTTATAGGTGAAAAAGAAATGATAGGACAAAATAAAAATGACAAGTCTCGATTTGCAGTAATTCATTGACGTATATACGAAAAAAAAATTCTGAAATCTTAAACTGTTTTTTAAAATACATTTAGATGCGATTTTAGAGATAATTGGATGCATCTAATATATTAATTTCAAACTTAGACCAAAATATTTAAATGAACTATTTAAAAAAACACGGATATATTTGATAATAAAAATACACAAAATCTTAGCCAAAGGTTTATTTTAGAAGTTTACATGGTTTTTTTATTGGTTAGAGTTTTTCTTTTTATATGTTTAAATCTACTAAAATGTAGACAGTATGTGTGGAAAATTAAAAATTCCATATTGCATCTTTTGACACTTGACCTTGTTAAATCTTTCAAAGGCTTGCATATTTACTATAGATAAATATATGGATTAATTTATTTGTGTAAATATATAAAAAACAGAAAATAATCAAAATTAATCAATCACAAACCTGCATAAATAGATCATTTATATCAATTAAATACTTTATCAGCATGTTTATAATACAAGAATTATATTTGCTATAAATTTTTCTTAAAAAGATAAGATAAAAAAAAACTTATTATGGCTATCATGATAAAATTTTATACTAATTTTTAAATAAACGAGAATAAAAACAGTTTTTTTTAAATATCTTATATTTCAAGTCATCTGGAATAACAAAGCAGCAGATGCAATCTAAATATTTATTTATTCAATACATGAAAATATAAAGCATATAAGCTATATTTTTTTATCGCTTCAATGTTATTTTTGGCATCATCTAAAGGGAATGCAAAATTTAATTTTTCTTATACGGAAACTACGTATTGTCTGATTATCATAGAATTGGAACAGAATAATTAAATTTTAAATTATTTATATCTTTTCCCCTAACTATCGTGTTTTATTATCTGTCTTTTTTGCAATATTACTTTTAAGATAAAATTTTATATTGTTTGATTTTTATATTAAGTGGTCTTTTTCTTAATTTTCTCTGTCTAACTACTTGTTTGATTATAAAAGAGATAATGTAATCAGATTTTACCGATTCATTTTTTGTATATTAAAGTTTTGATCTAAAATCGCTAAACAACTTGCAATAAATTTAGCGGACTTGTCGTTATTTCTCTATATTTAGGCTGAAAAAAAATTTATAAAAACCTTATGATTTATAACATATGAACATATAAAAATGATTTTATATCTATTATGCATAATATATATCCATAACGATTTATTATTATTCACTTTATACTGTACATCCTAATGAGACAGTTTTTAATATTTTAATTGAGTTCTTATAATTTTGAAGATTTTTGCTGGTGAAAAAACTTATCCGAACCTTTTATTTACATTTATAATTACCTATAAAACCAGGAAAGTATAATTTTTTCTTATTATATTCTAAAATAATAGTTTTAAATGTACTTATTATTTGTGTTTGTAATTAGCGC
This sequence comes from Rhyacophila brunnea, assembly GCF_057557595.1. Lineage (NCBI taxonomy): Eukaryota > Metazoa > Arthropoda > Insecta > Trichoptera > Rhyacophilidae > Rhyacophila > Rhyacophila brunnea. The sequence goes on along the minus strand of NW_028232809.1, from coordinate 363,706 downwards.
ATATATTATAACATGTGACGGTGTGGTGACACGATATCATAGAAGGTACCTGAAGGAACTAGATGTCACGAACCAGGTTAAGGCATATATTCAAACTTTGGAATTGAGAAAAACCCTTGAATTAATAGGTCTCGAAAGTGGGGAGAAGTATTGAAGAAGACTTTTAAGAGGAGAAGATAGCCGAAAGTATAAATACGCTGTGCGTACAGAGAATCGAGCAAGCTGTGCCTGAGAACAAAAACTAAAATTACGACTATAAATATGGCCCATAAATAAAAAATAATTATAAATAAATTAGAACCCATAACAAATAGCAATTCAAGAAGGACAATGATTATAGATACTTAAAGTGATATTTTAATGCATATGGTGAAAATGTTGCCGTAAACTTAAAAAAATATATGTTAATTCCCTTTGTTTTTATATTTTTTCTTATTGGGGATCCAAGCAGTGATAACTAAATAACTTAAATGCTCAATATTTGATTACATGAATTTATAGAAGAAAAGGACGATTGAGTGTAGGTCTAAGTTCGGTTAGAATAAATTAAAATTCGCTTTATCAACTATTCTGTATCTTTTAATTTTATTTATAAAGTTTTAATTAAGGTATGCATAAAAAAATCAGACGGAATTTATGCTAGAAATTTTCTATCGATTATTTTTATTGGATCATAAAAAATTACACTTGAATCCTTATTTTATTTATCTCGCAAACGATAGTATAAATGCTATTTCTAAACAAAATCACTTTTTATATGCAATAGAAAGTCAAGTATTTCAAATAGATTTCAATGCTATAAAAATATGATTTTGATTTTTGTTTTGTTATCTCAAATTAGATTATAGTCATTTTTCTTATTTATATATAGCCTAGTATATGTTCGTATTTTTTAAATATTCAATATTACGAACTCATTTTCGCTTTATGATTGTACTTTATGCCGTTAGAATTTTTACTGTCTAAATTATGTAATTATTTTAAAAGCTAGTTCTATATTGATACATATCTCGCACTTTAGTTTTAGCAACATTTTTTATTATACGTCTCCACTTATAAATATCATTAATTTTCATTGACAAAAATTTTATAACTTTTTACTTTGGCAAAATAAAATCTTTTAAGCTAAATTTTTTCTAATCGTCGAAGTTTGTCGGTACTCTATATAGACTCTTTCTTTCATATGTCAAATTCGCATTTTATGTTTTTAAAATACATTTATCCCCAAAAAATATCTTTGTGAAACAGGAATACTAATCGAAGCGACATAATACCCTAAAATCAATAGGTATGTCGAAAAAACTTGAATTAATAAGTTCTAAAGGATATCGTATATGCTTAAATGCTGTGAAATAATGTGAATGTATGACGTATATATAAAGTCTATTTTGTATGCATTTGCTTGGGTAATTATGAGTAAAGGGTTTTAAGATAATTAAAATAGAAAATGAATTTAGGTAAGCTCATGGTGTTACGATTTAATAATATTTCCGAATAAATTTTTTTAATGTTTCGCATACAACAATACTTTAAAAAATGAATTTAAATTATTAGAAATTTATCAAAGAATAAGCAAATAAATTCAACTAGAATGACTTGCATATTGTTTACTGTTATTTTTTATGGCTTTATGAAGATAAATTTACAAGTTAATATCTGCAGAAAGCGTGAGAAATCATATATTCTATTGTTTTTTGTAAATCCAAGATCTTTATCCAAAAAAATCATAATGATAAAAAAATATTTAATCTTAGAGAAAACAATTAAATTTATCTACTTATTTTTCATAGCACTAGCTTATTTTAAAACCCAAAATATCATGATTTATGTATTATTTTTGACGAATTTTGTATTTTAGTTTTTTTATAATTACATATTTATTAAAATTATTAACTGTAGTTGAAATAAAATTTGTTCGGATACATAAATCAACGTTTGAACGTGACAAAAATATTGAAATAATTTTCAGTTAAACTATTGTTGTTTTTTAACATTGAAATGCTGTTACTGATACTTGTGCATTAATATACTTTTCTTGAATAGATTTAGTATAAATACTAAACAATTTAAACACATTTAATTATTGCGAAATAATCTCTCTTCTTGTATTAAATAAATATATAGATGTGTCTAAATAAATAGTTTTAAGTGATAGAAAAATTAAATATAGATGAATATTTCAAAAGAAGGAAAAAATAAATATGATTTAGTGGAAACTTTTAACATAAGGTTTGGGGAAAATGCTTCCACGTGAATTAGAAAATACAAAATAAAATCTTTATGATTATTTTAAATAGAAAGGACTTATTGTATGATTTTTTTGTTTATAATTTATTATATGGTCATTTAAAATTATAGTTACGACCATTCTAAAATATCATTCACAAATTATTGCAGAAAGGATAAGTAATTCTTTTACAAGCCGTGCTGTTGGTTAACATTGTTACAAATAACATTTAGCATAATTTGTACTAGCACTTTAGTAAAAATTTAATCATTCGAAAGGATAGTTTGAATCAATTTATAGTAGGTAATATATATTTTATTTGACTGTAAAAATAAATGTTTATTTGTTTTAATCGTAATACATCATCGAAACATCAGCAAGTATAAAAATCTTTATTTTATCTTTATGTTATCTATAATTATGATTTTTACGATTTTTTTAATATGTCAAGACTTTTTATAACAATATTATACCATATGTAATGGCTTGGGATGGGAATGGTTACAAAATTAAAAAAAAATATGTACTAGTTGTTAAAAATAATACTGAAGTAAAAGGATATATGCAAGCCCTAACAATTTGCAATACAATTGAACACATATCATTTCACTCATTAAGAGCAGTTAACAAAAATAAATCGGGGGGATATGTCAAAATATGTATAAAGGAGCTGTGTAATATTCCTAATGGACTGTATACAACTCAGTAGTTGAAATCAAAATAGGAAGAAACTTAGCCCGTAAATATAGAATAGGATTTATACACAATAAAATCTGATGATTACATCGAATAAATTAATGCAGAGATAATATTTTTTGTTCTATTACCAGTAAAATTGAATTCTTAATTTATAAATTTGAACGTTCGAAGAATTTCCCAATATTTAATTACTCTTATTTAAAAAATGATGTTTTTGAATAAACCCTAGGTAGTAATGTCCTATTGAAATAAAATTTGTGTCATGCTAATTAAAAATAGATATATAATATCCCTTGGTATATGGTGAACTGGATGGCAAAAATTAGATCCTCTAAATCATATCGTCTTTTAATCCTCGAATCAATTTGTGTAGACGTAAATTAATAATAGAAATCTGTTTTTTTGAAATGGTTAAAAAAGGTTTTATATACTATATTTAAGCAGTGGCAATGATGTTGTTGTTCAAATATTTGACTTAGAATTTATATTTCAAACGGTTCGAGGTTCAAATAATTTTCACTCAAGGGCGTTGAAAAATTATTAAACAAGTAATAAATGCTGCCTATCAGCAATATATAGAGCAAACAGTGTTAGATAGAATCGCAGTAAAAGCGATTTACACAAAAAAAACACGCGATCGTATCGCCGATACAGGTTTAATCCCAGAACGAGGATCTGTGAATTCTGTTTTATTATATAAGTATGTTTCATGTAGCGTTAACATGATTATAATAATCAATACCGTTAATATTCTCCGCATATAGGATTTAGACAAACTCTTCAAGATACAGGTTTTTGGGATTTTCAAAAAAGGATGGTATAAAATTGTTGTGATTAGAAAAAACTAAAATTTCTCAAGATGATCCGAGATTTTATGCAAAATGAATTGAAATTTTGAAAAATATCTTAATATACGATTTGATACATATATAGTCACAGTAAACATATCCTGAACAGAACTTCGTCATATATTGCTAAATAAATTTTCTTTATGCGTCGAAATTATTTGTAATCTAATGTTCCTATGAATTAAAAATTTTAAATATATACGAAAAAGTTTAAAAAAACTCTTTGCCATAGACTTACAGTATTCCAAGAAAGTTCAACATATCATGGGTTATATATAGCGCAAAAAATATTTTATCGTTGTATTATTTATGACAGAAAAATCTTCTATTCTGAACTTTAAAAAGTATAAATTATAAATGTATAATGTAATAACAATGATTACACACGCAAATCAATAACATGGAATTAATAATGATGTAATAAAATATAGAAAAATAAAATTGGGATGCATTTACAATGTCAAAAGTTTATGTGTATTACATCCTGACAGATCTCGATATTTAAAAATCTAAGTAATATGCAAAAAAAAAACACGCTTGAGCAAACAAGTATGAATAAGAATAATCTGATTGATGCAATCATAAAAGTCTTTGAGGCAAAGATTACCAGTAAAATTGCTCCTAATTCAGAATATGTACTACACGGAAACCGAATCAAATCACAAATTATGTATAAATTTTATAGTTAAAACACTGAAATGGCCATAAAGACTCAATACAGTTTTTTTATAAAATGGTAAAGATCAAGATAAAAAATTTTCATGATCACATTAAATGACGATTATATAAGAATAGGGACAGTACAATGATATATATAGTATTTAGAGATTCTTTTATAATACCAGATTTTCAACTTTACAGCATCTAAATGTTTTAAAAAATAAATATTCTAGCTAAGTAAGGCGATGAATATCTTTTCATAGGCATATTAGTAGCTTATTTTCAAATTTAAGATAATATCCGCAAGAAAAAAAATATTTCTAATGCATTTTCACACAATAAATGATAATTAATCATGATAGACAAAAATATTTGAATATCATTCTTTTATTGTCCAAATCTTTCTACTAAGATATAAAAAATTCGATTTCTTATTTTATATACTAAAAAATTACTATATGAAATACTTTAAGACATCGATGCATAATTTTTTGAATATTTCATTTTATAATATATTAAAAATTATAGATATTAGTATTACTTGTTAGAAAGCTATATTTTTTTTACCATATAAAATCCAATATTTATCCTATAAAAAATATAAATTTTGCATCATATTTAAGTTGTCTGGGATGAATTTAGATATAAAATGTTATAGTATGTCTAAAATATTTATTCAAGGCTTCTTTTTATACTTCCATCTAAAATTTCGAATTTCAGTGTTTGTTGATAATTTATACATATACTTTTAACATGTTTCCAATCCACATATATCATTTACTTAGAATATCAAACACACATCATATTTATAAAAAATTCTAGTCGATCTAAAAATATCTAGTTTATAAAATATTTATTTGTATATATTTTTTAAATGCTATAAAATACGTTTTCACAATGATTTATATAATAAAAATTTACTATTGCTTTTCATCACATCTTTTTTAAGTAAAAAGCTATAATTTTTTAATAACTTTCCGCTTCCAACTATAATAAAAGAAAAAAGCAGTGTTACAAAACAAATAGTCATATTAAAAATGTGATTGTGTATTCGTAATTAATCGGAAATAATGATAATAGAAGCTCTCGTAAAAAACAGCTTTTAATTGAAATAGAGATAATATTATGAAATTCTTTAGAACTAGATAAAGCGACATGCATTCAAGATAATAATATCTTATAAAATTACAAATTTATAAAATCGCATATAATGAATTTCATTTATCTTTTATTACAACTATCATTGTAGTTCATACTTCTCTAATATTTTAACACTTGAATTATCTATATGCCATGATACGTTAATTTGAATAAAATAATTAATATTATGATTATATCAATGATAAATACCAATCATATTTATTTTCAATTTTCTCTTATAGGTTAGAAATTGTTTATAAAAATTTATGGAACTTATAAATAAAGTTAAAAATCCCGGACAAAGTAGAAACATATATGCAAGCTCCAATACTCCGCAAGACACTAAATTCATCTCATTTGTGATAAGAAGAGCAGTTAATGAAGATAAGTTACGGGAAGGTGCAAAAGATGCATCATGGAGTTATGCAATATTCTCAATGGGCTGACCACGTCTAAATAGATATTATTGATAAAAATAATTAACCCATATATGTTTAAAGGTATTTATATAGACATAGAATTTATAGTAAAACAACTAAAAAATGACACAAAACACATAAAAATTTGATTTATAACCTGTAAATTGGATTTAAATCGACATAATTGATTTTTTATAATGCATCGTTGAAAAATTAACTGTTTTTAAAATTTAATAAAGCGAAATAATTACAGATCGTCGTATTTCAAAATTAAATTTAATCTGTGACAAAGATCTATTAAAAATGTTTAAAAAAAAATTTATAGAATTAAGTACCTTATAAATTGTGTAATATATTATAGACAAAAAAATTACATGTAATAGACATTTATATCAAATATTTTCTTTTATATTGTAATTAGAAAAAAAGAAGAATTGCACGTAAAACCATCTATTCATGTTTATGAATGGATTTTTTATACTATAAACACTTCTTAATATTGTCAAGTATCTTATGTGACTGGAATAAAAAATATGTTTAAAACAATCTAATATTTAATAATTTAATGAATATTTTTTTGAATGATAATTGTTCAAATATTATAATTTAAGAATATAAGTAATAATATTTAAATATCTAATTTTTTCTAAAAAAAATTTTTTAGCACATGATAAATTTAACAACAAATCTTAGTATGTTTAGGTATATTCTAATCATATTGATCTAGTACAATTATATTCACGATATTTGTATCGATTATTATTTAAGAAATTATAATTGGAATTTGTTATAAACCAGTCACATATGATGAGATATAAACTAAAAATAAAACACAAAAAAAAACTATCATATGAATTAAAACTTCTAAAATCACTATCTTATTAACATTCTGTATGCACAGCATAGAAGCATAAGCTCTTAATTTTTTTATTGTCCTCTAGTAACATAAATAAATTCAAGATTGGACGTATTTTATTACTAATGCGCGCAATACAAAGGTTTATTGTTTGATAAATTTACAAGCTTATTAAAAATCTATCTGATTATAAAATTTAGTGTAACTTACTTTCAATCATGGTTAAATAATATTTAAAATTTATATGCTATTAGATTTAGTAGTATGTACATATTTCAAATTTTATTTTTATAAAAAAATATCACAAAATGTTATTATTTCATGCCAAGTATTTTATAAAAAAAATATATAAAATAGAATAAGTTTTTACAAATTTTTCTTGATAGTTAACTGATAATAAAAATGATTATGTAAGGATTCGTGAATTATAAATTTTTAATGTGAAGTTTGCAATGAATATTTTATCTTCATAAATACATTATGTGACATAGAGTAATTATAAGCCAAAAAATATATTGGCACAAAATAAAACATATAGAAAATCTTAAAATAGATCTATAAAATATATATGTGCCTATAGGTTTAAATAAAAGGGAAATCAAAGATTTATATAACACTAAATGTGCTGTCATTCTAGCTACTAAGATTTTAGCGTAAATTATTGTATATTATTTTAATTTCTAAATCACTGTGAATTCCTTGAAAATTCTCTATATAAGATGTAGAAACAAGCTTTAAAACTGATCAATAGCATAAGATATCGAATATGTGTTGCCATGTATAACTATGGGACCAGAAGGGATGTAAAAAGTAAAACATTTATATAATGATGTGTATTTCAATGCATAAACATCCCAAGATAATAATCGATTGGATAAAAGTCATTATAGTTATAGGAATTCGATATTCTTATGTGTATTTTAATTAAGATAAAGATATTTAAAAAAGTATTTATTAATCAGTTTAAATATAAGTTTCTGTTTATAAACTATAGCATAAAGATATTTTTATAAAAATAAGACTTGCAATGGAATCAGAAGGTCAAATGTTATTAATTTAGCGAAAGTAAAACTTCGATAGTTCTTTTATGGTTAGAAATTAAAAATATGAAAATGTGTGTTAAAAAAAACTATAGTTTGATAAGGGATAAACAATAACCTCTCGATTACTCAAATTTTATATGGTTGCTAGTTACGCATAATAAATATTAAATTTACGCTTCTGCATATATGAAACAGATTTTATGCTAGAAAACTTATTAACTTGTGCTTTGAGCATGAATTAATAAAATAAAAAGAAGTAGAAATAACATTAGCTAACAACAAGATTAAATGGTTTTAATTAGCTATCAAAAATTAAACGATACAAATTTAGAGCATCAAAAATATGAAGCTGAAGCCGGACCTACACACAATATCATCTTTAATAACGTTATGTAATGTATATCGAAAGAACTGGTAAATTAACAAATACCATATAACAGATGATATTGAAATTTGTGGTAAGCAATCCTTTTTAAAGTAATATCGACTTTTCACTATACGCTTTTCTATGGCTAAATATATATAAGCCCATAAATCAATTTAATACATCTTATTTATTGTATTTTTCTAGCAAAATGTATTGATAGGACACAAATTATAACATTATATTTACTTAAACATGAAATTGCGATATTTTAAAACATTTGCACAATTATTCTAAATCAATTACAAATTTTATATACGTTTTACAGATCAAAATTAGATGGAAATATTATATAAATTAATGACTCTAGGCATATTTACAATCTAATATAAAGATAACTAATATAATATCTTTCAGAACTGGAAAAAAACATTATATTGCGTATTCTAGAAAGTATAGAATTTTTTTTATATATTAGTTGTATTATCCCGAATCTAAGAATAATACACCTTTTAAATTAAATTAATTAAATTTAATGTGAAAAATCTATTGAAAGTAACGTGGATTCATTGACGAATAACAACTGTTCGTGTACTAATTAAAATATTTTAGCTTCTACATTTCATATCGATGGCTTTTGTAAAAAACAATCATTGATTACTTTAAAAGCCTATATTTGACAATCAATTTATAAATACTGTATGTAAGCAACGAATTTTAAACCCCTGCTAAACCCAGATGAAAAAATTTCAATATTAAAATTACAAATTTTGGAAATGTTATCTTGTTTTTATTATGCTCAACTGTATTGGTAGATATTAAAAAAATCATGTCATTGAATATTATCTATTTATAGGGATATTTCACTTTTAAAAACTCATAATCGAAAACATATAATAACCAAAAATAGTCATTTTTTGATTTGAGAAACATATATTCATTAACATATTCATGATTTTTTTGCATTATCATTTATAAATCTATATAACAAAACACTTTTTTATAAAAAGAACAACACCTTTATATTTAATATAGTGGTTTGTATATATTTCTTACTTATGTTTAACAAAATAAATTTATAATAAATAAATGGATTTTTAGGCAATCATAAAAATACTTATTTACAACGAAACAATATGTAAAATTACATTCAATGAAAAGAAATCAATAAAATGTCTTTAAGATGTCTATATGTAATATTTTTTTATAATTTATATTGATTTTCCTTTGTTGCAAATACTAAAAAAGAAGATTTAGATGGCATGATTCAAAATTAATCTCCAGATCTAATATGAGATTGATTATTGCTATATATATAGCACATATGCAGTAGAAAATCTTTTAACTATTATATCTGTCAATTTGGACAGAAATAAAATTTTATATAAAAATAATTTCATAAATCGCATATCGCTAGTATTAAAAAAATCACCTATACAAAAAATGATTTTTTTTAAGTTTCTATAGAAAATATATTTTAGGTATCATATTTATTTTATAAAATGTGTTTTATGATTGGCGGATTGAATAATATTAGCAGTGAAACAATACAGGTTTGCAATAAAATATTCTACGAGTATAATGATAATTTTTAAATGTTATTACTGCATGCATAAATTTCTGTACTATACACATTGTGTTGAAATATAATAAGGTTCTATTTCACATATTTCATTGCGTCCTCCATGAACATATCGCTAGATACAATTACTTTATTTTGTATCTCAAAAATAAGGAGTGGATGAACAGAGATTCATAACATTATAAATATATAATTTTAGAATCGAATTCTCCAAAATAATGATTCTATGATATATTATCGGATACTATTAACAGAATATTTGTGGCTCATTTTTTCAAAATTAAAGTTGCTTCAACCCGTCCCAATTCTCTAATTTTCCACATCATATTTATTAAATTTTCTGATAAATAAAGTTTTTTATTTTGTATAAATTGATTTCATTGATCTAGAATATGTTGCAAAAATATATTTTTATTCCATTTCATTCTAAATACAGAGAAAGATAAAGAATATGTAAATCTACGCAACTACAAAATATAGACATAATTATACACTTTTTTTTACGGAATTATTATTTCCCTGGTCTACTTTAAGCAATTGAACCCAAAAATCTAGATACGTATGAAAGTAGTAATATGAAACTGTTTTTAAAGTAAAGCCAAAAAAAATCCATTAAGTTCTAGACATCTTAAAGAAATATTTATATTTATTTTCATACAAATATGTTCTAATATGGTGATATGCTACAATACAATTACCTAATTTATATTTGCTGAAATATGCAAAAAATACATTATGACTATGTAAAAACAATAAGTTGTAGTTTTAATCAGTAAAAAATATAATTTGCAGTGAAAAAGCAGATATTTTTTTAGACCGATAGAAAATTGATATACAAAAAAAATTAGTTCAATTTTTCTACGATTAATATTATACAAAAAAATATTGATAAGAATGGTTTTATTTATTTTAACCAATTCAATGATATCTTTTCTTCGTTATTTCATTCTTTTATATTCTATTTTTTATTTTGATGCGTACTTATGTACGGTAATAAGATAAAAGTCACTTAGTTATGATTTTTAATTGCGATAAGAAAATTAAACATTTATAATGTTGTGTTCTGCGTTTTGAAATTATTAAACATAAGATAAATTTAATTATAGCATTATAAAAAACCAAACTACAATTATTACCGTTTGTCTCATATAAATATTTCTATACGTCTATTATATATTAAAAAAAATACTTAAGAACTACCTTTTACCAATAATAAAATAGAAATACTATTTGCGACATTTCACGAACAAATAAATTATCTTTTCGTAAAATTTAACGAAGTGTAAATACCTTTGTAAGAAATAAATTTGGATTCAGTATTTAATAATGGTTTACTACCGTTCTCTGAATTTACGGATTTTACCAAAAAAAAAGCAATATAACACATACAAAATACATCCAGTTTATATAAGGTTTATAATAAGTATATCACAAATGTTTATAACTAGCATAAGTTGTCGTGTTTTTTTGGTAATTTTAGACCTTTTGACAATCATAAGTAAACATCATAATTTGAGACAGAGATATTTATTACGAATTTTTTTACCCACGTATTTCGATCTTTATTGGCTTTCTGAGAACTTAAATTCACAAAGTATTTGTTCGTATTAAAAAAATAAAAAGAACTAATTAGATACATGTGCGATTTCAATCTATAGTTAGATGTGATTCTATGTTTTTATAGTTATTCAATAAGAACTTTATAATACTCTATATAATATTTTTGACTCACTCTTCTGCACATATCTGCATCTTTAATATATTCATCTATACATAATCTCTAAAGACTTATTATTTTAGTGTCTTCTCTGATCTTATAGTTTGTGTGGCTGCTTCCGTTATAGTTAGCCTTCCAAACTCCTTCATATACGAGTTATGATATTCTGTATCCATGCTATCCCAAGGTGAACCGTTCGTTAATATTCTGATCTTCATTTATAAATTAGGGAGACTAAGTTATCTAACTTTTCAATTTTTTTTAGCTTCAAATTTATTTTATCTATATGTTTATCAATAATCCTTTTCCTTATTTCTATTATCAAGAAAGGATTTTTACACCATCAACAAAAATGTCACTTAAATTTTATGATTTTTTGTATCCATATTTTTTTTTCTATCGACTTTTTTATGGTGCTGGTGAATTTGTTTCAATCTTAAACTTGAGATATTTATTTCTATCTTCGAATTTTATTGGTTTTTTTGAGAGTATACAGTTTATATAAATAGAAACTTTCTTTTTCGTTCGTGTAGGTCTAGGTCAAGCTTCCTTCACATTAAGTTGCTAGTTGTTCATTCTTTCTATATTTTATTCAATTGTGTTGACATTTTGACTAATCTCCTTTGAATAGTTCATATCTTAAATGAAACATAATCTTGCTTATTTTTTGAACTAATCTACAAGATATAGATCTAGTTTTTAGATCCGAAAATTGTAATCATTAGGTTGTTGTAGATACTGAAAGATTTTTCATACCTTTTTTTATCTTATATTGTATACATTAAACATTTTTTTGTTACAACTTAATATATTTTATGGATAGATTGTTGTTGTGTTAGTTTCAATGAAAAAATATGCTTAAAAAATATCGATGTTATTTCTCGCTTCCAAAATGTACATGAGTTCTATGATTGATGGTATTTTTTTGATTTTTGACAAGTGTCTTATCAAGATTAACGGCAATTTTCTGTATAGAAGATTCTAAATAAATTTGCTCTATTTAAATTTAACTTTTTAAAAAAATATTATCTCATTCTCTTGCTGACTGTAAGTTAATATTTTCATTCTCGTTTAAAAAAAAATTTTGATTAACTCTTGTAGCAAAGTCTTTTGTTTCATATTTTAAAACGCCTAAATAGATTTTTTATTAGTCTTTTGCGTGTTCGATTTATTTTTTATTTAGTTGTTGCTGTCAACGTTTGTTTAAACTAGATTTGGAATGCTTGTTATAATTTCTCTAAAATATAGCAAATGTTTTATCTTTTTCCTCTGATATACTATTTTCATGTACACAGAGGTATGAATATCTGACTAACCAAATATTGAACACAACTAATATTATTTGTTTCAGATTCATTTTATTCTTTTCTAGTCCTATGCAATCACTGAAATGTACTGTTTTTTAGTCATTTTTTTGTTTTACTAGTATTTGGTCGCAAGCTTCAGATCAATAATAATAAGAAATAATTTATTATGAATAATTCATCTATAAGTTTTTTTTCGAGTGATTTAAACGTCGATTACATAAAACAATGGATCCTTACACACGGCAAATAGAAGTTGCAATATACTAGCTCTGAGCATTAAATAAATCTTCTACTTTTCAGAATTATTTTTTTCCTTGATGTATAATAAAATACCCATATACTCGTTAATACACTTATAAAGCTGTATAAACACTCTTTATGATCGAGTTTTACCATCAGCGTAAATAAATAGAAATGAAAAACTAGAAGCTGTTTTACGCTATATTCCGTTTTTATTGCCTTGTTCAGTAGCTTTGTCTACAGATCCTTTACAAGTCATGGAGTACTAGTTGATTTTCAGACAAATGGTTACGCCTTTACACTTAAAACTACTAGAATATCCTCATAATTTATTTTTCTAATTTATATTATATTTTCATGTATGTTATGGGCTCAAATTTTATAACCAATTGTATCAGGTTACTATAAATGTTATTTATTTTTATAATCATTCTTTTCCTTATTTTCTTGCAAATCGTCTCAACAATATTATCATAATTTAATAGTACAAATATGTCATTTCTTTATATAAATTTATAGATCCCCTCCGGCGATGCATTTTTAATATTAGGCCGAAAGTTAATAAAATTTTATTAATTATTTTGAAAGTCAACTTAAAAACACATAATTTCTTTATACAATAGAATCAAATAGATACTTATTAAACATCTTTTTTATATTATTTTATTCATACTTATTCGGGCAAAATCCTCCAATTTATTTCTGCTCAACGTTTATTGTTTTTTTTCCTATAAAAAAAATTTGGATAAAATTATCTTTCTTGTTATTCATATTAATTTATGCCTGCTGGTATTATCTTCTTGATATTTATCGGTCTTTTTTATATTTTTTATATGTATTTTGCATGCAGTTTTTCTATTATTAACTTATAGTAATTAAATTTTCGGTCCAAGATTTTGTAATAAAGTCGCTTAATCTAACGCTGTTTATAATTTTTTTTGTGCGGTTGATTCTTGTGCATTAAAATCTCAATAACATTCATTTAATGGCAGTGTTTGTATTTTATATTCTTGCATGTATAGAAATTCCTTTTATAGTATAAATTCTCTTTTTTGGTGAGTTTATCGGAGGTAAACTGAATGCTCTGTAATATCTTAGACTTTAATTATATATATTGGATGTTTGCACTAGTAATTCTCTATACGACAATATACAGATATTCTATCACTTACTCTTTTACTTGTGAGATATTACTTTCTTTGTTCTTGTAAAGATACACATCTAATGATATCTAACTTCAGAGTACATTTTATATTTTAAATTGATTTACGTTTTAAAAAAATTTTCTATGTCAAAATTTTGTTGTGGTTTAAAATAAAATCGCTTTTTATTTTTTTTGAAGTTTCGCAATTAAATTTCCGTTCGGGTCTTACCGTTATTGGTGTCTATTATATTTTAATTGTCTAGCTTCGGTACTTGTTTATAAGATAAGAGCGTTGTAAATGTTTTGTTATAGTAATTCACATTTTCTGCGACAAAGGCGTGGCATATTCTCAAACGTGATCGGATTGACTTATAAGAATCCTGAAAAAGAAAATATTTTTGAAAAGAGAATATACAGATAATATACTAAAAGAGCAAGTTCTTATATCTAAATTTATTTTATAAAGTATTTTCTTATTTATTGCTCTCTTCGTTCTTTAAAAAAAAAATTTGTATGATTTTGATACTTTAGTTCTTTTTCCTGGTTTTTCAGCTATAAATTTATTAAAACTGGAATAACTATGATTATAGATATTTGTTTATGGGTTAATTTCCTTTTTATCGATTTTATCTATTTAGACGTGGTCAGTGCGTTGGGAATATTGCACAACTCCTTGATGCGTCTTTTGACACCTTCCCCTGATCTATCTTCATCAACTGCTCATTCTTTCTCAAATGAGATGAGTTCAAGTGTCTTGCGGAGTGTGAGAGCTTGTATATATGCTTCTTCTTCATTCGGAATTTTTAAACCCTAAAATAACTATAATAATATACATTCATAAATAAAAAAATAGTTTATCTCGTATTTTCATATATACAATTTTATATACGAAGATGAAGCTTTTTGCAAACAAAATTAAAAATTATATGCGAGAATAATATGATCATGAATAGTAAACTCGTATCAGTTCAGATACAAAAATTTTATAATATTCAAAACAGACAGTTTTACATTTGAAAAGATCTATAGCAAGTCATTGAGATTTACATATACTATTGATAAAAGAATAATTTGTTTTAGACATGAAAATAAATGAGTTGATGGATAAAGATACTTAGTGAAGTAACTTCTATTCTAAAATACAAGAAGTTGTATCACAAGTATGTCACACATCCTATAGATCCTTTTCTATGAATTATATAATCAATTTTCAGCTATTAAGTAAAGGCTTGTGGAAATACTAATTAATAAAAGTTTAAACGAGAAGAATGCAACTTTATATCATAAAAAATCATATAAAGATATTTTTAGTAGGTGAATTGTATATTTTTTTGCAATGTATTTTTATATTTTATAAGGCTTATTGGAGACATCTCAATGCTTATTTATTTCTGAAAAAGACAATCAAATCATGTTTACTTATGTTGGATTTTTATAGTACTTCTATTCAATAGTGCAATCAACCTATTTGGATACTAAGTAAAATATTTTTTAAACATCCTCAATGGTCTGATATAATGATACTATTATGCATAAAAAATTTAAAAAAATTACGAATTCATATTTTCTTCCTTTTGTATATACTATATTTAATTGTTATAATTATTTAAATTATTCAACATATTTTTTCCTGTATTTTTGTTACAGTTAAAGTCTTAGCTCATTAAAAGCATATTAATATTTGATGATTCTAATGGTTAAATTTTTTTAATAAATATCATCCTTATATTAAAAAAATCTAGAATATTCTTCAAATTTTTTATTTTCTTTTAAAAAATAGTTATACTGTTCTTATAGAATATATACCGAAAGTAAATACTTACGATATTCCGTATCATCAATGATGACATACATTATACAGGAATAAAAAAATTATGCGATAAATTTTTTTTTTAGTTTTTTGTAATATAGTTATGTTGGAATATCTACATTTTTTATATATTTAATTCGAGTAACCGGGTAAGTTTGTTCTAATCGATTATTAGATTATTGTGGCCGTTTAAATATTATCTGTCATTCCTCTTTGTTTAAATGTGAAAATGGTTGATATTAGATGTTTTTATATAGCTTTGATTACATATGCACATGATTTGGCTGAAAATGACCATTTTATTTGTTGAATATATAATACTCAAATGAAATTGCGTTCGTATCGCCAAGAAAGTGTATTAGAGCCCAAATTCTTAGAAATAATTTAAAAATAAAGATTATCATTAAAATTATAATCAACTATGTTTATGTTGCCAACTAAATATCATCTAGATTTTTTTGGGGCATAAATATTTGAGTAATGTTTTTTTAGAAACAAATATAAAAATTGCTAAAGAATGTGTGTTATATATTTAATGGGATTGTTCTAATGAATAATAAACATATTCTAATAAAAAAATATACTTTAATTGGGGCTTGGAATACATTGATAGGGTATATTAGTTAATATTAGTCTGATTGAAATAACTAAAGTGACCAATATTTGTCTTTTATCATACTTTTAGCTTGGTACCTCTTGATTTTTCCATATAAGGCTACAGAATGTGTGTTTTTTTTGATTTAGATGTAATACAATAATATATTACATCTAAACTTTTTTGGTAGTCAAATTTATTTTATATATTTTTTGTTCTTTTATCCTCTGAATAGATTTAAGATCTTTGAATTTAAACTATCTCCTTTAATTTTTTTATCATAACAAAAGACAGTTCGATTTTTTGTTTTAGGTAATTTTCATAACATCTTATAAAACATTTTCAAAGTCCAATTTCATAATATTTAAATTTAATACAAGACCACCCTTTTCAATTGGATTTTTCTTGTGTAATTGAATATGTTTATAAGCTTACTACGATCAGAAAATTACATTTTTTTCATCAAATATTTTATCCATTATGTTTTAAATATATTACTTAAAATAATTATCTACTTCATTAGTTTGCAATTTTAAATTAGGGGCTGTTTGCTTCTTAGAAATCTTTATCACAAACATTTGTATTTTTTGAAATCCGATCCTTCAAGAATGAACGACAAGATTGTAAAAAGATTTAATAGCGTAAAAACAATATAAAATCCAGTCGAGGTTAATAAATAGGAAACTAATTCGTGAAATAATATCCTGCTGCTGCAAGATGGATTGGCCAGAGATTTAAGACCTATCACCAGGCGAATTGATAAAATAGATGAGAAGCTTTGATGGATAAAATGTGGTCTTGCATCTGCTGAAAATTGAAAGGTAATTTTAAGTTTTTTTATACGACTAAGGCGATGCAAAAAATTGTCAGAACATGTTCATCATTTTCCCGAATCTTTAAATAAATTTATATCTTAATCTTGAATTTTTTTAAAAAAAAATTACTGATACATCTTTTTTACTCTTTGCTTCTTTCAAACTTACTTTTTATCATTAATCTGACTATAATTATCCAATAAATTTCCAATTATTTAATTTCAAAACAAAAGTCACAATTAAAAATAAATGAATATATGTTGTTGGAAAATTTGATATATAATATATAATTTATAAAATACACAAAAAGTTTTTATTGAATAAAAATATGGTCTTTTCAAGCTGGTTTTAACGAATACCTTTTTTATAATATCAAAGTTTAATTTATACAGAAAATATTAAGGTTGCAACTGAGATCATTTTCACAAAAGTATGGATTCTATTTTATTAAAGGTTTTTTTTTAATTATGTTGCTAAATGTAAAAAAATAATTTATTCTGTCGATTTGAATAGCTATAATTTATATAATTATATCCCATGATTTATTAGATTAAACCACCCCTAATATTTATAAAAAAATATTATTTATTTATCTGTCGCGGCACAAAAGAAATTCAATCGAATGCAATTTTATTGATTTAAACATTATTTAAAATCTTTTTGTATAAA
Organism: Rhyacophila brunnea; assembly: GCF_057557595.1. Taxonomy (NCBI): domain Eukaryota; kingdom Metazoa; phylum Arthropoda; class Insecta; order Trichoptera; family Rhyacophilidae; genus Rhyacophila; species Rhyacophila brunnea. Next base: position 345,571 of record NW_028232809.1, on the reverse strand, counting down.
TAAATTACATTTTTACAATTATATAAATAAGAATTCATTTGCATATCATAACTTTGTTTGAAAATTATTTCAAAAGAGATAAGTATGTGGTAAATAAATTATTTTCAGTACTAGGAAGGAATTTTAGAAACTATAAAAAACCAGCTATATATAAAAAATTCATAATTACTTTAGGCAATCTAAAAATAAAATTATTAAATATTGAAATAAATATAAATTTATTGTTCTTAGAATATGATCAATTCTGGATATACACCTTCAAATATAACATAATTAAATATGGAAATATACCGGGGTTTTGTAACTAATAATTTTGTGTTTTTTTGTTGCAGTTATATTATAGTCTAATACTATTTATCATAATTATAGTTTTTCTTTGAAACTTTTTTTTATGTTAAAAATAAATGAAGGTCAAAATTAGAATATAGTTACTAGTTTTATTATTTAACAGATCAAATTTTTATTTATTATTTTTTAGTAAAGAATAAAAAATTGGGGTTTTATAATAGGTTTTCTGACAGATAAATAAATGTTAAATATAACTTTGTGCAAAATTAACATAGAAAAAAGTAATAAATATTTTAACCAAAAGTAAAACATTTTAGTTTAACAATATTTATGCATATAAATAACTCTCAATGATTCGCTTTTCCATAAAAATTATATAAATTTTATTGATAGAATTAAAGATAATCAACAAAAAATTATTGACAGACGAGAAAAGGATTATATTAATATTTTTGTATCTTTGTATATTATTTTACCGTGAAAAACATCTAGCCATTTTCTATGGATCATCTTCGATTTTTGTTTATTTTTAACTTATGCTAATCGTTTCTCTTAACATTTTCGCTTCCCTATGTAAAAAACATTAAATTTCATAAAAATTTTAAAATAAACTGTATTTACAAACACTGCTTTTTTATATATAAAAAAATTAAATTTATAATTTCAACTGACAATATTTTTCTCATTTAAATTGGTTTAGAAGATAAAATATATCTGTATATATTTTTAAAAAAATATCAGATATGATCAATAATATGAAAATTATTATAATGTATATTTCTAGCTTTACAAAACAGAATTCACACATGCAAAAATATACCATAAATATTGCTTAATTAAAAATAGTCAATTTTTTGAAATATGCCATCTCTATACTAACACGGAAACCCATTTTTATCTATGCTGATATTATTTTTAGTTTTTAATTATTTAAATTTGATTAAAACGATCTTTGTGTGGCAGTATAGACCAATAAGGTAACATTAGATATAAATAAAATCTTTTCTTAATAATTTAATTTTAAATATTAAACATAATGCGCGGCATGTAAAAATTAAACATTCAAATTTTATGGCGGTTTTTTAATATAACAACAAAAATATTATTCAAAATTTACTATTGGAACGCCACAAGCATAAAAAATAATGGGGAATTGTATTATAACTACAAATAACAATCAGGACTGTCTAATTTTTTTTTTGTATATTTTTTCATTCATAGACAAAATTAACTTTTGGATTTATTTCATTTCCGAAATAATAAACACATTTTTATATAGATGATGTGATATTTGGCAGAAAATCATGCAATGATCGAATTCCATATATCTCGAAGAAATAACAGTTCTAATATCTTTGCTTCTGGAGTAATTTTTAATAACTAATAAATCATTAGTGTTATATGAATAACTTTTCACGTCGATCTACTATTTAAAAGTACCATCTTATACAATAATAGGAACAAATAAATGATAAACACACATTGAAAAATGAATTCTGGTATATTTCTAGGAATAAAAAAACCAATCTGCGCATTAAAAACATACATTAAGTAGATTTATAAAGTTTATAGTGTTATCCGTGGTACAACATACATTTTTGTTACAGTCTTTTAAAAGTTTGTGGATCTGCATCGATTTTTGATATTTAGCTGTGATGGGTAATATAGTTTCTTATCCTTGTGAGTATCTTCCGTTTTAAGATCTTAAATTTTTTCTGTATTTCTACTAATTTATAATTATCTTGAATAGAAGAATTTGATTAAAATCTAATGTTTCTGATCTTAGTCATGTTCAAATTCTATATATTAGTTGCGTGTTGCTTCCAATTCCATAGCAACAATCTTTTTGGTTTTGTGTATGTCATAAAGATCCAAGAGATGGGTATTTGTGTTTACTATGGTCTGGAAATTAGAGGTGGCGTCATGTTCAATATTATATGATTCATCAGCCAATTAAATGTATCATAAAATGTGTTTCATTTCATCTTGATTCATGGTCTTTCAAATAAGTCTTTAGCTTCATCATTTTAGTCTAAATATCCAAATACCGATATTTCTTTATTCTGCAAATAATAATATTTCTTAGATTTTCCGAATTTTTTATGTTCACATTTTTTTTTGATAATCTTGTAATAGATTCATAATTGAATTTTTTTTGTTGCTTCTGTCTATAATATTTACATTTTATGTACTACGGCATTTAATCTGAATTTTTATACATCTTCATATCCTGTTCGTTTTTATTTTATTTGTTTGAGGAATAGCATTCTCTGTCTTTACATTGGCTTGCAATTCTAATTCTTGAATCATAATTTCTTGGGGTTTCCCAATAAACATACAATTTATTAAAACAAGATCATTAATTTCTTTATATAATGATATGGAATAAATTTAATTATATAGTATACTTATACTGCTAATAATCGTCTTCAAAGTTGTGGTAGAAACGAATCCAATATATACTCATTATATACATTGAGCTTCTATCATACTTTAAAAAAAAATATGCTCCGGTATTTTAATGATTCACCATTGATAATTGTTGGTAAATTTCTATTTTAATTAGAATTAATCAAATTAAATTTTTAAGACTGATTTGTTATATAAATATTTTTTATTCCAATGCCTAAAATATAATTTAATTACATAATGCAAGTTATTTGCTTTTAGTTTTAACAAAAAAGATTTTTTTTAGCGTAATTATAAAGATTTTTACTCATATTACTAGAATCTGTTATTTAATACTCTAGTTATATGCGACATATTTACCATGAATGGTGCACCTAAACCGCTTAAGATTCAAAAATCTCTATATCAAGGATAATATTTTTGATTATACGCTAAAAAATTATTTGTCATTGTTACTTGATAGAATAAAATTCTGTTTTTTTATAGCGGAATATATATTTCTTGAAATTTAGCACATTTTCAGGGGTTAGAAACAAATTTATATATATTTAAATTATATTTTTGGATTTTATCTTAAAGCATCTGAGCAGGTTAAAATATTATTTATCATATATTTTTTCCATGGAAAGAGGCACTTAAATTACATTGTAAAAACTTATAGATAAATATGCGTTACAAATGTTAAAAAACAGTCCGCAGATATGATCAGATAAAAATGACACCAAGCTATATATTTTAGTTTTTATTGAGACATAAAATATTTAATATCGCACGAAACAAATATGAAGTAAAAACTGCACTGAAAACTGTTTTTTATTTTTGCTTAGTAATAAACATTTTTTAACGTATAAACTGCATCCCAATAAAACCTTTATACGCTATTTTTAAATTGTAGAAAAATATGATTGTATAAATAAATGATATTTACTAAAGCTAAGAATAAATTTTTTCGGCATTAACATGTATAAAATATAGCAATTGTGGGTCTTTATAATATCTTCAATAGAAAACAAAATCAATTACGCTATATGCATCAATGACTCCAGATTGCTGTTTTGGATTTAAGAAAACACTCTTACATAATTTTAAGGTTTATAATATATTATATTTGACTAAAGAAATTATTGAGTAAAATTTCATCATATAATATATTTTTTGTTTCTTATTACTTGGTTTTTACAAAATTTTAGCAAAAAGTAAATTAAAAAAAAGAAGTTTATAATAAACATATGGATAAATATGAACTTATCCTTATCTTTTTATTTAATCATAGATATTTATTCTTTTATGAAAAATATCTCTTGCTAGACGTGATTTTATTTTAAAAAGATTTTTTACATTATATTATGCCCAAAGTTAAGAAAAAGCATTTTAATCGTTTATTAAAATTACATATATTGACAAAAATTTAAAACTTATTCGTTGAAAATTTGTTGTGAATATCTAGATGTTGAGAAAATATGTTTTTTATCGTGTTATATTTGCCTAAAAAATATAAAATGCAACAATAAATTATTAAATATCTATATTTTTTTTGCAATATGCTATATTTATATGTGTATAATGTTCACATTAAGCAGAATCTAAATACAAGTTAATGTAAAATATGTATTTTCAAATATACACATAAAAATCTAATATGATATACGTATTACTTAACCTTTTTATGTTTTATTCTACTTAATTTATCAAAAATCATTTTTTTTGATGGCTGGCATTCATTTTTTATATAGAATATACTTTTATTCATGCAAAAAAATATTATGTAGATTAAAAAATAAAAACTTGTTTTTTTTATATAACTTCGATATTTTTCCTTTTCGTCAAGTGATCAATTGAAATAATTATAAAACCCCCTCGGGATCTTATTCAATTATTCTAAAACAGTTGAAAAGCCATTTTATATACATTTTATCGTTTTTTTAAATGCTCTTTATATATATCTGGACCATATTTAAATTCTAAATACATGAAACTAGAAATAATTTATATAGCTTTTTATTATTGCCGTATCGCATAGAAGGTTTACATTTTTTTTACAAAAGATTTCTATTAAATACTGTATTTTTTCAAAATAACGTTTTTTTGCATTAAAAGGAATCATAATTGTTTAAAAATATGTAAATATTTTAGACCTATCTAAATATAAAAGAAATCTTTAATAAAATCAATTTATTTGTGTTTTTTATAAATATATTCGTCTTTATAAAATCTTATCACAAAAATGAAAAAGAAGCGCAAGATCTCATATGCTGTTTTTGAATACGTATATAAAATTAAATTTATATTTTCGGTAGGTATAATTTTACTATTTAGTTTAGATGATTTGAGAAAAAATAACAAAAACATTAAATCTAAATCGTGTACCTACAATATATGCATATTTAGTAACCAATTAAAAACATTCAACATAGCATCTTCAAAATAAATTATATTATTTTATAAAATATATACTCGGCAGGAATCATATATTATATTAATCTCGTTTCAGGCATTTTAAATATCTAATTTCCTATTTTACAACAAAAGAAAAAAAAATGCCTATTTTGCTTTAAATTTGACTTTTTTATAGTGCAATTATATGATAAATGTTGCCCATCGGCGTAGGTTACCCGTCAAAAAATGAATAAAACCTATAAAAAATTAAAATCAGGCATATTATATTTTCTGTATGCTCTATCCGATACTAGTAATATCAAACGAGTTATTTGAGAGGAAAATAAAATAAAACAGATGTAACAATATTTAATATTTTATATATGTTGAATCTTAGACTATGTGCATATACTCCTGGAGTCTTAAATTGTTCTTGCATATTTTTAATATAGTTGTAGATATTTTAATATTTTCCTGAAGATATTACATATTTTCTTCGCTTTTTACCACCCAAGGAGTAAATTATGTTAAGAAACAATAAATGAACATTTTTGTAGATACGCAAACGCTTTAAGTACCCTTATTTTTGCTCATTGTGTTATTTTCTATCATTTTAGGCCAATAATTATAGACAGAATAAAATATATTTATAATACACAAGATTATACATTTATGCACGATTTCATGTAAATAAAATCAAAAAAATACATTCAGGCTGCAATAATTACATAAATAACTAAATAAAATTTATAAATAGAGATGATATTTTTTTTAATAAATCATTTTATCTAAATATTCAAACAGTTAATATTTAAGAATGAAACTTATAAAGACAAAAAATTAAAACGAATGAATGATAAATAATTAAGATTCTTAGAATAAAACATAAGACTATAATAAAGTAAAATCCATTCATAAAGAGCAGAATTATTTAAAATTCAATATAATAATTGAAATTTACACGTAATTCTCAATTAACATTCCAGCACTTCCAATAATAATGTGAGGGCTTAATTGATTCAAGTATATAATAATTTAACATTTTTGTTGGTGAATATAGGTGTATCAAAAATTATTACGAAATTAAAATTACAGTCCTCCATACATCAAATCTGCAAATTACTTATTTGGGATCATAAAAAAAGACTTAAAGTAATTAACAACATTGGGCTCGTTTTTATGCAGTTTCAACACGTGATATCGATTTGATAATATGAGGCAAAGTCAATATATTACAAAAGTGATATTCAGGTATTAAAAGATATTTAAAACAATATACAAGACTTATTTAAACTGTACTCATTATAACCAAACCTTCGTGTGTGATATTTTAGTTCAAATGCGTCATAATAATGTAAAATTTACATTTATAAATATTATCTGCCTATAAAATCACTGAAGAAGCTAAGATTCTTTCATTGTCAAAATTTAATATGTTTTTGTAATGATTTATGGGTTATATTTATCAGACAATAACAGTATTCTTCTTATATGAATTGATTCCATTTAGTATTTTTCGTAACAAACAAATAAATTGATATACAATCTAGTTAGAGGTGTTTTTTATGTCATCACAACAATAAAAAAAGGAAATCAGCACAATATTTTATAAATAAAATTTAGATAGCTTATCCGATAAAATATTAGACTTGAACCATGATTAATAATTTTTATATTACAGTAATAATTTAAAGTCTAAACAAAAAATTATAAATTTGCTTAATAATCAATAATAAACAGGAAATTATATGATTATTTTACATTTTCTAAACATTATCACATACAAAAATGCTATATAAACCGAGTAACCTAATTTATATACTTTGAGAATAAAATTATTTTGATTTTTCAAGTTTTTTGGCTATTTGATATTGTATATTTGCAACAAATATTTTGCAACAGAAATACCCATTTTCCACCATCAGCCAGATATTGAGACGGTTAAAATAGCCAGAAAAAATAATATCTAAGAATATGCATAGTTGTTGAAAATTTTTAAGGCTGGGTAAACATATGTCAAAGGAAATTAAAAGTCAACTTTTATAAAGAATATAGCACCTATACACACATATTTTACATGATTTTTTTTTGTGCATTCTATTGCTTGAACTATTTCTTTTAACGCATAAAAGCAGATAAATAATAAAATGTCTGCATGAAAAATAATTTTTATCGCATTGTATCATCAGAAAACGGATTAAATTTTGTATGATCATAAATAACACGATAAAACATTTTTAATTTATTTTTTTACATAGAAAACGATTTTAAAATATATAAAAAATCTTTAAAGGCTACATAAATGATCTAAAAAAAGAAATTATAATTCTTTATGTTTAAAGATTAATATTTTGTTTACAATTTAAAAAAGAAATAGGTCAATCATAAAAAAGTTTGTATAAAAAGATAAATAAAATCCAATCTTTATTTTTTATTCAGTCCATTATATTTAGTAATTCTATTTGACGTGTATGAATGTTTTAAAAAAATAAAACCACGTATTTTTTACGAACCCATAAATTAAGTTATATATCGAAGCCATAATATCATCTTTTAATATCATTGACATGTAATTTTTTGCCCATACATTATCAAAAAATTAACGTTTTGCATGTAAACTGATATCTTAGCACGAAATTCATAGTCAATGCATTTTTTGTCAAACTATCTGTTTAAAATTTGAATCTGCTTAAGAGTTATTTTTTGAACAATTTAAAGGAATATACAAGGTAAACTTTTTAGTTATGGGCGCAACAAATAATTTATTTTATGTTTTTTTACTTTATGAATTATATTTAATTTATACCATGTAAATCTCTTTTAGATGTTATTTTGTTCTTTTTTTGATTATCATAATAATTCGGATATAAAATCTTTTTTTGTATTTAATTATAACCATGAACCAATAACATAGTATTTATATAGAAAGCAGCTAGCAAAAATAAAGTTTTTATGTAGTCATTCTCTATATTTTTTGCGCATATGAAATATAATATCCATAGATTTTATTATTTAGATACTTTTATTCGAATAATTATAAAAAGAACAGCAAATACTATTTTGGACCATAAAATACTTACAGTAGAAATCATGGTAATATCAGCAGTTTTTTTAAAATATTATCGATAAAAATTTGCTCCGTATGTAACAATAAATTATTTTTTACAGCAGAAAAAGTACTCTTTTATGGTTTATAAAATATTATTTTCAAAAAAATATTTGGGAAGAAATTTATTAAATATTGCTTATTTTTTGCATTTTTTACTACTTAATAAACTAGCCTAATCTTTTTTCTGTTTACTTGACTTAGATTATCTGCTTATTTGTTGCTTAAAATTAGTATTTCCGCAATAAATGTAAAACACTTTTTATGTTATAATGCTATAATATCAAGGGCTGATTCGATTTTTGCTGGGAATTACGTGAAATCTCATATTTCATTAGAAAGTATAATTATATGTATATTTAATAAATTTAACTTATTTTATATTGATTTTACATCTTTTACAACAAGATTTTGTATTTTTCTTGTTCGTATATAAGCTTACTTTCTTTGTCATATACCATTTTTTACTTTGCTCTGCTTTTATTTTAGATAGATCGGTAAAAAAACATAAATGGACAAAATTTTTAAAAGCGTATGAATTAACAAGAAAAATAAGGTTTCTTAGGCTTAGTTTTTCAATATACAATAGTCTAATATGTCAATACTAGAAATATTCACAGAAAACGTTCTAGTATAAAAGTTTGCGAAATAAAACATACAGTTTAGTACACCCCTATGTTATAGAGTTCAAGATTCTATTACAAATACTACTATTTATATATGTAGCACACGGGCACGTATAGAAGGATATAACACAAAGATATATAAAATATATTGTGTGCATATTTTTTTGTAAATCTAGAAATTTTTCAATTATAAGATAGAGTTATAGAAAACAGTTTATAAATCTGTCTCGTTATTTGAAAAAGTAGGTTTTGGCATAAAAAATGCAAAGGATCACTAAAAATATACGAATAATAAGAAAATTTACAAAAATTTTACAATAGTAAGCTGTCGATTATTTGATAGATATTTGAAAAATATTTATTCTTGAAGGTTAATATAGCTAAAAGAAATTAAATGAATATTTTAATATGATAATTTTACGGATGAAAATTCATTATGAGCTTGTATTTGTATTAAAATATAGTCAAATATTTTTATTGTATATAATAAACAGTATAGTTAATGCCTTTTAAACATATCTTATAAACTTTTTTCTGATCGACTATTGTAATTAGCTAGTTATATTGAAAAAAAGATTTTATAATAGACAAAATATTGTCATAATATGAAAATTTAATTTTTATTCACATAAAATTCAAAAATCATTTATCAAAAATCTGTAAATTTAAATATATATTACGAGCCATATCGTAATGTATTATAATATATTAAATTCAAAGTATGGTTTTCAAACTTTTGCTAAATGTTCTAGCCTTTTTTATATTATCTATTTGAGCGCTCTGATAATCAAGGATAACGAAACTGAGATATTAGGTCATAAGATCGAGCTATATTTCACTTATGTGCAAACATTTTTTTTTGGAAATCGTAGTAACAACTCTTATTATAGACGTGAAGAGCTTTTAATAGTTTATATATAATATGATAAATCTACTTGGTAAAAAAAACACGAGTAATCTCAAAATTTTAAAACCAAATAACTTTTCCTTCTGAATTTATAAACTTGACGATAAAAAAAATGCCTCAAACAATATATATAAAACGAACCAGAATAAATAAAAATAGAAGCTAAAATGCTAACATAGATTCCATTGATTTTCGACAGAAAATACCTTTAGGTCCAGTATGAAAATCCATACTTTATAAATATATAGAAAAAAAATAGAAAAAGCAGTAAAAAGACGCATTTTGTAGAAGCAAGAAAAAAAAACTAAAAAAAATAGTGTATCTAAAAATAAAAACACGTGAGGGCCTTATCATAAAAAATAAGAAGGTTTACTCACTAAATACAAATAGTAATATATAAAGAAATTAGATTCACGCTTAAGCAAAGAATTAAAAAAATAATAATAAAAATAATAAACTAAAAAACTGCTCCTTTAAAATGTCAAAACCATTTTTTAATATCGGAAAGATCATACGGTATTATAAGATTAATCCATAATTCTCAAGTGTTTTCTAAGGATGCTTAAAAACTTATACATTATAGAAAAAAAATATATTTTTCATATATAAGGCATATATTTATATGGAAGTTTGGTATAATTTACATTAATTTTTACGCAGCCGAATGAGTATTTTGAAGGGTTTTAAAATTCTTATCATATAATACAAATCCATATAAAATCGTAGACATTTCCAGCCACAAAAGTGTATATTTCATAGAAGATCGAGTTTTAAATATTTTTTTATAAGTTCTGAATTGTTCACTTTGCGCGCAATAAGGGTAATGGAATAAGTTTAGTTAAATTAAATAGTTCAAATATATCTTAAACTACTAACTAAAAAATAGACATATGAAAGCATTTGAATTTTGAATTTATATTTAATAATTAAAGTATATTTTTTTGAGCTTTATATGTATAAGAACAACATTAACAAAAAGAAGAAGCATTAAAAATTGTAATTTTTATGTGTTTATCATAATCATCTGCAATATTTTAACACAGATGCTTAATATGAATATATTCCCAATTAAAATTTTATTTATTGTGATATAAAACATTTTCAGAAAAAAATTAATATTGTTGTTAATAAACATAACAGAGTTTCTCTTTTATGTCGTTAGAAAAAATAGCAGTGCCTAAATTATTATCAGAGTTTCCTTTTGACACAAATATTTGTATATAATTATTAAAATTAAATGTCCACGATTTTTATTTTTAATGACGTATATAACATTAAAAAAATATTTTATTTATGATTACGCGCATATAAGTGAATGAAAAAAATATTAAATATATATTTAAAACTTGGCTCTTTTTTTCAACATAATAATGATTGATTCATAGGCTAAAAAATATATAATTTATATTTTAAAATCTATGTTGATTATGTAATTTAGCATGTTCAATATGGTAAATTATTTTTTAACAAAAAAGCCAGAGCATAAAAAAAAGAATTATCTTCTATTATGTGAATTGGTAATTGAAAGATAATCAACTAGCATTAGAATATCCCAGTAATTAAATAAGTTTCATTATAAGTTACTCTTGTCTTCTAAATTCTTGAAAAACGTTCATTCAACTTGTTATATCTAGTTTTAATTTATTCTCATATATTTATTTTTGTAGCTTATTAGCGCGAAAATTCATAGAACGAATTATATCACGTATAAATGAAAGTAGAGGTTTTTACCTTTTTATCAAATTGTGACAGCATAATTTTGTGTTTTTTTAAACTTCTAGTTTCATAAAATATTTATTATCAAGTTTGATGAAAGCGTGAGGATCTTCTAGCACATTTAAAATATCTATAAATGGCGTGAAGTGATAAATGTGAAACATGCGTATTATCGGGTTTATTAAACTACTGCAAAAACAAATATATACACATAATTATGATAAAATAACAGAAATGGTTTATTTAGTAAATTTATTGCGCCAGTTTAGGGTCTTTCTGACACAGAAACTGTAAATTTTTTAATAAAATAAAATTACAAATTTTTGTTGAACCATAGCATGTTTGTAAGGTGCTTTAAAGCTTTCTGTGTTATAATAAAAAATTAAAATTATTAAAAGAATAATTTTGCTTAGTATTTCAAGACATAAGAGTCGAAATGCATAAAAATTTACTTTTAAGTCCAACTTTAACAGCTTGCGCATTTCGATTATTTTTGAGAACAAAAAGTTTGTCTTTTTTTAATGATAAATCCTATGGATTAAACAAAGACAACTTTAGAGTTAGAGAAAAAAATTTATTTTATTATTAATTATCAAACAGTTAGATGCTCAACTAGTGTATTATTAATGATAATCAAAACTGATCTGTCGCTTTTTCATGTGATATGTTGCAATTTTTGACCTATTGAAGCGGTTAACAAGCCTTTTTGTTAGTTAGCTTACATATACTATGTGGTTTCAGTTTAGCAATTTATGACAATAAAATTATTATGACATTTAGTCTTATCTATTTGAACAGAAAAAAACCTTTCTTAGTTGCTATAATGACCATATGCATAATTATGTTAACAAAAAAACTTTGATTTCTTTGTGGTGTATTTAGGAATTTTGGTTTGATGTAGTTAAACCTAGTCAAAAAATCAGCTTTATTGTCACCAGTGGGCCTATGAATTTTAAAGAAGAAATAATTTTAAAAATATTTTTATGTTTTACCTACCAATGTAATTTTTGAGTTTTGGATTGTATAAATTTGCATCATAATTCTTTAATAGATTGTTGCCAAAAAATCTATTCGACTAGTCTGTGATTCAGTGTTATTTGTGATAATTATAGGTTTTAATGAAAGAAAAAATATGAATAAGATAATATAGCATAAACGCAAATCAATCAATAATTTTTTGGAGGATTAAGGTGTTCTATCATGGAGAAAGAAAAAAACTTATAAAACATATAATTTACTTTAGTTACGTCTCAATGAACAATTCAAAGATAGCTCTCGATTCGAAATTTTATCTTCCTCAGAATTGTCTTTAAAAAATTATAATAAGCCTAAAAATACATTTTAAAATATAAGATATTTATAATTTTATTCGATGTTACTTTCTAGCTTTCAATTATTATTTCTTGAAAATTCAGCTTTAAAATGCTCATATTGATGTATTGTAAAATTTATTTGATATTTTCATCGTAATAAAATGTACTTGAGTCAAACAAATTATATTCTCGGTAAAAATCATCTAAAACCTCAACTTTATCGATGTGATATGTATATTTTATTTTCAAGATATTTCCTATTGATATAATATTTCTTAATAAAATATCGAGGTTATTTATTCTAATTTTTCTTTGTAAATGTCACATAATCATTTTTATGTTGTATTTCTTTGTTTTTATAAATTAATATAGATATAATTCTTTTTCATGCAATATATTTGCAAATTCTGTTTCTTTCTTCGTCATTTCTACCAAAGCGTGCATGGAAGCATCGGGTTTTATAATATTTTCCAGACGATTTCTTAAACATTGTATGTATTCCAAGATTTTTTTTAATGATTTTATGTGATAATCCTTTATATATATCCAGAAAAGAGATAGAAACGTTTCCTTTTAATATAATTTTAAAAATATAAGCAGGCGTAACCGTTCAGTAATTTGATTCTATGTTCTACATAAAATTTAGGCGCTATAATTTAATTATCTGAGTGGATATATATTATTTATTCCAACATATCGTGGTTCAATTTTTAAAAATACAGTAACACATTTACTTTTTGGTTCTACACTATAATTTACGTATTCTGTTCGTTCTTCTTTAATTTTTTGTTCGTTTTTCACATGTTTGTGTTTTGCATTAAGACTTGCACTCACCAGATTTGTTTCTTTGCTTTAAATAGTTCTTTTTTTGTCTATATTTGTTGCTGATACATGTAAAGGATTCGAGTAAGTGTTCATCTTATCGATATTATTTCCTTCTTTTGCAATAGATAAAAGTTCTTTATTGTTTGTTTTTTAGTACAGTTTATTTTTAAGATTATATTTGATTGATGAATTGAGTATATCGCCAAAAATTGAAAGAAGCATTTTGAATTCGATGTGAGTCATTGTCGTTAACATTATTATACACAAGCAACAGTTTTCTTGAATTTTTATGTTTTCAGATCCAGTTTGTCTATTAATTCATGGTCAAACTCTTTGATCTTTGTATAGTAACTCTATAAAAGAGAGCTTACATCGCCGATACTGTATTTATATTCATTCATAAAATGTGTTTTACTCGCGATTACTTTAGCTTGTCTTAATAGATATAAGAGATTATCTGAAAGGGGTTTTTTATATAATAAAAATAATAAGTCATATAAAATAAAGATATAATTATAATAAATTTCATTATCACCTCATGTTGGGCCGAGAAATTTAGTTAGATGCCAGATCTTGGTATTTTTGTATCTAAATGACAACAATTCGGAACTTGAAAGCAAATATGGATATTTATCATAGGTCTTACGATATCTAAATATACTTTCTTTACGTAATAATCTTTGTTGGACCCAGGATTGTTCATTTTAATAGATATGTATGATTTTTGGGAAGTTATAATTGTAGGATTTACAATAATAATCGCGTAGTTTTTCAGATTATTATTTTGACGCCTTGTTACATTATTAATATCCTCTATTTTGTTTATAAATGAAATTCTTTCACTATATAAATTTTTATATTCATTTATATCAGGTCTATTTATATTATCAACCTAGTTATTACTATTTAATAAGTGAACATTTTCAGTATAATTTAACTTAATATCCCACATTCACTGACAATTATATTAATATAAAAAATTTATTGCATCTTCTTTATATTGAAACAGAAATATTAGAAATGATATATTCAAAGCCTGTATATTGGTGTTTTCCGACAATAAAATCCTTTCATCTTCTCGATTTGCTCCTATATACATAACGTTCCAAAATTTTCTTTTCTTTAAAATATCGATCGTTGACATAACGATTTGAGAAACGAATTCATAGTTTATATATTCATAGCAAAAAATATTTTCAACTGGATAAATTTGCATTAAAAGAGAAGCCATATCTGCGTCTTTATAAGTATTTTCTGTTTTGCCTTTTTCAATTTTTTTATTGTGCCAATCTTTAAAATATATATAGTCTGCAGTGACTCTTTTTTTTCTGTCTTCATCATCAACGCTTTAGATGAATAGTAAATATTTCTCTAAAATGCACAATATAATTTCTTTGGGTTTGCAACCCAGTGGTGTACACTATATTGACATCCGAAATACTATAAGCGAAATCGTTTCATATATACTTGTCTCTAAACAAATGATTAGATTATTCATCTTAAAAATCCAAATCAAAGAATTTATGCAGTGAAGGTCATCAAAAAACCGATAAAATATAGTGATAGTTTTGAGCGTATACTTTGAAGCATTAGGATCTCGATTGGTTTACTTATTTTATGTATGGATATAATTAACATCCCTTTATTGAGGAAATTTTGATCAAAAATGTCCATATAAAATTTATTGCTGATATTACTATTGTGTCTCTGAATAATCTTATCATCGCATTTAGAAGATTTAAAATTGGTATGTGAAAACCGATGTTTATTCTTATCATCAAGAGAAATGCAACTTTTGCACATCTGAATGACAGAAAAACATTCTTCTATCGTATCTATCACATTTATATTTTGACAATAAACGTCAAGTTTCATTTTTTTTTAAAAAATAGTTTTCCAAACAGAATAATCAATTCTTTCAAATTAATAACCGATATTGTATATTTATTACCACACTTGAAGCCTTTAATCCATACTTTAAAAAAGAATAAATTCAAACCCAGTGGCAAAGTAACCGTATTTGATGAGGCTAAAATGTAATTCAGAATCGATTATTTCAATTTCTTTCTCAATAAAATCTTTTTCAAAGTCAAGATTCTAAAAAAAGTTTGAAAAAATCACAAGAGATTAATAAATGCATTACTATGAATTAACATACTGTAAAAAGTGATAGCATAAAAAGTTACTGCATTTTAAAAACCACCGTTTAATGATAGAAAATTTTTTCATTGTTAATCGAAAGGTCTACATGCTCCATTTATCATAAGATGCACAAGCAAGTGTGCACTCACTTTTATTATGTCCTGAAATGGTTAGACTGCAATAGATAATGAGCAGGCGCTATAAGAGCATTGATCATAATATGCAATTAAAGCACAATCCAGTTTTGATGTTGTAAATTTTCATACGTAAATTTATCGTCTTCATTTCAACATTTTGCTTGCTTCGGCGAGTAAAAATGTAGGGAATGTTTTTTGTAAATATATTGATCTTGATAACATTCTTGTCAACCACTCAACTTTAAAAAATTATGGGGTCTATAAAATCAAAATTGGATACAAAATCGATGTGTCGCAGATCTTTATTTCACGCAATAACTTATCATGATCGTCAAATATTTCTGCCAACGTTGGATATAACTAAATAGATTTCTAAATAAAATCTAATATTGGTATTTTCAGTGGAAATATATCACGAGCTTTAATTAACTAAGAATATAAGTAATTATTTTGATATCACAAAAAAATAGAATATCATTCTATATAGAACCAAGTTTTGACACATATAATATAATTTCTGTGTATTCTTAATTAATTTATATGCTTAGCTTAGATACACAATATTTCTTTGATGAATAGAAACTAATGGATTTATTTGAATATATCTATATTTTTAAGTCGTGTATAGACCATTTACTGATTTATGGCAACAAGTCAGATCACATTGATTTATACAATCAACTTTATATTTGTAAAATTCACATCGTCTCGATTTCATTTGCCGTATGTAAACATTATTTTTAATTATGTAATAAAAGAAATGAATAAAGCTTAAGTAATTTTAACAGATGATCATGCATTTTGCAAACCTTTTATAAAAAAATAACAGTAAAATAATTTTAATCTTTTTTACTATAAAAATTCGAGATTTGCTTACATTTTAATTTTGAAATTTATTTTAGATCCATACAGTTATGGTCTTGAAAATTTTTTTATAAACCATTCGCATTTTACAATATTCTAGTCTATATTATTTTGATGGAAAATGAAATATTTGAAGCTGACTAGTCGACGTTTTTTTATATATAATTTACACGTCTTGAGTGTAAAATGCAAAAATACATCTATTGGTGACGAAATCTGGAAAGATACAAAGTGCATTAAAATTTTTCTTGAATATTATGATTTTTTTTTAATTTAATAGATCTCACAACCATTCTAAATATATATATATTATACTTAATATTAAGTTTACGAGTGAGAATTTTACATGGTAAACAATCTTATACCTTTAAATGTTTAGTAATTTAAAATACAGCAAAAATGATAAAGATGGATAATAACAGACATAATATCTAAAAAATGGAATATATAGTATTTTTTAAAATTGATTATCCGTTAAAATTGATTTAAGATTGAATAGTTTCAAATTTACACCTTAAATTTCATTTGAATGTGTAAATTTCGAATTACTACCAGTAAATATAGTACTCTAATATATATAATTCCATAAAAATACCACGGCAGCATAAAATATATATAATCGTCGTTATTAATATTCATATTAAATTATATATAGAAAAAGATCTATTAATGATATATTTACATCGATTGGTGTGTTTTAAGATATATATAGCTTTATTATGTTGATTTTTTTTAACTAATGTAATCAGGTGTATTTCGTTTATTAAATATCAAAACCTGTAATGTGAAATATTAAGAATATTAAACTCGATCAATATATGTGTATACAGTTAAATTATTTATACACAGACACCTAATGAGTTTCTAAAAAAAAATATTTCTAGCGATAAATAGAAAACTCGATGTATTTCAACGCTACCTTCCTAAAATATTTATAAGTATAATTACACATTTTCTAATTTCAAATATGTAAATAAATTAAGTTTTTGCTAGAAATTCTAAAATTATTTATTTTCTATCTATATTACTATGAAAACTCTTATATATCACAAATAATATTCTTTAATAAGACGTTTTTACAGTTTTATTTCTTGATGCAATATATGTAAACAAAGAAATTATAGCAAAAAAGTGTATAAGTTTTTTTATTACCTTTTGACCTTATATTATTTTAAAAGTCCACATATATTTGATGAAAATATTCTACAAAAACTTTATAGGTAAACACTTGACCATATTTCACAGTTGGTTATAGATTTGAGTAATATTAGTAAATAAATTCAATTTTCTTATACGATCATTTGCATATTATAGGCATAATTATATCACAGGATAAATAAAACGTGTGAATCGAAAGTATTAACATGTATTTGTAATTATAAAGGTGAAAAATAGTACATCATTATTATATAAAACCCATGATGCTAAAATTAAGCCTTAAATTACATCCTTTAACAAAGATTATAATACAATCATTAAAAAATCTTAAATTATATTTTAAAGTGTAAAAATTAAAATCGGAACGATAAATTTTTAATTTCATATATATTTTTTCACAAAGATGATGAAGTACAGATATATGATCGCGGATTTTTATTTTCAGGAAATATTTGCCCATAAAAGATTTTTGTTATTTATTAATGATGTATAAAAAAACTTTATCTCATCCAAAAATCTCTCTACTGTCATTTAATTCATGAAATTTTAAATATAATGTTTTTCTGAAAAATGCGAGTATAAAATTCGATGTTTTCCATTATTTAAATTTAGCCTATGTTTATTATAGTCTAGAAAACGTAAATTTTACTATAAATAAAAATAAGACATATAATAGGATTGTTTTTTTCAGAATGTAGATTTTATTTAAAAGGCCAAATAATCACTTCAGATATATTTAAAGATTTCTTCTGTTGTAATATACCCATATGATATACTAGTTTTTTGTAAATTTCACTAGGCATACGATTCTTGTCGTTCAATTTATTTTAATTGACACTAAGAATCGTTACTTAAATAATATTTTATATTTATAAATTAATACAATTATTTATATGTTTTTATAATTTTTATTGTTCAAAATAAATAGTTTTTCATAAAGATTTATATCAAACAGTATATCGAAAGGCTATTATATCCGAAGAAGCAAAAATTAAACTTAATAAATTATTTTGTAACATAAACTAAGTTATTTAATAAAAAAATTGGTGTAGGAGCTATTTAAATACACTGGCGCATTTTCTTATTTTTTAATATTATATTTTGGTTAAAATGTATTGCCAAATTCCTAGCTTCTAAGGCTGAAAATTCCACTTTCTGATTTTTTATACAGCTAGTTATATTTTTCAAAAAAATTTCTTAATCTCAATTTCAATTCAGATTAAAATTCAATTTATTTATGATTAAATCAAAGACATTTTCTTTGATACTTTATGATGCTTGTTTTGCAAATTACATTTAATTTTATAAATATATTAATTTTTTGGTTGATCTAAATCTTAGCTATTTGATGTATGTTTTGTAAAAATTATGAAATCTCATACATAAGAAATTTGTTTGATAAAGATCAATTTCTTTAATCATTACATTCTTCCACAATTCGCCTTCTTATAAGCAGTAAAATTCAATGTGATTTCTATAAGGCCATCTTAATGTTTTCTATTTAAAAAAAACACTAATTATATAACATAATTCATTAAAAAATCAATGTGATCATTTTAAACTATAAATTCATGTATATTGTACCTAATTTACGTTTATATATTTAGGTAAATATTCATCTAATATGTGATGTTTATTAATTCTGCACCCATTAAGCACTATTTTCTTAAAAATTACATTATAACGGGTAAGCTGTAAAAATGTTTTTTATTTTGAATTTTTATCTATTTAGACGTGGTCATCTAATTGGGAATATTAAACAACTTCTTGATGCAATTTTTGACACCTTACCTTGATATATCTTCATCAACTGCACTTCTTCTCTCAAATAAGATGAGTTCAATGTCTTGTGAAACGTGAGAGCTTGTTTGTATGCTTCTACTTCGTAAGAGATTTTAGCTGTTCAAATAAAATTTACATATAGATAGTATCGCGAATAAAATATTTATTGATTTGTAGAATTACAAATTATTAAATTGTTTCTTCTGTATATCACTATAATAAATTATACAGAAAATAAGCCAAAATTCAGTATTATACAACCAAATTATAGGTGTTTAAAAATGCATTTTATATTTTGAACTTTCACAATTGCACAATTTATCAGTGATCGTTATACATTCCTTACAAAAATGATTTTTATGAATATGCATAAATATTATGAAATTATCTTTTCTAATTTGAATAATATGATTTATAATGTTAATAAATAACTATAAAACCTAAAATAATTAAGACTAGAAAACAATCCTAACATTATATCCCTACAGCAACAAATATATGATTTTTAATTGAATTTATTATAGCAAAATGATATAAAAAATCTAAGTTTTCTAAAAACGTCTCAACATTTATATGTTATTAAATATATTTTTTCTTCCGGCTAAAAATCAGCTAAAACCTTTTTAAAAAATATAAAAATAAGAGACATGAGAAAGCATTATAAAAAACCAAACTAATAGCGATTAATATTTATACTTTCACAATTAATGTATAAAATAACCCACCGCATAAAAAACTACACCTTAATATTAGATTTCGATCTTTTTAATGTAAAAATTATGGCACCTACTAATCTATCTACAGCCTTCTACATTAAAATTGAAGCGTCGTTTGTTATTTTTTACAAAAATATATTTTCTTATATTACTTATTATAAGGTAATCGTTTTGATTGCATATAAATCAACCTAATATCCATAATAGTCTAGAAATACCTTAAGACTATAAAAACTTGGGATTTTGATATGTTGCTAGTTTATGGTGCATATTATACTTTAAAACTATCATTTAAATTTATGTTTATATTTAAACTACTAAATACTATATTAGTATGATATCACACAAATATTTAGGTACTTAGAAACAAAATATTTGACATATTAAAACAATATCATAATATTTTAGAAGTAGCTAGATTTTGTAAAATGCTTAAAAATATTTTCTTTAATCTTTTGATCATTAATTATAGCAAATTTAGTCTTAAAGACGCTAAAAAGTTCTTTCTGGTTCAAAAATATATACTCGATAACCAAAGATAGCCGATAAAAAGTTTAAAATATAAATGACATAGATTTTATATAATACGTATCACAATTTCTAGTGCTTAATTATAAGGACGAAAATATCAATGATTTCATTTTAAATCTATAGTAAACACTCCATTTCTTTTTAAACATAAAAAAGAATAATATTTTATAATCATTTTATTAATAAGAAAAAATGAAATCAATTTCTTTTTTTTTCTATTTTGTTTTTACTTTGAAGCCTGTTAATAAAATTATTCCTATATAACTTTATTTAGAGTGTTTTTTGAATAAGAAAAAAACAAAAAAATATCAAACGTCTTATAAAAAATTCAAAATTTTACGCTGATTCATGAGTTCATAATTTTGTTATTAATCACTTTAGATTTACTTTTATGCTTCTATAAACTAAAGCCAAAAAAAAACGAAAAAAATTATCATATTAAGACAAAGGTTTTTGTATTTTCAAATGTATTAAAACAGATAATACGCATTTTTTTTTCAACATTCGTTTTTTAAATACTCTGTCTAATATTTTTATAAAAATGTGTATAATATGACGAAAGGGGCTGAAATGATAGTTTAAAGCTATAAAAGCTTCGTTTCCATAGATCGAAATTATTCAACGAGAATAATAGTGTCTTTTGTCTTGCTGATTAGTTCTACAATGTATTATCTTTCTCAGACAAAAGATTCAAGTATATAATAAAGAAGTCTTTTTGAATATATATCATCGCGAGATAAGAGCTAAAATTATTCGAATTCATCTATCATATTTTTGCATTTATTTTTTTGTTTTATTGGTTTTAAGTAAAGGTAATCTTCAAATTTCTATAATAATCAAATTTATTTACAACAGTATTCTGGTTTTAGACATGTAAAATGCAAAATAAACTACGTTTATACATTTTTTATCAAAATAAAATTACACGTATAATCATCATAATATATATCAATCAGAATATTCTATTATGAAGTTCCAAATCTAGAGCAAAAAAAAAGATATTGTTGTACAATACAAAATTTTTTATTATGATATGTACATTTTACTATTAAATCAATAGATTTTATATTTTATATATCTTTTTAAAGGTTTACTGTATCTACTTCTAGTATAAATAAATGGTATGCAATGCAAAAAATAAGTCAAATGGTAATAGAAAACAAAATATTTATGAGGTGAATTTATATTAAACAATTTATAGTGTTTTATGGAGATAAAGAAGCTGTTTTTTTACTCTTATTATAATCATAAGCTTTTCGAAAAAAGCTATATATTATCGTAAATCTGAATTTGATGCCAGAATCTATAGAATATAATGGATTATCGTTCATCTTATCCTAAGAATAAATCATTTTTTTATGGTAAATTTATAATGAACATTTTATAAAAAATACAATACCTAAATTAATATTAATTATCGCCTCAAAAAGACTTATACGTGCTTTTATGCACATCATTCTATAAACTAATGTGATCCCTAGGTTCTTTCTTCGATATAAAAGTCAAGAATAAACTTCAGAATTTATATGTAGTAACTTTACGCATCTATTTTTTATAAGAATATGAATAATCAAAAATTATGCATTAAAGACATTTTTAATAGATTAGCAGATATCTGATTTACATAGTGACAGCAGCAGGTGCAAAATGCGAGTTATATTTAACAGAAAACTCTGATTCGGGGCTTTGGATACGAAGTTTCATATTTTTATGCATAGCCACTAGTCTAAATATAAAATAAACAAATTTATTTTCTTACCAAATACGATGCACTGCACAAGCGTGGAACACTTTAATTACGAAGATGCGCTAAAACTGCTATACAAGCAACCTTAGATAAAAAAACATATGCTATTTAACATCAAAAAAGTTTTTTATGATACGATTAAAAATTTTTAAAATATAGGATGATAAAAAAGCTGAATTTGTACAATGTTCATAGAATTTAGCCAATTTTTAGATAAAAAAAATGTATTTAAATGTAATCATCCAATGTTATTGTAATAGTAAGAGCCCATCTGAACTACATTGGCTTTTCTAAAATAGCTTAATTTAATATAACCGGCAAGATAAGTGCAACGCAAAATGGATTCACAGTACTACTTTATAATACTAAAAATTACCGATGCAGCAAATTTATCTAATCAATAGCCTGAAACTAAACTATAATATTTCAGAATAAGGATTGTATAAAAACCTACTTAAAATTCCGTAATATACACTTATATATTTAATATTGACACCTACAAGTTTAAATTATATGAATATTTCAAGAAAGAGTATCCAAAACCTTCAAAACAATGCGCGCCCTAGCACTATAGAATCCGAAATATGTCCAAAACCTTTTCACAAACAAAGTTAGTAACATCTTTTCTGTTTATATAAAAATTTCTTTTTAGACATTTTTTTAATTAAAGTCAATATCAACAATAAACAAATTTTAGCTTTGATGTATAAAGGTGCAGAATCAAATAGAGACATCACAAAAATATACATATAAATAAAAAAAAAATCAATATTACATATTTAACCTCTATAAATCAGAACAATAAATATTAGGTATAAGATCTAATTCCAACCAAATTAAATTTACTGTCACAAAGTGGCAATCTAGTACAAAAACAGTAAATACACATGCACAAAAGAACTACATAAATAAAAAAAAGAGGATATACAGGAAACAAATAGCATAAAACTATTTTTAACATTCTAAATAGATCATAAATCCAAATATTTTGTAACTAGCCATAAAATAAATTTAGGCTTAATTCTCCTTCAAGAAAAATGGTAGGAATCATGATTCGTTGGCGACTTAAATATAAAAGAACGTATGACTATATGATCCAACACATATGAAAGACCATTCAGAGACAAATCTTGCCTATTCGTAAACCAGATTCTAGCTTTTGATTCTACAGCGACTAAAGAGTGTTGTAAAAAAAAGACCATAAAAATTTCATTTTATTTAAAATGTAGACGAAATTAAGATTATCTATAGAAGTAAATGTATATATGCTTAAAATACTCAATCGGATTTTTATATATTGCAATCGCGGAGAATGTCACCATAAAAACCGTTTTTATTCCAAAAAATGGTCTATTTGGGTATTTAAAGAATTATTTACTTTTAAAACACGCTCAATGCCCTACTAAAACATTTTAAAAAAATAAAAAAAAAATTATATATGAAATGCTATACTTAGATGGTTAAATTAAATTTTATGAATCCTCAAGCAACAGACAAGAGACTCTTCAAATATTTTCATTTAACTTATATAACAACCATTTTTTTAGAAAATTTAGATCTATTATGACTAAAATCAAAATATTTATGAATAGAAAAATTTGTCTTAGATGGCTTAGCTAACTGAATCTATTTAAAATCACAGCAATATTATACTACATCTAGCCCAAATAAGCTATGGAAAGGCAAATTAACTGCGTTATAAGTATTTTAAAAACTGTACTATATTAATACTCGCGATACCACGATCACTTTTAACACTAAGCAAAGTAAAATTTTTTTTTTAAAAAATACCCGTAATAAAAGGATTAAATTATAAAAAAAAAATCATTTTTTGTACATTACACAAATAAATCAAACGAACGTCGATAAAAATGTATATTGACTATTGACCCCTCTAATTTTGCAATACCTTCAGTTCTATTACAAGCAAAAAATATATTTTTTTAATGATTAGCGATCTTTAGGCTAAAACTGAACACGCAAAAAGACTTAGAAGTATTTATTTAACGAGTTTAGAGTTTCTTAGAAAGTAATCAGGGATTTGGATGCTGATCAACAAAAATAAATATGCTTTCATAACGACTACAAGGATTTTCAAACGTGTAGAAACAAAAAACATATACCACATTCATATATTTTATTGTTTATGATATAAGTCATACAGTTTTATCCAAGATAAGAAGCGGAGAAAGCAATTTAGTGGAAGTAAAGCCGACCAATTAGAACAAATTCGACAAAAACTGCAAATATAAAATTTCATGCAAATTAATTTTTATATTAACACTTACAACAGAGGTATAAAACTCTTTACTTTGTATTTTTAAAATCTAATTCGACAAATACCATACAAGAAATAGAGAATAGTAGAATAGCTGTAATACTTCCAAAAAACATATCTTAAAATGTATACATAAATAAATTAATCTTTGCATCAACAAATCTAGAGAATACTAGAAATGTAATTTATAGAGAAATTGTCCCTTAGTGTATATAATGCATATTTATTTCTTGGCTGAAGATATTGCCAAAAATATATTTATACAAGCTTATAAACTATAATACAGAAGATCATATTTTATGCCTTAAAAACCACTTTGTTGACGCAATATAGACACCCGATATAAAATTAACAGATAGCGGTCTGAATTCAAAATAAAAATGTCTGAAGATATTTAATTGTCACATCATAAACTATATAAAAACTGATTCATCAGTCCCACATAACATAATGGGTTGTTTAAAAGAGTTATAATTTCTACTAACAAAAACATAACAATCATTTCATACGCTTTTGCAGAATGAAAACGAACTAAGAGCTGCTCCGCAAGCTATATACTGCATATAAAATTGAATGCTATGAAAGTATTATGCATTTACAGATACGAAAAATGCAATATTTATAGATCTAAGATATTCAAATCGCATAAAAATACGAATAAATGACAGAGAAGAGACATTGAATTCTTAAATTCACTGTAAAAAAACGATAAATACAAATTTTATAAGGCATAAAAAATCAGAATTGATATAGGTGTGTTATTTATATACTTGGTTTCAATTTCGAATTTACATAATAGATATAGAGCGTGCATTTATGGATTTTTTTTGGGAATCCGGTGTAGTGATAATGATCATATATTATTATTACACGCCCTACGAGTATAAAATGACAGACAACAATGACACATATATTATAATAAATTTATCGGATACAGAAAATATAAAAATAGACTTACATATAAATCCGAGAAACATATTACAAAAAGCATGTGAATTCACACAGACCTCAAGATATCGAATAAAAAAGACTGACTTAAAAATCAGAAATATATATTATATTTCGTCATATGAAATAATTAGCAGAAAACTAAATGTTTGAATATTCAGAAAATGTATGATACTAAAATTTAAAATATAATCTATGAATAACAGACATAAAAAAAAATAACGGTCAACTTTTTTTTTGAAAAGATTATAAAAAGTTATTTGAAAATGTTGAAATAAATATATTGTTTTAAGATTTTATAAGTTCACTTTAATTTTTTATCAGGTTTTTTAGACATCCATAGTAGTATTTGAGGATAAAAAGCGATAAATAGATGCTATTTAATTTTTATAATAAAACAAAATTCACAAAAGTTCGTGGATGTTCATATATCAAATAGTATTAGCCATATTATATAGTTCAAAAATTTTTATATAACTGCATAGCATTAAAAATCACTTAATTTTACTTATTAACTAAAAATTAAGAAGTTGTCGAATTTTAAACCAATATGTTTGCTTTTATTTACATGCACTACTTACGAATGTTGTTTTATATATTTTTTTGCGATTATTTCTGCAAAATATATAAAAATAAATTTTTCATTAATGTTTTTGTCACAAAGTTTTTTTAAAAATATGTTATGTTAAGGTGTTAAAAATCCCGCAAGAAGGGGATGGCATGCATCACGCTCGCAGACTCTACAAGACACTTGATAAGATTGCATTTTAGAGAAGAAGAGTAGTTTATGATACTGAGTTAGGGAAAGGTGTCAAAAGATACAACAAGAAGTTGTACAATATTCCCAATGTTCTGACCAATCTAAATAGATAAAATGAAAAAAATAAAAATTAACTCATAAATAAAAAAAATAATTTATAATTTATTTATTCATTATGTTTTTCTTTATAACATAGACTGGCAAATTAGTTTTTTCAGTTAGGGGAAGAAAAAAGTTTAAAAAAATGATTAAATGATAGACATAGTACGAATGTTTTCAACTGTGATATCGTATCTTTAAGCATTCTAGATGTAAATTCGTCTCTAAATTCTTTGACAAATTTATTTAATATGGGATATAAGATATGATATAATTATTTTTTTAAATGACAAAAAAAAACACATATGAAAGAAATTTCTAAAAGAATCTATATTTTTTATTTTATTAAGTTTACGTGAGATGCCTGTAAAATAGGGATTCATCTTTTATCTTCGTTTTACGAAACCTCAATTTTATTATAACAAAAGCCTGAATACTAATTCATTTTGATGAGCCGTTATATTCACAAAAACTCAATATTGAGATTTATAGTTTAAATTTGACCATTCGCTGGAGTGTTTCTTAGGATAAATATTCATATCATAGCAATAAAGGCTTTGATTGATTAAATTTGAGTTTTAAAAACGGGAAAGATACTTCTGAGAAATCACTACTGTGTGTGTTGATCCAAAAAAAATATTCCACTTGGTTTCAGTACACCATGTTTGGTATATTGCTTGGTGTTGGAGAATATTCTTTGCCCATTTGTATTAGATTCATGTAACTTAGTACAAGTATTCAAAACAAAATAAAATCATTTTAATATATAGTTAATAAAATAAAATCTTACTAAATTGGCATGGCTTTTGTGTTTTTTATAATTTTTGTTTAATAAAGAGTGATAACCTGGCTGAAATATTCTTTCCAAAAGTATTGCATTATATCAAATTCATTTTAAACTATAATGGAAATAAGGTGTCAAAAAATGCTATAAATTGATACATTGGTCCGTTATATACTCTAATTTACAGTTTCCGATGTGGCTGTAAAGTTATTAAAAATGTGTGTTTCATCTGTACAACAATATACATATATAGGAACGAGCCTTTAACTATATATCGGATCATAATACTTTCACAATTCTACGACGGAAATAACAGCGGTCAGAAAGACTGAAAGATCAAAGAACAGTTGACATTATATGTTCAATGGTCATAGAGAGTATATGTGTCGAATTTGAATTTTTTAATCTATAAAATTCATGGGCCCAATTTATTAATATTGCTTATATGCAATTATAATTGCAAATATTATATATTGTAAACTTTGCAAAGGGAATTACATATGTTTAATAAAACATCATTAAAAAAAGCTCGAAATTTAAATTGTAATATTTCGGTTATATTAGATTTATTTTACGTTTCGAATACAATTTGGAATAGAGTTGATATTGATATCTTGTAACTATATACTCGGAACAATATTTTTATTGTAAAATATTGTTCGTGGTCTACAAACAATATGATGGTCAAAATGAAAATTATAAGGGGTATTAATACGCATTATAATTGAATTTAACATGTTTTACATATTTATTTTAAAGTTTTAACTGTAATAATTCTAAGTAAAATGAAGGAATAGATAAAATTATTGTTAAAATTACATATGCAAGAATTATAATTTCTTAAAAGAAAAATTGTTAATTGATATCAGATATTATTTACTAGAACCATCAAAATACAAAATTTGATGTTTTGTATGTGTTACAGGATTAAACTACAAAAAATGAAAATTTTAAAATCCGATAAAAGTAAAATACAGTGGAATACATTTTAATAATTAAAATACAGTAAAAATTTCAGAATTTTATTATTAGCAGCTCTCAATTAATGCTTTTAGCACAATGAAAATACTAAAATGCGAATTTTATTACACCACAATCACAAATAACCAAACATCATTTAAAAATACGGAATTCACTTTTTTTTAAGACAGAGATATTGATAACATCTTGTTTCTAGTCTCTATAAATCTATATATTTATAAAGAAAATTTTTAAAGCTTATAGTTATAAACATAACATATTCGTTTTTTTGTACGATTTCTTATTTTTTTTTTATTTATAAAAGCCACAATTGTGATATTTTTTTATTTTTGATGTTAGGTTTCTGCTTTTAATGTAATCATATAGTGAGATAGATAGTATAACAATAATATTACACTCCTATTTATCGCATATTTTAGAACCTTACTTGCTGTTCTTCTTTTGTATGTTTTGAGTTCAATTTTCAAAACTAGTTTGAGGATTGTATGTATGCTTCTACTTCACTGGGATTTTGAGCTCCTAGTAATTTTTATATGAAATTTTAGATCTACCATGTCTGAGTTATAGCAAATTGTATTTTTTTAGTTTTAAAAGTAATAATTTAACCAAGTACTTTTGTATTATTTTCATACTTTGTAGTTTTTCTATTCTCAGATTCAATTAAGTTTTTAAGGCTAGACTTATTTTAATAAACGCAATAAATTTTCATTTTATAGCGTATGATAACCTAAATAGTCTATTCTGTTAAGTATATAAATATGTACATATTTTTAGATCAATTTTATTTCTTCAGTTCATTTAAGAAAATCTCTTATATTATGTTGTTTCTAAACCTAAACGTTTTCTTAAAGTTCACGCATCTTGCAAGGAAAAATTTTATACATACAACGATTTTTTACATTCGTATGTAATCAGAGACCAATATTCCAGTGTATTTTTATGCCAGATTATCTATTTTATCATTGCTTCGTAGCAAAATGAACACTTTCCTATCAACATAGAATTCATTTCCATCTGTCTAAAACAACATTGGCTACATCTTTTATTTTTTTGATCCATTCTATTTCCATCTAATCAAATCAAAGACAATAAGGCAAATTATTCTCAGTTATAAAAAGTTTTTCACATAATTTCTTTCTTTTTTTACACTAAATGTCATTTCTTGTAGCTTTTTTTCAGTTCCTTAGTCGATTATGTCGATATAAAATTAGTTAAAAAGACATTTTTACATTATGAGAGCTGTTTTCATTTAATTTTTCTAATAGATATATTCACCAGACTGTTTTCACTCATTTAAGTCAGTTATATTTAGCTTCTAGAAAATTTTCTTCGTTTACAATTCAATATTACATAGATAAGATCCAATTAATTTTTTTTTAGATATTTAACTAGGCTGGAGAAGATAACAATTTTTTGACAACATTTTTGTTTTTATGATACAGTCGATTGTATACAAACGGTTTTTATTAGGTTTTTCTTTTATAACATTTATAAGCAGTTATGCATGTTAATATGAAAACTTAAATAAATTTTTACATTTGTTTAGTTTAGATCAATTTCTTAATCTTTTATCATTTAATTTTTATAAAATAACAAGTTCTAGTTTTACGTCATTTTGTTACACTTAATTACTTAAAATGATCATATGCGGCCAGTGCCTCAATAAAATTTCCCTCATCTTCGCATATTGCATTGTTAGGGGCTAATTTATTTTTGTAAATATAAAGGTCTATTGTATTTTATGTGTGACGTAAAATACGTCGTATGCTTAAGCAATTACGCAGTATTAATCATAAGTTCGAGTTCATTTATAATCAAAATTTATATTTTTTCGCATGATGTTTTTATTTTTTTTACTGCGCCTACCCACTAATTGCATCCACTGTGTTTATACTACAACTTATAAATACAAATAACAAAGAACAGAAAAAGGCTTTCTCCAAACAGTATGTTAGCATTTATAAATTTTTTTAAGATTTCTTTACTTCAGAAGAAGACAAAGTAGTGTATTTACGTGTTTTATAAAGAATTAAAAATTAATTTTATGTAGAAATTTGTAAGTATTACGTAAAATTATGCCGGTGAAAGTGTATCTTCGCGTGTGGAATGATTACTTTCAATATTCTAAGTTTAATTTAGAATATTCAGACGTTCTATAGATAATTGAAATTTAAAATAGCATGTATTTTATTTATTAAACCTTTATTTAAATTGCGTATCAGTTTTCGAAAATAGATAGATGTATCTCCATTATTTATGGTTAATTTTTGAAGCAGCTTTTGTAATAATATTTTTTAAGGTAAACGAACGAGGTTGATCTAAATAACATTTTTGTCAATTTTTACATTATAAGAAATAATAAAAATATAACTCTTTCGCTTGATTTTCATAAAACACATATATATGATCGATATTTTTTTATAATAGGATTCATGATGAAAATTATCTTTTACACTAAAAAGATCTAGAATTATATTTGAATCAGTGTATTTTTACATACGACAACGATCTTATAATGTCATCAATTACGAATTAAGTTAACAAGCATATTTTTTACTTTTTTTAAGTCAATGGAAATAGACATAGAACATTAGATAAATACTTAATAACATTATTTTACATTCTTATTCCAGCATCTTGGCTCAATACAATCCTTTTTATATTTGATGGGTTGATTATATTGTTTTATTAGTAGTCAAACATCATCAGAAAAATCTTTGTTTTCTTTATAAAGTATTTTTTTTATTGCTCTATCATAGGATCATCTTTCATGTTGTTTTCTAGATGTTTTAAAATTCTATACACAATAGAAAAGTATAGACAACAAAATCTATGAACGGATGGTAAATTTTTTTGTTTTATCTTGCATTGAGTGTGTTTTTTTAGCACAATCTTTTAATCTGATGGGATAAATTTATACATTCAAGATTAAAATTAAAATAGAGACTAGCTTTTATTTGACTATTATTTCTGAGTATCATAATTTGTTTTTCAATCATTAGAAAGTGCTTTATAAATTCATTATATTATCACATTGATTGCTAAATCATGATGAATTCCTCTTATTCTGCTAGAAAATTAATTTCAAGGGTCTTAAATAAATCAGGAGTTTGATTTGTGACTCGATACAGCAGAGATTTTTTACAAATAAAAAATCAACATTTTGAAAACGTGTAATATAATATTAAATGGTACATAAAACAAAAAATCGAAAAGCATTATTGTTATTCTTACAAGAGTCAATAAAATTATTGCTATCTTTACGTATATATACTTTGTTATAATCTAAAAATTTATATGATGTTATAAATATAAAAAAAATAATTCCTACAATTTAAATGTTCTCTGATCTATTTTTTGGAAGCTAATAATACAAAAGTAAATTTATTTGCTTAAAATCAAACTCTTTCGATTTTTTTAAAGCTAACAGGGATAAAATATATACATTCATGAAAAAAGACCATATAATCGGCTATCTTATACACACAATATTTAAATACTCAATAAATATTTTATAATTTTCGGTTGATATTCATCTAGAGTATTATTTAGGTCTAAATGACTATTTTTTTAAATGTGATCTATGAACGAACGACTAAAAATGAAACGCCGATAAATAATCATGAATAAAAGAGAATCAAAAAAATTGGAAATAAGATCTTTAAGAAGAGCAAATATCATCCCTATAATCATTATTATGAAATAAAAATGCAAACAGATTTTAATAATCTTATGCGATTCAATATGTGAGAATATTGTGACTCAAACAGTTTCGTTTTTTTCTTTTGATTTAAAAAATATATTCTGTAATCCATTTCGACTATGTTCGGTTTAATTGTAATTAAGTAAATCTTTATTAGCTAATGATAAAATATTGCGACACATAAATGATTCGGGTTAAACAAAGTATGCAGTAAATAGATAATTTTCTGGAAGACTAAATTTTTATAGTATTTAGAACACTATTTTTACCCCTAACGACTAATGTGGATTAAAATTATAAGATATTTTGCAACAAATTTTAATAGTAAAATTTTAATAAGGGAGAAATGTTACAAACATATATTTTACAATCTATAAAAACGAATTATCCCTATTTGTTAATAATATAAGTTATATCATCCATTAACCGATAATTTTGGCACAAAAAGAACCGATTATTAACTAAGTATCAAAATAAGTATATTTTCGTTAAATATGTATGTATATTCTGTGCTTTAAAAATGTTAAATATTTGGCACGTTCAATATCATAAGCGATGTTATTTGTAAAAAAAACGTACTTAAACGATAGAAAACAGCAACCATATCATCGCATTATATAAAAAAATGGTATAAGTTTTAAGCAAAATAATCCAAATATCGATTATATCTATATAAAATAAACTAATATATACCGAGTGCTTAAATATGTAATATTATACAAAATAACC
This sequence comes from Rhyacophila brunnea, assembly GCF_057557595.1. NCBI lineage: Eukaryota > Metazoa > Arthropoda > Insecta > Trichoptera > Rhyacophilidae > Rhyacophila > Rhyacophila brunnea. The sequence continues at coordinate 312,646 of NW_028232809.1, read as the reverse complement.
TTGCTATACAATAGTGTATATATTTTATGACTTTATTAACAGAAAAAGTCAATTTATGACAAATTAATACGCACCATACGATTCAAAAACATCTTTATAAAAGCCCCTTAACTCTGGCACTTGGTGAAAAATTGGAAACATGTTTTTATTACATATTTAATATCAAAGCACTCGATTTATGTTTTATTTGCTTCTTAAGTTATTTATATATTTTTAAATTTTAATTAAGCACAGAAGTATTATATACAAATCTTTCTGTGATACTTACTATTATATTAAGCTATTTAAAATTCGCTGTAAGTATAGAACACCCTAGTAATACATGTATCGATTTTTTCGATATTTTTATGGTTTTAATGTGTGTTTTTTTATGTACAATCAATTAAACTGTACTGATATATATGATAGCTTTCTTTTGAATTTACGAATAAGGTATGGCTAAAATATCATAAGGCGTCATATTAATTTAATACCGACATTGGATTTCTAGTGTTTAACATTTTTATTTTAATTATTATATTTTTATTTATGAAATGCAACATAAACCTATGTTTTTTGTCTATTATATAATTTTTGAATGTAGTATGAATGCATGTAAATAAATTCTATTTGGAACGGCTTTTTTATCAATCGATTTTTTTTTTATTAAAAAGAAACTATATAAGATCATCCGCCTTTTAAAAAGTTTAGTTATATACGTTTCCCTTTTTATATATATTTTTATCTTGTTTTTAAATTTTATCATTGAATATGCAATAAATTGATTGATGTACAGAAGTAATAAATATAATTTATAATTTATTTTACAAAAAAATTTGTCTTTTTAATAAAAAAATGTAAATTATTATAAATTCAAATCTGAAAATAAGATATCTTTTTCTATATTTTTTTCTACGATTATGATATTTTGATGCGTTTCATTAATTGATAAATTAATTTCCTTTTTAAATGAGAAAAAATTAAATTAATTTTAATGGCTGTAATTATCAAATAAACATAATCTGCATCTGCTATATTAAATATTTTTGACCATTTTAAATTACAATTCAAGTTGTACAAACAGAATTTGAATTAACTTATGACATTATTGCAATTTTATTGTGATATTTTTATCTTTTTGTTTGTTTTTCATTAAATCTACAATTTTGAGATATACGTGGGATTCACTTGTACTGCTATAAATAGAGAAAAAAATTTATTTGGTATAGTTTTCATTTACAAACTTATATTTTTAAATTAATGATCTCTGTGATATATATTAATTTTTTAAATAATTTTTTGTAGTGCACAAATTTCTAAAAAACCTTTCATTTACTTTCTAAGTAGATATCTTAATATTTCCCATTTCTTTAATCAAGGCAAAAGCTAATTTAATTTTAACAAACCTGCTCTACAGGAAACATCTATCCACATATTCGTATATTCAATCTATGATATTATGTATATAATTTCGCATTTGCTCATTTTCAGATCATTAAAATCTATATTTATATAGCTCAAGGGTATTTTTAGATATTTTTTAGAATACAGCATTTCCTTAAACTCAAGAGATCTACAGAATCCAAATTTAATTTTTAGCAGTATATCAAAATTTTATTTTTAAACCAAATTTAACAAGACAAGTATATAATTCTAATTAAATATACATCTTAACATCATTTTTTCTGCAGTGGATGGTAAATAAGGCTTCTGTCCGGTTATAACCGAAAAGTATGATACTGCTTCCAAGTCTTTATGCTCAAAAAGATGACTAAGCTATTCCCTATTTTCTGACAAAATCTTGAGGTTCAAATTTTTTTAAGCAATGCACACATTGACCGAAATGGGCTGCCATCTTTTCTTATCTGACGACGATTGGCTGGATTAAGAAAGTTTGAATAACACATCGATCAATTCTTGTTTATATCTTCTGTTTAATATTGACACTATCCTCTACCAGAACCGATGATATTGAACATACAATTTAGTAAATATATTGATGGTTTTCAATTTACAAGCTTGTATGTAAAATACGATCAATTTATCTAATAGGATCGTAATTTGAATATTATCAGGTTTAAACAGAATACAATATCAAGTATATTGACATTTCATACTAACGAGAAAATATAGTTTAAAGGGAGATAATTTTACGATGATCTCTTTCTAATATCAACAAATTAAATCTTTGTGGTTGAAAAACGAATGGATTTGTATAATTATTTAAATATCCAAATCTTTTTAGAGAAAATCAGCAATTGTGTTCTTTAAGGTATCTAAACTATATAAATAATGGTTTTAATTTGTAATAAATAAATATAAATAACTTACATTTGTATAAATAATTTTCAATTTAAATGAATGGGCTTCTGGCCCAATTAAACATTAGCTGTGTTAAAAAATAGGCTTTATTGTAAAAAACTTAAATTTTATTTATATAGTTCTTAAACACCCACAATGTGCAATGATAGGGTTTAATTTATATTTAAGGTGCTATGCATGTTTTTATGGGTATATAAAATCATGTGGTATTAGTTACATTAATATTATAATGTACCATATAAAATTGAAAGAAAACCTTTATACCTCAAGATTTGGTATATAATTTATATTTCACATATACCAATGACAAATATTATACGATTAGTATTGAGAACATATAGATAAACATATTATTGTTATGTGCGTAACCAGTCATCAAGTATGCATATCACTTTTGTTTTAATGTTTAAATACCACATAGGGCGATGTAGAAACTAAAATACTAATAAATATTGATCTTTCTATGTCATTTTCAAACCAATCTAAATACAATATATTGTTTTTTTTAGTTGAACGTTTTATTAATACACGTGTGATATAATAGAAAAAATATATAAAAAGATATAAAAACTTTGCAGAATTTCAAGCTAATATTAATATTATTGCATTTATTCAAGAAAAGTAGATTTACGCTATAATTTTTTTAGGTATAAAAATATCGGCATCTTGTGTATCATTTCTATATTTTAAATTTTTAAATATTTAAAATTTAATTTTAAAGATTATCCTAAATTCATGTATATTGTTTTTTTATAAGCAGGAAAATGTATGTCAATTAAATTTCATGTACACAATTCATTTATATATCTATTGAATTGTGCTTTTTAATAGCAGAAAACTATTTTAAATTATGGTGAACCTTTTATCCTTATCATAATATTGCTTGAACTTTTCTTTTTATTAATATTTGCGATTTTTTAATATTATATTTTACAACTATTTTGTATTTAACAAGCTTATTGAAAAAAGGGAGCTGCAATTTAGTTGATTTTTAGTGATTAAGAACTACTAATAATTTGTGCTTGATATTTTAACGAAAAAAGCTCATTTTAGTTTTTTTTATCCAAAACACCAATTATTATATATTTAATCTTAATATAAGATGTATTCTATCGCTGTAAAATAAATCTATTTCATATTCTACACAAAAAAATTTTACTTAATCTGCAAATAATAAGAGCTAAATATATTCAGCGAGATCTAGGTGTTAGAAAACTAGTAAATTTAATGTTCGAATGAATAAATTATAAGTAAATTCTGTGCTGGCCATAAATTTGAGAATAAGTAGCCTATGTGTTTTACTTGTAATTTTCTCGTCCAAATTTTTCGTTACACAAAATCTGCTGCCATAATTCTAATAGCCTGGATAAACAAAATATATTTTAAAAATATTAAAAAAATTATGCTTTAAAAAGAAGATACAATGATTTTAAATTTATACATAGATGTAAAAATTTATATTTTGATTAATAGAATGTACAAAATTGCATTTATATTATTTGAATTATTCGAATTTTTTTGATAGTATCTAATAATAATTATACTATTAATTTCTAAAATAATATTGCTTTTTCGTAATGGGAATGGTATTTTTTTTTCTTGCTCATAATTTCGTCGGTATCCTATGTATACGTAAACAATTTTTATATTACCGAAATGTTATTTTTGTGATTTTATGATGCATAAATTTTTTCATAAAAATAAACTAGTTGCATAAATATCAAGGCATCTGTTATTATATGTTTAGTGCTAAAATATAGCAATTAGAAAATATGCGACTATTTAAAGAATATTAGATCAAAAATTAGGAGTCTTAAATAAATAATTTTACTATTATTTGTTCTTAACAACTTATAAAAAAATATATAATCAGTCTTAATTTAATATAATAAATTAAAGCGATTTTTCAATTAAATAAATTTATAATGACTAAATAAATAAATATAAGCGCGAAATTTATTCCCCTAAAGCAAGAATAATATATATTAAACCTTGCAAAATTCCATTGTAAGAATAACAAATATTGATTGAACTGATTTCTCCTTTTCTATAATAATAGATATAATTTTTTCGCTTTGGATAGATAATCAATGATGCTAATATTTATTTTATGTACAATATAAAAAAATTACTAATCTTATGATTTATATATAATAAGTTCTGGACTGAATTGAAAAGCTGATCTATGTATGGATACAATCTTTTACCAATAAATACTTTTAACACATATATTAAATCTGGTGAATACATCGGTAGATTGTTCTTAGATTTGTGAAAATTAACGATTACATCTTAGCTTGTAAATGATGGTTTATCGTGTAAATTAAGTTTTTATAATAAAAATGTGCTATGAAATTTATGATCTTTTATTTTATGGATATTTTGTTTTTTGAATGATAATGAGTTTGTTATATCTATTGATGCGGTTGAATTATACAGGTGTTGCTTTCTAGACGATTAAAACATTTTATATTTTAAATTACTCCAGTGGTCAAAAGAATTCATTTTTTGTGTATATTTTGCTTTTTGTAGCATTTTGTTTCTTTTTTCTCTAAAAATAATCAACGACTTTTATGTATATTTTGTAGTTGGGTAAAAATTTCCTTAATTCATTGTTGATAAAAAATTCAAATTTATTCAAATCTAAAAAATTGTAGCAATAAATAAATTATAAAAGCTTTTCTTATTTTTACAAATATTAATCTTCTAAATATACATCTAAACATGATTACATATTATAAGTTATAAGATGCAACGTAGCAACAGTATTACGAGATTCTAATAGTAGTTAAAATTACAATTTTTTACATTACGTCATAAAAGTAAAAAAATTGAAAATTTTAGTAATCTTTAACAATATTACTGCATTTAATTCATCCTATTACTTACTATATTTAAAATTCAAACTCAAAATTTTTAATCTAAAGATGCATATGCTAAAAGATATGGCAATATATATTAAATAAAAATTTAAAATATTTTAATTTAATTTTATTCATCAAATAGCAATTTATTTCTAAAATTAAAAGCTTTTGCGTTTTTAAAACGCTTAATTTACCGCCAAGTTTTATACTATGATCAGTTAATATTAAAATTGATCATCATTTTTCATGCAACAATCAGATCTAAGATTTTTGTAAAAAAGTGTTTCTAATTCTTTTGAAGCTTCTAAAAGTCAGACATCCTCGCATTAATCTTTTATTGTTGCTTCATTACATCTGGTTTTGTAATCTTATATAAAATGTTGAATATTTTATTTTTATTTTACCAATTAGAAATATTAGGTTTCCGAAAGAACAAAAAAATATTATATTCTCTTATTATAAAAGATTTGTTTGTATTAATTAAGAAAAAAAGCCATTTTGATAGTTTTTACACATTCCTTTTTTTCATCTATAAAATAAATTGATATCTACTACATATTGATGATACTATGATTTAAGCCTGATCATATGAGAACGAAAATTTTATACATATGTATATTAATATAATAAAATCCAATTATATTAAATATTCTCAAATTTAATGAAATAAATCAAATATTATAATTGATTTAAATTAGTCATTCAGTTGATCATAAATGCCTGTTATATACAAAAGCTTTTAATAAATATGCCAGCAAACCTTTTTTATATATTTTAGGCGTCATTATACAGACATTTTTGATATTTATTCCACCAGAAATCACTTGATCTTGATTATATATATCAATAGAATGATATTTTTAAGTGAGTTAGAAATTTATATGCTTTTTTTTACGGAAATACAATTGATTAAGACATAGAAGAATTTGGTATACATATAGCAAATCAGGCTTATTTTATCAGATATATGTTATGTTTCCTTCCTTAGTTCATAGAAATAAGTGTTTAAATAGCGTTTTTTTGTGTATTTGTTCACCGCGGTATTATAAACTTGTTTGGAAAACCTTTTGGGATTGTGAGTAAATAAAACTTGTATCATACAAACTTTAAACAGTAAGATTTTCTATATTTTTTAGTTCATGAATTAAATTTTACACATTTAATGCCCACAATTTTTTATAAATTCAAACTATAAAATGGAAAGATACAAAGCGCTATATGAACAAAAAGATATATTATAAAAGGTTTTAAGGATTAGATTTGTTTTTTTTCATGTATTTAGATGTACCGAATATTGCATATGCAATGATATGATAGGTTTTTTTTCTTTAAACCACAACCAGATTCGAAAAGATGTAAATTACAGGGCATTAAGACTTTTGAAGTTTTTTTATCTTTTGTTTATTGAAAGTATAGCTTAACAATTAAAAGTTAGATTATAGTTTTTAGACACCAAATACGATAAACATAAAATAAAAGTAAGAATTATTACTATTTTAACAAAAAATTACTTTAAGTATAGAATTTTCATACATATGTCTTATATATTTACATGCAAGAATTAAATGAGTTATTATGTAATTTTATAAACCTTTTCTTTTGCGTATATTTTTGTATAAGATACCCTTTACACTAAAAATCAGAAAATATGATAGTTTTATAGAAAGTATATTCATACGTTGGTGGTATAGTCATGAAAATTTATGCTTTGATAGATATGAAACCTCCAAAAACTAGAATCTGCATATAAATAAATCGAACAGTGCAAATAGTATAATAATAAGCATACAAGTAAATTAGAAATGTGTAAATGTAAAAAAGATTCTAGATTGTATCATAAATATAAATTGAACTTATTTCTAGTTTCTTCCGTATATTGTTTCTATTTTTTTATAATGAACTAACGATCTGTGAGTTTTTTTCAAAAGAAAAAAATTATAAAGTAAGCATTCAAGATACAATTAAGATAATGAATCAATAGAAAAATCCATGTGAAAATATTTAAAAAATTATTAAAATGCTTTAAAAACATATTGCAGATTAAATCCAAATTAAGTTAGATCAAATAAAAATATAAAAAATTCATAAAAACCATGTAGATGGATTTTTGATAATGTGACAAACAGAAAATAAAGATAAAGATTTTATTTTTGTTTTAGTTAAATGCATAAAAGAAAAAATTAAATTATTAAAATTAAAAATGATGAGAAAAATATAGGTTCGATTATATAATAAAAAGTATGTAAAATTATTGTTTTTTATTAAATTCAACGTATAAAAAATCAAGGAAACAAAATATTTATAAAAAGAAATATACTGTCAATTTTTATGTATTAACTACGATTTATATTTTTAAGATTGTATTTTTTTATATCTTACTAATAATAATTCTATTATACATTTTTGCGCTATAAAAAAACGTTGATGGTATAACCAATAAAAATAAACCAACTGGTTTATTTTTAAAATAGTTTAAACTTATATTTGAAATAATTTAATTATTGCTTATGTACACGCAAAAAACTCTAGGTAACGATTTTTTTTTCTTTATTTTATTTTCTCGTGGCAATTTTTTTAGATTTATCTAATCAGCAATATTAATTATTATTTGTTATTTATTCTGGCCTAATATATTTTTTGAATCATAACAAGGACCTATTGTCACGACGAAATTGTAAAATTTTATTTTTAAAGTCAATTGAAATTGTTTTGTTAAATTTGTATAGAGATCTTATCTATGCTTGCTAAATTTATATACAATATAATTCAGTATGTAATAATCCTGTTATGCTGACAACGTCTAAATGGATATAATTGATATAAAGGAAATTAAACCATAAATAAATAATAATTATGTATGATCAAAATATAATAATAAATAGGCTGGTTTTTATAAAAAGAATACATCATCAATGTTTAATCATTGCGCTATTATCTTGTGAATCAGATCCATTTTTTTTACTCCGTTTATTTATCTTTTTGATTTGTTTTATCGTTCTTAATTCTTTATAATAAACGTAGAATCAAAAAAAAATTTAAACACGTTTTTCATACTGTCTTAAAAATTATTTATATACAAAGAAATTTTTTCGAATTTTAAATGGATTCATAATATTTAATGTTTTCTTTCTCATTTTTTCCATTTTCAAATAATTGATTTACTGGATATCATCGAACAACTCTAATGGGATTAAATTCTGTTGATTTTTAATTTGTTTGTGGTTTTAATTGATGATTCTTGTAAGGATCATGCTTTTCTTGATTTTCATAAAACATTAATAAATATTGAATTTTAGTTTCGGCTTATGACACTGAAGCTGTTCCTGTATCTTTTAATCCCTCTTTTTTTATGTAAAATTTTGATTATGTATATAATATAATAAATTATTATACTTCCTACAAAATAAAAGATCAAATTCAATGCGTCACTATATATCTCTATTTTCAAATATTCTTTAAATTATCCTATATATTTTTCTTTCATATATATTTATATTTCTAGTTGATTCATGCTGTAAATATACCAAACACACATCGGAAATCATATTCAACGTATATATCCATTTATTGAGATCAAAAGATCATTTTTAGTTCATTGTAATATATAGTGTCAAAAAAGGTATATAAAATAATAATTTGTGCGTTCTATTTAATCTTTTACCTAACCTTATTAGAATATATCTTTTGAGTTCGATAAATTGGCCGAAGAAAACAATTTTTTCTAAATTCAATATACACCTGGATGTAATTATAATGCAAATTTAATTTATCTCGCTCATTCTAGGTTTAAAAATAATCCATGCTTTTTATAAAAATAGCCATAGAAACAAATCTTGTAGGTTTTAATTTGTAAATTTTTTTTTCTTAAAGCTTCTATTATGGGAAAATCAAAAATTATGTATTTAATATACGTGTATTAACTGCATCCAATTTACAAAAATGAAACAAGTAATTTTTTTGTGCTTTCCAATTATGATAATAGTGGATTTTTAATATTATTTGACGCATTTTTCTGCTTAGTCTGTTTTGCCATTGAAATAATCGATATGTTCAAAGCAAAATTATATTCTATTTATAGAAATTGATACCTTTTTGTTCATTTTTATATCTTTATGCATATAAGAACATTATATTGTTTTTATTTCAAAATACTGGTGAAAAATTACATAAAATTAGATGGAGATAAATCTTTTTACACACGTCTATTTAAAACATTTAAAAGACTGATTTTTTTTGAGCTAGACTATGAATATTATACATATAAATCGAAACGATGTTTATTGCTTTAATATGTATATAGGACGAAATATATAATTTTATAATCACATTTGTTTCTTGTTTATAAAAATTTTATTTATTTTTTTATAGGATTTATTTGTAATTAATCAAGTTTATGCTTAAAATAATATTTTATGTAGTAAGGCTGTTTTTCGAAGATTTAAAGTGTTTAGAAGCGATTAATATAAGGTATTGAAGAATTTATAATAATGAATCATGGTATTTGCGATATTTATAATTTCAATGTGAAAATAAAATAAAAATCATTTTTTTTACAATCTTTCAACAAGACGTCATTTTTTACAATGCGTATTCGTAGAGATTTAACAGATGAAATTTTTGCAATAAAATGACATTTTAAGTAGTATGCGAATGAATTCTATTTGTCCACAATGTTATGTTATATAGTATTATATTCAATCATTATAACGAATAATGTGCGTAAATAAAAATTTAGTCAATATAGGAATTACCCTCTTTTATTGGTTTTAAATCCTTAAAGACTAATCAAGCCAATGTTTGAACGACTCTTTAACACTTACTTTGAAAAGCCTTTGTAATTTTTATGAAATATTTGATTTTAAAGAAATTTGCCTTTATAGAGATATAAAAAAAATTATTCCGCCTATTTTAACCCATAGTAAGTGACTCAAATACTTTCGATCGTGATCCCGAAATTGCTTGTTAGGTTGTATTGCCTGAATATGTTAACGGCTGCGAAACACCTAAAACAGATTATATTTGTTTCAAATCCGTATCATTTATATAGAATAAAGTCATATTAGTAACATAAATATTGTTATACATATATTCTATATCAAAGGGATGATTTTTTACGTAAAAAACTATACACATGAATTGCAGGAAAGATATTATACGAGAGCCTTTGTGACTCTAAATTACCAAATATCACATTTAAAAATGATATATAGTCATTATTGTATAAGAAAGAAACCTGGAGGAAGGATTTATATACTGCAATGAAAAATATAATTTTTTTATATAAATGTTTTCTGTGAGCTAGAGAAATAATAATGGTATAACTAGTAATGTTATAACTTTTAAAACCTGAATTGGGCATATAATTATCATAATGTAATATTTGTATTAGAACTTTCATTAGTGTATTTTATTTAATGATTACGGCCCCTCGCAGAGATAATTGATTTATTAAAAAGTAATTTTTTTACAATTAGTATTTAATATAATATATTGGTTTTAAGAACAGAACTAAACGTATAATCTACCTATAATAACTTAATTTAAAACTTTAAAGTATAAAAAAATCTTTTAAAGAAGATTGCATCATTTTTAAATAAAAACTTACATTACCTAACTATATAAATGAAAAATTTGGGATTTTTACAAATTATAGTTCTTATCGGTTACAAATATAGTTAAAACGAATTATGTTTAGATAAAGGGGAACGATAAGAACCAATGAGCTTCTATAATACTATATATGTTATATATTATTAAATGTAAGGTATTTTGTATTTAATAAATTTATATTTGTATTTTTCTGGATTATAACCATAATTTATCCTTTTAAAATCTGTGATCTTGATAATGCTATCTATTTTTTATAGATATTTGAAATTATTTTAACCCCGAAAAGGGGATTTCAGCAAATTTTAGCTAGCTCCGGGTTTCGTATATTTTTATGATGATTATATTATTCATATATCTGTCTTCATAATAAATTATAAAGCTCTATATTAAATGAGTCAATTCATATCAAAGGATATTCTGCTTCTATTTAAGATCACTCTATCAACCTCAGCGCCTCTTTAGCGATTTTTATCTATTTTAAACGATTCGCATACATAGATCATGGATTCAATGATTACGAGTACAATTTTATTTATTCTTGGGTTTTTAATTTTCGTTTAATTAATAGGTCCATAAAGAAGGAGGGGTATTGAAGAAGACTTAGGAGAGGAGAAGATAGCCGAAAGTATAAATACGCTGTCTGTACAGAGAATCAAGCAAATTGTGACTGATAACAAAAACTGAAATTACGACTACAAATTCATCCTATGAAAAAAATGCAATATATAATAATAATTTTAGACTAGATTATTGGTGCAAATGATAAATTATGAGTATTTGTATCCGCATAAATAAAGGTCACAGCAAAATATTTTTTCATAATATAAAATAAATAATCTAATGTATTATTTAAATAATAAAACATATATTGCACATAAATTAAATAATAAGCCGCAAATCTGGTAGCTCTTTTTGGATTTGCAAGAAGTACAATATTTTGACTTTATGATATTTACAAGATATCTGTATTAGTAGCAAGCCGCTAGGGCAATTTTAGGTTTTACAGAAACTTAAAGCATATGTCCAACTATTTATACATTTATTTTGTCAGATTCCCTATGACCAATGTTCTTAGAATCTTGAAACTATACGATTTAGATGGTATGAAGAAGTTCTTTCTAGCTTAGTCTAATTCCCAAATCTTGTTTCCATATAAGATTTATTAGTAAACAAGTTTCTTAACTGAAGATAATTCGCATATTACAACAAAAACGAGCTTTAGTTTATATTAAACATATAAATTAACACAATTCTGATTTATAATAAAGAAAAAGACTATACAACACATATATATTATGCTAAATATAACTTTTTATTCTGCGACCTAAATGCTAAAAACCACAGTTTATCACACAAATATAATTTTCAATGTGGAATATATATACATTTGGTAGCATCATTATGTCAGAGATAAAATTTTAATATATGGAATATCCATTTAAATTATGAAAAAACTTGATAACAGAAAAATTAAGAAATAAAATCAAAATTTAAAACTTCAAAATACATATACTTCAATATAAAATATTTTAGTAAAAAATATATTCACGATTCTGCTGCAGCACTCATTAGACAGAAATAACGATAGTAAAGCACTTCGTTGTTAAAGACTAAATCAAATTTATCTTTTTTAGAGTCATTTGTTACGAAGGCATAATTTATTTTTTCTTCTATTTTGTACAAATTTTAGCTTGACAACCGATTTTAAGTTACAAAATAAATGTTTTAACAATTCTTTTTGTAACATTATGCAAATCTTATTATATAAATCCCCTTTTTACCTTTTTTTTCTGGTTTAATTTTGTGTTTTTAAAATTAAAACATTATTTTGGCTCTAGTATGTTTATTTTTCATAGCAATGCAAAACACCTATTATAATTAAAAGATTACACATATTAGATTTGATGCTATGTTGTATATAACAGATCTGACTTTTATGCAGAAAGCAAATATTTTTATATAATTAAATTTCTGCTTTTAATCCCGCTAACAAAAAATATAATTACTGTCGAAAAATTCATAAATATGATTCGAAAGAAATTGCCAATATCTAACAAAACATTTAATAAAAATAATCTAATTTAACGGCTAAAAAAAATAAGCGCCTATGATTCAGCGGCAATTATGTATAAAGACATGTATAAGCTTTTTTTAGCCCTTATTATGGGAATTAGGCTGTAAAAAAAATCTAGAAACAAATTTTATAGATAATCACAAATTGATGCTTTTAAAAAGACTAAATTACAAGTTTATGATCCAACCATATGAGCAAATAATAACCACCTGGTATTTTAAATTTTTGCAACAATATATATATTTTTTGAATATGCTTTAGAATTGTATTTATGTGCAAAAATGACTTATCTAATTTGGCATTCTTTAGTAATTCTTGATATTATTTAAATATTTAATAGCACTTTTTATGTATCTAAAATCCGTTAAAGACGATAAAAACCCGGATTTTATATACTAAATCGTATTTTTATCAAAATTTAAATTTAAAAAATCCACACATGCGATTTATTTTGCTGAAACAGTTTATTATAGCATCAAATATCATTTGCTCGTATTTTTCTTTTCTTATAAAAATAGGCACTTATTTTTATATGAAATGACAGAATTGACTATGATATGTATTATATTCGTTTCTCTACTTATGGTAAAAAAATATAAATAACGAATATAAATTAACACATTCAATCGAAATAAAACTATCATTTTTCACTGATATAAATTTATTAATAATGATTTACAACAAAAATATGCATTCAATATAATCTGTTTATCATAGTGGAATATATGTTATACAAATTATTGAAACATTGGTATTAGAACATAGATATAAATTTCTTATTGGTATTTTTTGAAGTGTTAAAATACGCTACGAAATAATCCATGACTTTTATGTATTATTTAACGATAACAGAAGAAAAAATGCATGTGTTTTTGATGTAAAAATTATTCCATTTTTATGCATAAAGTTCGATCAATTTTTTTTGAGTTTTAAAAGTAAACACAGATTATAGAAGCATTTAACCACAAAAGATATCTAATATAATCGTATATCAAAGATCATTAATTCATAATGTAAATATATATACCGTGATGTATTTAGTATTTTTTTCTCGAAATAAAGGCACAACTAAAATATGCAATTAACACCTTATAACATTGCTAATATTTTTTTAGATAAAAAGCTTGCTTAAATACATAAAAGGTTTATTTACATAAATTATACAATAGTTTTCTAAATTATGCGGAAAATAGAAGAATATGCCTAAATGAAAATAAAATTTTTACATATATATATAATTTTGCAGAGTCTAATTCGAAAAATATGTTTTTTGCTTATTTTATGTGATTTGTCAGTCACACGAAGAAAATGCATTTTATCTCAGCACAATATTTATGCAAATATAAACATATAAATTATTGAAGGATATTTATATTTTTTCGTTTTTTTATAGTGTTAAGATTCTCTTAAATTGTATAATATGCATTTTTGTGGCTTGCTTCTAATGAATTTAAATAAGAACAATAAATCTGTTATATAGATTTCTATATGATCTTTCCGATTTTTTTCTAGACAGTAAAAAACGTGCTTTAATAAAGGGTTACCATTTGCTACCATAAAATTCATCGCAAAAATAATTTAATATTATAAATTAATATTAAATGTATTCTTTTATTGTTTTAACGAATATGATATGAAATAAAAGTAAAAATACAAATACCAATACAAATAATTGACATCTTACATAAGGATCATAGTATGATGATTTTGATTAATATGCATAACATTTTCATAATAAAATGGTGATAAGTATAGCTGTAAAGAATCTAAAATACATTAAAAAGACTTGCGATATGATTGTACAGTAACATCGAATTAGTGAGGCAATAAAAATATTTATATTTTATATTCCTATTTTATTTTTATAACAATATTTAGACGTAACAGGAGATTCACGTTTATTTTTTTTACAGTGGCTAGCATATACATGAAATTTATATCGAATTTACTACAAAAAGCAAACGAATTGGTTAAAAGTTTTCAGCCAAGAAACTTTATAAATTTTATTTAAAATTTATGTATTTAAGATATTATAATACAACTAACATGCATAAAAGGATTTTTACGATTTAAAGGCATGTACTAAGCGTTAAAAACATACTTATATTAATAAAATTCTTATTTAATGATAGCTTTGTTGCACAAAGTAAAGTAATTGTGTTTCTGATATATAATTCAATGTATAAATACACATTGTCCATATTTCGTTTTTAAACTAGAGTAAATATTTTAATTGCGATATATATAAACAAAGAAAGAGGATCAAAATGTTTCCATTTTATTTTAGTTTAAAAAATAATAATAAAACATATGCTTTATATTTATCTATTATATAAAATTTTATTGAATCTATCATATATAAATTGTATTTTCTAATATTGTTAAATTATCATAACCTAAACTCAAATGACATTAGATGGAATTTTATGTAAGCATCATAAACATTCATTGTTAAATTTTATAATTTAAAATCAAAGTTATCAATTAGACGAAATAATTAAATCTATTTTTTTTGTTTCTATAGCCCTTGTTTTTATTTTCTGTCTTTTATTGAATTATAACGAAAAAATGCGCACAAATGTTTTTTAAAAACATAAAACCTCTATTTATTAACTATCCTATTCCCTGTTTTTAAATTTAAAATTAGCCCTATATTGATATATCCATTGAAAAATCAATTTTTTAATTTTATTTGTACTTTTAATAAATTCTTTTCTCTATATATTAATAATTATATCATTTCTGCTTATTAGGACATCTTTCTAAACTTTAATTGTATATGAATATGCACATTTGGATTTTTGTATCAAAGACATAAAGTAAAACTATTTTTATACACATCGTTAAGCCTAATTTCATTTTTTTATTTTCTTATTTTTGAAGACGTTAAAATTCCAAAAAAAAAAATTATTAGCGTAGCATTAGATTAACTTTATGGTATAAGGCAATAATTAAACCTATAAACATAAACACGAATCCTATCCATGTCTTTAGCTATTCTTACATCAAAAATGTAGTGTAGGGGAATAATATTTTTTGTCTTGTTAATGAACGAAATAGAAATATAGATTAGGAATGGTTTGGAATTATATTGGCAAAGTGAATGCTACTAAAAAAATTATAGATAAATATTGTTGTCTATTTAGAAGAAATCTCTGTGCGATCGGGTTATAATCAGTTTTTCTTTTTTTCCTATAGAAAACGTATGTAATACCACATTATGACTGCTCTTTGAAATATCTATGGCAATATAAATAAATTGAAGGATTAAATTCCGTAAACTGCAAAAGTGAAGTTTTCATTCCAATATCGATAAAAATACACCGTAAAATAAAATATTTGGTGTTTTAATACTACAAATATATTGCGACTCAAGATAATCAATGCATTATACCGTAGAAAGCATTTGGGCATAAAAGTATAGAAAGCCAAAGAAGGCCCAGATTATATATTTGATCAAAAAAAGAAATTTAAGTGGAAATATAAACATTCAAGTTTATTTAAATATCTATACTTATTCAACGAAAATATTGGAATCTATGCATAGTTATCAGTACAAAGCAATATGGTTACTTCCCACCATAGTACAAATATTTCCACAAACAGATATCAAAATATAATACTATTTTTATTTGGATATGGTTGCAAGCCATGAAAACGAATTTAGCTCGTATTTTAAATATTTATTATGGAACTATAAATATATCTAAATGATCATCTAAAAAATTAACTCTTTGAATCACATTCAAAGGGTTCAAATTTGTAAATAAAATTTACATGGGATTGGTTTACGCATATTAACTAAAATACCGAGTTTTATATTTATTATAATAACTAAACGAAAACTCAAAAGAAAAAAAATATTTTAGCATATATTAAGTGAAATAAGAAATATTTAAGAATCTCGGGTAATAGAAGATATATATAAACTCATATGTTAAATGTTATAAAAATTTACAAAATACAACTATAATAAGTAATACATAATTATGGAGCATAGCATAAAATAAATGATCGAATATGTAAAAAAAATATAAGTTGATAATAATATAGTAGAACAATAGAATCTACTTAGTTTTCAAGAGGACTAGAAATACAATCTCCAATTAACATTGAATGAATTTCTGCAGTAAAAATCTAGAAGTTAAGATCAAACTATACTAATCGTATAAATTCTTAAATAAATACGAGAAAATCTCAAAGTACTTATATATTTTTTTAAAAAGGTCATCGATCACATTATATGTATGTGCTGGTATAAACAGATTTTTATATAAGAATAAAGCTAATTTTGTAGTTAATATAGTCTTAAATTTTTTCTTTGTATTCACATGTTTTTAGTTACTGCAGCTGTTGAGTTTTTGGGATATTTAATCGTCAAGCTGTATAAAGTATCAATATATTTAGTAAATGGTAATTATATCGTTAATAGTTATAAAATACTTAATTATATAGAATGCAAAGAAACAAATTAAGTTCGTACGAGTTTTTAGAAGCTATATAAACTACAAAACTTTGAATTTTAAATATCACTGCAATAAATCAAATTATTTCGATACGAAACATTTTATTTATTTGAAATCATGAAAGAAAATGTATGTTTGCATTAAATAAAATTTTATAATAAATTCTTTTGCTATAATATATTTATTATCGGAAATATTGTTATGAACTGAATTCAGCAAGAAATTTCAAATTTTATGATTTCTGTTTATAATCTGTCTATATTTATTGGTGGTAAATTTGGTATTTTTTACACTGTGGTTTTAATTTCTTATTAGAATTTATAAAGTTATATGTTTATACATTCCCGAAAAAAATTTTATGAATATTTTTTATACTAAAATATGTAAAGTTAAAAAACCATATATGATTTTACCAAATCTGTTTATTTTTCACTTAAAACCAAGCCAAATATTCATCACAACTAGATTATATTAGAATGCCCCTTAGTTTGAAAACCACATGAAGATCTATTAATATCTATAACAATATGTATTTTATTCTTAATTTATATTTTATGATATATATCATTTTATCTTAAAGATCTCTTGGTTTTATATAATATTCTTAGTTAACAATTTATATCTGTAATTAATTTATGCCTTTGTAGTAACTTCCTGGATAGGTGATTCTAATGGATTTTTCTTCACAACTATCCAAGTAGAAAAGGTTTCCTTCGTCATTATAAACAGTTCTAAAATGACAGTGTATATGATTCAGCATATATATATATTTTAAAATATTTTTTTATGTTAGATATATAATTTTTTATATGACAAGCAATATTGTTTAATATAAAAAGCACATTTTAATAATCAAAACAAATTTTAAAGTTTAAACCTTAAAAATCTATATAAAAAGACAGATGAAATTTTCATATTTTCTATACTAATACATGATATTAAATTTATAAAATCTTACGTGTTGCTGTACACTAACAGTTGAATCATCCTTAACTGTTAAATTCAATAAAAAAGTTGTGAAAATGACTTTAAATCTAATTTAAGGCAAATTTAATTGTATATTTTGTTTTTAAATATTTTTATTTTTAAAAATTTGGATTAATATAAAATATTTTAGGGATCGAGAATCTCTAACATTTACATTTAAGCCTAGAAAAAAAAGCTATAAATATAGGTATACTCTAAAATTGCAAATACATATATTTGTAATAAACTTTGCGTAAATATTCCCAGCAAGTATGCAAAAGTACATTTGCTAGGCTTAATCTTTTTACTTCATATATCATATATAAGAATGCATTCTAAATTCTAATTTAGGTTTTACACATAAATCAACCATCATTATCTATTTTCCATAGAGTACATTTTTGCATACGATCAAAAAAATTACAATTATATGAAGATCTATAAATCCTAAATTCGGCTTTTTTTAATCCTTAAATTTTAAATTTTATCTTCAGAACATAAAAAAATATCTAATTTTACATTCCTTTGTTGTTTATGAATATAGGGGCATTTATCATTTGTTATCCAATGCTCAGTTAGCCGTATTAATGCAAGCCATTTTTCTATATATATTCTAACAGGTGGAATATAGATTCTACTGCATATTAATGCTTTTTAGTTGCGATAATATGATGATTGTAGTACTTTGTGATCATAATACGACATGATATTATAAAACCAATAATAACTCGACGTATATTTATTGTGAATTATGAACTTTTATAAAAAAATTCGAACAAACAAAAGATTTTTGATTATAATTTATAAGTAAAAATTATATAAATAAATGTAAATATTTGACTAGTTTACAAATAAGATAATTTAGTCATATATTTATATATTTTAGGCCTTTAATTTAAAAATGATATTTTTAGAATATTTATGTGCATTTTTTTAATTTAAAGGCTTCTATTATATCTAATTTATTGCGATCAGACAAATAGATGGATATAAATTTCTTTTGATATACTCTTTAAATATTTTCTGGAATTATTTCCTGCAAACCGATGAGCTCGTTATATTTTAACTTCTTTATTTTTTTGTGCTAAAGGCTCTCTTAAATACCTGAATCTCTGTGTGTAGTTCACAAAACTTAAATTTTATTTATTTATGGGCTAAATTTTAATAAATTATTTTCTATTTGCGGGTTAATTTTATTTTTATCATTTAAATATATTAAGAGTTTTCAGTCCATCGTGAACTTTGCAAAACTCCTTAATACATCTTTTGAAACATTCCCCAGATCTATCTCCATCAACTGCCCTTCTCTCTCAAAAAGATGAGTTCTGGTGCCTGCAATGATATGGTAATTTTTATAGTAATACAATCACAAATTCAGTAAAATTATAAGGTAGTGAGGGTTATAATTTTGTATTATTTCAATGCCATTTTCTTTTTCTAATTTATAAAATTACAGTTTGTTAAATAAAACTGTTCTTAATACATTAACAATATTTGCCATTCCTTTTTATGTTTTATGCTATTTAAATTCTGGTTTTGTTTTATTATGTCGAATTAATTTTAGGTAAAGACATTTATCTATCTTATATCCTTTTTAAAAATATATAATGACACAAATACGACATATATAGGTTTTCTTTCATATTTACAGCTTTGAAATTATGCAATAAATTAGGATTATGGATTTAAATGGTTTGATGGGGGTAAAAAGAAATCTTATTTACGCTGCAATCAGGACCGGATTTATACATAGATAATTTACAAATTTTAAAGAAAAACAAAAAAAATATAAAAGTACAGTGAATCAATAGAAGATACATCATGTGTATAATATATATCAAAAACCAGAAATTCATGTGTTTGATTTTTTGTTGTGGAAAATATGAAGTCCAACTCATATATACAAATGCGCTATTATTATAAATAATATGATTCATTTACAAGTTAAAAATATAATTTGGGCTGTCGTGATTATGTCTGCAGTAAGTTTTTTTTAATAAAAATTATACTTTCGCTTGTACAGTCTGTTTATGTTTAATAGATAATGAGATATATTATTAGACAGTGTGTGATTAAGATCCAGCTAGAGTCTTCTTGGAATAATATAACATAGATTAGATGAATTTACATATATAATTATTATTATACAATAAATAGTAAATTATTATGTGTTATCGTTAAAATATATACAAAATCAAATGTTCGTGTAGGTAGATTTTAAATATTAGAAAACAAGTCGTCACATAAAAAATTCATATAATACACTTTATAAAATCATTTTGATAATAGATGTGTAAGTATCTTAGTTTTTATTTTATTATTTATTAATGGTTAAACATATATTTGATGTACTTTTATGTGATGAATGTCATAAGATTATATCCATCCATATGTCAATTTATATATCACCATGAAGATTATATTTTAATTTTTTGCGCTTCTTTGGGTAAAATTATAACGAGAACGAAGCTATCCAGGCACTAAATAGGTAACTGATTTTTATATCTATAATATTTATATAATGTACATCCAAAGTGACAATTCTATTATTATAATGCACATACTATAATTTTTGATTTGACATATAAAAGTCTTATAATATAAGTGATCCATCTAAAGCCATATATGTATGTATACAGCAATGTTTTTTTTATCCATCAGATAGGCTAAACTTATAATTCAGATATTTTCTTGTCATCATATAAGTGGTCGATAATATGGCATAAATTATAATATTTATATTTAATATAGAATTTAGGCTGTATGTTTATATTTTTACAACATGAAAATACACATTCGATCTAAAAACTTGCACAATTTTTCTAAACATATACTTTATTACCAAGACATATCTTTAATAGTACTTTTTAGACTTTAACTGCTATACTTCTCATATTAATACATGTAGTTCATGTTGCCTATTATCTTCTTAACATATTATTGATGCTGATAAAAAATTTTAGTTTTCAAGCGTCCAATTTATATCAATACTATTTTTGTATCGAACTCATAACATTGTGCTCTCTATGATTTAAAAACAAATTTTAAAAAGATTTTTCATTTTTACATAATTTTTTTACACTAATTGTTCATATAAATCAATTATGCTTTATGAAATAATTTCATTAAAATGGCAGATGCAAGAGTATTTAAAATAATTCTAATATTTTAGATAAAATCTTTGTAATTTTTTATAAAATAAATGAATCAAAATAATGTCGGTTTATCTTTTTTTATTTGATTTAAGGTCTTAAAATCTCGTTGATTATATGATAAATACATTTTAAATGGTACTGAGCTCTATAACACATAAAATATATATTTTTTGGTCTTTTGATATCTTAATACTTAAGTAATTCCATCAAGTAATTTTTATAAACAAAATTTTACAATACGTTTATGAGCCTCATGAATACTGGGGGAGGATCAATATAAATTTATTAACGTCCTAAATATTCAATTATTAGTGTTAAATATACTTTATCGTATATTAATAGGCAAAACTTCCTTACATCTAAGTGGATTTGTTAAATCGAAAATATATAATTTACCTTTCCAAATATGACTGTCAGAGGCTGTATCTATATCAAGCGGACATAATTGTTTTAAAAAATTGAATTTCTATTTAATTATACTTGTAAAATAAAGATATTTTTTTATTAATGTAAAATTTTCAATCGACTCATTTATGTATAATGTGGTATCTTAAATACCTATTAAACTCATTAAGAAATATTTAATAACCCAGATTAGAATATGCATAAATAAAGTAAACAATATGGCATATAAAGATTAAATCCTTTAATTTATTTATTTGTTTTATATTATATTATATGTCAATTAGGGCTTTTTAAAGCATAATAAACATAATAATTTGCAAAAAAAATATACTCATACATGTTCTTTTGCTATATTTATGATTTTATTCAATTCCTTTCTTATTATTATTTTTTATGCACGTATATAGAAAAAGCAGCACTAAATCTTCGCATCTATTTATCTTTCATAAATTTTGATTAGCTAACTAATTCTTTACTTTAAATTTGCCACGACGTTTATGTCAATTTGTCTATTATAATGGGTCACTTGGTATTTAGTTATCTTTTTTGAGGATTCATATCATATGTTATGTAATTTTATATAAATTTAAAAGTTCTTCACGACAAAATTTATGATAAAAATGGATTGTATTATGGTTTCAACATTGATAACATATCATTTCTATTCAGTCTTAAATCTATATGCAAAAAATAGTCGTCAAGATGATACGTCACATAGACATATTGGATCCACAGAAAATCAGACCGGTCGATTTAATTTAATTGAAATCAAATTTAATTTATGCAAGCTTAGAATAAAAAAAACATATGTTTATGTCATTTAAATTGATATGATATTAAATTTAATATAAATTATATTTTAATAAGTTCAAGTGGACATAAATAGAGCCTAACTTGTACTATAATCTTTATTATACGATCTTTTGTTTTTAATAGTTTTGTTTTTCAATCGTCTTGTAGATTAAAAGGCTTACCTAAACTTGTTTTGTGTGACTGAATATTCTGTTATGTATTTAAAAATCTAGATATATGGATATAATTTATCCGTGTTTTTATAATGTTGGAGTCTTTATATGATTCTATTTCTTTGTATTCTCATTCGTCTGTATATTAAGAATCCTTTTCTGATACTTTTCAAATTTGATTTTTATATGTAGTTTTATTCCTTGATAATAAAAACCGATTCTAATCCTCAGACACCCCTTTTACTGACTCTACAAATGTTGCGAATTAAGAATTATCGCTAAACTCTATTTCTTGATATTGGGTAATTTTGGTATAATCATATTCTAATCGCTTAAAAAATCCAGCCAGGTTTATATATTGTTCTTATATGTTACGGGGATGTTTGCTTATTGGTTTCTTAATCTAACTTATTATTGTTGTGGATGTTGAGTGTGATGTAATCTATGCATTGAGATCATTTAAGGAAGGCTTATAAAATAGAAAGTCTTAAATTGTAGCGATTTTGGGTACTGATATCTAATTTAAAAAACCATTTTTTTGCTGATATATTAGTTTAATTTTCACAGTTGATATTCGTACAACTATATTATAGGCATTCCAGCTATTCCACGAAACGTTCGGAACGAATAATCGATTTGCTACCATTTGAAACCATACAACTTACGTCCATGCAATAAAATACCATTTTTATGGCAACAATTTACAGAATTTTATTTCTGCTTTTAAAGATATATAATTAAACAATTTAGTTGGCTTTTTATTAATCTAAGATTTTCAGTATATTTGTTTTACTGTCATAGTCACAAAAAAATTCATATTATTTGATAATAAATATGTTCAATATTTTATATAATATATTAGAACTTCTGGGCATGTGTGTTTAAATATAAAAATAAATAAAATTATATTTACGTAGTTTTATTCTTCTTCTGTAACATCTAAATGTGCGGTTTTAGTATATATTCTTCCACATTTTTTATGCACGATGTATAAATAAATTGATATAAACATAAAATATTTCGGGTCTTTATTTTAAACTTATAATAAAAACGGGTTCATATGGACAGCACAATTTTTTAAGAATATATTATGCGTATGACATAGAAAATTTTGGTCAAAAAAATACTTGATGCTAGATTACTCTTGTAAACTACATAATGTAACAGATGTTGACTAAATTTCAAAATTGATGTTTTATTCATAGCAACTTTTTATAAACATACTCTCTGAAGATAATTATAATTTAACACTCTAATTGTTGTTTTATTAAAAATTTGCTTTTATGTGAATGCACATTTGAAGGCTGTATTTTTATGCGGCATTTTTAGATTAATTATAACTATTTTTTTGAGGACTATAATTCATAGACAGGTGCAATTATATACTTTAAATATAGTCTAACACGGATATTATAAATTTGGGAAACGATTGAAAGGAATTTTATATATTATTCATGTATATGCATAGATAAAAAGTAAATCATTTGTGAAGTAATCGTATTATTATATTTGTAAAAAAATTAATTAAGAGAATTTTATATCATTTAAGTGCAAATTCATATGATTTACACAACATCCAGATAAAAAAATATTCTATATTATAGAATAATAGCAGAATTTTACAATTATCACATATAGCCTTTTTGTAGTAGAACCATGCTCAGTATGTAAGTCATGCCGGAAGTAATGAAATAAGTGTGAAACGAGATTCCACAAAAAAATGTCTATATTTTCGTAAGATATCATATATTTTTATGTCAAAATAATAGGTCTTGGAGCTTTTCTTTGATAAACATTTGAGTTTAATGGCCAAAAATGGTTTTTTTACGGTATATCAAGTGAAATAATATTAAAAATTTAGGTTTCAAATAAAAAATAGACCTGTGTCATTTGTATGCAATATCACTTTTTATACATATAATATACTCGAAACAGAACGTTTTTAAATCATTTTCATATATTTATAGAAATATTGAGGTATTTGAAAAGTGATCCCAAATTTTATTTTAAAAAAAAACGTAGGTATGAATTTTTCCATAAAGAAGTTCTCATTGCAAAAAAAAAATGCTTTTTATTATATAATTCAATCAAAACATCCAGAATTTTAAGGTTAATTATATAAATTCCTATTAAAATTCGAATATCATGCGTATGTTACAAATTGAAAATATACATAAAACTACAGTTGTGCTAAAATATATTCTTTAGAACATTATTATAAGATCAAAATAATAATTATTTTTTGCACCAATAAAGTTAAAAATTGCATAAAGAATTCAGCTTGTAAATTTTATGATATGTATGTTGAGATCCATTTTTTTGTGGTATTTTGAGATTTGTTATTGAAAAATTAAATGTAAAGGAAATTTCGATTGATTTATATGTTTAATTTGATTTTATGTAATCTTTGACGTCTCTTTATATTATATTTTATCGTTAAAAACCTTAGCTTTCCCTGGCATGATTTAATCGACGATTATTGAAATTTTACAAATATCTACGATTTAAAACAATTATACCCATTTCAGTATGGTATTTAATCATATTCAAAAAATAATAAATTTCACATGTACAATTACAATTAAAAATAAATCTGAAAATGCATACATGTTTTTATAAGTAATACATGCAAATTTATATATATATTTCTACAAGCAATTTAGTATCTTAAATTTTTTAAATGAAACATAGGATAACATATTGATCTAAATTTATAATGCTATATCACGCTATAAAAATTAAAAATCAAATACCATAGATAAAAAGTTGGAATAACAATATTAAGCATAAAAAAATCATGTATATGTTCGCCTCTATTTATAAGAACATTGCTGGCAATAAAATTATATTATGTATGATGATTTTTCAAGGATACATTTACAACCATGATTACCTCGTTTCATGTCGATAACAGTTTTTCAAGCTTATTTATAAACGAATTATATTTGAAAAGGTTTTTATAAGTTTCTTATTTTAAAGACATAGGTTAGAGTAATTAAAATATTAACAAAGTATTTAATTTTCCATGCCTTTTTGCACTTATTATTCACATATTTCATTTTTTATCTTGTTAACTAGTTAATTCATTGATAACTAAAATATTTTATCTATCTAGTCGGTAACTGTTTTTAAATTCCCCAATTCGAAATTTTCTCACATATATAATATATAACAATTTTTTATTTTTTAAGCAATCAAAATTTTGAAGCAATATAAATATTCTGAACATTTTAGATATTTTAATGTAAAAATATTAGCTTTTAATCTAATTCTTAGTTTTTTTGGTAGAACCTGAGTACTTTAATAAAAATTTAAAAGTTGTAGTACAAAAATTTGCATGTAAGTTTTTTAGAAGGAAAATAATAGAATTTTATAATTATTACATAAATTTATATTTACAATTTTAAAAAAGAATCAAACTTTTCGTATGATCCTTTGTAATTTTAACAAATTATGAAGATTGTAAAATGAATTAGGTAAATAAATATTTTTAAAGCTTAGATCTATGCATTATTTTTTTAATATAGATCGTTTAAAATTTTTGTGTTTAAAAACCTACAACCTAACTAATAGATGATATATCTCAATTCAAAGTTCAAAAAATTTATGTTCGTAACTTCTTTATATTATGTGTTAATATAAAAATAACATGAATGAGTAAAATTTTTTAATTATTTATACTAATCTACTATATCTAATATGATTTGTCTTATTCTTGTAATCTATATTAACATAAAATAATTTCCTCCATAAATAAAAAGATTTAGTTACCATTTAATATTTTTTAAAAACTCTTTTTATCATAAATTTCATATCTGAGACTATAATTTTTCGTGCATTTTATAAAAAATTTTTTTGAGCGGCATACATTATTTGTAGGCTTTTAACATCGGAAAATCATTGTAAAAAAATGATAGGAGATCTTTAAGATGAAAGAATATGTTCTTATCCAGCATAAAAAAAATCGATAATTCGATATATAAAACTAAAATCAAAGTTGATAGTTAATTATATGTTATATTTTTTTATTACGATTTTCTGTTGATATCTCTTTATTAAAAGTTATATTTATAGAATTCAAAATCCATTAAATATATCATCTATATAAAAAATAAAGGTTCTGTGCAGCATATCTAGCTGAAAATGTATTTTAATGAAAAGTCTCGGTTTTAAACCGATATATGTTTTATATGTATTATTAATAAATTGTGCCTTATAATATAGTTTATTTGCATTATCAAATAGTCGTAGATAATAAGAAATGTTTTTACAAATATTATAAATTTAAAAATGATTTAATTCTATAGATAGCTCAGGGTTAATTGTAATGTCTAAAACCTTTTAAATTTTATTAATTCCCATGCTAGAATTGTATCACCTTTTGAACCACATGATATCGAGAAAAAAAAACTTAAATTTATAAGAAATTGGCACGCGCAAAACTACTAAGCATATGAGACCAAATTAAGTTTTAACGTTTTAATACAATGTAAATGTAGATATTGATCGGTATAAAAAATTAAATTTACTTATGTAAATATATTTCCCGCTGATATTGCATTTTTTTAAACATGTTTTGAATATATTTGGCAATTTATAAGCGTCATAAAATAGATAAATGTATATATGATGAATTTTGTTTTTTTCTGTATATTATTCGATGTAATAATAGCATAAAAATTCCTTTTTGATGCTTATTGACAAATAGATAGCAAATTAAAATCAACCATATATAAATGTGGGCTAAATATATTTTATTGTCTTACACATTTAAAGGTAATAGTGATTAAGTGCGAGGGCATTCTATTATAAAAAAACATATGTTAAATCTTGCCACTATGTAATGAACTGGGAAAAAACAGAGTATAAGACCTATATTATTAGAAAGATTTTCAAGTAGGCTTTGCATATTATTGATCTGCATAAAATTTGAGCACTTTCTGAACGTATAGAGAGAGTGTTATGAGCTGTAAAATAAATTTTTTAAAATTACTTATACATGTAAACTATCTAAAATTGGGATGTAAACCGTCGATTTTTTAATTTAACATAAAGATCCATTATACCATATATGAGAATTAATAACATTAGAGATGTAGAGTACATGTCAATCAAATATCCATTTATAGAAAGAATGCTTTTTTGACATGTAATATATGCACTGTTCACATTTTGTATAAACCACGATAAGCTCAACTTATTTCTACGAAAATATTAAATGATATTAGAATATAAAAAAAGAATACATAAAACAGCGCTTGAATATATAAATAGCGAATTTTTCGCTGAAGACAGATCATGAAAATTATAAATAGAGATAAATTTATATAAAATTGCACAAAAGAAAATATTGATCATATATCATAAATTCCTGTAGACACACATTGGTAAAATTATTAAAAAAAAATATAACTTTATTCTAAAACTCTTGTGTATATATTTAATACAAGCCAAAATGCCTTTTTACGCGTACTTTTCATTATAAATGTGTTTCCAAATTTTTATATAAACTTATTCGATAAATCAGTCACATACTCAGGCGATGACAAATAAATATATTGTAAACCAAAACTATAAATGTTAAAATATGATTGTAAACAACATTTTACACACTTTTTCCTGAATTTTTGCATTACTTGCAACTCATATACTTATACCTTGACTTTCATCATAATTCTGTAGCCATAAAATTTTATTCGATATTAAAACATTAAGATTTATGTTCAATCCAAGAATTAAAATAGTTATGATCTATTGATTTTGGTTCTTTATTGTAAGATCGAATCTTAACTTTAGATATACTATCAGTTACGTAGAATGCAATTTTTTAACATAATAAGTTTATTTTTATTTTTTAAAAGTTGATTGATAGCTTTAATCTTCCTTCTGTTATTTCTATGCATTTTGAAAATATGGACGGCAAAAATTGTTAAGCTTAATATGAAAAGATTGAAAATTAAGTTTAATGATTTAAAAACCGATAAAATATAAATATAGACGCAATATATAACGAAAATATAAATAAAAATATGATTAGTGTTATCAAATGATTCATTTCCTTATAAAGGTTTTTTTTCGAAGCCTCGTGCATTTATATCTTTATGCCATGTAGTTTCAGTCCTTTTTTTTCACTTATATCTAAGATTTTATATCCTTTCACATTCATGGTATTTTAAACATGAAATATCCATATAAACGTAAAAATTATTTTAGATCACGTGTTTTTGAGCATGATAAACGAGTCGAATTTATTAGGCGTCATAAATACTGTATGCACAGGTCAAGTGCTATTTAATGTGAGGCAGTTTACAGGTGTATGTTCTAATTCTTGCTGATGGGATGGATTGAATAGCTGTTTGATGATTTAAAAATGCTCATACGAAAGAGTATTTAAATCTTTAATCTGTTTCCATAAAATTATGGTCTAATATATACACTATAAATCCACCAAACTAGAAATAGATCATTTTTTATAAATTTTGGTATATCGAGCAATAACCGGAAGAAAATATATATCCGAACAGAAAGGTGATGCTTTACTTAAAATTAGAGCCACAATCAATGGTTATAATAGGGTAAAAAATATTAAAATTGAAAAATAATGATAAAATCATACACTTCAATTTATAGTTTATGAAATGGCAGTATAATCAAAAATATGCTTTTTTAGATCAGTAAAAATAAATGTTAAATATACTGACAGTGATAATTTATAAACGACATTTTAGCTAAATAGCAAAAAAAACATTCAAACTTTTATTTTCTTTTGAAGCAAAGCGTGTAGAAGGAGATTCGAAACCTAAAAATAGTTTTATTAATGTTTAAATATTAAATATGTGATTAAATGTAAAAAAAACGATGTAGAAAAATATAATAAGCTTTCGATGAATTTTATATCTATTTTATGTATGAAATTTCCATACCTTATGGAATTAGATGTCACGAATCAGATTGAGGCATAAATACAAACCTTGGTATTGAGAGAAACCCGCGCATTAACAGATCTCGAAAGGAGGTGAAGTATTGAAGAAGCCTTTGGAAAGGTGAAGATAACAGAAAGTATAAAAATTATGTGCACGCAGCTAATCTGGAAATTTGTACCGAGAACAATAACTAAAATCATTACTCATAAAATTAACTTATAAAAAAAATACTTTTAGAAGACTATAATTTCTAATTTTTTTCATTATATTAATAATAAAAACACAAATACATGTGTAAATAGACAATATCTTTAAAAAGCATAAAAACAAATTGTGGAATATGGTTTATAAAATTTTTTTATATGTGTAGAGATATGCTATAACAAATATATAATATACTTTAAACATAGAAAAAATTTTCATATAAAATAAATATTTTCAATTCCAAAATCGACAATAGCATGTCCCCAAAATTTTAGCTGTGTATAGGTATCCTATAAAAAAAAGCATAGGCAATCTTTTATTTTTTACAAAAAATTTTGTACCAGAATGTGTAATCAAAGGCATAAAATAAAAGAATGGAATCATATATTTAAAATAAAGAAATGTGAAACTGAATTAAGTTACAAAAAAATACAAGCAAATATATTCTTTTGAATCTTAACTTGAACCATACAAATAAAAAAAAATAGCATTCCGAAAAATAATATTCAAAAAAATTAGGAAAATCTGCTTTAAAAAATATACAGATACACTCTTTCTTACAAAAAAACAGTTCATTTACAGCTTATGTGTTTTTTTCAACTAAAGTACAAAATAAAAATTGATCAAATAAATACTTAGCATAAAATACATTACAAAAATACTTTTATGCATGATATAATAACAGTAATTGTGTTTAATCGAATTTGATGTTTATAAGTTTCATACGTAAATAGTGGATAGTTCATCTTTTAATTCCTAAAGTTTATGTTTTTTTCTATGAACTCCGAATCGAATGTATTGCAAGACGCTTTAATAATATAAGAAAAATAAAATGCCAATATAATTTTATCACATAAAAAAAATTATTTAGGTTCGAAAATGTATAATTCATAAGAAAACAGATATATACTAATAATTTTATAGAAACACTAATTAAAAAACAATAAACTGTATTTTTTCAATACTTTAGAATCATTTAATAACTTTGTTAATTGAGATGGTGTACAATTATGTAATTAACTAATATAAATCATCCACAATTAATGATCATATATATCATCATATCTGCCTATAATTTTTTTTTTAAACCAAGACTTAATCTTAGATGTATTTTAAATGATCGTATTCGAATTATTATTTCTTAACATCTATCAGATCTACATAAAACCATTCGAATCTCGAATTAATATATATATTATATTTTTATATCGTGTAATACATCCGAAAAAATGCAAACTTAAAGCAAACATAAAAAATATATAAATAAAATTGATGCAACTTGAAAGTTTTTATTTTAAGCATAAATTATGCAAATTGTACTGAAATATTTACAAACTTATAATATAAAATATGTTTTAAAATAAAAAACTGATTTTTTGCTATCAGCTTGTACACTAATGCCAATTGAAATTTTTATTTAAATATATCTAAAACATAACTGCCATTATTTATGATAAAAAAATAAATTATTGCATTCAATATGTAACAAATTCATATTTTTGCGATCTATAAAAAGATATAAAATTGGACTATTTTGATTCTTTTCAATAGAATAGTAGGCTTGTTAACGTATTTTTTATAATTTTTTATATGTTTGTTACTTTTTTTTTACCGATCTGGAGCACAGGTACATTTTTGTAAACATTTGACGTGTTAAAAAATGTTTTTATTTATTTATGGCTTAAATATTTTAATCAGTTTAGACGTGGTCCTTCCATTGAGAATATTAAACAACCCCTTGATGCATATTTTGACACTTTTCCCTGTTCTATAATCTATAACTGCTTTTCTTCTCTAAAATATGATGAATTCAAGTGTCTTGCGAAGTTTGAGAGCTTTCAACTATGCTTATATTTCGTCCGGGATTTTTAACTCCTTTATATATTTTTTTCGGGAACTGCAGATTATTTATATTTTAATTTTACATAATAACAGCTTTATATACAATATTTAATCGTAATATAGTCAAATGAAAAAAATATTTAAATTGAGCAATTAAAGCGCAAAACCCTAAAGTATTACAAAGAATGGTGAAGAAATAAAGAATCTATTATGTTTATGGGTTGTATATAAAAAATAAATAAATAATTGCATCATTCACTATATTTGTTTTCCCGTAACATATGTAATATAAAACCAATTGCAATATAATAGACAAAGAATATAATATATACCGATTTCAATATTTATTATAATATTGCAGTGAAAGTGTTTTGGAATATAATCAGTTACGATACTTATATTTAAACGACGAATACTAACAATAATCAGAGAGCTTCATTATAAAAAAATCCATGTTACCGTAAGTTTCATTTAACATAAAGTTTTCGCGTATCATACAAGTTTTTTTACTCCGGCATTTACCATCATGAATAAAAATTGATTTATTTTTTCTGGACGTCACACATAAAAAACCATTATATTTCTCTTTTTTGGATGCCGAACATAAAAAACCATTAGAATCATAATATTTTTCATCTAAATCTTCAGTTTTAGGACACTCAAAATTTTTTTCATCGGATAGATCCAAATGATTGATAAAAAATATATAATTGTAGGTCAAATATGCACGTGAAAAGTAAAAATTAAAATTATCATAACTAAGACGCCCGTTACAATGTGCATTATCAAGAAAAATAGTAAAGTTATCAATTTTTATATTTGAATCAAAAATGTTTTGATTTCCAATAAATATTTTACAATCTTTACGTTTTAGAAACTTTTCCACATGATCTAAAAAAGTTGCACAACATGGTTTCCTATGTTTCATGACTTCTAAATGGCAATTTCAATTAATTCCGTTAAAAGTTTTACTTGTATATCCAATTTGTACATTTTCACCAAAAATATTATTATCTCCTATTCTTACAGAATTCGAAATAAAACATCTTTTCGTTAAAATGCAATTTTTTCCAATTCTTACCTTACTTTGTACAGTACAATCATCCATGATGATGGTTTCGTCTCCAATAATAACATCCGATTCTATAAGAGTTTTTGCTCCAATATATACTCGGTCACCCCATGATATATTTTCTCCTATAGTAGCACTAGTATGTATAACAATCATTTTATAGGTTTCTGCGTCTAAGACATAGTAAATTTGAAAATCGGCATGAAAAATACAAGATTTTTTTAATCTGTATATATTTCCAGACGTGGTGGCTTTTGCTTCTTTTTCATACGAATCCACAATGTTGCAATCTTTTAAAATTTTTTCTCTAACATTTTCATTTTTGTTGAACATGTCAGAAATCTGATACATGTGACCAAGAACAATGCTAATCGATAATAATCGTTCATATATAAACAATGTATCGCAGAAAATTGAAGGCTGTGGCAGTGTCCAATCATTTAAATCAATTGTATCGCAAATTTTATGCGGAAATACAAAATTCGAATCTTTCTTATTTATAGAATCCTTTAAGTACAAAAAAGAATGTCGCTTTTCGATTTCCATACATTTGTCTATTTTATCAAGTAATAAATAAAAGTAGGGAATCGTCTCTCTACGGTGAATCCGAACAAATGTGCAATATTTATGGCCAAAACCATTCATAATTAGTTGATATTTTTATTTCAAAATGCTTAAAATCACTTTTTTCAGCCCTAAATTATTTTCAGCTGTTGATCTTTTTTCAAAATATGGTTCTTCACTATATTCCGTATTCGAGATAATTTGGTCTTTTGCATTTGGATCATATGAATCAACGTCTATTTTTGGTATTTCATAATTATAATTTTCTTGTTTTTCAGAAAAGGCTTGCGCTTTTTTATTTTCATAACTTATAGAGTTTTGCCCATTTTCAGATTGCCGGGACATGTGTTTATTTTCCTCAAACAAAGGAAGTTCTACCTTATTTTGGGGGATATTAAATTTGACTATCTTTGCAAATGATTGAGGTTCTTGGAAATTTTTTTCTTGATGTATGAGAGGAGGCGTAAGGCTCTGTAATTTTTGAGAATGATCACTATTTTCTCTACGTAATTTAGAATATGGTTTTACATTTTCTTCACGAAATGTTGAATGAGAGTTTACAGTTTGTACTATTTGCACTGAACTATTAAAAGTATGATGAATCCCAATATTTTTATGCACCTTGGAATTGCAATTGCATTTTACTAAGTTATTGTGATCAAATAGAATAACATCAGAGAAATCGTGATCACACTCCACATATGTTGTCATAAGAGATTTCAAATCCGTACTATGACATCGACAATGTCTACAGAACGAAAGACAAACCAAACTGCTATTTGAAAACTGTAATTTTGAATTAGAGTCCTTTCCCGCTGAATTATTATCTTTTATAGGTAAAGATGAACAGAAATCAGTACTGTGCATTTGCAAAATACGTACTTGCTGTGGATTTAAATATATAAATTGATACAGCTGACTTGATTCTCCACCATGGTTGATTCCTCTCTCTGGTATTGCACCTAAAGTATACTGAGAAGGCGAGGAATTGTGAGAAGTATCATCTTTTTGGGGTATATTTTCTTTCGATAATCTCTTCAGGATTTTAAAAGGTCCATTTGTGTTGGGTACATTCGTATTATTTTGAGAACTCGAATTTAAGAAACTACTCACATAAAAAAATAGTGTCCAGTGCATTTTTAAGATTTTACAATATAAATATTTATTTATACTCAAATTTTTCCTGAAAAATCTGATTACTTTTTTGATTGATCAAAAATACATTCAGAACTATTTTAGTGGTGTGTCTGGCAATTAGACCCGAAGAATATGCTTGATATAAACATGTAGAAAAATATGCATAATGCAGAAATCACGTATTTTATGGAGCTAGATACGGTCTATATAGTATTTAATTCAAGTAATTTGAAATTTTTAATCTTGTAATTTTTATGTTCACCTTATCAGGAAATTTCAACATGATAGAATATCAAAAAATTCAGAATATAGAAGCCAGAAAATTATTGCCCTGGATCTTTTCATAGAGCTTAAATTTTTAAATAAAGGGATATAAAAATAAATAGTTGATTACACTCATATAAAACAATACGTAAAGGTTAGAAGTAGAATATATTTTTTTTTAATATAAAAATCTTCTAAAAAACACGTCACTGTAATTGCAGCTAATGATACGCCACGAAATTTCTAGAAAAATGGCAAGAAATTTCTAAAAACACATATAATTCTAACTAGAAAAAAATAAAAAAGGAAATATTCAATTGGTTCTCTACAACATAGTAAAAAAAGGGTGTAGCTTGTATATTTTAATCTTCTTTGATTCTTTTGTTTGAACTAATTTAAAAAGAGTATTACAAATCAAAAAGATTGGCTGGTTCATTTAAAAAATAAGATAAAAATTTATAATTTGTATTCTATGATGCAAATACAACATTTGAATAGAATTTTGTATATTTTTAGATCTCTTTATGAATCATATTGTTTTTTCGTTTACTAGGTTTGATGGTACAAACAGATTTTGAATAAATATATTGCTACGAAAGCTCGAAAAGCTCTTTTGATGGTATAATAGCTTTTCAGAATAAATAATCGCTTTAAAGAACAGCATAATCAATAATAACACACACATAAATCTTTGAAAATCACTAGTATTAAATATAGATCTGATTATAACCAAAATAAAAGAAACATAATAAAGGTTGATAAACATATTTTATTTTGAAATTTTTACATTATTACTTTAAGGTTACATGTTGACTAAAACAAAAAAAATGATTTTTCATCGCTTCAGCTATGAGATGGAGGCACTATAAGAATTTGAAGTATATGTTACAGCACTAAAAGTATATAAATAGCATTAAATCCAGTGCTGATTTATTATAATTTAACATTCTACAAAATCTAAAAATTTGCATTGAACTTTAGAATTTTACGTTTATATTGGAAAAATTGGATTTGTAAAAGATATGTAGGTAATTAAGAAGTTTTAAAATTAAATAGTAAAATAATTTTGCATCCATATACAAATATTCTGCAAAAGATTATATTTTTAGCCAAAAAAGTCATCTAAAAAATTGCTTTAAAAATATTTATATTCATTATTGTCTATATAAATTAAATCATAAGAGAGTTGAAAACGAACAGGAGTAGTATCCTTAAACGGGTATTATTCACATCAATGCCATTCTTTATCATCTAAAATCCAAATTTTCAAAAATTCATGTAATCTAAGTAATATCCCAGACAAAAAAACCTTAAAAATAACTTTTTATTGTATTTTTCTACAATTTAAACCTCAAATTATTTTATTCTGCCATGTTCGAATCAGACGTTGCATGATTAATTTGTTTAATAATTTTTTTTTTCTACGTGTAAAACTAATTACGAAAAACCCTTATTATATTAAATTTTATGGTGGTATTAGATATAAGAAGCTCTAATCAGCTACAGAAATTCTTAAAAATTTTAAATTTGTAACTTTTTTGATTTAAAATACAAATTCGCATATATGTGAAACTTTTTGCTGTTGATTTCATTTTTTGTATTTTCAAATCTATAACTTGAAGTGAATTTTCAGATAAAAAAGCAAAAAGACCTTTAATTTTTTCTCTGCTACATTTAAAATCTATGAATTTAATACAAAAAATTAAAGACTTCAAATCGCATTATATAAATTTTACATATCGTTTAAAGTTAGGAAAAAAATTTGTGCTATTGCCGATCGCATAGAAAAAAATTTGTACGTTTTTTATATCCTATACTGTGTATTCAACATTTACATTGCTTTTTTTTTTGTTATATTTCAATGCATCATTTTATTTTATAGTTTTTTTTATAATTGTAGTAATTACAT
Source organism: Rhyacophila brunnea (assembly GCF_057557595.1). Lineage (NCBI taxonomy): Eukaryota > Metazoa > Arthropoda > Insecta > Trichoptera > Rhyacophilidae > Rhyacophila > Rhyacophila brunnea. The sequence continues at coordinate 275,925 of NW_028232809.1, read as the reverse complement.
AAATAAATCGTCAAAACGGATAAAGATGCATAGCTCGAACTACTCGCTAGAGAATTATTTTAGGCAAATCTTCGAACACTTTATGGTCCTATAAACAGTTCGAATATTGTTTTCAACTCTATAACAAAATTGAAAATATTTATACCTATAAAAATTGCATTATACAGATATTTCAATCTATTTTGATAAAATTTAATATAATATACAATTTTTTTGTTAAAAGTTTCGGGTGTATGCATAATTTATTATGAATTTTGAGAGATGAATAAAATATTTACGTTTCGCATATAATTAGGTTCAAATAAAAATATCAATACTTTAGATAATTTTGGCCCGAATAAAATAGACTCATTATAAGAGGATACAAAAAATATTTTTAAAACTATTTAACAATGTTCGTGGTTACACTATGGTGTAATACATGCAAAAATTAAAAAAAAATTTGCAATTTTATTTTTATTTTTAATCTATATAAAAAGCTAGGAAATTACCGTAAGACGGACGTCTTATTAAATACTAGTCCAACAAATCAATTTAAAAGTTCTAATATTAAGAACACGAATACATTTATATATTAGCGTAAAAAAGATAGAAAAACGTAATTTTATAATAATAATGCTGAATGACTTAGGCTAACTACCTGTTATGGGTCTGGGAAATATCTAACAAGTGTAATGTAGCCCTTACAGTGGATATTTTGCTGCTGATAAACATTTAATCCAAAAAAAAATTACATAAAGAATCATAAATCATAAAAAATTCAGAAAAGATTGTATCCTTGAATAATATAAAAAGTAATTTACAAATTTACAAGATATGGATCATATTTGTTCTTGAATTATAAAAATATCAAAAAATAAGAAATTTAACGTGTTTAAAGGTTAGGTATCAATCTATGAACTCTGTCTGTTTTCAAAAATCGCCAATTTGATACAAAAAAAATTACTTGTGTACGTTCTCAAAAAATACAGTAATGATGCTATTAGGAATATTGTGTAATTCGATCGACACACTCATGTAAAAAATATAAAATAACTCCCTTTTTAATTATCTAATAACATAAATGTAAATCACATTACTATTTTATCAATAGAAAATTTTAATGATCTAAAAATTTTTATATATAAATTATATTATATATGTAAATTATTTAATTCAACATGCATTTAATTTGCAATTATTATATATGGACTTATTAAAAGAGATATTTCTCTTTGAATTTCGGGTATTCTATGTGCTTGTAATTTTTACAGGATTAAAATAATTTTTAAAAAAGGCTATTTTTGCTATTAATAACTGTAAAGAATATTAAAAACCTTGAATTGATCTCTTTTGTGACTAAATCTGTTTTTATAAGTTAAAAATAATTTGAACTATCGTTGTTTTCATCGAATTCTTGATTTATGTAAATTACAAGCTTATTATTTATTAATCACATTTATAATTCTTACGTAATTTTTTATATTATAAAGATATTAATTTATTTTTGATATTCACACAACAAACATTTCCGCTTTTAGTTTATTTATGGGAGCTTCAATTTTTGTGAAAGTATATTTTACCAGTTTTGGTTTTTTCTTATAACTAATAGCATTAGAAAACTTTAGATTCTTTGATTGTTAGATCTTCCTTGATGTATTTCATTACTTCATGAATTTTTTAACACATTTATTTTTAAACACCTTGTTTTTTTGTTCTGTTTGCTACTTTATACGTTTTAGACCCCTTAAATATGACTAAAGTAGTTTGGTGTCCTTATATTGGTCTTTTTAAGCATGTTGTTATACGTTAACGGTATTTATAAAAATTCTAGTAAATCATATCCACTTGGTATTCATTTTTAATATTAGTCTGATTATATTTGCTGGTTACTCCTTTTTCTATTAATGTGTCAAGTTTCTATTTTTACAATGCACAAAAATATTGGGCCTATATGTGATAATTAAATTTTATTAGTCGTCAATCCACATTTCGATTCTACCAGTTGATTTTAGAATATTTTTTTGAAACTGAGTGTGCTTAAATTTTCATTGATATTTATAATATTAATTTTCTTGCGATTTTACAGAGAGTAAATCAAAATTATCAAATTTCTATGTGTATTGTCATCTCCAAGAATTCTTTTATCTTTTCTTAGTTTGTGATTAGACGTAGAATAATCTTTTTATTAACGCGGGAATTTTGCTTTTTCTCCAAGATTATACATTTTTTCTGCCAAAAAAATCATTCATTTCCCAATAATTTTATTTTTTAAATCTTTAACTTTTATAAAACGAGATTTATATTGATATTTTTTTGCTGTTTATGGGTAAAGGTTTTTATGTTGTTTGTATATTTTATTTAACACATATAAATTTCATCTTGCTTTTACATGATCATTCTATGATGTATTATAACTTCCTAAAAAAGGCATTGAAAGCTCTGATTTGTGCATAATATGTTTTTTGTCTAAATCCTTCATTTTAATTACTTCTGATTGTATGGCTCTTAACTCGGTGAATAGTAAATTTTTTGATGCAAAGGATTTTTTCGTAGAAATAAAATAATATGTCACGTTTCTGGTTCTCTTTCTATGATTTAAATCGTTGTTTTTGTGATTTTTGATGAGTTAATGATTAATCTTTAACACCTTCATTATACAATGAAATATTTTAAAAAACAAGAATAGCTTAAAAACCCTATATTTTTTTTTAAAAATGAAATTAAAAGCCGTTTATCAATTATAATGAATTTAAGTCATTCATATTTTTTGATGATATATTCTTGAAATAAAATTGTCACAAACTTTCATTAATTCATAATCCCTTATTGATGATATAAAATCTTAAAAGTTTTAAAATGATTTAAACACATATTTGGATCTAAAGGCGTTGCATTCTACCCCTCAGAGTTCATTTCTTGTATTTTTCAACTATTTCTTATTAATATATTTCCATTTAACAAATTAATTAAGCTTCTTATATAATTTTCAACTTTTAAGATACCTTGTACATAAAATTAGATCATCTATGAATATAAATTCTTCGTTATATCTGGATTATCTTATCTATATAGGGACGTATTTAAGAGGGAATTCTATGTTGATTATTCTGCTTAGTGATTCCTTCGCAAAACAATTAGAAGTAGCAATAAACAATAACCCAAATCATTTTCTTTTTTATACAGCCTGTGTGTATCGTAAACGCTTTCAACTTTATAAAATTTTATTTACACAAAAATAATTATGTTTTCTAAGTCCGCTAACAATTAAGTACCATCTATCGAATCATACTTTTTCATAAGATCAATCGGTTTTTTACACAATTTATTGCTGTGTTAATTGACCTTAATTTTCACTTTACGCATTCAAGTATTGTCCAATTTTACTTTCGATTAAAAATATAGCATGTGCAATTTAGGTTTCTAATATATTTTTTACCCATCTTTCCATCTAAAGTTCAACTTCTAATGAAATAATTAAACTAGTCTTGAATTTTTATTTTTTAATACTTATAGAAATCGGCCTTTTACTAATATAGATGCTTATAATCCGATCAATAGTTTTGTTCGTGATTTAAGAAATCATAAAATTTTTTGTCGAAGGATCTATAATGAAAATTAAACTTTTATCCAAAAAAAACTAAATAATTAAATAAACATTCGATTTTGATTTATGGGTTCATGAGATTTTTAACATCCTATAGATGTTCAAAGATAATTCTAAGATTTAGATACAGAACAAATTTGGCTAATACTTTATAACACCTCATTATTTTTACAAGCTTTCTCAATGCATCTTCTTCTCCCAAGACTTATTATTTTAATTGTATTCCACAATCTTATTGTTTGTGCGTATGCTTCCGCTTCAGTTAGCATTCTTAACTCCTAGATATCCGATTTACGGTTTTTTGTAGTTATATTATCCCAAGTTATGACGTATGGGATTTTTCGGGTTCTATATTTGTAAATTTGAGAGAGTTTATTTGCTAATATATCGTATTTTTAACATTTGTAGATAATCTTCATTTGTTATTTCTACTTCTATTAACGTGAGAAGTTTTTCTTCTCATATAACACGAAAATATTTGTCTATATTGCGATAATAATAAATACATTTTCATTCTTTTATCAACCTATATTTCTGCTAATTCTTTTTCAATAACTTCTTGAACCGAGTGTTTACTGATGTTCTTGTGTTTTTTAAAGTTGCTTTTTACTGTGAGCATAAATTATATGCATCTTAGAACTTCGTTATGTCTTCGTGAGCAGTCATGGACAAGCATTCTTTTACAATAAATTTTAGGCGTCTACCGTTTTATCTGCTTTTCCACGAATTTGGGATTTTGACCTTAATACAAATAACATATTTTTTCTATATGGTAGAAAATCTTGCTTTTCGTTTTGAGTTTAAGTTTCGCTTTTTTATAACCTTGAAGATCCTGTATAGTCAATTATTATGTTGTGTAGATACTAAAAAGTGATTGATGTGGTTTTTATCTAATTTTACTCGTCAATCTTTCTTTTCGCTTAGACCCAATAGATTCATTTGATCGATTTTTTAAGTTAGATTGTGCCATTTATATCCATAAATTTTATGCTGGTGTGTTTTTATGGCTCTTCTATTTTAAGGGGCTTCTTTTCTTAGTATTGTTTATTTATCAGCATAAAATGTATTACGTAAATTTCAAAGTATTTTCTCCAATAAAAATTTAACAGTAGATAGTCTTTCTAGTTCATCTTTTTTACAATATAATCTAATATGTTTTCTGGCTTAAATAAATAGATTCTTCTGCATGAAATTTTCTTATCTGATCATTCATTTCAGCAAAGTCATTTTTATACCATTTTTTAGCGCCCATATAATATTTACTGCTGAAATTGCGTGCTCGTACAATGAAATGAATAAGATATTTCTGTTAGGGCTGGTTTTGACTGGATCTTAAATTCTTAATATAATTTCATCACGAATTTTATAAAAGTTTAAAACTAGTATTACTGATTTACTATCTTTTAAAATCCGAGGCATTTATATGCATTCTACTTTCTATTTGATTCACATTTTCACTACATCCAAAATTATTTGTTGCAAATTTTGATTTTTTTCAACCTAGTTCTATGCAATTGAATAAATTTACTGTTTGTTCTGCTGCTTTGGCAATAAGCTTTAGATCATCTATAAATATGAAATGATTTTTCTATAAGAGGATTATCTAAAGGTATATCTACTGAATGCATTTTTCGTAATTTACTTTATTTAATAAATCCAAATACATGACAAATAGAAGTGTTTATAGACTATTACCTTGTAGTATCCCTCTAATCATACATTTTTTAAATATTTCTTTGTTGTTATACCTTAATACAATTTCTATCAGCTTATTATCGCACCTATAAACCTACATACCATTGGAAAAATAAAAATTTGCCAATATACCAATAAAATTTTGTTTCAACCATGTCATAAGATGATTTAATTTTAAACTAAAAAATATTGTAAAATGAATCTTGAAGCAATAAAGTAAGATCAGAATTTTGTTATCTTTAAGATTACGACAAGTTTTTATCGAGATATTAAAATAAAACACCACAATGAACTTATTTCTCTTATCAGTTATTATACACTTTATTTTATTATTTTGAGTTTTAAATCATTGTTAAATATTTAAACGCCTACAAATAATTCCTGCCATAAAATAAAAATATTATTTGTGGAACAAAATATCATCAGAAAAATTAATTTACAATCTTAAAGCATGGAAAAACTTATTCTCTTGTCTGCGAAAAACTAACCTATTCTAATATTAAAAATTTTAATTTTGTAAAGTATGTGTATTTATTTATATATTTCTGCTATAAATCTATTTTTAGTCATATTAACTAAAATTAACAATATTTAGTTGAAATATTCATATATTCAAAATACTATATAATCATAATCATTTTGCGTTATGAGATAGCTATGATTTATTGCCGCTTCAATCGCAGTTAAAGGGATTTAGAAGCAAAAAAATTAAGAAATTTTTTTTAATATACTTTAATTTTTTTTGTGGGATATTTGTTTTGATCTGGAATATTCATTTATTGTTAATAACTGAGGATTTTCTTTCTAAAAACTAATATATAAAACAAGCTTTTAGTTATAGGAAAATGAAGAAGATTAAGAATAATTATTCCACCATATCTATAGCTCAAATACTATTAACTATATTTATTGGCATATGAGCTACTAAAATACATTGCATTTTTTGTGTTTCTATTTCGTAAAAAAAAACAAAGTCATAGAAAAATTCATTTATTTGACTTTATTTTTTGTGTTTGAAACTTTATAAAAATTGATTTGTTTTTTTAAGTCCAAAAAGTCGAATTCTATATCTTGCAATATATTACATTATAGTAAAGTTAAAGTAAAATCTATATTATTAACCTAAATTAGATACCATTTGCTTTTTTTTATGTTTTTAACATGACGGCATTGATATAACATTGTATGGGGCTATATGAGTATCAAAACATAAATTTATAGTCAAAATATCAAACATTTCACGCAAATCAAGGCTTGAATAAAAAACGAACATAAATTCAAGTTATTTTTACGGTTTTTTGCCTACGGTTAACATATATTTGATATTAGTTTATATAAATCCTATTGACCTGATGAATTTTATATTTGTTTTCAATGCTGTAAGATATACCATTAGAAAAAAATAATTTAATGGATAAAATTATGTATTCTTTTAAATTAAATATGTATTTTTATACCTCTACAGCATAAAAGAACTGCATTTAGAAACTTCCCTTATCGCCGCATAGTATAAAAACAATGTTATAATTTTATGCAAAATATAAGATTATATATTTATCCAAGTTATTAGACATTTTATTAACAAAACAATCTAAAGTTGGATTTTTTATGGTCATTTGATCATAATATACAAACATTTTATAGAACCTATTGAAATATTTGTTGATTCGGATATGTTTTATGCCACCCTTGTTTGCTATTATCAATACAGAAAGGCCAAACCGATACTATTTTATCAAGATTGGGTTGAGAACTTGTCAAATCAAATTAATAAATGTTCGAATATATGGAAAAGCGATATTGCTAGAATAATTGAAAATCTGTTATTATATTTAGATCTTTGATTATGATGCAAATATTATCTGCGATTATGATTTAAAAAATAAAAAACAGCTTTTTTATGCTAAATTAAACATAAAAAAATTTTTACAATACTTTTCGAGCGAATGTTTAAACAACATAAAAACTTCAAAAGGAATTATATATCGGCTGCGTTTTTTGACGCGTTAAAGATAAAATATTGTATATAAATATACTAGTATCTTATTTTTATCCTTTCAGTCTAAAATCATATCTCGAAATATGATATAATAAACAAATCAAGGAAAAAAACAGTTTTTACCCTTATGTTTTTTTATTGCAAAAAAAAATATTTTATCAATTTTTAATCAAGATGAATTCTTCAAATCTCGTACATACTATCGGTCCTTATTTTTTATTTATGGGTTAATTTTACTTTCCCAATCCCCTCTATTAAGTTGTAGTCAGCGTGCTAGGAATATTGCACAACTCTTTGATGCATCTTTTGATACCTTCCTCTGATCTATCTTCATCAACCACTTTTCTTTATTCAAATGAGATGAGTTCAAGTGTCTTGCGGAGTGTGAGAGCTTCCATGTATGTTTCTACTTCGTCTGGATTTTTTAACTCCTTAACATTTTTTTTTGATATTTTGTGACCACCCCATCACAAGTCATCACATATGGTAATATTCACGTTTTACATTTGTAAATTGGACCATTTTTATTCGATAAGAAGTCATAACTTCTATATTTTATATTCTCAACTTCAGTTAAGCTGTCAAGGCTAGTTATACCTATTTCAATCAGCGTAATCATATTTTATTTTTGATCATATAGAAAAATATCAGGTCCATTTTGTTTGATAAAAATATCTGTTTTAATTCGAGTATCAACTTTTATTTCTGAATTTTCGTTTTCGCAGATCTCTTGTACTGAGTGAGTTCTGATCTTCTTGGTTTTCTTGAAGTTGTATCGTCTTGATAGGAGGAAATGAAGACATCTTACTATTTCATTATGTCTTCGCGTGTAATCATGCCCTAACATTTTATTGCATCTTGTTGCAAGGTGATCAATTGTTTTCATAGCTTCGTTACAATGTGGGCATTTTATCCTCTCACCGAAAAACACATTTCTGTCTTGAATACAACATTATTTTCCTTCTTCACTTGGTTTAATGTTGCCATCTTTTATCCATCTTGCCGATTCAACAATATAATCTTATCATTATTCTTGGCTTCATAAAAAAGTTTACGTTAATGGTTTTTTTTTATTTTAAACAATAGACTTTCATGCTGCTTTTTCTCCAGTGTCTAGATAATGGTGATATTGGCATGATATATATTTTTAATATATTCTTCAATTAGTGAGAGATGCGTCTTGTTATCTTTTTCTACTTTTAAAATTGTACCCCTCCTTGGTGAACTTTTTTTACTGTTTTCAAGCAAATTTTTTGGCTGGTAGATCATCTTCTCGGCTTTAAATTCAATATTAAATGGCCCACGTGCAAGTTCATTTTTTTTTAAATATAATCTTTGTTTATTACTAACCTAGAGGTGAATAGAAAGTTTTTTTATAAGATCTCGTATCTTATTTATAAGTTTTCTTTATTCTTCCGTTTTATTTTTTTCGGCTATATGGTAATTTATGTGTGATGTTGAATGTTCATTAATGGCATTAAATACATTCTTAGCATTCTGTTAAGTCTTGCATAAATTTCTTATTCGTTATAGTATTTTTTCTGTAATTATAATAATCGTTTCTAGCTTTAGATCCAATTTTATATTCTCAATTACGTTACGATATTTATAGGCGTCCTGGAGTTCAATAAATGTTGCTACATCTATACTGATTTCATTGTTCGTGGCAGACTTTTTTTTTATTTTAAGGTCTACTACAATAAAGAAGGTTAATATTTCTACCGTCATGAGTTTAAGAATTATGAATTTAAAATATAACAAATATAAACCGTTTCTGTAGAAATTTTATGCTTGAAATCGGTTTTTAATAACGTAAACACGTATAAAATAATGTTTTCATATCCGGGATTATATTACCATAAATATATAGTTTTCGTTATTTTCCGATATATTAGGGGCGGGAAATAAGCTCTAACACATCTAATACAATTTTAAAAACAAAAAATACATCAAAATTTGCTATTCTTATAGATATATTGAAGGTATTGTAAAATATAAGTTGAATGCTTTTAGGATATCTCTACTTAGCTTACAACGTCTCAGAACATGTGATATGTATATTGGACGTATCTTAACCTATAAATTAAATTTAAAAATTAAAAAAAAATGTTTGAAGAAACAAAAAATAAATTTATACAATATTTATTATTCAAATTCAATGTAGAATCATTTTTACAATATTTCTTTCCTATAATTATTCAATATCTTGGCATATATTTTAAAATGCTAAAATATAAATTTTTTGGGCCTTTTTTTAATATATTATTTGTAAAAACTAATATTTAGACAAAGTAACTTTACAACAATAGATTTGTGAAATAAAGTTTTGTTTGGTATAACTAAAGCGTAATTATAATTTGTGAATATAACAAATAATTATTCATCCATAAAACCGTAATCTTTGTGTGATCTGGGATGGAAATTTTTATTACATAATGAGAATCAAAAAAAAGGCCTTATTTAACATCATTAACATTATTTCACGAGGTTTATAAATTATGATTGCATTTTTTCGAAAAACCATATGAATTCACGGTAGTTCAAAACCCAAATGTAATGTAGAATTAGAAAAGGTTTTCTTTGTATTTTAGTGTTAATTGCACTAATATAAAAATATTCTTGGCTATTTTCAAAATCAAATGTATCAAATATAATTCATTAATGTGTTTTTTTGATTTCAAAAAAATCAATGATAGAAATGACTACACACAAATTAAAAAAAAAAGGTTTGTTTATTTTTGATCATTTATTACCTCAATTTAAATTGAAGTTAATAGATTTTTCATACGTTTTTCGGCATAAAAAATCGCAAATTAACATCTTAAGCAAAAAAAAATATTAAAATATGCATAATATTCCATCAAATAACAAAATCTTATTTAATATTTTCCATCTTGTACTGTATTTTCTTTAAGCATATTAAACTTGTAAATAAAGGAATAAATAGATAAAAAAATAGAAATTAATTTAAATGCGATTAATAAGAGTACGAATGTAGGTTTTATACTCTAAAAAACCACAAAAGTATCATTAAAAATAAAAACTAAATTTTTAAGGTCAAAAACTTACCAATTATACTTTTATGCCATAAAATTGTAGCGTTGATTATAAATAATATATATTAAACCGAGTTTATTAATGTTTTTTGATTAAATACTTGTAATCTAAAAATTTCATAATATATAAGTTTATTCATGAAAAATTTAACAATAAATCCTGGATGGTGTACAATTTCAATTAACAGTTATGACTTAATATTAACAACATAAGTAACTATTGTATTTTTGTAAAACGAATACGCATTTACACGGTTTTATATTATTTGTGCATTACTAACCTAGAAAAAAATGTGACATGATTATATATGAAAAGGTTTTTTTGTCTTGAAAATATATAGTCAAACAACCGATTTGTGACAATTGAATTTTGTGTCGGTTGTAACCCATAACCACGTTTTAAATCCCCAAAAACAGCCATTTTTACATAATTTTTGCTATTTTTTTGCTTAGGATTATTAAAAATCTCAGCGCATTCGCAAAACCTTGAATGCCAATAATATAAAATGATATAATAAGATTTTTTGATCGATTTATCATGACCGATGGTGCAACAAAGAGTTCAAAAGTCTAAATGTTATGATCGGTTATATTTTTTTATTATACTTGATAGAAATCACTTAAATCTATTTACGCCTTCATATAGATTTTTTATAAGTTATTATACTTTTATCGCTCTAGAACATCCTTAAGCATTTAAAAGAAAATATAAATACCAAAAAAGTTAAGGTTTAAAAAATACGCGCAAGTAACAAAGTACAATTAAGGACCATTATAGATTAGAAAATCATAGAATGGTGCATGTTCATTTCATTTTAAATGAAGCGAAGTTTTAAATTCATTGTTATTATATTTTAATGTCTGGTTTTATTTTGTTTTTTGTTTAAGCACTTCTCTTTTATAAATACTAAGAATATCAAAAAAAGTAAAAAAAAACAACTCTATACTCTCCAATTAAACTAGAACACAGAAAGAATTATCCAATACAAAAAATATTTATATTTTTAGGGTCTATTAAAAGGTAACTACATATGTAATTTTACAACGCTAAAATATAATTATCTTTGTTTTGGCAGTATTTTATTTTATGGTAATATTTAATAAGTTGAAAAAAAAGTAATTAGCAAAAATTATAAAATTTATTTTCTAAGAGTAAACTAAGGCATTAACTCTTTAGTAGATTTTATAAGAACATAAAGCATAATTTGATTTACCAAATGAATTAAAATGTTTAAAGACACATTACGTTTTCAAGTTATCATTAAACCTGATAAATGCATGTAAACTTTAGGATATTTTTTTATGTTCTATTTCTGACTTCGCAAATAATAGTTCTTTACAGTGAGAATTTATGATTACAAACTATATTTATAGAATAAGAAAATTCGGCTGAAACAATTCACAAAAAAATGATGAATACGATTTTTTTAATAGAACGGATATTTCAGATCTTATAAAGGTTTTAGAGTTTATAAAAAAAACAGTACCGGAATTCGAATGATTGCTGGATAAGATAATATTTTGAATTTTTCAGCTTTAGTTGACCAAATGCTATAAAAATTTGCTCTTCTACTTAGATAAATATTAGCTTTAAGAATCTTTAGTTCATTAATTAGCATACTGATACTACTCCGATCACAACTCAACTATCATTTTATTACCATATTAATCAAAAAAAAGAAATTATATATATATAAATATACTGTTGTAATTCCCGAAAGGTTTTTATTTAAAAATGTGTAATGTCACGGAAATGAATGTCTATTCTCAAACGATAATCGTTGAAAAACACTTAAGTGTTTTAAGCTTTTTGAGAAAGATGTATTTGGGCGAACTATAGGATGTTGTGCTTGATAAGAATATAGGGCGTTTTTGTATAATGGTGCAATCTGAAGTTTTGCGTTAAAAAATATGAAAATTTAGAGGTAAAATAGGCCTTGAATAATTTTTATGCTCGAAAATGTCATTGGTTCCTTTAATTGCCAAAAATATCATTCATTCACAAGATGGATTATATTTAGCTGTCAAAATTGGGTCACGAATACCAAAAACGTAGAAAATACGCTAATTAAGTAATTTTTCTGTTTTTTTTCATATTTATTGTATGTTTATATATTACTTATGTAACGTCAAACATTTTATGGTTATATAAAATGATATATTTGGAATATTGACCGTATATGTATTTGAAAAAATATTTTGAAATACGAATAAATTAAAAAATAATAATATATTTTGCACAAAATCGTTTAAAATATATATTGATAATATTAAATGCCAAGAATCTACCTAAATAAAAATTCCGCTTTATATTAAAGTGATTTTATGTGCAACAATACATATATAATATTTATTTCAGCCATAAAGTTGTGTAAAAGTATTATTTTTTTAATAATATGTTTATTTGCTTTATAAAGTATAAATATTTCATCTACGGTAATTATAATAAACCAAGTTTAGAAGCTAACAATATTCTTTGCAAAATAAAGTCATTGTATATAAAAATTACTGATTTTAAAAAATATTAGGCCACTTTTCATCATTTTATGACATTAAAAGTATTTTATCTGGTTTAAATTGATCACTAAAGAAAATAAAATCTTCTCCAGGAATATAGAAATGTAAAATTACATATCAAAGATCCAAATATAACCGTTTTTCTTGATCCATGATATAATTAAGTATTTCAGAAATCAGAAAAAAAAATTATAAAGCTATTTAGTTAAATGCATAATCATAAAATATATAAATGGTCATTTTTAGTTACTTTTAGGCATAAAATCACTAATATTAAATAAATAAATATCAAAACGTAAGTCCTATGTTATGGCGCTTAAAATTTTTTAAATATATTCTAAAAATACTTTTAATACCCCATACATAATAATAAAATAATAATAATACATGTTTTGCAAGGATATACATGAAAAAATCTAAATACTTTGAAAATTACTAACTAAAACAGTCAATAAATAAGATATATGTTTTAATCAAAACAGCCATTTAAAGACTTAACTTATCTGTATATATGTGCATTTCATGACTCTAATATTATACATAATTCTTTCACAAGACGGATCACAAATTCAGCTATATAGGCGCATATAAAGATATAATGTATATGTAGTTGAAATATATATAAAATTCTAATCGAAAACTCTTTATTTATTTATGTTTTGCTTCTATTACTTTTGGGAAGTACGCTTTATACAAATAAGAACCATTGCCTAACTGCTGCGTCTCTCTGTGGGACTCCCCCTTCACTTCTTTTCACCCGTCATCACCGTGGATTGGACCCTTTATTATAGGCAGCAGTCAATATGTGGAGGGAATGTAATTCTGTCTACAGCTCATCGCTAAGGTATATAAGCTACAACCACATTATACATTTAATAAATATCCTTGCTGAACGGGGTGGGATCCTTTTCCATACTGAAGGCATAGCTTCAACAACTTTCACAGCAACCTCCTATTTCTCATGGCTTGTCGGTGCCTTATGGTATAACTTTATTGTTTTCTGGCCGCCCCTTCGGGTATTTTTCTTTAATGTAAATTCTTTCGGAAATTAGTATGGTGGGTGGAAGTGGAACCCGCGACCCCTCACACTGGGGTCCGACTTGTAAACCACATAACTATACCACCCTTATAAAATCAATCTAATAATTTAATCATAATATTGATTTAAAATCTAAGAATATGTTTAGTGTTAAGACATATAGTGAAATATAATAAAATCTTCTGTAAATATATCTTGAGTTTCTTAATTCCTAATTTTTACATAATCTGTGATACATCGATGAATAAATATGTACAATAATAATCTATGCAAGTATAATTACGAAATTTTGATGATCATGATATGTCATACTCCTTTTTAAGATGTTCAAAAATATAATCTCGCTAATATGTACAAAGTACGATTTCTATAGCAAAGAATTTATATTTCATAGTTATAATTCATATATATTTATTGCACCATTCTTTTATATATTTCAATCATGCGTAAAGTAATATCTATTAAACTTCGAAAATTAATCGGTATTTAGCAACTTTTTAAGTTATTTCTTAGTTTATCAGCCCGGTTTTTAGGATCAAATTGTATCTTTGACTTCATAAGTTTGTCTTTCTTGTTTTTAATATAAAACAAATCAAATACTTGTGACTAAAAATGTGTTAAAAACCATGTAAACGTTTTTTTGTATTTCAAAAATCTTTGACTGCTACATAATTTGAATGCATGAATATTTAATTGATTATAAAATACTAATCCGTCCTATAAATCACTTTTATCGTCTTTGCAATATTTATCTAAGTGTGATTTTGTTTTTCAATTATGTCAGTGTAGAGAAATATAAATTGAGAATACTTTCGGGGTGAAAGTGAACTAATTGGTTATAAACTCTATTTCTATATACTACTAGAAAATTTTATGTTTTTACGATATTAGCTGGTTTTAAATATCAACAGCATTTATAATACTCTTATAGCTTCAATTTTGCGCATTGATAGATCCCTAATATGCATTAAAAAAGAATAAAGTTTGATATGTTCATTTTAATTTTAGTTTTAAATACATTATAACAGAATTCACGAAAGATGTATATGTAAAGCGAAGTATAAATGACACGTGTAGCCATTAATAAATATGGTTAAGTAATTTAATTATCCTACGCCATTAAAACAGTGATGAATATAAATATATGTTATAATTATGCCTGAAATTTGTTTTTTAAGCATAAATGTATTTTTTATATGCTTTTAGGCTATTTATATAATGCGGCATAATCACTGGGGTGTATTTTATTTATGTTTTCTCCTTTTTAGTTTGTTTAAATTTCTGATAGATTCTATTTACAATTTTGACGTTTTTATTATGATTAATGTCGTTAATTGTATCATGAAAAAGGGAAACAACATCGTTTTTAAATTTTTTTATCTCAGATTCATACGATTTGAGCTTGTTTAAAAAGTATTTCTTGTTCCCATATTCTTACGCTAAAAAATGAAGTTTGATTGTATAATATACAAATCGAAAGTTATAAGTAGTGATTATATGAACAAAATATATTTTTTTGTCCTTAAAGTCCATATTTGTATGGTCTTTCCGCTGATAATCGGTCATGGATCTCAGCTTTTGCAATATTATTGTGCCTAGTACTTCATCGATAATAGATCCTTTCATAATTATATCCTTAAGAATACCGATTATAATGGAATTGAAATGTATATTTATGATAACATTCAGATTTTTTACCTCTATATCATGTGTTCTTTTATTTATTTCTTTGAATGTGTCCGTCACTTGTTTTAAATCGAAAGTATTAATAGGCTCAAAAATAATTTTGTTTTGTGGGAGCTTCCGTCTAACATAGTTCAAATCGTAATTTACCAAAAAAGAGACACCTTTTATATCATATAGATGTTCTGCTATATATGAATCTATGAAACTATACAATATTTCATATTGATTGCTGTTTAGCAAATTTATTATTCCTGCGCTAGTGATTTTATTGATATATTTAAAAGGTTCTGTGTTGGTTATTTCTACTCCATATATATCTAATACCTTTTCTTCAATATTAAAGCGACCAAATATTTCTTGTATCTTACCATTTTGCGATTTTTCCGTGAAATAGTCATCGTATCTTTCTTTTTGTTGATCTATTGTGCAACTTTCTATTTCTAAATTAGGAGTTTTATCGTTTAGAAGTTTAACTCTCGATTTAAGTGTATTATAAAATGCATTCAAAAGCCATGTAGTTTCTTTAGAGTTCGAATTATATCCCTCTAACCATAATAACATCGTTTTTTTAATGAAATCGTCCCCAAGTTTACTGAAATAAAATTCCAGAGCTTCTAAAAAATAAAACTTCTCGTTTTTCATTTCTCTATATAATGTAGTGTCTCTTAAAATATATATTAGTTCTCCTTCCGCAAACTCAATCTGTTCATTTTCCTTTGTTAGCATATTGTTTAAATACAGTATAAGTAAAATCAATACAACCATTTTTATAGATTTCTCAAGTCGATCCAAAATATTAGCACCTCAAATATATAATGCCCTGTAAAGATTATTGACGTTTTAGTTTATCAAAATAATATGTTTTTTTAATAAAATGAAAATTCATCTTTAATATTTTATGATAAATTATAAATTCATATTATATCAATATCATAAATTGCCATTATATGATTTAGATCATTGAATTAATTAATTAAATAATAATTAATATGAATTTAAATAAAACAATAAATTGCCAAAAAAAATATGTATTACATCTTTAAATTAATGTCATAACTTGTGATTTTTTGGTCAAAAAACCAAAAGTCGTATATTAAAAGCCTAGGAATCCCAGCTGAAGCAGGTGCGTCATCTCAAACTATAGAGTTGAAATGATGATAAAACTTAAAATAATAAGCTTTGGGGAAAGGCTTTGAGGGATATTGTGAAGATGGTCTGGGCTGAAACGAGTTTAAAGTTTATTGATTAAATGGATCAATCTAAAGTATTGCTTAGAAAGTTTTATATTCTGTAATCAAATTAACGCGTAAAAAATTTAATCATTTTCCTATTCCTTTATTTTATTGGAATCGGAAAGTTATTATGTTTTTTAGTAAAAAAAATGCAAAATAATTTCATTTTGCGTTTTCATAAACAAAGCTTTCAATAAGAAGTGTTATTATTAAAATAATTTACATTTCTTTATCTTTGTTGTGGACTTAATATATTTTAAAAATAAAACTAGTATATGTTGATTTTTTTTGTTGAACAATATTAAGAACGATTATTTTATCTTTGATCTTGATAATCTGCCATATATGATGAGTTACATAATAAAAAATTAAGATGTTATAATATTCGGCAATAAAATTTAATTTGTGTGCTTTTAAGAAATTTATGCACTTATATGTGAAAATATCTTATTGTCGGGCTTATGTGGATTTTATTTTTTTTAAGCAGTAAAAAGACCATTAGTTTGTTCATTTGGAATCTATAATGAAACTAAAATTTTATTGATCATTAGTGATAATTTAAAACCAATCAAAATTTATAAATCAAATTTTTTTAATGTTTCATTTCGGCTATCATAAATAAGCTTTTTATTGGTGTATGACTGAACCAATAATTATTTATTTAAATTATATAATTTCTTAAGATTAATATATTATGAAACTAAAAGACAATAATGTTTCAGATTCGTCAAACGCGAATTCCGATAAAATTGGAAAAGACCAAACCATCTCGAATGCAATTTTAAATTCTGCGGGGGATTCTTTAGTGGTTTTTCAGAGATCTGATACATTACGGAGACTGGCAAACGAAGATGATATCGTTATAGAAAAAAACGATGAAGGATTAGATGACCCCAAAATTGAAATAATCAATATTATAGATCTTGAAGAGGATACATCATTGAAATGTAAAATATGTTTCTTGCATAATAATCCAATAAACAATGTGCCGGATTTAATCGCCCCGTGTGGGTGCAAGGGTTCGATTAAATACGTTCATAGGACTTGTCTACGGTTGTGGAGATTCAAAGGAAAGAACATTCGGGAAATTAAGCGCTGTGAGCAGTGTTGTTGTGATTATACAATAGGAGGAGAGCATCTTCCTCATAGTTTTGTTGTGAGATGCACTTGCATCACTACTATAACATTTTTGTTTTTTGTGGCGAATATGATGTTTAGAAATATTCAGGAAGCTATTTTCTTTTTGACGGACGATGGGATTAGTGATGAATGGATTGCAATAAAAAGCTATATGAGTGACAAGCATGAAAAAATAAGTGATACGATACATAGAGCAAAAAAGGGAATTGATAAGAATATTTTTAGAAATAACATTAAAAATGAATCTAAAAATATTGATGATAAATTTGTCCTTGAGCTAAATAAAACTGGAAACGTCCGTGGCGATAATTCTGCTAAAGTAGATGATAAATGCAATTTTATTGAGAACGGATTGGATTCAGCGGAAAAAAAGAACACAGAAAACACCAAAAATATCGATAAAGAACAGAGTACAAATTGGCGTAAGTATAGCAATAAGCGAAATTTTCATCACAAATCTAGCAAGTTTTCTAAAGGGTATTACTATATAAATACAAGCCCGGGGGCTGATTTTTTTCTCGAAAGTATGAAAAAAATTAGCTTATATGCATCTTCCATAATTGTTTTGCTGGCTTATTCGTTTATATTCTCATGGAGATTCTGGCCTGTTTTCAACTTCTTTTTTACAGCATGGCGTTATTATCAATTTGGATTTTTTTTCGATAGATATATTCTTTTTGTGTTTTCAATATATTATACAAAAAAAATATATTATGATCTATATGCATACATAGATACACTCTATATTTTTGTTTTAAATTATAGATCTTAGACTTGCATGGAAGCAATTATATTATGTGACGCACTGTGTCTCAGAATTATGTACGATTTATTAAATAGAAAAATATATTTTTAAACTATATTTATATATCAAATCATTTATATTTTGCGCTTCCTACATTAATTTATTCTATTCTTCTATTAGCAATGATGATATGAAAGGTATGATTCTCAAAAAAACAAACGAAAACAATAACCTTATTCATGAAATTAGTTATACTTTGCGATTATTACATTTATGTATTCTATTCTTCTGTTAGCTATGATGATATGAAAGTTATGATTCTCAAAAACACAAACGAAAAAAATAATCTTTCTTTGTTTTTGTTTGCAACGTTCGTATATTTGGCGTTTTGATTATTATGCTATTCGTTTAAATCAAATAAAATGGTAATAGCTCTCTTTTTTTTAATTCGTTGATTTTATTTATATTTTATGCTTGATGCCGTATTATCCTCTGGAATGACTGCATGGATATATTCTTGACCATCCCACTCCATACCATTCCAAAAATTATTAATTTAAATTAATAATTCAAAATATTAACTTACTAATGAGCGTTTTTTTTTTAAAATCTTTATAATGTATTTATAATATATTTATATAGTAAATTTCACGTAGATTTTAGTACAGTTTAACAATAAATTTGTATCTATATACAATCGTTTACTATTTCATGACAAAAATAACAGAATTTCTTTATTCGTTCTTTGCTCTAATTACTATCAAATCTTTAAAATAAACCGAAAATTGGCTTACCATTATATTAAATTTTTTTTTGTTATTTTAAATTTCGAAAGTAGATAAGCATTTAAAAAACGAAATTCAACAGAAAATGGTCAATTCTAATCTTTCGAAGGGGACCGTAAAGATAAATGAATATAACTAGTTAATATTGTAGAGATTTTTGCAATATATCTTCGCGAAAAAAATAATAATTAGAGAAATTTGCCTAAAAAATTAATAATTCAACGGACTCTGTTAATGGTAGTATATGCTGCCTGAAATGAATTTATTCGGTATCTTATTAGTTTCTATATCTTATGTTCCCATAAATTTTCTGTTGTTAATTTTTTTGATATATAATAAAATATAATGTAGGCGTCATAATAAAGGCCGTTAATGTGATATTTCTGTTTTTTGCAATATATTATACTATTTTAAATTATTGTTGTGGTAAACATCTCATAAATTTTCATTTTTACTTTATGGGGCATGAAAATACATACAGTCACTTTACGAACATATAATATGATCAGTGTTCATATTCCATTCGTAATGTCCTAAAATTTGATATATTGTGGTTTTATATCAGGCTTTTATGGTTTTCTATGCGAAATTAATCCAATAAATTTTTTATATAAATACAAAATTGAGCATTTAAAATTTTAAAATTACAATATAAACTCAGAAATAAAAAATATGAAAAATTAGTATAACACTAAATAAAACGTTACTTGATTAAGAATCATAAAATAAATTATAAATAATAATTAAAAATTGGTTTTTTTTATTTTTGTGCTGTTTGTGTGTGTAAATAAAAAAAGTAAGACAATACAAATTTAGTGTGTAATCTACAGGAAATTTCTTTACTGATCAATATAAAAAATCATAAAATATCTGCTATGTGCTACAGAAATATTATGTTATATATTTTTAAAATCAAATATTTGCCTATTTCTGTGCATTTAATTACATTTAGTTTTTTATTATCCTTAAAATCGATCCATAAAGTAAAATATATTATGCTTCGATGAGTTGGTTATAATATAAAAGGTAATTGTTTCTAATTTAAAATATGTAACATTGGGGAGTAGTATTTTAAGGCACCATTCTTGATTATTATGGTTTAACTAAGATTAGTTATAACAACAGATATATGTATTTGAATTATTTTAGGTTTATTATTTATTATAATAGATTCTACAGGATACAAATTTTATATTTGTTCGTCTTTAATGTAATAAAATATGCTTCCTATCTTTGTCATAAAAAAGTTCAAAGTTTGTCATCATAATTAGTTTTTATTTTCAAATATTTTAATTCACTGCTAAATATACAGTATAGAACCTCTAAATATACCAAAGAGATTTTAAACAACCATTGAATAATTTTTAAGGCATATTCATTGTAAAAAGAAAATTTAAGACAAAGATACTTGATTTTTGTCACCGAATATGTTTGCAAAATCAAATAAGACAAGAAGTTTTTTAGTAAAAAAACAATACAAGGCGAATAAGAAAGGGCTAAAATTATCTGTTCGATTCATTTAATAATTTAATTTTTAATACTTGTTTTAAATAGGATGTCAATTCAAAGTTGTAAAGGCAAAAAAACCGAAATCTAAGATTATATATTTTAATTTATTTTATAGCATTTATGTATATTTAAAAATGCATTTGAAATTAGTAATTTTTTTTAAATATATTTATGAATTAATAAAAAAAATATTCTTATTCTTCTCAACAAATTAAATATTCAGCTTTGATTTTCTGAATTCGTCCTATCATTTAAATCCTCTTGCTCATCACGTCGAACCGTTTTGAAACAACTGACTTCGATCTCCAATATTGCCTTGTATTGATTTTCAAAAATTGCAGACCATTCGTTATTTTTTTCAATTTATCTATAGATACTCATAATATACGGTTTTATTTTCTTCAATTATTCCCCAAATATCTTTTGACTGAGTTTTTTTATTCATAAAAAAACCTTTGCTTCAAATTGCGTATTTAATGAATCAAATAATACTGAATTTGAATGTTAAAAGAAATGGATTATCAAATTTACCTATATGTAAAAGCTTGAGAAAATTTGAACACGAGAAAGAAAATTCAATATGATTACATGATATAAAATAAAAAAAATTAAGAATGTTTCAGGTAAAGAAGCAAATTCGAAAAAATAATCGATTAACTATATGATATCTGGATACTAAATACTGGTATTTGTCTTAAACGATAAACTTTCTGCAAACGCAAGAATTTCTGCCGACATTATTTACATTAGATCCTCTATATAAAAAATAATTTTAAATTCATTAATTGCAATTATTCTTTTAGTTTTTCTATTATAACAATTATTATTTTAATTTATGGGCATTTTTCTTTTAAAGTCTGGTCAATCTTTTATTCTTTGCCATTTCGTTTCGTTTCATTTTATTTTTATAAGGCTTAATCTTTTGTACCATATGGCCAATAAAATAAAATTAGAAAGCAAATGAATAAGATGCCATTGAAATATACTTAATTGACTTATTTTTTTTCAGTTTTGACGGCGGAAAATACAAAGACTATGCAACGCTATTGATTCTCACTGATCTTACTGTTAATTAAAAATATTGCTTAGTTAAGATTTAGCACTAATAAAACTTAAATTCTTATAAACATTAAGTTCTTTGGGAATAAATAATTAGGTTATTATTTTGTATCGAACATTAAAAAAAATATTCGTACGCTATAATTTTTAGAACTGGAATTAATTTAAACATCCTTACATTTGATTTTATTGGCTATTTTAATTAATTAAAGCTAAATATATTTGCTCCATCTTTTATATTCTGATATAAATGTGAAATAATTATATTTTTGAACAACTATATGCTATTAATATAGGAATATTATTATAAAGAAACTCGATAAAAAAATAAATATTAAAGCTTTTGTTAAATCATTTTTATACAAAAAAATTAGACTGCGGCATTTTCAAATTATAACTGTTTATAAAATTCATAGATGTGAAAATTGTCTAATGTTCAAAAATTGTCCAGTTTTTATTCATTTCTTAAAATATTTGTTTATTTTTTTTCGATTTATTTAAATTTACCATTTCGTCTTTGATTTATTTTATCTCCAGATCCAAAAATTATTAATAAACAATATTCATAATATTTTTTTTGATGGATGAAATCACATCAAATTTTCAAAAGAACTATGTTTAATCATTTAAATAACATCTTTTTTTATATATTAAGATAATTATGAATCCTTTCCCACTAAAAAACGTAAATTTGCATGCTAAATATATTCTCTAGAAGCACAAAAACTCGAAAAAAGCGTAGATCATTAAAATTTGAATTTATATACCACTTATAATAAAAATACCATGAGCTTTAAGATCTGTTTGGCTTAAAAAAATTAGTACTCTAAAAACGATAAGGTAAAAAATTAAAAGTATAAGGTATATTATTTGAATATTTTTTGTATAATTAGTCCATATTAAATTTATACCAATATACTTTTTGGAAAAAAAACAGGATTTAAAAATATTTTAGACAGAAACTCATACTCACTGCATAAACACTATTTCTATGATGGTAATTTGTTCTGCTTTAAAAATTGTTTCATTTTGAATATATTTGTTATAGGTAAAAAAGAAATAAATTTTTGTCTTTCTGTTGCAGTTTTTTTGAGCTAACGGAAAAATATGTAAGTCTTTGACCATGCAAACCATGCTTCATCTAAAAAATAACTAACAGTACTCCTCTAAAAAAACAAAATTCTATAATAAATTTATATTTTTCATATTTAAATGGGGGTTTGCGATGCCTCTGGATTTTTTTTTCTTATCGTTTTGTATTTACGAGGGAAAGAATATTCCAATTGATTTTTTTTTGATATAGTAAATATGATCATAAAAAATATGATGATTATTATTTCACAAATTTTGTCTTCTACACACTATATACTTATTTTTGCGATACTTATAAATTTTATGCCAATGATAACTAATTTAGTTTAAATTGCTCGTAGAATTTCCAAAAAAAAATCAAGAATAGAGAATACAAATACTAAAAAATACAATAAAAAATAAATTCGTAGATCATTTAAATTATCATTAAAATTTTTACATGGAATAAAAAATAGGCTATAATCTTAATTCAAGTAGTTTATTTGCAAATCTAGCAAAATTTGAGTGTGATTACTAATGGAAATTTTAATTTAAAATTTTTCACAAGATTTTACCTCTCAAAAATTTACCTTAATATCACTTCCCATGAAATTTGTTAAAAGTTATAGCAAACTTAAATATAGACCCATAATAATTTCATCATCTCTAGTTGCCTATCTTGCGCTTTGTGTTACAGGTGTATCTCTATATAAAGTTACTAACACACCTTTTAAATTCCAGTAAGCTTTATTTAATTTAAAAACTAGAATATATTTTTTATCATAAATATATCTCGGTAAAAAAACTACACAAACATAATATAAAAGCACAAAAAAGATTTGAAACGGGGTTGTATTTGATTTTGTGGTAACTTCATCATATTTTTTTACATAAGATTAGATAAATATGCTAGGGATAATTTTTCATTGGTAGAGTTTTAGACAATTATAAACTTTATCATGTTGTCATAGAGACATTTGTTTAATTTAAACAAAGATTAAATAAGCGCATAATTTTCTTATAACTCAAGAAAATAAAAAAATATATAATTTTAGGCTTTTATTGATATATTCAGTTTATGATGTCATCACAAACTATGTTTTTGTATCTTATAAATTCATATAATATTTAGATAGAAAAATATATTTTAGCATTTTTTTAAAATAATGCATGATTAAGATTGGTTTTCATGTAGCCGTATGTCTTTTTTTTACTCTCTATGTTTTAGTTTGAACTTGCTGATATGACATAATCTTGATAGTATATTAAATCTATTGTTTTTTAGGTATTTACGCCAATCAAGATATTTAAATTAGCGAGGACATCTAGAGCCACCGCTGTATTATTGTCACGCTAATTGATATACATATTTTAAAATTGCATTCAGATTCTAATATCATAAATCTATTATCATATAGTTTTCTTAAATTTATCGTTGCTAAAATTGGTTGAATATATGATTATCAGTACAATCTAAAAATTCTAATCGAATTTACTTTATTTATTTATGTTTTACTTCTATTACTTTTTAGGAAGTTCGCTTGTTATTAATATGAACCATTTCTTAACTACTACGTCTCTCTGTAGGACTCCCATAGCACTTCTTGTCACCCGTAACCACCGTGGATTGGGCCCTTTCTCATAGGCTGCAGTCATTATGTGGAGGGAATGAGATTCTGTCTACTGTTCATCGCTACAAGCTACAACCACACTCTACACTTACCTATATCCTTGCTGAAAGATGTGGGATCTTTTTCCATACTGGAGGCGCAGTTCAACGGCTTACACAGCAAACTCTTATTTCTCATGGCTTGTCAATGCTTTATGGTTTATATTTTATTTACCACTGGCCGCCCCCTTGGATATTTTTCTTTAGAGTAATTTTGTTTGGAAATTAGTGGGTTAGGTGGAAGTGGAACCCCTCACAGGGCTCCGATTTATATACACTTGGCCGTACTATCCCATCAGTAAATATAAAATAATCATTATTTTTATCTACAATTTTGTCTATTTGAATGTGAAATCTAGAAAATGCTTTTCACAACATCAATAAGTTCAATTGATTATAGCCCTATAATGAGATAGAAAGTATTTATTTAGGAGAAAATTAAAATAATACAAGATTAAAATAAATGCTATTTTTATTTTAAATAGAGATCCAAATACCATTAAAATTTTCTATTTTTTTTTGTATTTTTAAGTATGGAAAACGAATATCCAAAAATATATTTAATCATAAATAAATATTTAATTTGTTTTTTTAATAATGCGTCTTTTATATTACAGAAAGCACCTTAACCATATAATATTTTTATATATGTTTAATAATCCCTACATAAGTTCTTGCATTTATTCATATGCATAAAAACAAAATATCAATTAAAATATTTGTTATTTTAATATTTATATGTATAAATTATCTTTTTCTCATTTCGATGCGCTTTTAATATCAGAATATTTCAATTAAAATTTTTAAAGATATCTATATTTTTCTTGATTAGTACAATTAATTCATGCTCTTTTCGTATTCAAGTTTTTTTTTAATTATTTAAAGCATAAATTTATCAAATTAACATCAAAATGAAATTAAAGATAGAGATAAATTGCGGATTTGGCGAAGCATGATCCTAATTTAACTATAATATTGAATCTAAATTTAGACTTAATTCAATTATCAAGAGTCTGTGGTTTTTAATAATATACACATATGGATTTATGAGTAAATAAAAAAAAATTATGAGATTACATGTAAAAGAAAAAGAAAGCCATAATTTATAATGTATCCTAACTTAAATAAAATTTAAAGATCAGTTGAAAATGATTTATCGATAAATGCAAATTATAAAAGCAAATTAAATTATATTTTAGTGCGATTATATTAAATTGATCTATGTGAAATTTAAAACTTAAATAGAAACTAGAGCATGTAATATTTTTTTAGACGTCTTGATTTCATTTTAAACACATTAAGTTTGTTGAAATAACCTAACCTATTATTTTATTTTGAATGGTTATATATTTTTAATTTTTCATTCTAATTTATTTCATGTTATCTGATGATAGCGGGAATTCCATATTTAATATATTTTTTGGGTGATTTCCATCGATGAAAACTTTCAACGTATTAACTTGTAAGGTTTTTCTTGCTAACAAGGATTCTTGTTTGCTAGTTCACTCCCTTATATAAAAAAATAAGTGGGCTTGATCGAAAATCTCAGCTTTATTTATCCGCCCCAATTTTAATATCTCCGTGTATATTCCGGATGATAGATTGATTTGTCTTACCCTTTAAAGGAAAGAAGAAAATAAAAGCGATAGATGTTTTATGATTTAAATTGGGGGCCCGAATTCACATGCGCTCGTAAAATTACGTCGAACATATAAAGGCTGTTATAATCTTAAAGTTTAGGCTTGTGTATGATTCCCGGTAGGAATATAATAAGCATGATGATCTCAAAATACAAATTAGCTTTTTTTAATATAGCAGGATGATCTTAAAAGGAAAAACGATATATATTTATTTAATACAAATTGGGCGAGTTTATACTTTATTTCGAAGAAATAATCGTTAAAAATACGCTTTAGAACCAATTTGAATTTTTTCATAAATTTTTGAGATTTCGAATTTCTATATAAGTATTTAAAAACTGTAAAATATGATTTTCAGCATTATTTACGGAAAAATTCACCTTAAAAAGGCGTAGTAGCGCTTAATTCATATAGGGCCGAATTATTTTTTTGTGTGATTTATTATTCATACTTCGCAGAGAATTGATACTTTTTTGATGAATATTTTGTAAACAAACAAAATAATTTATGGATAAAAAAACTTGTATTCGGTCATTTTTATGCGAGAATTCCCCAATTAATCACCTTTTCATCTCCTAATGGCATATTCTCTTGAGGAAATTAATTTTAAAAAAATATTGGAGAACAATATTAAAAATAAAATATCTCGATATTCGAGTGTTTTTTTGGTTTTACAATGCAATAAATCAATAGTTGCTGACTGTGCCATGATTTTACCATAAGTTTTGAAAGTCAAAGTAGCTATATAGAATATATGTGATATCGCACATTTTTACAACTATTTTGACTGTATTCGTTAAAAAAATTCGTTAATTTTCTATTAAGATAGATTTTCTTGTATTATTTTTGATAGTCGTAGGCGTAAAATCCTTATTAGAAGCATTCGAAAAGATCGATATTTGAATATGAGTCAAAAATTTGATATGTGGAGTATAACAGGGTTTTTTTAAAAAAATCCAATTATGAAGTAAATATATGTTCTGATCTAAAGGATCAAACAAGAATGTACTACAATACTATGCATCAAACAAGAATGTACTATAGTACTATATTTTAACATGATAATGCCACGTTGCGCACTTCATAGAGATAAATTTGAAAAAAATTATGTTTATAAACACATCATCCGTTCTTATAAAATACTACAAAGGTGAATTAAAAGAGTGATTTTTGTGATTATAAACGCTTACAGACGAAAGCATATGTTGAAATTTATAGGTAAATATGGATCGATTCTTCAATTGTACTATATCGAACCAATAAACCGATTCTCTGCGGAATAAACAATCTAGCCGAATATAATTCGTGCCTCTTTATATGGTACATACAACAATTAATCAATCTTATCATATCTACAGTGAATTGTATTTAAAAAATTCATACACCGAACTTTTATATTGTAATGGAAAATAACAAATTACATTGATCAAATTGAATAATTAGTATTTAAAAGGTCATCCACAATAGAGGCATTACAACCCTAAAATATAAACTAACGCAACGAACACCAGAATGCAATATATACTGTAGTAAATAATTATATGTTACTCTTCATCCTCATGATTGTTTTATTATATCAGTGAAGATAAAAACTCTTATTTTAAGTGTTTCATGTGCAATTAATGATTTAGGCTAATCTTTGTAAAAAAAACACTCGTGATTATGGATGAATTGAATTTATTGAAGATCATAAAATAATTTACAATATCTTGAATTCCGATGGTAAATAATTTACAACAAATAAAAGCTATGC
Organism: Rhyacophila brunnea; assembly: GCF_057557595.1. Lineage (NCBI taxonomy): Eukaryota > Metazoa > Arthropoda > Insecta > Trichoptera > Rhyacophilidae > Rhyacophila > Rhyacophila brunnea. Next base: position 247,744 of record NW_028232809.1, on the reverse strand, counting down.
TCCTTTAAAAAACCAATAAAAAAAAATAGTACTCAAATAAACACGACAAGAAAAGGAACACGGTATAAAGCCATTGTCGAATTCAATAATAAGAATTCTGCATAATTTTCACTATTTACCTCCACACAATATTTTAAAAGAATATTTCGACCCCATTTTAAAAAGAAATGAATACAAAGAGATCGCTAACAAATGAAGAAGCTTCAAAGCGATCCAAAAAGATTAAGATACAATTAAAAGACATTATTTTCAATAAAAAAGTAAATGATCATATAGAAAACAGTGCTTTAAAAATGGTTACGGAATTAGAGAATCGTATTAGTTTGTATCAAAAGGAAGCAAATAATTGTAGCAGGTTGAATAATATCTATTTGAATCTGTTGATAGAGGTTCTTGGGAATCCGGAAATACTCTTAAATAAACTGAGTAAAGATGGTATTGAAAATGAGAATTTGTATGTTAAATTGATTGGTGAGATTACTGCACATAAAAATACATATCTAGATGAAAATCTTGTTAATAATGAAAAGAACAAGGATTTAGATAACAAATCAAATTTGTGTGAATTCTTTAAAGAGTCTGTTGCTGATGAATACAAGAAAATAATCGAAGAAAAAGATGAAGAAATTTCGAATTTAAAAACAGAACTAGACATGTTAAAATGTGGAATAAATAAAAATGGTAAACATGGACAAGATGATAAAAATGTAACAAACGGTGCAGATAATCTTGTTGAAAAGTGTAAAACATTGAAAGAACTAAATCAACAACTCGAAAAAGAAAACGTTAAAGTTGTTTCTGATGCTATTTATGAACAAAAAAAATACGAAGAAGAAGTCTCTAAGTTATACAATAAATATTCGGCCGAAAGAGATGAATTATACAAAGAAAATAATAATTTGAAAGTTAAAATTGAAGAATTTGAAAAAAGAAAAGAAGTTCATCTAAAAACAATAAAACTTCTGAGAAACTGTTCACAAAAATCATCGTTGACCCAAGTACAAAAATTATTAGAAGCAACAAAAGAGTTCTACTCACTTAAAACTAAAGAAAACAGCAATGAGATAGATTCGAAAGACCCACAAAAAACCAAAAATATTTTTACCTCTTGTGAAGATACTGCAAACAAAAATGTGATGGATTTGAAAGTTGCGAAAGAAGCTAAAAGTATTTTTATTGCATATGAAGATATTATTAAGAAAAAATCTTTTTTATTAGAGAGTATAATAAAGAGTGATGAAGAAATTGAAATGCTGAATATCAAAAAAGAATCATCAAAAAAAGAAACAATAGATTTGTATAAAAAATATGACGAAGTAAATGAAGAAAATAATAAATTAAGAGAAGCAATAAACGAACTCGAAAGGGAAAATAGAAAAATCACAGAAAATATTAATGAAACAAAAAAAGTAATGAATAATTTAGCTTTTAAAGAAGATAATAATTTAAATGAAACACCGAGTGTATGTAGAATCAAAGTGAACGAAATCCAAAGCGAAAAGGATAATAAACCAATCGATGGATTACAAAATTCATCAATAGAAATATATCACAAACTAAAAGAAATATCTAGGCTCAAGCGAATTATTTATGAAAAAGACGCCTTAGCTAATTATCACAAAAGATGCAAAATAGAATTGCGTCAAGACTTAGATTACTACAAAAATAAATTTATTAAACCGGAAAATCGAGATCAAACTTTTGATAAGGAACGTTTAGAAGAGGAAATAAAAACACTAAAAGAAGATTATAGTGTAATGAGAAAATTAATGCGATGCACAGCATGCGATACAAAATATAAAGATACTATAATAACTAAATGTATGCATGTTTTTTGTGGTGAATGTCTAGCCCAGTTAGTCCTGAATAGGAGTCGCAAATGCCCCACTTGTGCCATGGCTTTTCATAGTGCCGACATTAAAAAAATATATCTTTGAGTACCATAATGTATTAAATAAAAATCACATCAATATATATTTTTTCTTATAGTACCCCTAGTAAAAAAATTATGTTGCGCAATTGATATTTTTGAGACTATAATCTGTCAAAACATTGGATGTTTTTCTTAAAGAATCATATATGATTCATGTGCCGTTATTTATTATTAAAAGAATATAAAATGGGTGATTGTATATCAAAATAGGCAAATCGCATAGAAAAAAGAAAATAAAACCTTCTCCAATTTAGTATGATTTAAAACAAATAATGTTAAATAGATTTATACGCAATATAAAATGTATAATATAGCTGAATTACATTCCATTCTATATTATGATATTTTAAAATCCTGCTAAACTTATATATTACTTTATTTTTTTATTTATACGTTAAGTTTCTCCTTTTTATAATTTCCATCTACTGAGATGTGGGCAGCTTGTTAGAAATATTGCACAGCTCCTTAATGCATCTTTTGATACTTTTCCCTGATTAATATTCGTCAACTGCTCTTCTTCTGTCAAATGATATGAGTTCAAGTGTCTTATGAAGTTTGAGAGCTTGAATATATGCTACAATACTATTTGGGATTATAGCATATATATTGTCAATTCTTATAAATAGAAACTTATTATCTTTTGGTTTTACTCTTCTAATATCTAACTAAAACATTAATTATCCAATAAAAATCTGTATTTTTTAGTGCTCATGCTACAGTACAACTATCTGTAAAAAAGCATCGATAAAATAATATTTATTGCAAGATACCAATGAGGTGCACATAAATATGAAGCTGAAATTTCATAAAAATGATAATTCCTATAATAACTACCAACTATATATATTTTTTCATCGTTTTTATATAGGATGAGAGAAAAATTTCCACTATGTATATGTTTATCCGCTATTCTATAACCAAGCTATGTGATGTCTTTTAGTGCTAAAAAGATATAAATTAAAGAAAAACGAAGGATTTTAATCTAGAAACATTTATATGATCATATGATACCACGAGATAATTGCAACAACCCTTCGTATATTAGAGATTAATAAAAATTTAGCAATATCATATGTTTTTATTCAACTTATAAAATATATATAATAAGCATTTACTAAAGCCTAAAATTTTATACCGAATTTTATTGTATTTATTAACACCTTTATTGAATTAAAAATATCAAGCAAATACAAAAATTGTAGAAATAATGCATGAAATTCCATGTTTATATATATTTATCTAGAAAGAAATTACGTTTTTATAGCTATATTAATAAATAATATTCTTGCATTTTTATCTTTAAAATTAGCTACTTATCGTAGCATTTGGTGCTAATGCGAAATTTTTGTTCTTATCAACAGTTTAATTGTTTTATATTGAAAAAAATCCATTTACTTAGTCTCTCACCTAGAAAAAAATAATTATAAATTACTAAAACTCAAAACACATATAAAAAGGCTCCATAATGTATCTTTTAACTTATAATCTTGGGCATAAATGTACATGAATGCCGATTTAGGTTAAAAACCTTTTTCTATAAGCCCAAATATTTTTTATTATAGGAACGTATATCATCCTGAACGGGTTTTTCTTATTTTAAAAAACATTTGTGGTATATTAAATCTTATATTATATATCTTGTGTGGTTTTTTCAGTTGATTAGCACTGCTGGTATCAAACGCTATTATATTTTTTATCTGATATAAATAACCAATGAATAATTACAACCTCCGGAGCAAATATTTTCTATCGTTTAGGCATTTTTGAATTAGCAAAAATTATATAAATACAAAATTTTCATTCCTGATGATTACTTATGTGACCCTGATTCCATTTATATAAATCTATCTCGTAATTTAAATAAACCGCATCCAATGTAATAAACAAAATCGTAGTGATTTTATTTTGAAAGTGATGTTGTATATAAGAAAAATCGGCAATGATTGTAATGATAAATTGAAAATATCTCTTATTTAAATTACATGAATTTACTAAGTTTTGTAATCATGAAATTGATAATTTTGCAAAAACACTTTTTAAGTTAAAAAATCATATAAAAAATTTTAAAAAAGCCATTAATGATTTCTTAGAGTTTAAATTTTTCAAAATATCGAATTTATTAAATACAGCAGAGAAATATTTTCATTAAAAATATTAAAAAAGCGTAAAAACTAATATATTGTAAATATTACTTGGTATTTCTCTATAAAAGTAAAAAAAATTAGGATGGCATATGGAGAATTAATTCGGTATTTTATATGAACATATTTATTTTTTGTGGTTAATTTACTATTAGGAAGAAAGATAGGCATATTACACTGATAAATACAAATCAACAAACATTATTTACGAAAAAACCGGTTCTAAATATTATAAATAATGTTTTTATAGAAAAGAAAATGTAATTTTAATTACTTTGGAATAAGTTTTCTTATTGCTAGAAAGCCTTTGTTAAACGAGGAGAAATCCAAGAAACAGTGTTATTTTTATACTTTATATAATCCAATATTTCTATGCAATGAAGGTATATATATTTTCAAGGTTTACAATGAATATGGCTTTGTCATCTTTTTAAGAATAGATATTTTTTCGTAGATTTCTGGCTGAATCGATATGTTCTGGGTTTTAATTTTTTCACAAAAAATACTCTTGATTGTTGCCATGTTAGTATTATATAATGTCGACAAAAAATCTTAAATGATCAAAAAAATTAAAACAAATGAATATTAACTACAGATTCGTGATAAAAAAAATTTAGGTATTTATGAAATGCCCTTTGCTAAAATTAAAGAACATAACACTTTAACCGTATATAAAAATTATATTTTCATATAATTGAATTGTATAGAAAAAAACTTATCAATCAAATAATTATAAGATTAAAATAATAATGGTAAAAATAACCAATTATTTAATAAAAATTCAATGTTTGTGAAAGAAATACGGATACAAATAGCCCATAGTCGGTGCTAAAAAAATATATGGTTTTATTAAATCTTACTGATATTTACTTTTTTGTGCGCAGTAGAACTTTAGATAGCTCTAAGGTCGCTTCAATCATCTATATTTAGGTATTAAAATCCATAATATTTTGAAAATCATCTTTTTACATTTTAATAGTTTTCGAAGAAGGAAAAATTTAGATGGGTCTGAAGGATGAGTTATTTCTATTATAATCATCCTTTTCGCAGGCAAACTCGATATTATTTATTTTTAAAATTATCAAAACAAGTTTTAATTCACCCGATTGCCTATACACATGCATCACTCTGTTTTGAATTCCCATCCCTTTATGATAATTGAAATATTGTTCCTTGATATTGAAATAAAGACTTGGAGAATTAAATGTTAAAACAACAAATATTTAAAAGGCTTAGAAAATCAAGCTATTATTTATACATATAATTAATGAGCCAGAAGATTTTTTTACAAATTAAATTTTAATATTTCAATAAAATACAACCAAATAATTCACGGTAGTTTATTTTATATGAATGATAAAAAATGTGAATGATAAAAAAAATCAAAAAATTAAAAACTCAAAAAACTTAAAATAGACAAATGCATCGTATAAAAACGTTTATGAGTTTTTTCTATATTTTTATAGTAGTGTTATTGGATGCTTAAATGTTATTTGTACGGGCTGATTTCTTTTCTAGCAAAAAATATTTTTCTCATTTGAAGTAAGATAGTTTGATGGTAACATTTCTAAACATCTTTTTTTTAATAATTTTTTTTACAGTAAAAAATATAATAATCATTTTAACTCGAAAAAAATATAAAAAAAATTCGCAGTCACATAGTTCGATAGTGTTATTTATAAGAATATTTGGTTTAAATAATCAAATATTTGAGAAACAAATAATAATTGGATCTAATTTGAAATAATAAAATCAACTACGCCACCATAATTAGATCTATAAATCTTTTTTAATTTAATTTTAAAATAATATAATAAATCAAATGATATAATAATCAAATTAGCCAAATGTGTAGTAGAGGCTAAAAGATTATAAAGCTAATGATAATTATTTAATATTTAGATAATAAATAATGCTGAAAAATAATATTTGAAATGCTGAATTATATTGGAAGTAGCTGAAATGAAAAAGTAAGTCATATAAATAGTAAATATTATAAAAATTATTCAATATAAAATATGGGTAAATCCTTAAAAGGGAAAAGCTAATCGTTTCCACATAAATATTATCAATAGTGAAAATTAGGATAATTAAAAAATACGACAAGCCGTTTTTTAAGGTGTTGTGAATGCCATTTGAAGCAGAAGCATACACACAATGTATTTAGTAATAAAATTAAACTAATAAGTTTGGTAAAAAAAGGTACATTGAGGAAGGTTGTTAAGATGACTAGTTGCAAAGAAGTAACAGCCAAATCTGTTCTAAAGAGTATTCTGAAGTTTTGTGTGAAAAAAATCAAATTAATCCATAAATAACAAAAAATAGTGAAAATTTTGGATAATTATAAATTTGAAACAGGATTATTTAAATAACATAAATAACCAAATATTTCAAAAATAAATTGACCGTATAAATATTTCTTATAACAATAATCAATAGAAATAGTTGAATAACATAAAAATGCCATGGTGATTCTACAATCACTTATTTTTAATTATAAATTTATTAAACAATAAGAAAATATAATTGTTGAAGTGAATCAGCAAATAAACATAACATGTGATAAAATATTTAATACATAAATGGTAAAATAATAAATACCTTTTATTTATAGGCTAATTTTGGTATTGATATTTTAGATTTTATCTTTAAACATCGTCGCATGGGATGGTGTGAGTGGTAACATAATATCATAAAAGATTGAGAATTAAATCGAAGTTATAACCGAATTGTAGCATATATCCAAACTATAAGACTGAGGAATACACTTGAACTAATAGAATTTGAAGATATAAGATATTTAGAGCAATATTAAGTAAAGAGAATATAGTCCGAGGTATGGAAATAAAAAACCCACTAAAAATCGATTACATTGGGCTTTAAGATATAATCTTAACTTTCAACACCAAAATTAACCCCTAACCCCATATAGTATCTTAAAGCACAACAGGATTGATTTCACGTGGACACATCATATACATACCTCTGTTCTTATGATCACTACTTAGCACTGTTTATATAACTTATCTTTTCAAGTTCTATTAGTTCAAGTTTATTCCTCAGTCTTATAGTTTGGATATATGCTACAATTCGGTTATAACTTCGATTTAATTCTCAATCTTTTATGAAATAAAATGATATAATATGATTTATGATTATACTACCACCCGAATAAGAAATTATGAAAAATTCATCTAAATTACAAGAAATATATATCGGGAAATTCAATTGTACCGTAATATTAATAAACTATTATTTTGGCTAAAAAAAGTCGAATTGGTGGATTTTAAAACGATATGATGTCACGAGAAGTGCAGTGATATAAAATAGCTTGAACAAACAACGCTTTAACAACTAAATATAGTATCTCAAAGCATCGACATCATGAGTGGGTCGTAAAATATATATATAAAAGTCGAAAAAATACGATCCAGCTATTTAAACACATTGACGACAGAATAAATAAAGAGAACCGTAAAATTAAAAATGTGTCGAAAATGCCAGACAAACCTGTGATTTATAGAGACATCACCAAATAAAAATCAAACCTTCGACATCAAATTACTGAGACTACAACGGAATGTGTGTTTATTTTTTAAGTAAAACCAAAACACTACATCAAATACAATTTGAAATTAGAGAAAAAAATTAACACTGGGCATCGTTGTGCCGATAAAATTGTTATAATATGTAAATATCAGACCATAAAAGAATCTAGTTGCATTTCTTCGAACAACAAATTTTTTTCCAAAAAATTAAAAATGACGCACTATATTAATCCTTTCAATAATTGACTAAATAGCGAGTAGATATAAAAAAAGTAGATTAAAACTACAAAAAAGCACACTGTGATATTTTAATCTCATCAGTTTATGTGAGTCGGGAGATTAATTTTAAAATGAAAAATAATACAAAGGAAATTATTTAAAATAATTATAATGAGAATAAAGACAGACTTTTGGCCATATTTTTACAGACTAATAGTATTTAAACACGAAATAAATTATTCTTGCATTACTTTATAAAATTGATCTAGCTATTTTAGATAATATAAGCATATTTCAAAATGAGAAATTAAATATATACGATTAGCTAAAATCAGAACTGTCATTGATATTTAAATTTAAAAAAATATTATACCTTACCTTTTAGAACATGGTATAATCTAATAACACAGAAGAAATCTGCAGAAGCTCAAAGTTTGAAGTACATCTAGATAAATATTCAAACATAGAAGAGACAGCTCTAATCTTATATGACCCGAATAAGGAAGGGAATAAAAAACTATGTAAGGGATCAATAGTTGCTAAAGCATTGATATGATGTTCTCACTTAAAATTTATCTCATTATAGTTTAAATAAATATATAACTATGATATCAAAATTAACTGATAAATAAAATACCTCTTCAAGTAGAAGATATGCAAAATATTATATCAATATGAATGTTTAAAAACAATATATATATATTATATAATAAAATCCATGCATGGTTAAAAGTATAATTAGTGTAATAGAGGAAACAAGAACAAACTGCATAAAAAAAGAAAATTGACGACGTTAGAGCTATAAAATATGCAAACAGAATCTTTAATTTTATAGATAGGCGGTTCAAAACGCCTTACACATAGGCATTAGAGGAACCAAAGCGTAGTAATTGCGCCTTGTGGCAAATAATATAGCAAACAGTATGAGACAACTCACAGTATTAAAAGCTTTTGCCCATACATACATTTTTTTGTAACCATGATAATTGACTCGATTCCAGAACTAAAAGGGAAGCGAAATGTGCTATTATTGGTAAAATGTGTTAGTTTACCTGTAGCGGTGACCCGATCGATGTGATCAGATGTTAATGGTTAATCCTTTTTTACTGTCTCTATCCACTCTTCATTTCCAATATTATATATTATTCATTCTAAATATTTATATTAGTTCTTTGTTGAATCCAAATTTCTATAGAATGATTTGTTTTGCGACTTATGAGCCCAAGATTTGAACTAGAGTTATGTAATTAAATTTATTTTAATTTTCCTGGGTTGTGAAACGAATCTAACCTCGTATAAATAACGGCATACTCAAATATCTTTACAATTAACATTCATATAGCATGGCTTTTTTATTATTTTATGTATTTATTTGATTTTTATCTATTCAATCTTATTCAAGAAAAACTTTAGATGCTCTTTTACATAGATTTGGCAGATACTTCTTTCCATCTCGTTATCTTTACAATTTTTCTCAAGTAACTTCCTATTTCCAGACTTATAAGTTCATATGTGCACATAAATCATATTATCTGTGCGCATGCTTCTGCTTCTATTGGCGATCATAACTTTTTAATATAAGACTTATGGTATTTTGTAACCAATTCATTTCAAATTATGATAAATGCAGCTGTTCGTGTTCTGCACTTTTAATTAGCGATATTTCATCCGCTACGTTCTTATTTACAAATTTGAGGAATTATCTTTATCTATTATTTCTAATACTATCAGTGCGATCAATTTTTTCTTATTATCGCAGACAAATATATCTAGTCATTCGCGCGATAATTATATAATCGTTTTAACTCTGGTTCTAGTCTTTTATATGATTTGTATAGCATAATATGTGTTTTTCTATGACTCAATTTTAAAATTCAAAGGGCTAGACGTGACTCATGGGGTACAAAAATTATCCCAAAGTACCACTTTTACTTGTTTTAATAATTCTGTCTATAAAATGATATTCTATTTTATCTTCTAATGTAAAACTTTAAGTTTATTTTTTTACTTTCATAATTATATATTTGATTAAATTGTTTTGTATTCATAATGATTTTCAGAATTAAGTACTTTGATTGTTATAGTTTTATAGATGCGGCATTTACCTTATAATAATAGATGCTGAATCTAGCACGTCGTATTTTTTTCATGTCATATAATATTTTTTTAAACTTCTTTTTTTACTCTTCCCTAACATCTGGAGGGCAAATACAAACAAAAATAAACTCAAAACATGCCGAAATATATTCTAAATTAATTTGGATTTTAGTAAAAAGTCATATTTTCATTTTATATATTTCTGTAAATCATTGTTAAAATAAATACAATTCTATATTTTGTGTGCTCAATATCTTTTTGGTAAAAATAATATTAAACTGCACCAATTAAGTTTAATATATTATGTTTATACCCATTTTACAGATTTCATGTACAAATTACTATGATTGGATGCTTCATTACGGAAAACCGATGCCGATCAATCAGAATAGCATCTATTATATCATTGTAAAAACTTATATCCAGGCAAGAAAAATTGCAAGCATTTATTTAAATTATCTTTTCCGATTTTATAACAGTTAAAAGTAGCGTTTTACTCTTTTCACTTCTTTCCACCATACCCAAAACACGCATGTCATCTACTCTACGCCCTCTATTATGTTTACATCTTCAAAAATACTTTAAAAGCTTATATATTATATTTAGATCATCAATAAAAAAAATTTTTTCTGTAGAAAATTCTTTTATCTTCTCTTAGGATATTTATTTTTACTCAATTATTTGTTTTTTACGAAATACTCAAATAGTCAATTATTTTTTTATTTGTATCACACAAAAATGTCTTCCAAATAAATCAAAGTTTTTCAATGCTTTAATGTTACTCATATAAAGCTTTTTATTTAAAATTGGTGCCCTTTTGGCATTTCATCCTCATACAATAAAATTTTTCTTATAGGGTATATTTGAAGTTTTCCTAAACGAATTCGACAAGATTTTATTCGTTAAATATTCTAGTCTTTATATTCAAAGTAAAGTTTTATAATTTTTATTTTTTCGCGCCCTTATATCTATTTTAAAAAGGTAATAAAAAAATCGGCAAACATAGATCCAACACACCGTGGTCTCGTTAGTCTATTAAATCTCTTTCAACTGCCTTTAAAAAGTAAAATTCATATTATTCTATTTAAGTATGCTTTTTAAAATAACCCCTAACCTCATCTTTATTTATAAACTATGGTTTTTTCATGGCGGTATATTGAAAAACTAAAATGTTCTATGTTTATTTTATTAAATATAGACACATGATTTCCTTTAATTTTTCATCAATTCACTTGAATTTATAATTTTAAGAAATCATTATATTTAACTTGTAGATCAATGGGATGAAGAGCAAAATAAATATGATTGTCAACTATAAATATGTATTTTGACCATAATAGCCTCATCTGCGCTGTATAAAAAATTTTATAAATTTTTAAGGATTGAATTTGTTTTTAATCGTAACAATCAATAGTATTTTAAGTATTTAGATTACCTATCTAATTGAAGAACAAAGAGTTACCCCAGTATTTGCATTTTTAAGCCTCTTTTTTATAATTCCGTTTTTTTCATTTCCTATACACATGGTTTTTACTTCTTTATTTTCACATCACCTTCTCACCATATAGATCGATCTTAGATACTCAACTGTTTTTGGTGTGGTCAATATAAAGGTGTTTTTTTTACTCATTAACAATAAAAAATAATTGTTTTATAGATGTAGCCATGAATGTATTTAAAAATTACATAGATATTTTTTTATACCACGGTTTATATTTTAGATAACTAAGATTTAATATATTCCATAAACAGTTGTGATGCATTTTATAGATAGAATATTTTTTACTATATATTAATTCACATTGATCTTTTATATGGGATATTTTAGATTTACAATTATACTTGCATTGCTATAATTTATAGTGATAAAGAAAGACTTTATAATATATATCTCGATATATAATTTTTGAATGACAATTGCGCTAAAAAAATGAGAATAAAATCAGCACAATAGACTTTCTAGAAATAAATAAGTTGATTTTAAATGCGTACCACGAAAGATTTCATAATCAACAGAACTTTACAGAAAAGGTGTAAAACTACATAAACATGTAGTTTTATTGAGAATGAAATGGCCTCGAGGCCAGTAAAATCGAATAATTAAGGAAGTATGTCTCTGTTGACTTATTATATAGAATTAAAAAGAGATTCATAAAAAAGTATTAATAAGTCGCTACAAACGATTGTCTTCAATATACAACCGAACTACCACTGTTTGACTTATTTATTCTTATAATTGAAATTATAAAAGGCAATAAAAGTAAGTTTGGGTCTACGCAAAGCCCAATTAAATGGAGATAATTATGCTATTATGATTATTTAATTCTGAAATCAAATTATATAGGCTAAGAAGAGTATTTTCGTTGGGATACACAAATTATATGGTAGTATTCTTGGGGTTAACTTATTCTACTAAGAACTATTATTAATCTTAAAATATTTTAAAGTAAATTTAACGAACAAAAAAACACAAGAACAGCTGATTTGGTGGTACTTAAACGTAATATAGTAATATAAACCTCATAAATTTTATGCGTGTTGTATTTTAATTTTATTATAGGTATTGTAATTCAAATCTGTCCTTAAAAAAGTGATAAAGAAAGCTCAATGGTCTAAAATGTCACCCAATTTATTCTAATATATTATTCTATTTTATTAAACCTTTCACTGCTAAAATTAGGGATAATATGATCATAGATGAACTTTTTCACCCATTATCTATATATTAAGTTATCAAATACCACAGTCGTAGGAAGATTAAGTATGATTTTACTGCTAAACGGCGTCTAAAAGCAATCTAAAATTTTGAAAAATAATTTTTTAAATATGCTGGTGTTGGATTAATGACTTTCTGAATGTAATTATCATGATAGACATGCCGAAATTTGTTTTTCTCTAAAAAGAAAATTATGAAAAATGCCTTATCTCTAATAAAGACTAAAATTATCGGGTTGATTGATTTTTAATTTGTGATGATTTAAATATGGAAATTGCTGTGAATGGAAATTTAAATCCAGGTTGCTTTGAGACCTATAAATGAACATATTATAAAAAATTGTTTCGATTAATAAGGCCTAAATAACGGTTTTTGGATTTAAATTTAGTGAACCCCATATATCAAAGATTGTATAGATTTTCTAATATACGCTAAAGTTCATTCTTATTCTCTAGACAAATTCTCTATTTAGCTAGAAAATTTTATTTTTCAGAAAAAAACCGTGTGTTAGGGGATTAAAATATGCGAACAATATGTTCGTTATAATTTATTATTCTGGACCGTTATTAAATTAATCAAATAAAAAAAAGAACGGATACAACCAAACTAAAATAACTTAATATAATTTCATCTTGACAAAATAATCTTTAATAAACAATAACCAAATTTCATAAAAATTATATAATAAAGTGGTATTTTGATATAGATCAATAGATTTACTGTTAAATTATTATTAAAATTTTAAATAATCTGACACAACATATATTAAAAAAAAATGAAAACGGAATTATATATAAATGAAACATAGATAAACATATTTATTTATTTATCACAAGCTCAGTACACTTTTTATAGGTAAAATGAGATTATTCTAATACTATAGGTTTTGCATTCATCAATTTTTTACCCGTTTGGATTCTTTATTAACTTGTATCGAAGAATCGCAATAAAAATATGGCACGAATTTTTTATTCTCATAAAAATAGTTGTATTTTTCGGAAATCGCTGTAATTTTATGCATATTGAGATAAACTTTAATTTACTTTTTATTTTGATTTATAAGTATTCTAAAAGTTTTATGAACATTTTAAGAAATTTTTATCATTTTTCGTATTAATTTTGCAATTAAAGTCGAATACTTTTTACCGCGCATAAATAAATAAAATCTATGATAATTTATATGTGAATTTTTATTCTTTATTGCCAATATTAACATTTTAAAGGTTTTTATTATATACAATTAAATATATCATTTTTACTTTATGTGCTTTTTTATATCAATTTTATCAATTAAATGATCTATTTATATATTTTGTGCAATAAATATTGATCAAATCGACATATTCCACTTTGATGGTACGCATTTTCGGTTGCGGATTTTTCATCTTTAATCCTTTATAAATAATGTGAAAATACGAAGAAACATATGATACATATAAAACAGTGGTCACCGAAGCGACTAAATCAATAAATAAAAAAATTTATGGAATCTTCGTCCAAAAAGATGTTTAAGAAGATAAAGTGTGGAAGAATAGGTTGCGGAAAAACCTTTGAAATATTTAACACGCTAAGTCTTAATAAATGCTATTTAAGGTAAGAGAGACACTTAAGCTATAAAAAATAATCTTGTATTATAATTAAAAAGTCAAATTATTGAGGGATTAAGAATTTGTAGAAAAACAATGAAAAGTAAAATAAGGTGGAAAACATTTCATATTCTCTCCATGAATGATAATATTGGTAGAAAAGGAATTTGAATGAGCAAATATAAGTAAATTTATCGAATAAAATGCATAGTCGTATATAGAGTAGAAGAATTTTATAGTTGGAGCTGTTGAGATACCTAAAAGAGGAATGTCTTTTTTGGAGTTAAAAATAGAATCAAAAAATAGATTATTTTAAAAACATGTTTTTACTGGCCTATAATTTATACTTGTAAGTGGGATGGATCGAAATACATGAAAATATTCGATTTTGTAAAAAAAACTCTTTATGATAAAGTTGAATTTGTGATTATAATAACAATAATTCAATAAAAATTCCGTTTTGAATGTAACTAGATGTGTTTAAAAATAACAATTCTAAAAATATAAGAACAAGGAAACATATTAGCATTCGGCACTGTATTTATTATGAGAATATGGAACGAAAGGTTCGTAATTTTGACTATTTCAATAAACAAAATTTCTTATAATCATTTTTATAGTTAGATTTTTTTAAAAAATGCTGTCATACTCCTCTGTCTTGTGACACTGTAAAAAGAAGGGTTATCAGTAAATTTTGCACCAGCCCGAAATACGAAATCATATTGATAAGCTCTATCTGAATCATATAATTTTAGCAATATTAGATCCCATCAATTTTTATTTCTAATTCAATATTATTTATAACTGCACTTTACTCGCTGAATAACTGAAGAGTAAAATATTTTCATGTATCTAATCCCAAAATTTGTTGTCTGATTTTAATTTTATTGTTTATTTGCAATTTTTTATGTATTTTGGCTATTCTCATGAAAGTATGTTAAAAAGTAAAAAATATTGCAAATATTTATAATAGATCACAAAAAGGAATAATTTGTAGCATATTTTTTTAATATCACTAAAAATACTATCAAAGCATATTAAAAACAACTTAATACGATAATTGCTGTTTACTCTATCTAAATGTTACTATCTTGTGTAAGTAAAGATTTTACAGTTAGCAGAACTTTCATATCACTCCAAAATCTTGTATAAAAAGCCCATAAAAAACAACTTTTATCCAGACAAATGCACAAATATATCTAAAAGATATTACCTTTTAATATAAAAGATGTAAAATATAAGGAAGAGCAACAATACTCGCTTCATTTATATAAATCATCACGTATAATAAAATATTTAATTCGAAAAAGCAATTTAATAGTCGAAGAAACTAATTCACATTAAATTATTTATAATTTTTTATATTTTAATATAACTACATTTATCAGATCGTGGGAAAGAAGTTCATAATCTATAAAATAAAAATACAAGCTTATTTTTATAAAAAATGTGTTATATGTAATTTTACTATACTATCTTATATTTATATCATCCCAACTGGAAAATTGCTGGCTAATTCGATTTAAAAACCATAAAATTGCTTGTATGACATCTAATCCATAGATTGCATCTTTAATCGTTTATAAACTAAAAATATTATAAGGGATTTAAATCATAAAAAATTTGAAATTGTTGTATTTTTGCCTGATAAATTTTAAAATTCGATAACTTTTCTTATATATGATGGCTAGTACTTCCTAGTCGGCGAATTTGTCAGTGTTTCAAATTTTTTAATTGGTATTAAAAATTTGATGGACTTCTTTGGATTATTATTTTTTTAAATTGTGGATCATATTTCTTGATAAATAATACTAAATAAATTTACTTCTGTATTTAAGTTGCCATCATAGATATTTTTTGCATTTCAAGCCCATTCATTTTATTATAAAAATAATAATTAGAAAATTTATTTAAATAAAAAATCTATGATGTTTTTGTAGACGCAAATATTTTTTTACTGAATTGATGTTAAATTTGTCGCACTAAGATAATATTTAAATTTACTTAAAAATACATCCAACTAAAATCTTCAAATCTTCTCAATATAACATGAGAGATTCTTTTCCCACTGCTTTTTCTAAAAATAAACTTTAATTAATACATCACATTTTTTTACGAGATTTTAGATATCAAAAAAATATTTTTTTATATAAAAGGAAGTTTTTTTAATATTATTATTATTTATTTAATGAATAATTTATGAATTTCCAGTCAACTTCTGCTTTTTCAAGACACTTTGATGCTACAAAAGAATATTCCTTGTCAAGTTTCTTTTGATCTAAAAATTTGCATATTTCTCTGCAGTTAGAAGCATTTGTAAGAGTTCTAAAAACGTAACCTATCAATATTGCAAATTGGTTTTTTTCAATTTCATATTTATCCTGAAATTTTGCAAAATTTATACGAAAAAAATCAAATATAATATCACGTGTATCTAAATTTTCAGCCAATTCAAAGATTAAATTTTGGATGTATACGTTTGGTATAGATCTTTCAAGCATGTTTTCCATCAAATTTGCTAATTTATTTAAATCTCTTGTTCCAACCAGTAGTTTAAATACTATTTTTCTGTGTTTGGACCAATTAAATATTTGTGACTTTTTTAGTAATCTATCAAAAACATTCATATCTGAAGATTTAATGGCTGAAAAAAACATAGCATTTCTATATAAACGATTTATTCTGTAATGAAGCGTCTTGTGTTTATATATTTGATATAAATTTTTTATAAGTAACTCGTGGTTATTCTGAACAGCTTGCTCTATTGAAAATTTGCACATTTTAATTTCGTTCACATCTTCTAAATCTTTGAATAAGTCAATATTTTTAACTTTAAAATTTAACAAAAAGGCAATTCTTTCCTCTATTTGATTTCTTATTTTTTCTTTTTTATAAAAAATACTCTTTAACTCGTTTAGCGCTCTTATAATAGATCTAAATACATAGTAATTTTTTTCATCCTTAAAAAACCTTGATAAGTCAAGAAAATCTGTGTACTTAATATAACAATACACTGTCAAATAAAAATAATCATATATCAAGCTTATTCTATCTTCGGGCGTCAAAAAGGTTCTATTCATCATATTTTTGACCATGCTTAAATTATTTTCATATAGAACTACATACAATCCAGCGCCTTTATAATTAAAATTATATAAATCATAAGTTTTATCAAATTTGTATTCTTCATCAAAATGCAAATATTTACGGATATATTTAAAGTTTTTTTTCTTATCATAAAAGCAATATTTCACTGGAATCGGCATTTGAATTTTAGTACTTTTTGACATAAAATTTCGTTTATTTTTTTGTTTTTTATTATCTTGGTTTTCTTTAAACTTCTTTTTTGGGGGTGAATAATCTTTTTTTTGTCGATCGAGAATTTCATCTATATTTTTTTTCGTGTTGTTTGAGAACTTAAACTTCTGTTTTTTAACAATTAAAATACCATTTACTTCTTTTACGCTTAAAATTGGGAATTCTGATTTCTGCATCCAATATTGCATTATATATTTAGTTTCAAGCTTTTTATCAATTTTTATTTTTTGCCAAAGATCGTATTCCGTTGTTTTTTTGTTAAGTTGTTTTTCAACGAGGACAGAAAATTTTTTTAAAAAAATATCGCTCCCATAATAGCTACTTATCATCAATAAAACTGATAGTCCACGATTAACATAGTACCTCTCAGATATTACAGACTTTCTAGACAACAAGTCATTTCCATCAAAATTGATTAGATTTTTAGATGGTAAAGTGTACATACCGCAATTTTTACTCGATAAAAATGACCTAGTACTAATTTCGAACCCTATGATTTCTTCACCTATTCGGTGAGTCATATGTAAACATATAAATTCAGCCATCGATTTTTTCAACCAAATTATATCCCAAAATTCCTCCAGCACAAGATTAAATAGAAAATGATGTATAAAACCTATACACAGGCATTTAAATATTTCTTCTTTAATTATATATAATGAATTTGTGTTAAACAAATCCGATCCTAAAATTATTGAACATGGATTGATCAATATATATTTCTTTATGCCCGAAATCCAAAAAATATCTACATTTTTATGAAATAGTGTACTTTTTAGCTCTGTTCTAAACTGTTTTACAAGATTTGTTGATATTTTTTTAATCATAGGATAAACAAACACAGATTTTGCCCTTAAATATAGTTTAAACTGCGCCCCATTCTCCGAATACCATTTCTCGGTGCAGCGTTGATTAAATTTTACAATATTAATGACCAAGTAACTTGGCAATATTTGATAGGTTATATCGGATGTAACGATCTTCAAGATGCAATCTTTATTGTTATACATCTGCAAAATACTAGAAGTATATAAGTCTTTGTAATACTTCATGTGCTTTGAACGTTTGATTTTCCTTAATTTTTGACCTGTGAATATTTTATCGGTATTTTGGTGCCTTCCGATTGTTTTATTACTACCATGTCGATTTTCTTTATTTCCGAATTCATTTTTTTCTTGATGACTTCCATTGTACATTTTTTTTTTTGATTTCATTTTTAAATTTTTATTAGGCGAGATATAGTCTGTTTTAGTAGAAACATTAGTGACCAAACATGTATCTAGACTAGAAATAAGATGTAATCTAAAATTTGAACTTAAATTCGATTCACTAAAACATGGAAAACGTGACTTTACGCAAGTTTTGTCTTTATTAGAAGAAAAAAGAAATCTCCCCATGTTACTTTGAAAGAAATAATAACCTTTCATATATTTACTTATTATGCCGCTAAAATTTAAAGAAATCAAAATCGACATGTCCTTTTTGAAAGAATGATTCCTTGAACTAAAAAATATTTTTTCGGCTCTTTTACAAGATGAAAAATTATAATTGGTTATTTTAGATAATATTTCAATTTTTTGTAAAACTCTATCATCAAATTTATTACTTGATTTTGATGTAAACCCAGCAGAATTTATATGTTTCTTGTATCTCATATGATCGTGGCTTTCTGCATTATATATTCTATATATCTTATGATCGTGAATATATAGTTCACCAGGATCCATTGAAAACATACTGTGATCATTTTTAAACTTTCCAAGTATGTTAATTGTCCCAGTTAATTTCTTCTTGCTAAATATTCCCAGCACAATGTCACAAAAATATGGAACAAATTGGTTTAGCATAAATTTCTATTTTTAACCTTGTGATCTATTATTTATACAAATTATGCGTAAGTATTTTTTTACCATCATTTGATCAAAGATAAAGAAGTGTGTCAAATCATTAGATCAAAAAAATCCCAAGAAAGCTACAATATTTAAGCATATGTATAAATATTAGAAAAGCTCTAAAACTATGAGAAATTGAAAATCCCCTCAGATAATATTCATAATTTATGAATTAAAAACCCCATTTAACATCGCAATATTAAATGTTCATATTAATGCATCTTCGGAGAAAAAATTATATTTGTAATTACGAAGAAAATTTATTGTAATATGATTTTTATTTTCTTTCAAAATCATGCATTTGATCAAATGAAACCAAAAATTACATAAAAAATTAACAAGAATATATGTTTTACAATTTATGAAATCAAAAAAAAATCAAGCATGGGACACATTTTTATGTCGAACAAACCATTTTATTATTTTATATTGTAATTTTTACTATACTTTATACTTAGTGCCACAAACATTACAGTGTCTTTCTAATGCTTAGAACATTCTGGCTGAAATATGAATGTAACAGAACAGACCTTGCGTCATATATATTTTGTTATTTTATAGAATCTGAATCAAAGATCAAATAAGAGATTACATTGTAAATACATACTAAATTTTATATTAAATCTAGAAATTAATTTATCAAGTTTAGAAAAAGACAAATCATTCAAATTGAAATGATATAATTAAATGAAATATTTATTTTAATGTTTTAATTTATAACTAATGAATATGAAATTACCATAACTACAAAGAAGATGGATTTTGTATTAATTTTCTATTAGTAAATATTTTATTTTATCCCTTACTTTTACAAAACCATGATTTTATAAATCTTTCTACAAATATTTTCAATAGTTATTTTATTAATGAGATAATTTTTATTCCTATAAATTGCAGAAGAAAGTCTTTAAAAAGCCTAAATATCAATCGCCTACATACATTTTGATAATTTTAGCCGATTCAGGAAGACTGTGTTGCATCATAAAGAAATTATATTTCCTTCGAATTTTTCAACTATCACTTAAATAGTCCGTAATCAAGCAAATCATGTTTTCTCTGATCGATAAAATCCACATGCCCCACATTCCTTCGTGAATTTTATACAACAGGCAATTTATTTACCGAGAATCATTGTTAATTAAACACATATGATTTCGTAAGTAGAACTTTGGAAATTTATCATACTTTCATTATAATCCACAAAAAATAGATTTCAAAAGCGAATTATTTAGTATTTGTAATCAATTTAATCAAAAGCATGAAACAAATCATAAGAAACTTATTGCCAGAGTAATTTTCGGTGATAACTTCAAATAAATAACAAAACCCATGAAGAGGATTAAAAATAAATCGGATAGAATCTAAATTTATTAGTAAAAGAATAATTAAATGAAAAACAAATCTCAATGCTGTGTTTACACTAGCACATACGACAAAATTATTCTAGGCCTATTTTATAAATAATATCTTCAAGCATTATAAATATTTCGAAGTAAAAATATTAGATTTTTTTCACTATTTTATTGGAATACAAATTGGTTAACGATCAAAATAAGTTATAAAAAACAATAGTATTTAGTCTTGTATATATAAGTTCATAACTCATCATTCAAATATCTATAGGTAATAAATTCGCTAACCATAATATACTTAAATAAAATTCATGCAAATAGATCATTATATCTCAGCAATTATATTATTTTATATAATACACCCCGAAAAGCCTGATATATTTACTAGTTTTCTGTATTAGATCGTTTATTAAAAGGATAAAATTTCTTTGTATCGCAATTTTGAAAAATTTTGAGTTTGAAAGTATACAGAGTAGCTGTTTTTTTATGCCTTTGTTATTTACCATAAAAAGAGATTAAATCTAACTATTCATTACAAAAATTCATCACTCTTCGTCTATTTTCAATACCAAGCACTTTTTTTTTATTTTTTGAAATTTACATTATTCTTATTTCATATGTTTGTAATCTTTTATGTATATTCTCATTTAGATTACAAATATCTCGTTCACAATTATCGTCATCAAGATAAATTTTATTAAATTGTATCATTCTTTTTTTTTAACAATGATAGTTCGACTTCCATAAAATATAAAAATATAACAAAGGTATTTTATTATATATTTACTTCACTAATTAGCTTTAGACCGCTTACTGGTTGGTAGTAACATAAAAAACCAGCCTAAAACTTTATTATTTCTACTATTTGGGTTCTATGCTCATACCATACCTTGCAGCTTTATTTACTAAGGGTTCAATAAGCAGATTTTAGGTGGGTGTGGGACCCTCCTTGCAACAAGTACCTAGCGCAAAAGTTTTTCTAGAGAGAACAATTCATATATATTTATTTCTACAGCTTTGCAGGGAAAATACCGACGCCTCTTTACGAATCGTTTCGAGGGCTGTGAACTCTTCTAAATAGCTCTGCTGTTATAAAAATTCAATTTTTAGTCATTTTTCTGTGTATATCACAAAAAATTGGCACAGAAAACTACAAATTGCGTAAGTCTTATTTCACCAACTTTTTGCAATGGATACATTAATAGAGCACTGGGGGAAACCCCTCTGTTTTCCTGATTTTTATATTTGAAAGATAGTGTTTTTAGATTAAACAACCATTAAGTTTCTTTGGAACTAATTCAAATTTAATTTGATTATTATAGTTTTTACCGCTTTTAATGTTATATAGGGCATCTATACCAGATTTAGAGAGACATTTCACAATATGTCTTGCTGGTTTTCTTTTTAAATAATCAAAACTAGACTACAAGATCATATATGTACTGACATTTCTATTCTCGAGCTATATTCGGGTCTTTTAAGCCAAGTTGATTTCGTGGACTTAGATTTATCGGCTGAATCATTCACTAGTGCATTTTACCATTGTTGTTGGTCTTTTTCTACATACTTCCTTTCTTGATACTGCACTTTATACTTAAGAGGAAGAATATTTATTTATTATTAGACTCATTGCCTGTTGAGTTTAAGTTTTTTACTTTATACATTAGGGAACTATAAACTAATGGTTTAATTGACAGAGCCCTTTGAAAATATCACAAATATTTGTGTATCAGATATTAGTCTTGATATAAAACAATTTATATAATCATTCCTGTATATTATAGCGGCCTTCAGACGTTGCAGAGAACCCTCTAATTTTTTTCCAAACCCCGCTTACTTTTATCAAATATAAATTGTGTAATATCTTACAGATAGTGTTTTTTTGCTCATTTCTATTCGTATGATAAATTTTTTGTCTATTGTGGAAATGGCATAAGCCTCGTTTAAATCATTCTACTATTAGCTAATTTACAGCGGAATTGATACCCTTGTTATAAATGCGCTTGTATTTGTTATAATGAGACTTCATTTTCCCAAATTTTTTTATTTTTTTTTAAATTCGACTTTTGTTACACAGCTATTACTGTGTAGTTAGCGAAATAAATGCGCTTAAAATTATAAGTATAGCTTTAACTAGCATGTTTCTTTATTATAGTACTATACTATTGTAGTATTTGTTGTATATTAGAGGTGATTTGGGCACCCTTACCTCACACCTCTCACGTATTTGTGACCAGAGCTCGTTTTATTTCCAAACTTAACCTTTATTTCTATGTTCTAGTATATTCCTTCTATAAATCCATACGAACCTTTGTCCGAATACAGCTTTTTTCAGCCAGGTTAAAAGTAGTTGGTTGGGTGCCATATCATATGATTTCTTGTGATATAAAAAGCATAGAGAGGTTTTATACTTCTTATTGTGCATGCTATAATTAAGATTCTACTTGGATCATACATTCTTCACGCATAATATAGTCGTTTATTCCGTATGACCAAGCTGATAACTGAAAAACGATTTTGAGCTTAGAAGCAACGATTTTATTGTTATTAGAAAGAAACAATTTCCAAATGCTGTTCCTGCATAATTATTTGGGACATACCCACCCTTTTACTTATATAAATGACCATAGATTCATTAAATATTGGGGGAAATTTTGATGAATAAAAAATTACTCTTGTCAATATTGCCATTTCGTTGGTCATATTGTTTTTTTGGAAATATTTCAATTGACTTGTATATTTCTATAGGTATTTTATATAGCGTAATTCATTAATTAGGTAAGCTCAGATGATAAATTTATTAAGCTCTATCTCGGTACATTGGTTATGTCAATAAACCAAATTTTACCTAGGTTTTATTCTTTTTCTCTTATATAGTAAAACTATGGACACAAGTATCGAATGTTGCTGTAATATAATGGATGAATTTTTGATTAAGATCAATTGCATGCCAATATATTAGCAAATGAATTTCGCGTGTGCTGAATTGTAAAAAAATAGCAATATATTATATAATTTGCGTGGCTTAGCAATTTTAATTCACATTAAACAATTTCTGCTCAAACAAATCACGATTAACATCAAACAGTTTCCATTATATGTTCAGATGATTGTTTTTTAATATTTGATCTCACTACTCCTTTATTTATTGTAAAAATAAAAATTCATAATCCGCAAAAACATGATACCATGAATAATGTGCGCACAAAATATCGTATTTCACATTTAAAGGTGGCAGAAATGTAAAATGAAGTAGAAGAATACAAACGAACAATTTTTTTAGAATAATGCTTATAGCAATAAGTCTTGAAAAAGTATATACATGATGGCTAATTTTCAGATGATGTGTTATAATAAGTACACGGAAAATACATTTTAGATAGAAATTTAGTGATAATAATGAACAAATTAAATAGCAAAAAATCAAATTGATCCAATAAAAAAACAATATTTGGCCAATTAAAATTTACTTTTGAAATAAAAAACGACTTAGTAAAATAATTTTTTATAGATTCTGTTTTTAAATGATCATATCAAATTCGTATATTCATAGTTTTTATAAATGGTATTTTAAGAGCCTTTTATATTTGATTTGTTAATGGCTTAAGTCATTTTTAGCTTTTAATATTTGTGTAAGCAAAATTTAGATTTCTCTGTAGAAATGCGCAACAATAAATTTTCAGTTTTATCATATCTACATCTTCTTTATGTCTATTCGTCTTTCAATATTTGTTGATTTGTGTATTATACCGATCCTATTGTTTGTTCGTACACTTCTGCTTCAATTAAAATTCCTAATTTCTTAAAATACGACGTATGATATTTAAAAACGAGATTATTCCACGAAATAATGTATAGAACTAATTTCTACAGCATCATAAATATGGTTATGTTAAGTTTCATATAAATAATTTATTCACTTCTCATTTCAACTAAGTCAAGTTATCAACACTATGGTCTTCTATTTCCGAATAATTTATAAGCTTCTAATCTATTATCATAAACAAAAAAATATGGTGGATCATAAAGTCAATCAATCTTTATTTATATTCATGCGTCTACTTGTATCTCTGGTAAGTTAGTTATCTATGAATTTTTATGACGAATGTCTTCTGATTTTCTTTTATTCTTATATGTAAGACTTTCGTGCGAGCAAAATTTCATCAATCTGCCAGTCCGTTGTGTTTCAGTGACTTTCACGCCATGAATGCTTTTAAATCTACCCTTTAGTGATTTGGAGTTTCATATACCTCTCTACAGTGCTTGCTCCTTGATTTTTTCCCCGAAAAACATATCTATCCTGCGTTGAGCAAATATTTACCTATCTCTTGACTTATATCTTACCTATTTTCAACATAATAACATCCCGGCTACCTCAATCAGTGCACTTTGGGAATCATAAAAAGTCTTTGATGCAATTTTTAATCTTTTATTTTGCACTCAAAAATATCTTTTTATTTCTGCTCAACAATTTCAATGTATAGTCTGACCAATTAATGCAGGCTCAAAGGATTATTTTAAGTTAAATAAATTTGAGCTGTGTTATTAAACTACATATTATAATATTTTTCATCTTCTTTATATATTTCTGTATAAATAATATTACATTATTGCCTAAATAGGTTGGTTTGTTCTTAATTCAATATTCTATGGTCTACTTATTTAATTTTATTCCTTAAAGATAATATTTCCATGATGTTGACCCATAATCTATAGATTTTTCAACTATGATTAAATTTATGCATTCATCAAATCATTTCGAAATAGTACGGCTATATTTTACGTAAACATATATTATAGTTTGTAAGAGAGTATAAGCTCTTTACAGTTTATGATGATATTTTATACTATAGATTTTTCCCGCTAGATTAGAAATTCTTGACATATTTCACCACAAATTTTGTCAAATCAAATGTTCTAATTACAAATTTACTTTATTCTAAGATTCCAAGGTGATCATCTTTTCATTATTAAGTGTTTATATCCGCTAAATTGAAAATCTGTTTTAGATCTTAGAGATTCATTTCTAGTTCTATATGATTAAAGGAATTAATTATTGCTTCTGTTAATAATTCAGTGTTTAATAAATCTTAAAAGCCAAAGTTATAGAATATCAATAACATAAAAGTAAGTCATTAGATAAAAATATCTATCTAGTGGTATGTTTGATGAAGAATATTTCGTTGGGTATTCTGCTATATAAATCCGTGAAAAAAACACATAAAGTCTTGACGAACGATAACCATCTAGAATATCCTTTTATATAAGTTTATATGAAAGTTTTTTTTTGAGTATATAACGTACCTTTTTTTGTCTGCTAGTTATCCCGTATATGAACGTAGATACCTGCACTAATATATAAATTAAAAAACTTAACCATGTAATAGGGATTTTGCAATAAATAATACACTATTTTTGCATATACTGGCATGATACATAGTTTATTGCCATACATCAAAATCATTTCCGTGTTGGTTAATGCTCATTCTTTCTGTTAATTTGCTCTGCGTCGGTACTGAGTTTTTTTCATAGAAGAATAGTTCTATTCTATTTTTATTCGCTATTATTGTGTAAGATTAGTAGTAATTTATAAATATTATTCATACTAGTTGCTGGGCCAACTTCACTAGCGTTTTTTAAATCATCTTATGTAATAAGGCATTTAGTTTTTTTCTACAACTTATAATTCACATTTACCACCATAGGCATTTATTGGCGAAAAAATTAAATATTTGGTCTAAATAGGTAAGTTTTTATTATATAAGTTATAAATTTCTTTTATCTCAGCAGCTTTCCGTTTAGGTTGAATTTAGGTCAGTTTAACAGTTTTAGTATTTATTTACTCTCCTGTTTGAATTCTCAGGGTGTTAAATTATGGCATTAAGAACTTTTTCTGATCACATGCACCCTTTTGGTGTGATTTTATACTTTTTCTGAAATCGGTTTAAAATACGTGAGTACAACCGTTTTTTACTGTCGGTGAGTCGATATATGACGGGGATGTGATTCTGTCTATTTTCCGTCGTTTTTATCTATGCTATGTCCTCTTTAAATTTTACAATATTCTTTCAGAACATAACAAGTGTTATAAATTTTTTCCGGCACGTTTTCGGCGTTCTACTGGGAAATCTTAGATAATTATCGGCTTGACAGTATTGTCATTTTTACTTGCTAGTTTTAACTGCCATCCCCTTTCGGCTATGTATCGTTGTATTTTATTCTAATAAATTTAAGCGTGATTATGGATCTAACTCATACTACCTTAAGGACCATCTTCTAAACCAACTATATCGCCGCGCCATTTCCATTAGGCTGAGTAATGAATATTGTTAAACGTGCCTATAATTAAAAAAGCATATTTCAGCTTATTCTTCTCTTTAAGATTTGCAAAAGAGCGTTGTAAATAAACACTTTCACTCGATTTTATCCACCTTTTGACCAAAATTAAGCAATTTATTTTCAATAGCTATTCTTACAAAATTATCCTTGTTTGTGTCGAGCGAGAAACAACCCATGGCTTTCCACCAATTTTTTTTGCATGTTCAAACTCGTATATTTTATATTGTTACTTATTTTAGATTCTTTTAATTCTAATTTTAAATAATTACAATTTATAACTTCGGCACATTCAATTTGTAGTGTTAAAATTTTATCATGCAGCCCCATGATTTCGTGAAGATTTTATATTTTATTATATAAATAATGACTTCTTAAGTTCAATAAAAATCGAAACCCGTCGTTATTCCCAAATTTTCGTTGTATTTAGTTTTCTTCGTTTTAACGTAAGATTTTTTGGGTGTATATTTTTTTTACGCTTTATTGATAAAATCGTTGGTTTTTTTAAATTTAAAAATTTAGTCATGTTTTACGGGGGTTTATATTGGCACTTGTCAGTGCAAATTTTTCTCATATTTCTTGATTTTTCTTGTTCACTTTTTGCAATTTTACCTTCTACGTTCTTTTTTAGTTTTATTATCTATTTTTTGCTGATCTATACGCAAACTTAATAAGATTTTGATTCATAAAATATTTTTCTACCTCTAGATTTTTGCCATAGTTTAAACTTTATCTCTTTTTTCACAGTGTCATGATTAAATTTTCAAAAAAAATGTAAAATGTCTTATATCTACGATAATTTCTTTTTTCTATGAGTGATTTGTTGTAAGAAGTCATTTTTTCGCCCAGCATAAATGCGACAATTACTTATAAGGTAGATGGGTGATCTATTACATTGCTGAATCTATAAACCTAAGTAGATTAAACATTGCAAATTTAATTATATTGGTCTATTTAACTGTTTTTTTATCTGATTCTCGTCTTTTAATTGCATTTTACGTCTTTCAGAAAAGATTAATATTTTTATTATTGATGTTTTTATCCTGGTTTTTCTGTTATACCTAAAAAGAGCCAGGGAAAATAAATCATAAAAATTGAATTAAAGGTTTTAGAATATCAACAATAACTGTACAATATAGAATATAAAGTTTTATTTCATACTAAAAATTATTTATTGGTCAGAATATAGTGTTTGACAAACTACTATTGTCAGTAAAATATAAATAATTTTTAATAAAACCAAGCAGTACCATTTTATTCATTACCTTCATAGTACTTCTTTTCAACTAGGTATAATTCATATTTATATATTTATTTCGGAAATATGCGAACTTAAATCTTATGCCTATGTTGGAATATTTATAATGTAGATTTTGTTGTTTTTTTTCTATTTAGAGAAAGATATAAATAATATTTTATATATATATGCTTTTCTGTAGAATAAAATATAAATGTGGATTATATATTTTTGTCCGATTTTTAAAGTATACGTTAGCATTTACCTAGATATATTCTTACTTAGTTGTATAAAAAGTTTCACTTAAATGACCCAAAATTATTTTTAAGGGTTTTTTAACTTTACTTTTGCGCTTTATCACACTTATAAAAAGATATATCACAATGGTTTTTAAAATTGTAGTCAATAAGTGCTGTATATGTATGTAAACTTATTCCTATATGTTTTTTTTGCTCGTTTTAATTAATGCTACAAAATCCAGAGTATATAGGTATATATATAATTTTTAGCTAATATATGTCAGATTCGAAGCTATAAAACCTTCTTTTTTTTGTTTATTATCAAAAAAATAGGGTTCGAATCAATTTTAGGCATTATAACGCCTAATACAGACAACCATGAAAATAATGTCTTATTTATATGACAAATTTCTTTTTATTTTTTTAATATTAATGAACTGTTTTTCGCAAAACTATGTTTTACAAAAAGACATATTTTATTTTTGTTTAAAGGAATTTTGAATTCTTCGTATATTTTCATAATTTTTATACAAATTAATGTATTTAAGTATGAGATCTAAACAGTTTAAAAGTTATTAGAAATCAAGGATAAAATTACGAGTTTATGCTCATCATCGGTCTATAATTAATATGAAAGGACGTAAAATATCCATTTCTGGTAAATATAAAGATATAAATGATTTCTTGATTGAATTTAAGGCAAAACAACATACATATGTTACATTGTCTTTTTTTATCTGCTGCACGATTAAATATTATCTTTGTTAGCTTAAAAGTTTTTTCTTAAAAAAAATAGCTGCACAAATTTTTATTGTATTTACAATGGCTTTGTTACATTATCATAAATAATCACCTTT
The DNA here is from genome assembly GCF_057557595.1 of Rhyacophila brunnea. Classification (NCBI taxonomy): domain Eukaryota; kingdom Metazoa; phylum Arthropoda; class Insecta; order Trichoptera; family Rhyacophilidae; genus Rhyacophila; species Rhyacophila brunnea. The sequence goes on along the minus strand of NW_028232809.1, from coordinate 218,273 downwards.
TTTATGGAAACGTATAAAAGCCATCATAATTTAAACACCCATTTTTCAATAATTCAAAAAGAAAATTTACCAAGAAATCTATAAAAAAAATTTATATGATTATTTACAAGCAGTTTTATAAAAAATCCTCTGTTTTAAGCATGTGTATAATTAAAATCTATCAGTAAAAATAAGAGGCTTCATGTCACTAGTTTGGTTTGTATTATTATTTTGTATAAATTAGTGAGTAGATAAAAACTCTATTGGATTTCGGATAGAATATAATTGTTTTATCACATTTTAGAAGATAAAATACGTAAATATTAGCGCTCTATATTTATTTGGTGAATGAAATTTTTTTTTTAAATTTGTTTACACGAATTCATGTATGATTTAATATTCTATTTAACCCTAAGTTCCATAGTAAAGATTTGGATTATATAGAAATGCAAAGTGATGGTAGAAAAGTATTTTATTCTTTTATTTTTTCTATTATAAATAAAACATTTTAGTATTTTAATAAAAAAAGTAATATTGTTTTATTTTAAGAATAAGAATGTTTAAAAATATGTGTCTAAGTATATCTAATGTGGTGTTTGATTTCCAGAATCGTTTGTAAAATATCTTTTTTTATGATTTAAATATGTTATTATTGCAAGTAAAATATAAATATTATGTGTAGAATATCAGAAATTATAACACAGGTGTCTTTGAAAATATTCGTATCTATAATAGTCAATAAAATAAAAATTATGAATTATAGACAAACTATTTCAGATAACTTCATGTTTAGAAAATCCCATAAAAATATCAAAGATTAAATTTTTTATTATAAGTCTGATATCTGGACATTGTTTCCTCTTTAAATAATTTATGTTAAACAAAATTTTGGAAACTTTAGCAAACTGAACTAATTATTTCTTTATGTCTGTAAAAATATTATTTGTTATACTTAAATGAAGTGATAAATAAATAAAAATTTTCTTGCGCGATTAATAAATTATTGTATTTTTTTAGCGTTAAACCCATTCATAACAATATACTAATTTATTAAATTATGTGATTTTACGGGAATAAAAATAATAACTGCAGAAATTGCAAAAGTATCACATCATCAAAATTGAACAGATCATGGTATATAAAGAACATCAATATTGCAATTTTTCTGCTTTAAATGATCTATTAAATAATCCATGGGTATTTTTTTAAAAAAATTCCAATAAAATACTTTTGCTATTTAATGAATAGAAATTCAGATAAAAAATATTAAGTTTTATGATTTATTTAAAATATATATACCACCCGCAGAAATACAATAAATTTATAAATTTCTGTCTTATATATTTAGAATAAAACCAGGTATATGAATAACAAAAATAAAATATCTGATGTTTTTAAAATAATAAAAGTTATTTAGGTATATAAATTAAACATATTGGCTGAACCTGAGAATTTTTTTTATATTAGGAAAAAATTGATCTAAAGTAAGGTATATTATATATAAAACTCTTAGGTTTAATGAAATTTTAATCTCTGTAATATTTTAAGGTTTTGGAGAGACAATTTTACCGTTTAGGTACCAGAATTTTTTTATTTGAAAATAAATGGGGCCGGTCGCTACACATCATTGTCAAATGATATGAATGGATAAAAAAATATTTTTTTATAAGATTATAGAATAGTGATTTATACAAGCAACATATTAAAAAATATAGTGGCTCTATTAAATATTATATTGGAAATCATACCTTGTTTAACTTTAAAAAAATAAGTTTTTAGAATCATCAACTAATTTTAGTTTTTTTTATTATATTTTACGCAAATATAGCTTGTATGTTGTTTTATTTCTTTTTATACCTGCTGTTTGCACTATTTTTTCGCTTTTAAATTTAGAGGATTTAATTCTATATTACAGCTGCATTTAAATTAAAGCTTAACACATCACTTGAATTTTTAGAAAAGCTACAAATTTTATATAAATCACATGTATTTGATGCAAAAAAAAGAATAAGAGTAGTTCTTGTGGATAGAACGGGGTAATATATCAAACGATGCATCGATGAATTCTACAATATTCCCATTGAGCTAACTACGTCACAGTAAATGAAATTGATAAAAAGAAGAAACCTAAACCATTAATAGATAAAATATCAGAAACAAAATTTTTCAAAGGTCTTTATTAATTTATATGGTTTTTATTTACGTTTGGATTCGGATAGATAAAATATTGCAACTAAAAATTAAAATGCATAGAATTAGAATATTGAAATTCAAAAAATAGATTGATTTATATTATACCTCTATAGTTCATCCTTTCGATGAATATTATATATATTTTGATTATGTGTTGAATTTTGATATTGTAATTTTAGATTTTTGCTTCAAACATGACGTGATTTATTTCTCGCAAGCACATGATATTTTTACTCTTGGCTACATTATTATATTTATTTTCTTCGACACCTCTCTTCTTTTCCAGGCCTATTGATATTAAGGTGTTCCAATGAACATTAAAAATAATATAAATTATTTATCAGAGCCTGGTGTAATCTTATAAATAATTTTTATTTATTTTTAGTTATTTAATTTTTGACTATTCAAATAACCTTTCAGAAACAAATATGCGTTTTGGTATAATATTAAAATAACGTTGGTATTTTAAAAAATAATATTAACAGCCTTTCCAAAAATGTAACAGTAAAATTATAAAAAAATACAAATCATGGCAAACATAGATTTTAATTATGATCCAACCATCACATCCCTGATTTTTCTAAAAAATTTAATCATAAGCAATTCATCAAAACTAAGCTTAAGCTCAGGAATCCCCTTTTTAATCATCTTCTTTAATTCTTTTTGAGGTATAGCCTTTTGTTTATGATAAGAATAAAACATATGTCCGATATCACAAGTCACTATAATTAGAAAGATACACAAAAAGTAATAGAAAATACTATGGGATTGTATTTTTGGATATGTATCGTACTTAAGCAAGTAGTCGTATGTGTCTCTGTACTTTGTTAATGTATTGTATCCCATTGTTATTAGATCTTCTGATTCTTTTGGCGATAAGTCTCCATAAACTGGTTTGGTTTTTATCAATTTCTTAAATTTCTTTGATATTGCGGCTCGGGAAGCACCTTCTGAAAGATTAAAGAGTTCATAGAATGTGGAATATGATTTTATTTTTCGTAAACTATTCAATGCGTTTTTGACTTGTTCTATTGAATCTTGAGCGAAACAGTTGGTCATGCCAATTATAATAAATATTGCTTTCATTTTCCGACTTATTATGTTTGGGGTTGAATTAACTTTTATATCATTTCATAAAATAATCTTTGTACCATGAATTTATAGGAATAACCATAATATCAATATTCAATAAATTAAGAACAATTAAATATTTCTTGAAATCAAGAACAATCATTATATTCAATATATTAATAATAATTAAAATATTTATGAATTATACAAATCGAAATATTCATAAATTATAAAAATCAAAATATTCATGAATTATAAAATTATATTTTTCTTGTACTTATTATTTACCCTAAATAAATATAATAAAAATATTATAAATTAATAAAAATATTCATGAATTGTAAAATTATATTTTTCTTGTACTTATTATTTACCCTAAATAAATATAATAAAAATATTATAAATTAATAAAAATATTCATGAATTGTAAAATTATATTTTTCTTGTACTTATTATTTACCCTAAATAAATATAATAAAAATATTATAAATTAATAAAAATATTCATGAATTGTAAAATTCAATTTTTCCTGTACTTATTATTTTCCTATAAATAAAAATAATCAAACTATTATAAATTAATAAAAATATTCATGAATTGTAAAATTATATTTTTCATGAACTAAAAATGATCAAAATATACATAAATTAAAAAAAAAAATGATTTTCCTTATTTACACATGTATTTTGCTTAGATTTTCATACATTGTCGTTTTCGATATAATTTAAATCTAAAAAACCTTTATTTATTTTGATGATTAAAGCAGTTGTTAAAAATATCAATTGTAATACAGTAAATTATTAATTTATTTCACAGAATTTATTTCTAGATTTATATATCAGACTATTTATCTTTTCGCAGTGATGTAATCTATTTAATACAGCCAGCTTCTAAAATAAATGGTTTCTTAGTTTTTAGTATGTATTCTTTTAATACAGCTGCTTATAATATAACAAATATATGTTAGTTGATATAATGTTAAAAATGGAACGTCTACCCATGGATTTTTGTAGCTAGTTTGCACTAAATACATATAATATAATAATTGGAAAATTCAACGTTAAAACATACATTTTTTGAATAGTAGTGTGCCATCAAATATATAAACTATTACGAATCTAAATAATTGACGAAATTGGAATTTCAGCCCTTTGTTTTTAATCTTACAATACTATCAAAACCATAAAACAACCAAGCCTATATAATATTTTATTGGTTCAATTTAATATTTTTACGCTATATTAGTGTGGAAAAAATGAAATATAATGTGCCGATCATAAAATGCCAAATAAATAAACGCATCTGCTTCATGTTTTTTTTACTCTTAAAGCATAATAAAAAATTTAAGATTATTTAATTGAGCAATTTAATATTTTTATTGATTAATTCATGGGTAGTTTTTTCAAACACTTTTTATGGGTTGATTTGATTTGTAGCTTTTTAAAACATTAGAATGCTCTATTAACATATTAAATTTACGCTTATTTTCATTTTGTTATCTTTAAATTCTTCCTCAATGCACTTTCTTCTTTCCAGGTTTATTAGTTCAAGTGTTTAAATTCATATAAAATATTTTCACGATAAGAAAAAGATTACAGCTATTGAAATCGAAATTAAAGGAATCGATAGAAACCGGGTAAATTATTTATTTTTAAAAAACTCTCGCTAATAAAAAAATAGCTGAACAATGCAATAGCTTTATTTTTAACGGGGATAGTGTAGCAACAAACTACCGCGAGTCTTGAATCAAAAATTTAAAAATGCCGACCAAAGCGGATGCACCCGCGCAATAGTACGGGAGAGAAGGAACTTAGAATAATAAAACTTTAAAAGAAAATATTATTGAAAAAGATTCAAAAAAAGTAATCGAAAGGATTATAATCGGGCTAAGTAAGCTTTTTAAAGTAGAAGATGGGCATAGAAAGGTTTTCATAGGGTGACAATGTGAAATTGCAAATGGGTTGAGGAAAGCTCTTAAATTTATAAGTCTATAAAGTAGAAGATGACAGAAAAGGGTTATTCATATGAAGATATTATTTAAATTATATTGGGTTAAGGAAGCTCTTAAATTAATGAGCATTGAAAGTAAAAGTATAAAAAGAAGATGTGACTTGCAAAGTTACACATGGGTTAGGAGGGTCCTTAAATATATAAGTTCTGTAAGTGGAATATGATAGAGGAAAAATCAAAAGTGGATGAGATATGAATAACCGTAACCATAACCATTCCAGTTCTATTTAATAATTTCGATTTTTGATTAATTTAAAAAGCTTTGAGATAAAACAAACACAAATAAATTTGATCACCGATAAAATATTTTACGAATATTTTTATTTATAATTTAAGTTTCTTTTTATCAATTTCATCTATTGAGACGTAGTCAGCCCACTGGGAATATTGTACAACTGTTTGATACATCTTTTGACACTTTACCCATATCCATCTTCACCAACCGCTCCTCTTCTCTCAAATATGATGAGTTCAAGTGTCTTGCAAAATATTTTACAATATGTTTATATGCATCAAATTGCAGAAAGTACTCTATCATATATTTTTTCTATTTTCAAAAATAAACACAATAAAAAGTTTAAATTTAAAACATACAATTATAGATAAATATTTCCATTCAAATTTCATGCATTTACAACATAAACCATCAATACAATAAATTTATTAGTAATCATTTTGATCACAACAAAAATAATTAATCAAATCCATGTTAGAAATTTCTATGTTGTCACTAACCAAAGAACAAGAAAATTTAAAAAGGTGTCTATCAAAACGCGTATCACTAAAAATATCAACACTTCGCACAGAAATAAAAAGAACAAAGGAATTATTTAAAATAAACAAGCTCGATGTCAAAAAAATGGTGAAAAATCAGCGTCTGATATTTGCGATGAAGTTATTGCTTGCACTAGATTGGGACGAGATGTGTCTAAATATTGATTTATTCGAAGATATATTTAAAAATAATTTTGAATATGAGTGTATTTTAGATCTGGCTGATTTTAAAGATTATGCCGAAAGAAATTTGAAAAGAAATGACGTGATATTGAGGTATCTTGAGGAACCTACCCAACAACTTCTGGATTCTATTTATGGTAAAATTAATAATTTGAATGAAGATTTTGAGTTGCGAATTATTTCTGATAGATTGGAAAAATTGTAGGAATAAATTTATCGTTTTAACTTTAACCTTTATTTCTGTCTTCGTCATTCTTTTTTATATGTTGAATTTTTTATATGTGTAATCTTGGTGTGATAATGGTTATTTTGGTAAAAAAACCCATGTAACTTCTGAAACTTTTATGTATTTCACATATAAATCAATTATAAATACATTTTTTGTAAATTTAATAGATACTAAAATATCCAAATTTTTATTTATAGGTTATATTAATTTTTAGCTTTTTATAATTGTTCAAGCAAAACTTAAGATTTCTCTATAGAACATATTTAGCTGATACTTCATTTAACTTTATCATCTTTACAATCTTACTCGATGCATCTTCTTCTCTCAAACCTTATTGGTTCAAGTGTCTTCCTCAACCTTATTGTTTGTGCGTAAAATTCCGCTTCGGTTGGTATTCCGAGCTCTTTGATTACGACTTATGCTATTTTGTAACAAATTATCCCAAGTTATACCGTATGAAAATTATATTATTATATATATTTATTTTATAAATTTTTGATTAAATTTATTTATTAAAATATATTTTTTCTCTAAGCTCATACAATTCTAAATACCTGAAACAAAGGATCTAATAAATTTAAATATTATATTAAAAAATTATGTACTTAAAGAAACATAAATAATTTGCATTTCACAAATTAATATGGCTTTTCAGCTACATTAGTCCATCGAAAAAGGGGTTTTTTTAATTCAATATACATAATTGATGGTAAGTTTTGACGTAAACCAAACATAATATCACAAATATTCTATAAATCCTATAGAACAGTAGATGACTTAAATTAAGGAAGATTTTGAATCCTAAAGTTTTTTTTGAATATTTTTTAGTAAAGATTTGGCTGTATTTTAGATAAGAAAAATAACATTATTTTTATTCTTTTTGTCTAAATTATCAAAGGTAGCATGTCTAATTTTATTTTATATATATTTTGGTTCTAATACGATTAATGTATAATATATGCTGATTCAAGTAGATTCCCTAATCGCAAAATAATTTAATTTTATAATGATCGTTTAAACCTTAAATATGAAAGATAAATAATATATCACTAATAGATCCTCATGATAAAAATATTTCGCCATTTATTTATTCTGAATACTAAACACAATTCTTTTTTAAATTTCATGGTTTTAGCTTAATAATTATTCTACTTAAGTCATTTCAAAAAAAATATTATAAGTTGAAATTTAATCGATATATATGCCTGTATAAATAAAAAAAAAATTTTGCATATGTCTTAATTCATAATTTAATAGATTTACATAAAAATACTATTGTAAATGTATAAGTCCGAATCAAAACATGTCTACTGTATAATTTTTGTAAATAATTATATCTCTGATTATTTTCAGTTTAAATTATTCTGTTTTTTGCCTACAATATTAAAAAAACAGAAGACGTTGTGTATTAAGATTCAGAAAAATTTAAGACTACTATTTTTATGCGAAAATCATGATTATGGATTTTTAGATTACATATATGCTGTATTTTTATGACTTTTCAATAAAAATACTGACATAATATAATTAAATATAGATAAAATTAAAACCGATACTTATGAACTTAATTCAATTTTTATTTTTTGTTTTACAGAGAAACAGACTAAGTTCACCGTGCGCACAGCACATTAATTCTTTCGAATATATAAACCTATTAAAGACCTTTTAAATGCCTCTCCTTCTTTTAAGATGCATTAAATTTTTATTCTTCAATTCTAAGGTTTGTATAAATGCCAAAACAGGATCTTAGGTTCGCTTTTCTGCGGATACTTTTTATATACTTATTCACACTCTGTCTCAAGTTATAACATATAAAATAATTTTTGTATTTCAATTTGTTTATTACAGCTCAGATCATAGCGGATATCATAGAAAAAAACAAAATATGTGTAATTCTAATAAATAATTTGGTTTATTTCATTCTTTTACCACCGTTTTTTGTGGTTTTTCTTGTCTTAAATGCGTTTTTTGCATTCAAAAGAGCCAAGATGATTCTAAATTTATACTTAAACATAAAAATAAATTAAAGTCACTTAAAGAATTTATTTTATTTATAGGGCTTTGAATTTACACATTAATATCTAATAACACGCGGTTGAATAAAAAAAAGAATATTAGCAGAAGACTTATGTTAGTCGTGATGAAGTGAGTTGTGAGCCTTAAAATTGTAAATAAGAATCTAAAACTTTATCAAAATATTTTTCTTGTTTTACCCATAATAAAGACAAAAAACTAATCATAAATTTATTATAACATCTATATAGTAATAAATTTTCACTTTTGCGACGATTTTTTTTTAAATATCTTCAATTTAAGTTATTTGTCCTTGTTTGAATATATATTTTAGAAAAAATATTGTAATTAGATATTGAGAGGCGGTGATAAATTAAAGCCAACTATAAAGAAATCAATAGCAATGAATTTTAGATTCATATATGCGAAAAAATACATATAAATATTGCAAAAAAATTGCATTCTTCACAAATATTTTATTATCTAACTTGAATATCTTTGGTTGTTGAAAAAGGTTTATGGCCTTCTACAGCGTAATAGATGCTATTTGTGCCATGGAATAATACAAAAACACAACTCAGTACCTTATCTTATAACATAATAATTTTAAATATAATCTGTATGCTTATTTCCGCTAATTTATGTAGTTTAACAATTAATATTTAAACATATTCAATCCATAAAAAGCCTCAATAAATTCTCTTTTTATATTCTTTAATTTAGATTTTATAACCTTATCGTCTTCTAATTTTTTTTGCTTCTCATAAAATAGTATTTTTAATTATTGATGCCAATACTATACAAAATTTATTTTGCCAACACACAAAAAAAAACACTAAAAATATTTTATAAATTTAAAAATTTGCAAAGTATATAATAATATCCCCTATAAATTGTAAATCGTTGTATAACACAAAACAAACAAACTAGATCTATTGTCTCTATTGTGAAATTTTAGAATGAAACAACAGTTTTTTTTAAAGTAACAATTTTCATGTTATGGGATAATTAGGTGGAGCCAATATTCGATCTAGCATACTTAATTTCAAATATTTTGGCTTAAATTTTAACTCACACAAGATATTTGATAAATTACAAACTGGTAATTAAGGCTACCTAGATACAAGGGTTACAGCCAACATTGTTATAAAGCTCCAAAGTAAAAAAAAAAGCTTTCGGATTCAAACATACGCTTTATTGCGGCGCCGAAACAACTTGACACGATTTTCAAGCGCAAGTTCAAGTGAATTATTTGGTTTTGATATGATGGGTGTTTCCATGTAAGACGCGAACCTCTATTACCATGGATAAAACCATTAGTCTTTTTTCATCGAGAATAAAACAATGGTCTTTTTGTAAATTCCATCGCAAGTTTAAAAATCTAGTCTGTTCATATGTTTTATCACTAGAATATAAAAATATTTGATACTTAAGTCAGAATATTTATGTGGTTGCCTTAAATACGAATTATTTTGCAATAGATAGCCCCTTTATTGCACAAAATTTCATGTCCAAAAAATTATAAAACCTTTTCCTGTAAATTAAATTGTTTAGACAACACACTATAATTAAAGATGGTTGATCTATGAACTCTTATTTTTATTTAAAGTCCATGTTGCCTTTATTTATGTACCAGAGTATAAATATTTTCTTCTACGTGTTCTTAATTTAAATTATTCCTATATATTAAATAAATAAAAAGGATTTCAAATTTTTTTATGCTATTACTGAATTAAGTGCACATAAAATTAGTACATTAATCCAGAAAATTTTTCTATTGGCGAATATGCCCGGAATAAAATTTAATCTACAAATTCGAAATAACAAAAATCAATATTATTTTGTGAAAGATAATATAGCTACACTTATTGATGCAAATTAAAACAAAATTATACGTTTTTTTTTCATTAAAAATTTTTTATTGACGTCAAATAAATTTTTAGTTTATTATGTGATTAAACCGATTTCATCTTGGAATATATAAAAAACCAAGATAAACAGAGACTCAAGCTTTTTTTGTGTTTCATCACCAGATTCTGCTTTTTTTTCACGTTCATCGTTCGACTTGTCTTTATGAGTATTCGTTTCATTTAATGCCAGATAATTGGGATCCATGTTATTATAATTTCTTTGAATTTTTCCATTATATTTAGCATGTTTTTTAAGGTATTTTTTTAATTTCCTTATAATTGTTTTGATTTTTATCGAGTTTTTCTTGATATCAATTAAAAAGTTAGTATCGGTAGTTGCTACCGAATAAATTTTAAAAAAGGTTCCTATGCAACCATAGGGTTCATTTGAATTTTCCCGATCTTTTCTTAAAATATCATTATTGTCTGGATTAATCTGATATCGAGTTGAATCTTCAAGCTCTTGTTCTTCATGTTCATCTACAAAAATAAATCTTATAAATAATTGTGTTTTGAGCCTGGATATATGATCATTTTCTATATTTATATCATAAAAATTAAAAAAATCTATTTCTGATTTTTCTGCTAACTTCAATTCTTTACTATATTCTTTCTTTTTACTAACGAGAAAATCAAAAAAGGCTATATTTTTGATTTCTTTTACGAATAAATCGGCACTGTATATTATGGCATTTGCATATATCTTTAAAAATTCAACATTCCATAATAAGAATGTAGCATTTATCAAAAGAATTCTCATATTGTATTGAGACTTAAGGAAAAATACAAGATTTTTGTGTTGGTCTTCCTCTAACATAAATTTAAAAGTAAAATCTGATGAATAAAAAACATTCATAATCTTGCACCAGTATAATAAAGAAAATACTTCAAAGGCATTTACATTCGAATTAAAATTTTCTACACACTGTGTTTTAAAATATTTATCCCTCATAATGCTTGATTCAAATACAATAAATTCTGGAAAAATCACGGAAAGTTTTGGATTTTTCTTAATTACATTCAATAATGCTTTAAGATACTCTAAAACATCGAGTTCAATGCAAAAATTTTGATTATTGCGAAAAATTTCCGGTTCAAGATCATTTATTATGCACAAAACATCCAATATGTTTTTTAATAGATATTTTAGTGATTTATTTTTAATTTCGCGTTCATCTTCTGGAGAATTAACAATTTTATATCTAATATTGTTCAGTTCGGGAAGAAAATCTATAACAAATTTATCTAAAACCTCTTCTATATTTTCTATGAGATTTAAATCACAACCGTGTGCTTGTTGTAAACATTTAGCAGATTGTAAATTACATTTTAAAATCCGATCAGTTTTTTTTCCCTCTACGATCTCGAATCTACATGTAATTTCTTCGAGATCAGATTTATATCTTCCTTCTGTCTTTTGATATCGGGGTGCAAGTAATCTTTCTTTAAGAATAGACGACTCTATATTCGTATCTTGTTTATCGGCTCTGTATTTCCAAGAATCGGTCGTTGTATGACTTGATATGGTCGCAGTCCTCATAATATCAGGTGAATATTTTACACCATGATCTCTATTTTGAAGTTGTTTAAATTCTGAAGACTTATTTTCAAAACTAAAGTCTTCAATATAATTTATATCTCCGCTCTTATTTTCAATTTTATTTTTCACTTGGATTGATGTGTGTAATTTTAAATATTTGTTCTCAATAAATAATTTTTTATAATGCCTAGAAAAATGATCTGCATATTTTTTATCCTTAAAATATTCACATTTAATTTTTTCGAAAGTTTTATCTATTTTTTCTCGAAGTAAAACTGCAATTATTGCATCTATTCTATACCAGTATTTATTCACAATTTCCCATCGGTATACGCATCTGTATTTATCGATTATAAATTTATTTTTACCAGATGTTAATATTTCGGGGAACTGTTCTTCAAAGTATCTGAAAATTTCTTTCATTTTCGAATTGATGGCTACTTTATTTGGTGTTTTCAAAGATTGTCTTATTTTTCTTTTGCGTTTACAAACATCATACGCGGCTTTATACCATGAATAGCAATTTATAACCAATAATACACGAGGATTTAATTTCTTTTCGTGATAAATATCAATGCCACCATCCATATTTTCGTTGTTCAAATCACTTTCAAAAGAAAAACAAATCATGCATACAATCAAGCTAAAGTGGCCAAATGATTTTATTTTAATTCTCTTTGGTTGTAATTGCCACTTTAAATCAATAAAAAACAAAAAAAATGGAATTAGTAATAGCATATAATTTATATATGGCATAAAAAAATCTTAATATTTTATGAATCGTAGATTAAATTTTACCATAAATGAACCTAGAGATTGTTATCTTTAAATATTCGCCATATCATTTTTCGATTTAGGATTAACAAAAGATAAATACATACTCATTATATGTGTTATCGATCCGATAATGTTTCATGCAGTAAATATGCTTATAAATTTGAAATTAAAATCTATTACATGGGGATACCATTTATTTTAACTCAAACACGTGTATTCTAAATCAGACTTCAAATATATTGCTTGGTATCAGAAAAATAAAAATATCGTCAAATATAATTTAAGCAAATTCAAAGATATAATTACAACCCAATGATATAACAAATAATTTATTTGATTATTGCAGCGTGTATATATTAATTTGTTTGGATTTTTTCTCTATTTGAATTATCAATGCTTTAAAAGGGTTATTTGGATACAAAAGCTTGATGTAATTATACTATATAAATTTTTTTAAAAAACTAAAATATATTGGTAAAAATATTTTGCAAAAACAATTAATACATCCTAATTAATTCTTTTATTATCCAAACTCATGTATGTGGTATAAATAATATTTTTTTAGGCCATCTAAATCAAAATTGAACGTCGATTTATGCGTTATATAATAATTTAAAAACATTCCCATAACGTATAATTTTATTTATAGATTACTTTTTGATTTGACTTTTATATTTTTTTCAAACAGATTGTGTTATGGAATCTCTTGAGCAAGGTTCATCAAAACCTTCACTATATCTTACTCTGCTATTTTCTCATCGATACTTCTTCTTTTCTCAAGACTTACCATTCCATAATCTTTCACAATACTATAGTTTGCACATATGCCTCAACTTTGTTGTACATCTCAAGTTCTTTTCAGTATTTATTTTGGCACTTTGTAACCACCCAATACCATGTTATTACATATGGGATTATTTTCGCTTACAATCGATAGATCAAAGGCATTTCATTTACTAGTGGATCACATTTTCTACTAAAGTTATGTTATCGATGCTAGTGAAACCTACTTCTTTCAGTGTTATACAATTGTTTTTCTTGCATCATTTCCAAATATTCAATTTCTTACCGTGATTCGATAAATTTTCTAATTAACCAATTATATTTATAGTTTTTTTGCAGATTTTATAAAAGCTCTTAAATCAAAATTAAAGTCAAAGAGTGCTAATGAATAAACACTTCATCTTATTTATATTTTTGAAAATATAAATTGTAATATATATTTTTTGAATGTAACAATTGATCGCTAAGCAAAATTACCATCTAACTGTATTACTTTTTATACCGAATTCATCACAGCATTATTTACTGACCTAAGAATTTTTTGTCTTGCTGTAAGACTTCTGCAAAATAAACAAATATGTATTTTTATACTTATGAAGCTATATGAATTGATTTTGCTTCAAATATAAATTAGTGTCTTAATAATGACTATTTTCATATTTAACACTTGGAACACAAGTAAAATGTGATTTTGACCACATGATACAAGAGATTTATAATAAATTTTCGTTTTTTTCTTCACAAAAGTATTTAAAATGTGATTGGTTCATTTTTTGCTTGAATTTTTGGTTAATCTTGAAAATTTCAAATCAAAAATTTATAGGTTTTAATCTAACCACGTCACTCGGGTCATTCTTATCGAGAAACTGCTTATGTGCCGATAACAGCTTTAATCACTTGCATTTGAGAAATAATTTGAGTTTTTTTGACACAAAAGCGTTTGTGTTTATTCTGATGGCTTTACACGAGTGCAAGACTGCCTATAAGTACTTGTTGCATCCCTTGCCGATATGTGGCATTGATAAACTATTAAGAAAACACAATTCCCTTACGCATAAAATTTCAACTAACCTTTAATAATTTAATTTGTAGTTTTCTGGTCGAATATTTACACTTCTCGACCATCGTAACTCGTAAAAGTCCTATATATTTTATTCAACACCTCTCAAAAAAACTAAAAATCAATATGTTATTCTATTGGGAATTATAGCTCGTTTTTGATAAGAATTATTATAGAAGGTGATTATACGCCAAATATAGTATCAAAAAGATAAAATAGTTTAATTTATTCTTGAAACTAGACTATTGAATTATATTAAAACTCAAGACAATAAATAATACAATAAACTTTAATAATATACAATATTTCGATTGAAAAACTTTGCAGCCATACATAAAATATAAAAATGTCTGTAAAATACTTAAAACATCAGAAATTAATAATCTGAATGCCATCGAAAAATAAAAAGGTTAATTAAACATAAAATAATAAGTAGTTTGGCCTAAACTTATAAAAGTTACGAGTAAATTATATATACACGGCTAAAAAGAATGAAATCATAAATTTTTTACTTGTAAAATAAATAAAAAAATGTGATTTATTTATAAAATTGCATTTCTAACATCATTTACAACAACCAAATAATAGTTTTACACATTTTACACAATCAGAAGTATCTAATAATCTAACAATAATTTGAATAGCTCGGCATAAGTCCATAAATTTATTTTATTAAGTGCATATTTTATATTGAGAGGCCTGATAAATACTAAAAATCAGAAACTTATCTGAAAACCCCATTTTAATAAATCGGCTGTGCATTCATACATTTAAAAAGATTCGGCTATCACTTCTGTGTATCTATCAAGTATTTTTCTTGATGGCGAATATTTCACGATTGAAGAAAGCGTAATACTATATTTGTTTTATAGTGTATAATTATATGGATAATTAAATTCAATTTTTAAAGGCAAGGTAACATAATTGAGATTTTTGGAAGAACTAAATACAATTTATTTTTTATTACATTTAAAATAGTTTTGTTTTTATTTGGTTTTTATTTATTTTAAATCAATGATAGTTTTCTATAGCAATAAACAAAATAGACATAAGAGAAGACACAAAAAAAAGAAAGGTAGTTTTAATTATTAAAAGGTTATTTTTGTTCGTTTTATTCCAATAAATTTTATAGCGAAGAAATGTTTCAGTGTTTAAAATCCTCAAATGATATGTAATAACAATTTCATTTCAATTAAAACCGACTTTTCATGATTTTCAAATAATTTTATATATATTTTTATTGAATATAAACTTGCTTCGCTGTTTATTAGAACCTATCGCTATGAAATTCAAAAAATGCCCAAATAAAATCGAAATACGTACATAAAAGGATGAAAATGGAATCTTATATCACTTTTTTTATAGCTTCTCTATATATTTAACAACAATTCAGAAAAGAAACAGCCCGTAATTTTCTTCTTTACGATTCGAATTCATGTTCATCATATTTAAAATAACAAAATTGTATGTATATAAACTAATTATTCGATATATATGGTTTTTATATACTTATATTCGTTGTGCTTAAATCGATTCATAATTTTTAATACTATGTCGATAATTTAACAACCATATTCACGCTTTTATAATTATTGAAACACATATATCATTTTAGTTTTCAAGCTTTTTCATTTTTATTTATTATTCCTAATAAATATGTGTTTAAAAAGTATGGTTTTCAATAAAGAAAATTAAATAATGTTTAAAATACTCAGGATCTGAATATTTTAATAATTTATTGGGCTGTCGGAAAAATATATTGCGCCATACATTTCTTTTAAATAGTAAGAATAAAGATGATTTTTATGACTATATTTAAAAATATCGATAATCTGGCATAAATTTGTCTGATACATCTGATTTATTTTTCGAAACCTATAAATTTACACTATTTAAATTCTTAATTTGTTTTGTCGGTGTGATATTCTCATTTAATTATCGACTTACAGTTTGTAAGAACTTTATGGTATTTACTTATATCGATATTAGCTTATTTCAATTTTTAAAATAATACATTAAAATTTTTTACGATTAAACGACATTAATATTATTTACGATTAAACGACATTAATATTATTTTCAAATGTGATTAAATGTAAAAAATCAAAATGCATTATTTTAAAAATTGAAATATCTTGGAAAACCGACTAATAAGCTATAAAGATATATGATTTTAGAAAATTAGTGTATTTTCATATATGCACGCACCTTTTCAAGAATATGCAAATATCCAGTAAAAAGCGACTTTCGGCAACACCAAATTTTTCGAATATTTAGATAATTCGTCTACACACATTTTCACTGAAAAAATTAATGAATTGAATTTTAGATGTTATGTGACAATTTAATGTTAGATTTTTAGATAATAAATCACAATAAATATACATAATCTGCCACTTTGAATGTTGCTTCCTTAGATACAATATAATACAAATATAGACATAACTAAACTCATTTTTAAAAAATTTAAGTTTTCTCCAATAAATTTCATTCTTTTTAACTAATCGAGTAGTTTATATACTTTCTTTAATCGCTTCTAAATACTTACATTTTACTTCTAAAAATCGAAAATTTTTAATTTCTGACCTATGAAATTTCAACATGATTTTCTAAAAAGTTGTTTTATACTTATATCCAACAGAAAATCACATCTTGGTTTGTGTCGTTTCAGAATTTATTCGACATCGTTTCTGATTAAAACAAGATAAACTCTGGTAATACTAAAAAAATCCATCTATTTATTTCAAATCATCAAACTTCAAATTTATGCGAAATTAAGCAATATCAAATCATTTATAACATAATTATTCTGACATTGTTGGCTTAATTTAGCGAATTCGTTGAATCAAATACAGTGCATGAAACATTATATATCCTATCAATTTTTTTAATTAACAATGGTTCTATTGCATGCTTTTCTATTTGCAGGCCTCATCACTCTTTACTTGAATTTTATAAATAATGCAATCTTATTTATTGGAATTTCATTCCTGGATAATGTTACAAAGTATACACTAAAAATCTGTGGTTTCTCTCTTTGCTTTTTATTATATTTAGTTTTCTCCGAGAAACCCGTAAATTTTCTCATATTATTCTAATAATGTCATAAAACTTAATATTATTTCTATTTTTTTATTGGAATGTTTCCTTCTTCCAAAAGAATCAATCGAATCCTGAATTTGTTTATAGTTGTAATAATATTTTTAAATAACATAATATACCTAATTAAGACAAAAAATCAGATATTTACATGATTTTTTTCTAAAATAATGAAACCTAACATTTTAGATCACAAGGGTATTGAAACTTGCTCATATTTTTTTATATTTTGCCAGAGACATTCTCAATAACAGGAATATGATCTTTGCCGGTGAATTTCGTTTGAACTAGATTAATTTATCAAATAACCAGATTTCAATATTTATTTAATGCTTAAATAAATCACCAGAAATAACAAGGGGTTTTCATTTTGGATTAAATCTTAATAGTGGATTTGATGTGGGAAAACATATTCTGATATTAGATTTATCTCGCATATATCATGATTTTTCGGTTAGAATATAATTCAGCTGTTTATAAAAAGCATTGTAATGCCAAGCCAGGAATTTTTCCAAGTATATAAACTAGTTGAATTCAAATTTATTATCACCAGATAAAGATCAAAAGGTATACCTTGTGCTACAAAAATTGTAATAATATTTTTTTAGTATATTGAAGCCCGCTTTTATCAACTCTTTTAATTATTTATAATTTAATGGATCGACGTAAAACCATACAAAAAATATTGGCCTTTTTATTCAAAATTGAAGTAAATATCCCTGCGAATAAAATAATAATAATTCAATCGATCATTTGCAACTAACCAGCGTGCGATTATTCCCAAATTTATATTAAATTATCATTTTATATTGCAAATTAAAATATGGGCTTTACAATTTTGTAGTCCAATTATAGGGATTGCAAAAATTCTGGCAAAATTACAAAATAAAATTCAGATCTTTAGATACGTAATTTGTAATATATACTCTTGCATGTAAACGAAATTTTTTTGAAATATCAATATAAAATAATTCAAGCCCAAAACATGTTCAAAACACCGGAAATCGATTCTTTTCAAAAATAAATTAGAAATGTAGTTTGAATTACATACAATGGTATAAAAAAATTTCCAAGCGTGTATCTAATGCCGTCTGGAGTACAAGAAAAACGCTATCATTTTTAGCCAATGATTTTTATGGGGTAACTTTTCTCTGTAATTAAACATGCTTGTGATCAAGTACAAATTTATAAAATTCCAATACTTTATTAAGCTAAAGGTTCTAAAAAATATGAATATAAAAAAATTTTTTATAATAAAGTTTTTCAATTAATGTTACCAAAAAAATCGGTTTAGCGAATTTCATAGATGCATAAAAGTAAAATACTAATGTTAAATGTTTTTTAGGCGCTTTTAATTCTGATTTTTAAGTGTTAAACTTTAATTATTGAATTATACTCCATAATTTTTTTTATTAGGAATGAAAATAAATTAAAGCCTTAAATCATGAAAAAAAAAGAGTAGATTGTTGTATTTTAAGCTTTAAAGGTTGACTTATATGCTTTGATGTATTCAATACAGTTTTTTTTGACTCTGTGCTCACATAAATGTGATATAAATGAAAAGTTTGTTGGCAAGTATAATACTCTTCGCCAGTATTTTATTTATATACGTATAATCAGCATTGGGGATTTTAAAATACCCGTGCTATACTGGTAACGAAATTTTCTAAAATTTATAGGCCTTCGGAATGTTTTTTTAAATAATATTCCCCTGTTTTTTATAATCTAAAAACACAAAATATATAATATGTATGGTGATTGAATTATCGCTTATCATGGTTTATCTTTTTGAGAAGCTGGAATTAGCCCAAAACTAATTTTTAATTAAATTTAAAATAAAATATTGGCATTCTCGGCAAAAAGATCATGTAAAATATAATATATTTGTGATTGAAAAGACAAGAAATTATTTTATAGCATTAGAATGATATAATTTTATCGGATCTTGTATATGAAGGTTAATACCTATTTAATAATCTGATTGAATTTTCATGTATAAACGCAGGAATGAAATGTTTAAATTGACAATCAATAATAAAAAAATTATAATATTTTACAGATTTTTTATGCAAAAGAGAACTCAAGATATAAAAAAGGAAAATCGTGAATTATGGTTTGATTAATTAAGACCACATCTGTATAATTTTTTTATAAAAAATACAGTATAATATAAAAATTACTATGATATGCTATAAAAATTTTTAATCTACGAAATTTATTGTACCTGTAGCAAAAATATAGCTATTCTTCATTCCCTGGTGAGTTTTTATTCCGTTAAAAATTTCGCTATTGATGGAAATCTTTCTTTCTGTAATTTAGTTGTGGTTTGAGAATAAAATTTATAATATAAAAAATAATAAAATTGTTTTTATAAATCAAAGAATTTTTTTGTTTCATTTTACAAAGATCTGAGTTATGGCATGAAAAATACACGGTTTTAATGCGTCCAAAACTAGAAAATGAAGAAAATAAATTTAAAATTTGTATATATAAATTTTTAATATAAAAGAGCTAACTATCAAATATTATTTTTGATATTTTTATAAAATTTAGAGCAAATAGGTTTTTTATAAATATTGGGGCATGAAAAGGCACATTAAACAAAATAGACTGCTTTTCCAGTTATCCTACCCGAGGGAGAAAATTATAAAAAAATAATACCATTATATCGGCGCATATTATTAATACTTTGTTTTCAAATCATTTAGATACAGATTTTATAAATTTTTTGACATAGAGATTGTTTTTAAAGGTATTTTTTTTTTGTTATATATCGATTTGATGATCAATTCTCATAACTTTCACAGAAACGGGTTATTTAAGGTAATTAAATAAAAGTCTAAAAAAATATATGCATATAAAGCATATATATAATAAAACATGTGACCAAAATAACCAGTAGGCCAAAAAAATTAAAATTTAATCAAAAAAACATTTTATGGTAGCCAAATAAACAAGTTAAAATGTAAATGATAATTTTTAACAACACTTATATTTATCCTAACTGTTTCTTAATGTGTATCATGGGAGTTATCGATATAAAATGTTAATGAAAATATATTATTATAGGAATAAAATTTATTATAAGATGATTTATATCTACATTTACTGGTAATCGAAAAAAAAGTTTAAGAAAGATATAAAATATTTATACGCAGTCAAAATCAGCTGATACTTCTAAAAAAAATAGAAAGTTTGAACAAAGAAATTACCATCATAAATAAAGATGAAGTAAGCTAAATGAAAACAACGAAATCGAATAACAAATATTTTAATTCTTCCCATATATAATTTTTAAAAACGCATTGTTTTATTTTTATACATAACATCCAATTAAGCGAAGAAAAACGTTTACAAAATCATTCAGAAAACTTTACATTCAATTTAGAACTCTATAAAAATTTTTAGTTGTTTGTGCTTCAAATATATCTATTCAATCAATTCATTTACTAAAACGTAGAGGAAATTTAAAAGTTCAATCGATTTCTTATTATGAGCCCTGATTTTTCATATCATTTGAGTTAAATAAAACAAAGGATATGCGTTGAAGTTTTTTTGTGAAATGTATGAGCTTGATCGAGCTCTACAGCATCAAACATTTTAGCATAATAACTGGTTTTAGTAGAATTTTGTAACAGAACTCCCCCATTTCATGGTGTGGAATTTATTTTGAAATCATTTTTGTATTTTGCTAGATATTTGACTAGATATAAAACTTCGAATTTTTTTCTTTGATTTCATTAAGCCATTAAGAATGATATACCCACTTCAATAAAAGTCAGATTTCTTTTGATTATAATTTTTGTATTTAAATATGGATTCAGTATATTTACCTTATTTATTTTACTGGATGAATTTTGATGCATTAGTATTGTTAAGAATTTATACCATCGCAAGCATAGAAGATAATGAAACTTAGTATTTGAATGTTTCTTTGTGTTTAATTATACGCCAAGATTTTCTTATGCCAGATTGCCGTGTTTTTTTAGTAACATTAAATATATTAATAATGTTATGCAAAATACATTTTAATCTGTTTTCGAATTAAGTTGTAAATATTCTATTTTAGAAATATTTAGTAAAAAAAACAGAACGCGAGAATAATGTATAATAATAATAGAACAGCATAAAATTAAAATCTGATGATTTATTGATTTATATCTGTTGATAAATTCACAATCCATCGTATTTATACAATAAAAATCAAAAACATTATAATAACCAAAGTATAAGAATCTTAAATTTTTCTTTTATATAAAATCAAAAATAAAGCGTTCAAAATATACGATTTTTATATAAAATTTATGAATTGCAATAAATAAAAGCAAAACATGTCGTGTATGTTTTTTTCAAATATTTTCTATATGATTCAATAATTTTAGTGTTAGTGCTCTTAAGTACTTTTGATTGTATAATAAATTGATAAGAATATTTTTAAACTGAATTTTTTTAAACACTAAAGGCTAGTATAAATCAGTTCTTGTGTATCGATTATTGCAGGTTGTATTTTATATATGCTAGTGAGTCTTGAAAAAAAATTTTAGATGTTTTTTGTATTTTTATAAATCTTAAGGCATATTTTGTAAATTTTCGTTGGGGTTTGATGGAATTTTATAAGTTGTTAGATAGTAAAGGCTTCTTATGATAATTTAATTTTGATGGTGACCCTATTTTGAAATTGCAATCCTAAATCTAATTTACCATCCGATTTAATTTTATAAAGTTTTAACATTTATGTTGCATATCTTTTTAGGCTATCTTTGTCCGTTATTCATAGATTACTACTACAATCGTATCGTATATCGCTTGTAAACCTTTATAATTTAATCTTCCAAAAATGCAAATTAAATAAATTAGGAATCCCTATAGAGGCAGAACATAGAGAATCTTGGAAGAAATATATCGAGAATTTTTCCTGTATTTTCAATAGTCAAACTATGTCTTTTTATTGGGAAAGTCTTAGATTGAAGTTGGGCAAAACATAATAAAATTCTGTTCTGCAAATTACGATATTCTATGTTAAATTGTTATAAAAAATAAAAAATAATGTCAAAATTTATTTATACATATTTAAAAGATGCACAAAACATGTTTTGAGACATCGATAAATCTTAATATCCTGGAAATTATTGAATCAAGTGGCATTAAAGCTGCCCCTCAAAAATAATCAAGTAAAGAAAAAGTAAATGTCTATCATTCAAACATGAAAACCAAACCGGCCCTGAACATTTTTTTTCATTCTAGGCAACAATAAAAATTTATATTTTCATCGCAGTATAATAGTCAAAATATAAACAATTAGGCTAGAATATTATAAATGGTTCTAAATATACATTCATACACCAATAAATTGTTCTTTAGGATTTTAATTTTTTTATATACTACTAAATTATTATATTATTTTCGCAAACTTATACACAGTATTAGTTTATAGAAAATCCAGATAAACAATGACTACCTGTAAAAATTGGATCTGGATGTTATATCACAGTGTTATTATTAATTTATCTGAGTAAAATCGCTTTTTTAAGATTTTCAACATTTATTTTATTTTTCATTGAAAAATTTCTTTTTATTTTCATTTTTATAGGTTCTGTAAGAATTTATTTATTGATTACTGATCAAAATAATATAATTTAGCAGAAAGTGGCAATAAACTAAATTTTTTATAAATATTGTTTTTTAGAGACTCTAAAATATAAATCACAGGGAATATTATGTCTATAAAGTCATTTTTCTATGTTCATTTCAAGTTTATGGCATATTTTTACTGCAATTTTATTCTAAATAATCAACATTTATAAATAGGTTGTATTTTGAGTATTTATATGGGCGCATTAAGTCAATATATTAAAATTCAATTGTTTTATTAGTTATTGGAAAGTGCAATGGGTTTGTACGACTTTTATTTTGATTATGAATCATTTTATAGATTGTTTTAAGATTTCTTTGTCTTTAAAAACAATTTAGTTGAACTGTTAATATTATTGAGTATTATTTACTCGTTATTTTACGTTTGAAGATTTTTTTTCAGACCACATATTTTTATTTCTAAAGAAAATAATTTCAAACTGTAATGCTATTATTGATGTCTTTATTATATTTTATGATAAATTTTGCACTATTCATAATTATATTTTGCTCTCTTTTTTATGAATTTGTGTGATTATAACAGAAACTCGAAAAAATTTGTTCAACTTCTAATAAGGTAAATAGAATGATTCAGGGCTTTCAAACCTTGGAAACTTTAAAATTATTATTTTATTATAGCAATTTATGCAAAATTTTGTAGCTTCGCAATCAAAGCAACTGTGTATATTTGTTTCTTTATAGTTAATGCGAGAAAAAGATATTATAAATACAGTTATATAGTGGTTTTTTATACAAATGATATTTATGTTTAAGAAAAATGAAATAATAAGATATATGCCTGTAAATATCGAAATATGACCATGATTTTTTTCTGTGTTTTATGAAATAGCCCGTTTGTAGAGAAGATGAATTTTTTTTAGTTCTGTCCGAAAAGATCTTATAATTTGGAATTTTTTTTAGTATTATATCCGATTCGTGGTATATATTTGACGGGAAGATGATTCTTGTAAAGTATTTATTTTGAATAGCATAGATTAGTTTTATTTGAAATATTTTTACAATATTATAGGCTGTTAGATGAATTAATATTTTCGAATAAGCTGTAATTTTGATTATGTTAGCACAAAAACTCTAGTAATTATTAAAATAAGTTAGAATTTTTTTAAAAAGATATGGATACTGATGATTAAGTTTTTAATTTTATTTTTTTGACGAAAATATACTTCCGAGGATTCTTTTAAAAACACCAGGCTTTTGATTGTCGTTCTTTTTTTTCTTTTTTTCGTTGATAACCTCCATAATATCCCTAAATTTCAATAAATATGTAGATTTATCCGTTATCAGTTTTCCATCATCGGTAACCTCTTTAATAACCGATTTTGTGGTATTATGATTTGGGATAGGTTTAGTTTTATAGAGTATTTTGGAAATAGTGTCTCTTATTATGCCTTCCATTATGTTAATTTTATATCCCTTGCATATTTTAAAAAGTTCTTTTACTTCTTGTGGTTTTAGTTCATTTGGAAAGCAATTTATAATGTCTCTAAATAGGTATACACTATCTATTTCAGGCATTGCTATGTTAAAGACTTCTACTTCATTATTCTCCAAACCAGCATCCTCGACGCTATTTTTGCTCTGATTACTGTTGTTTTCTTGTGATATTTCGTTTTTATTTTCCTTATTTTTATTCTTAGAAAAAAAGTTAACAATTTTATCGGCTTCATCTTGTGAATTAACGATGAAAAGATACACAAACTCTTTATTTCCTTTGATAAAATCGCATATACCATAAAAGTCAACAACAGATTTGTCGAAACAATTCTCTAGAATCAATGCAGTAGACCCAATATTTTGGTTTTCGAGAATGGCTTTGATCATAGTTTTGCAATCTGTTTTAATATTATTTTCGATATTGTAGTTGTATGCATCCTTATTAAAATCAAGAACAATAGAGTTAATTTTAAGACTTCTAGCAATTTGAATCGACATTTCTTGCATTCTTACATCTTTGTTTCCTTTAAGAACAACGATATTTCCAATCGACAATTTATGTTTTTCGAGTTCGCTTCTATGAAAAATAGTGCTGTATATTTTTTCTTGTATTGTTTTTTCATATTCTTTATATCCAAATAAATCAAACGGCCTAGTATTTGTAAAATAAATCGTGGTGTCGCTTGTGATTTCATAAAATTGATCTTCCTTATTTATATTATTATTGGTCTCTTCTTCTTTTATATTTAAGTTTGCAACTTCTTTTGCCAAAATATTTCTTGTTTCGGAATCAGCATCTGCTTTTTTATCAGATTCATCAATATCCAAAATCTCATAGCACATAGTTTTATAATCCTTTTTGACATACTTTAAATTTTTAAAGAACTCATCTGCGTTTAACAACTCTTTAGTCAAAACATACAAAGATTTTACGGGTACGATATTCTTGCCTTTGTCTTGGAATGATCTAACATCACAAATAAGTGTATTTGTATCAATAATCTCGTCTTTGTTCGTTATACTATCCTTTAAAAGGGAAAAAAGTGCTGATCCAACCTCAAAGAACTCATCTTGAACAAAAGAAGCCATAGAATTGGTTTTTGCCATAGTGCACAATTCAACACTTGAATCCAGTTTGAGATATGGTTCTACCAAAAGACTAAATCCGCCACTAGTGGTTATAGTATAGTATTGTGATTTGTTTTGACTTGTTGGGATCGTGCTTATAAAAGCGTGTTGTTTATTTGTAGTGTTTATTCTTTTGAGCTTCATTTTAATTGGAATGGTTGATAATTTTAAATTAATTGTAATTTAGATGATATAAGAAATATAATTTAAGAAACGTAAATAAAATACAATGAGACAAATAAATTTTTAAGCATAAATACAATCTTTAATATTTTAATTTCTTCAATATGGGAACTAAAATACTTTTATTAAATATAATCTGATCAATGTGTTTTTTTGAACATGAAATTTCGAAATACAACATTTGTAAATTAAATATATTACAAATGCAGTGAGAAAAGGAATTTTTAAGCACAAAATACAATCTTAGTATTTTAATTTTTTTAATATAGGAACTAAAATCCTTTTATTAAATATGATCAATGTGTTTTTTTGAACATAAAATTTCGAAATACAACATTTGTAAATTAAATATATTACAAATACAATGAGAAAAAGAATTTTTAAGCATAAATACAATCTTGATATTTTAATTTCTTTATTTGCAGACTAAACTACTTTTTATAAATATGATCTGATCAATGTGTTTTTTTGAATATGTTATTCCTAGATGATAAAAAATGTAATAAATATTTTTTTATAGGTATTTTTAGCTTTTTAAAGTTGTTCAAGAAATAATTTATGATTCACGAAAGAATATATTTGGCTGATACCTTTTTTCACCTCATCATCTTTACAACCTCTTCGATGATAAAAAATGTAATTAATATAATATTTTTTATCGATGATATGTAACTTTGAAATTTGATTGAATAAATAGATTTTTGTGGCTGAAAGCTATTATTATGATTTAAAAGAAATATAAAGTTATTTAATAATATGAATAGATAAATAATAAATTAAGTAATAAAATAAATTATTAAGCTGGTAAGCTATAATTGAGTTTCAAAACTATAAAAGTAAAAATTGTGACTTTGTGGTGAAATTTATGGCATATAATTTTATTGATTAAATAGCTTAGCTTATAATTTTATTCACTCTTTACTGGATTATAACCATTATTGGTATTTTTCTTAATTTTTTTCTTATTTGAGTTGAACGAAGAAGATACATCCCATAAAATTAATGAAGAGCAATAAAGAATTATTAAAATCATGTAGTTCTAGTCCTTCGGCATATATAATACACAAATAAGTCATTCGTTAACATAAAACTGCAGTCAATAACCAGCCTTTTTGTGTTTAAGTACAACAGCTGAAACCATGCGAACTTCAAACTTTACATTACCAATCAAGCATTAAATTAAAAAAACAAGATCGAGTGATATTATATAATGTTTCCATTCTCTAAAATTGATAAAATGTAGTTTTTTTATGGGTTAATTTTGGCATGTAATTTTTGATTTTCTCTTCAAGGATAACGTGATTGATTTTTATAGGCAATCATATCTATAAACTTTGCCATATCCAATTTTCTTCTCAATACCTATTAGTACAAGTATTTCCTAAATCCCTTAGTTTGGTTATGTTCAATTTGATTTGTGAAATTAAGTTAAAATTTATGAGATAATCTTATTTATACGAAATACTAGAAAAAATTACACTTACTAAAAAAAACAATTTAAAACCATATACACATATTATATAAAAATAATATGACGTTTTGGGTTATTAGAATTTTAATATATGTAATTTTTATTTATGGGCTATATTTATAGTCGTAATTTTAGTTTTTGTTCACAGGCACAGCTTGCTTGATACTCTGTACACACAGTGTATTTATTCTTTCGGCTATCTTCTCCTCTCCACAGTCTTCTTCAATACCCCTCCTTCTTTCGAGACCTATTAATTCAAGGGTTTTTCTCAATCCCAATGTTTGAATATATGCCTCAACCTGGTTCGTGGCATCTAGTTCCTTCAGGTACCTTCTATGATATCGTGTAACCAAACCGTCCCATGTTATAACATATGGAATAATTTTTGTCTTGCATTTGTATATTAATGATAGTTCAGATGCTAGCAGGTCATATTTTCTCAATTTTTCGTTCTCAACTATGTTTATGTTGTCAATACTTGTCACGCCAATTTCGATCAGTGTGATGCAGTTCTTCTTTTTGTCATATACAAACATATCAGGTCTGTCGTTCGATAACTTGATGTCTGTTTTAATTCTTGTATCTACTTTGATCTCTGCGAATTCGTTTTCCATTATTTCTTGTACAGAGTGTCTGTGTATTTTTTTTGTTTTTTTGAAGTTGTATTTTCTTGCCAGCATAAAGTGAAGACATCTTACAATCTCATTGTGTCTTCTTGTATAGTCATGACCAAGCATTTTTTTACATCTGCTTGCTAAGTGGTCGACAGTTTTTATTGAGTCGTTACAGTGCGGGCACCTTGATCTATCTCCAAAGAATATGTTCCTATCCTGAATAAAGCAGAATCTAGCTTCTTCTAATGGTCTGATATTTCCATATTGTAGCCACTTTGAGGATCCTAATATTTCTAGCGTTGTATTTTTATGAACATCGAAGAGTTTTTGATGTAGTGTTTTTTGTTTTATTTTACACAATAAACTCTCTTTTTGTTTTAGAATTTTAAAATATATATTTCAAATTAAATACAAGAAATGATTTTATCAATATGTACAATTATAATTTTTCTATATCTTTTGCATTCGATTATCCGGCTTAATCCCCCATACTAATCGACATGCAGATTCTAATTTTTAATAAAATAATAATATAAATGCCAAATCATAAGTTGTATATTGAGAAGCTAGAAATTCCAACATAAGCAGATGGTTGCGCATTAAAGAAAATATTGAGGAAAACACGCAAAACAATATTTTCCAAAAGAAAAGATGAATTGTTGCAGATCATAAAGATAATACTCATATATGTTTATCAGAGTAATTTAAAGTTTTATTGAACAACTTTAAATAGCTTAAAATTATAATAATCTATAAATAAATTTCAAGCACTATATATTTTAAAAAATAATGGTTGTTTTTATCATAGATTAAATGGTTTTGCTAAAATTAATTTAAAAATTTATAATATTTATCCTATAAATGAAAAGATGATGAAATCTAAGCTAATTTCAGTCGATTATATTAATTGTTTTATTTTTTACCTGTATTTTTTTTATATATGCAACCATATTCATCCAAGGATAATTTTTGGGCTTTTTTTCTTCAATACTTACTTGATTTTTAGCTTTTTAAAGTTGTTAAAGCCAAAATTTTAGATGGCATGATAAAATATATTTGGCTGATACTTCTTTAAACTAATCTTCTTCTCACAAGGCTTA
The DNA here is from genome assembly GCF_057557595.1 of Rhyacophila brunnea. Lineage (NCBI taxonomy): Eukaryota > Metazoa > Arthropoda > Insecta > Trichoptera > Rhyacophilidae > Rhyacophila > Rhyacophila brunnea. The sequence continues at coordinate 189,070 of NW_028232809.1, read as the reverse complement.
TCAGTTCAAGTTTATCTCACAAACTGATTGTTTGTGCGCAGACTTCCGCTTCAGTCGGAATTACTAATTACTTAATAACCGAATTGGGGGATTTTGTGACAACGACATTCCACGTTATTGCATATGGTTTATTTTCTTCAACAAAACCTTTCCTTTTGCGGTGACTCAGTCAGAAGAATATTAATGTTAGATATTTCCATGATTAATCTATAAAATCTTCGTAGATTAATTATTACCACACTGCTCTTCTCCTCCCAAATGTCATAAATTGATTCTTGATCCATAACTCAATTTCACTAGTGATTTAGACACAATAACAAGCGCGATATGAATCTTTTTATCTGCCCGATTCCAATTTATTATATTGAATGTCCTGTTTTTTTTGTTTTAAAATCGCAATATTAACCAGGTTCATTGTATTCTTCTATCAATATCACTTTTGCGTAATCGAAGCTTTGTGTAAAATCGATTCTTATCTATTTACGAAATAAAATCTGAAATTCAGCTAGATAATATTTTTTATTCTTGCAAAAAAATACGTTGTTAAAAGAATTTGGTTAAGAATGTTCTTATAAAACAAAAACATAAATTTATTAAAAAAACATTAAGTACGTTAAAATAGTAAAAAATGTATACTTTAAAACTAAATTCTATAAATTTAATAATTTTTGTGCTAATGGTAACATATAAGCTGTTTGATAAAATCTCATAAAGGAAACAAGAATTAAGCAAATAATGTAAAATAAAGTTTTTACATTTTTTTATGGAAATAAAAAATAATCAATCAAATCCAGTTGATTTTATTGTTTATTTGCAAAACTGGCTATAAAATGATCACCCACAGATATTTTTACATTGATGTCGCATGTGGTTTTTGTGTTTTTAAATCTTTTGCCAGAAGCTACTTACATATTTTATAAATTTATACAAAAGAATTGAAAAATAACTTTTTTTATCTTTTTGACTAAAACCAATGCATAAATTTATGTTTTTTCTGTAATAATTTAAAATTGTCAAGAGCATCTTTTTGCTTATGGGCTAATTTTGATATCTTAATTTTAGTTTTTTTTCATCAAGCATGACGTTTTCGATTTTCCGCAGGTAAATTTTATACTAATTAAGAAAATTATATCTTCTTTAAATTTTTCTTTATGTTTATATTTTTTCAAGGGCTAAAAGTTCAGGTTTTCTTCCACCCCATGGTCAGAATAAATATATTGAAAATTTCAAGATATTTATGATTATAAAAAAAGATCATTATTTTCAAATAGTCGAAAAATATAAAACGATCACAAAAATTATGTTAATTGGTTCAAAATAAAAATTGAAGAAGTATTTATGTTTATCATAAAATTTTGTAATTGAAACCATAAATATGCCCTGAAATTAAATTTGAATCAAAATAATGTGAAATATGTTATATTGTAAATAAATTATTGCCATTTATAATATAATTTAACGAAGCTTATTTTAATTAGCTGTAGATTTTAGACTATAAAAAGAAAAGAGAATAAAGAAATTAAATCATTATATCTTCTGAATATTTGGAATTATAATCATTTTATTCAATGGTTTATGGATGAAATTTTATATGCCTTCTTGTTATACATTTTTTTCTTTTTTTTAGATTATATGTGCTTAAAAAAAGGTTTTTTAAGCTTTTAAAGTGAGCAAGATAATCTTTTAGAAAGATTTTATTGAAAAATATAAAAAATTATCAGAAAATTATTCATCTAATTTTGGATTTCTTTTACAATCTACTATTTTTTGCTGTGATATAATTTAATATATGCGCTAAATCATAAAAAATTATAATATATATCGAAATCACATTATTTATTATTCTAAGTAGGTGTATAATAAAACACAAGATTGTTTATCAATAAAAATTCTTGTTATATTTCATTTGTGATAAAATACTACAAGAATATGGCTAGATTATTATATAACAGTATCAGGGTGTTCTCTTCTTTGTTTAAAAGCTTATCTTTGTAATATTAAATATTAAAGTCCAAGTAAAAGAAAATTTGAATTCATAAAAATAAACTTTCCATCTATATTATTTTCTTTACACTTCCACATGAAATTTCCCTATTCTAATATAAAATAATAATCTTAAAAAATCTTTTTGATCGAATCTTTATTTTTTGTCAAATTTATTATATACTTTTGTTACTCATATGGGATAGTTTTAGCCTCAAAAGGTGAATGCAGGATGTAAATTATACCCTTCGCAGACGTAAGTAAGGCAATTTCTTGCTATATAAAGAAGAAATAGACATTATCATATTTAGAACATGAAAATTGTTGAAATTAAATAAGATTTCATTTCTTAAGCAACTATAATAATTTACCATTATTATATCCATTGCTTTTCCAATATCATAAATCTTGAAAAAAATATTACGGGCTACACAATTAATAATTGATGCATTTTGTAATGTTTATTATTATGTTGTTAGGTATATTTAGTTACATAATTCTTGGTATATTTTGAGATACATTTCCTATTATATTTTAAAGTAGTAATCTAAATATTCTTATATTAAATTAACCAAATTAATTAAAGGGGCTTTCAATAGTTATATAAGTATTCAATAATATTATATTTTTTAAAAAATAACTAAAACGTGCAAAATACTCAATCGTGATAAAAAGTTTTTTTTGTAGAGTCTAATAATGTTATAATATTTAATTTGCAGTACCTTCATTATCATACTCACCCGCGATACCGGATCTTCCCTCTGATATTTCATCAACGACATCATTCTCTTCTTTATAAAAGGGAACTGATATTAAACCGCGATTTTCAATATAACTGTTCAATACTGAAATTTTATTCTGATAACAGTTTAATTGATAATTTTTTTGTTTACAAACTTCTGTTTCATTATCAGAATCGATTTTACAATGATCGTCTTGATCCGAGATAAAATTATCAATAAATTGTGTATTATTTGGGAAATAACACCCATCTTTCCATACATCAAAAAGAATAGAAAGATCGAAAGGTGTAAGTAAAGGAATTAATAACTCATTATCGAATGGTATAAAGCTTGGACAGTCAATTAATATTATTGCTTCTATATTGTCCATCGCAGTAAGTCTTTCATATGATGTATCGCGAAGGAAAGTCTTATATACCAGAAATTCTGGATTGTCATTGTAAGATTCACTTTCTTTGATGTTTTTATAAGAGAATTTCAACATAAATTTTTCTATTTTATCCGCTATTTTTTGATATTTCGGGTCTGTAAAAATAATATTGTAAACTCTTTTTGACTTTGCTTTCTCAACCGATGATATTCTTGAAATAAGAAATGATGTAAAATCCTTTCGTTTTATTTTTGAAAAACTATGTATGTTTTCTTCATTTATCTCAATTTTAGATTCTATTTCGCTGAATTCATCATAATCATCATTTTCTATATTTTTTAAGTTAGAGCCATAATCTTTGCCAGATTCAACATATAATTTGCTATTTGGATCATCATTGATCGATAAGTCTGTATTTTTAATTTCAATAGATTGAAAGGATTTTTCTAATGCTCCTTTTATACTATTATCACAATTATTCAGTAATTCATCGGTCTCAAAATGTAAATCATCATTTAAATTATTGCTATCCATAATATCATAATTCACAGAATTGTTTGAATTTTTATGCATACAAACCGAACAAAATAACAAGAAATAGTCATACTTGGGCATTTTATTTAAACAACACATTTCTGTAGGCTGTATTATCATGACGGTCTTCCCTTTACTTTCCAAGAAGTCATAAAAATATGACACCAATCGGTTTTTCTCATCTATAATATTTGGGACTATAGCAATTAACTTATATGAATCCTTTATATTTTTCATTATTTTCATCATGTAATGTTTATCAAAAATTGATTTATCTATTTTCATTTTCAAATTTGAATTTTGATGGCTTAAAATGTTGGCTAATTAATATCGAGCCAGTATGAGAAACCACGCTAAAAACAAATAATTATTATATATACATGAGTAATTCAATAAGTCTTGAAAGAAGAAGATGTATTGAGCAGGGTTGTAAAGATGATGAGACTAAAAGAAGCATTTACAAATTCTGTTCTATAGACTAGTCTAAAGTTTGGCTTGAACAAATTTACCATCTATAAATCAAATTTATACATAAATACATACGAGAATATTATACCATATTTTGTAACTTAAAATGTGAGTTGACCCTGTATTACAAAATACCTGCGCGAATAAAAAGTTTCAAACCAAATCGAGACATACATCTAAACTATAGGACTGTGCAAAACTCTTGAACTAATATATCTCGAAAATAGGAGAGGTATAAAATTAACGGGATATAAAAGAAGACTAGATTCTAAAATTATAATAAGATATGCACACGAAAAACTAATTCATTTGAGATTGTGCAGGAAAATAGGTGATTTATGGTAAAACAAACCCATAAATATGCTATATGTGTGAAATTCTATAAGTTGTAATTTGTTAAAAGGCTTGTAGAAGGATCTAAAATGATTTGTCGAATTAAACTATAAGAATTATGCATTGATTGAATTGATAAATAATTCTATTTACTGTTATCTTGCACAAAAGATCATGATGTGCTATATTATATGCTTAAAGAGTTTAAGAATCATTTTTAGGAACATTATCGAAGCTCAAAAATCTATTAATAATAAAGTATAAAACAAAAAAATGAAAATATCTTCTAGGAATTGAGTATAAAAACCCAATTATCCAAATTTTTATTGCAAAAAATCTAGATTATATTAATAAAAATGAATAATTCCTTTCTAATGTATATCTGTTATAAACTTATCGCCATTATTTGTAATTCGCACTCAAAATTGGGCTGATAAACTTAGAACGCGCTGAATGGTAAAATGAAATACATATAAAACCTAGAATTTTAATGTTTAAAATTTTAGCAAATATGTGGTTTAATTTTCCCATAAAAATTTAAGATTATCTACATACATTTTTCAAGTAAAATTATCCTTATAATAAGTATATTTAACAATCCGTCCAATTATGGAAACCAATAATCTTGGTATCGTTGTAAAAACATAAACTTAAATATATAGTGGCTATCTGTAAGAGAATATTAAGAAATGAACTTATATTTTTTTTGATAAAGCACAGTAAGAATAAATTATATGGTGGCTATCTGTAAAGAATATCAATAAATGAACTTATATGTTATTTTGATAAAGCAGTGTAGAATAAAATTTATAGGGGTAGTTGTCATGTCAAAAAAGTCTAAGTGCAGATATAAAAACTAAACACATTCATTTCCAACTGATAAAGTAAAAACTCTGTTCTATCACTTTGTGTAATTTATTAACGTAGTTTCAGACACGAAATAGATATCCATAATTGATACTATAAAGATTTTTTATTAAGATTGGCTGAATTAAAATATATTAGACTTTTAAAATAACGGATGGTATTTTGTGAAATATCTCGTATTTATCTGGTTTTTAGAACATTTACCAATAAAAAGATTAATTAGGATTATTATTCTAAGAATTGTATTAAAAAGCCCGTTTCAGTTTAGTTTATTAAATGTTTATGCGGTATATGCGAAAAAATAAAATAGTTTTAAGGCAGAAAGGTAAATAATTAAGGAAAATAATATGTTGTTCGTAAACTAAAAGGTGAATAACTTGTTTTATACAGGTTGTGTAATCCACATCTTTCGTACCAATAACCATTTATAAAATATATTTTCCCGTAAACAATCTTTTTTTTATAAATTTTCTAAAATAAAAAAATGTATTCCCAATAAGATAATCCTTGTATCTAATCATCAAAGCTCAATCCCTTTAACCTATGGTTTGGGGGAGATATATTCGACTTCTGTCGAAATACGATCACAAAAAGTATTATAAATCCAATAAATATTTTTATTTCTGAAATAAGCGTATAGATAATGGTTGACTACATGGTATTTGAATGTTTTCGTGGGTTCCACACAAACCAAATCTAAAATTAAAATGAATGGAAAGAAAAATAGTTGAAACGGGCAGTTAACAAAAATAAAAGATCATCATAACAGAATTCGCAAATTCATAGAAAAATAAGTTTTCATGCAGGCCTTCGAACTCTGCCAGTAGTATATTAAGAGAAAAAAATCAACAGTTCCAGCCAGAATGCAGGTAGACGTAATATATGGTTTTAGCTTATTTATTTAAAGATGAAGAATAGGAATGAATCTACTACCTTCCATATTTTTACCGACGCATTTAAAAGGGTCTAATCTACGTTGAACACGGCTACAAGAGGTATTGGGGGATTCCCACTAAGAGAAGAAAAATTTTAACATGGATTTCTACAGAAAAAGGCGTTATTCCTAAATACAAATATGAAAAAATCTATTAATATATTAAATTTACCTCGAGTTTGGAACCCAGGGAATAACAATATACAAAAGTTCCGATTAATTTAATATTACAATATTAAAACAAAAATAAATTATCTGTAATTAGACTGAAAAAAAATTGTTTTAATATAAAAAAAGTTATTTTGTTAGTGTTACATAGCCTAAAAAAATGAAATTTAAAATATTTTTTTGCAGTATCATAACTGTTTTTCTTCTGGTTGCCTTTTATTGAGAAAAGACTGCAGGATTTGCTGGATGATTATAAGAGCATATATATTTGTATATAAAAACATCCAAGAAGTATATTTTGTTCTTACAAGAAAAAAAGGTATGTAATAGATATTATTAAAGATATAAAGTAAAGCTAAAGTCGAAGAAGTCGAGACTTGAAAAATTTGCGCATTATATACCATCTAATTTTAAAAATTAGATATATAAAAATATTATTAGCATAATTGAATCTTTCTAAAACATTTTATTTACAAAATAAAACTTCAATTATGTATAAATTAGCATCGAACTATTTTTTGTTATACATAAGATCGAGGTAAATGTATTTAGAAAATTTACAAATTTTTGACGCTTCAATATTTAAAAGCTCAAAGAATTTAGGTTTAAATATAGCCTAGAAAGTTATATAGATACAATCTAAATTAAAAATAAAAATAGTTTCTGATATTTTTTATATATTGAATTATGAATTTTTCTATTTATAAAATACGGGAAGAAATATATAATAGAAAGTAAAAGTATATTACTAATTTATATAATTAAATGTTTTTGTAGTTTAGAAAGTATTTTATATTTAAGGGCTATATTTATAGTCGTAATTTTAGTTTTCGTTCTCAGGCACAGCTTGCTTGATTCTCTGTACACACAGCGTATTTATACTTTCGGCTATCTTCTCCTCTCCATAGTCTTCTTCAATATCCCTCCTTCTTTCGAGACCTATTAATTCAAGGGTTTTTCTCAATCCCAAGGTTTGAATATATGCCTCAACCTGGTTCGTGACATCTAGTTCCTTCAGGTACCTTCTATGATATCGTGTCACCACACCGTCCCATGTTATAACATATGGAATAATTTTTGTCTTACATTTGTATATTAATGATAGTTTTCGTAGTTTATATACATATCTAAATTTAAGTCCGATTATTTATAAATAAAAAATCTATATTTATGGATCCTGCAAATTTTTTAATTTTATCACGTCACTTTTAAAATATATAATTTAACCATTTGTAATCGTTTAAATTTTTAAATTTTATTAAATCGATTGGATTCGACTATATTTACTCTCAATGATTTTACGGTCCCGATTAAATCAAATCACCCTTTTTTAATGCATTTTCTATTTATATATTTCGAAATTTGCTATTTTTTCTGTAAAAATGATATTATAACGTTTCGAATTCTTTAATTATCATTTATAGGTATTTTGGCTTACTATATACCAGAATGAACTCAAAATCACGAAAAAAATCAAGGTATTCTCTAAAACCTTAGAATTGTTTAAAAAAACTTCAATTAATGGGCTTGAAAATTGGTGGGATATTGAAGAAAACTTTGCAGAGTAGCAGATAGCAGAAAATATTCATACGTTGTGCCACGGGAAATCAAGAAAGTTGTGCTCGAGAACAAAAACTAATATTTATAAACATAATTCAAGCCTATAAATATATCTAATTGGTTATGTTTATATTATATTGAACAAGGGATAATATAATTCTGAAACACCGTAACCCCTTGCATAAAGCTAATAAATATTGTTGATGTTTATTTTTAATGTAAGTAAAAGCTTGGCATCCGTTGTAATGTTATTTATTAAAATTGGTTTGGTTATTTTAGTAGTTTTTAACTTTTGGAATATCATTGGCCAATTTAATATGGATCGAAATCAACAATTGGCAATATAAGGGACAAAATATCCCCACGAAATTCGACTAAAATTCTAAAATTTAAATTTCTAATCTCGATACTATTATTTGAGGTTTATTGTGTAGTTTTCAAAAGTAAGATTTCTTTTTTTCATTCAACATCTTTCCGTAATTATACAATTTAGTTTTTGTAAATTGTATTTTGAATTATATGAAAAAATGCACAGTAATTCCTCTAAGCACAGTTTAAAAATTTTTTTTATATTAACTGCATCTATATCTTAAAATATCATAATTTTATCGCTTGTTACAATGATTAAGTGACCGCTGCAATAAACGTAAGCGCACATTATAATCTATTTGTGGTGGCATCGCTCAAAATCCAGCACAGATATAACTTTTTATAGATTCAAAGACTAATGTTAACTAAAATTATTTTTATGGGTTATTTTTTAAATAAAATATATTGTAGAAATGGTTGTGTGAATTTTATTATAGTTAATTATAATTTGAATTTCAAGTGGTGATTGGAAAGAAACGTATGTTAAGGGCCTTAATCATAGCATTTTAAAGCTTTACAAAGGTAAATTCATACTACCTTGTAAGGTAAATAAAAACTTGATAAATATAGCATTAAATTACCTACCAGATGACTGTAGCTGATCAAAAAACGGTTAATATACAATCACTTTTATATTAAATGATTTTTCTATGTTGATGAACCCCTATAAATAAATTTAATGAAATCTTTAAAGGATAGTATATTTTAAATAAAGATAGCAAAATATACATTATTCTAGCAATTTAAATAGTTTAAAAGTTCTTTTATATAATTATAGGGCTTTTTGTTAAATTTGAAGTTCTGGAGACCTCGAAAAAATAATAATATGTGTCTATAATTTCTACTATCTTTATTTGCTGATATTTTTGTATGGGATTGAAAAATTGATCACCCACATAAAATATGTTTGTAAAAATATATCCGATAAAGGCCACATTACAAATGAAAAAATTTTATAGATTAAACATATGACACTTAACTTATGAATCTAAATATGATATCGTATACTGCATTTACATATATTGTATTTTTCGTGATTTTTTGTCCAAAGTAAATTATTTATCTTTTTATGCTTCATTTCGTAATATTGAAGGCGCCAAGTATTTTCAATTACAAACTTGGAAACAAATATGATCGTAATTAATTAATTATTTCTAAAAAAGTCAATATTTACCCATTTTTCGTAACTTTTTGAAGTTTTGAGCTACTATTGGAACTTAATTCAAACGAGGTCTGAAAAAATCAGAGGAAAGCTTCGCATTACAACAGTATAAAATATTAGCTATAGTAAGTAAATATATTATCTCGAATAGGCAGAGAAACTTTTTGAAAGTGTTTATATATGAACACACGCAGCAATAAATCTAAAATACGTGGAAAAATTTAATTGCATCCATCTGCCCTTAAAGACATAAAAAAATATTTCTGGTATTTAAAAGAATGTTTACATGATATCGATAATACTTTTCATCACAAAGCTAAATAAGTTCTTGCTGTGTGTTAAAGGTAAATAAATGGTTTTCGTCGTATTAATTATATGGAATAAAATTTCTATTATATTAAAAATATAAATGTTTAAAAATTTCTATATATAACCCTAAAATTTTAATGTTTAATTTTTGGTAATTATTTTATGGTGTATCATTTGATTCTAATATTAATTCTATAAAAGTTATACACTTTGGATTCTTTAAATTATTTTATACATTCATTGACAATACAGCCTTCAGCATATAAATAACTTTATTATTATCAACTTTGTAACTTTAATATAATTTTCCTGTGTTCATAGTTCCATAATATTATTAATTGTATTTATAGATTATTGAAATTATATTCGGCTTATATAAATCTATGTAATATATTTTTTAAATTTACACCATATTATGCATCTAAATAAGAAAAATAAAAACCTAGTCATACGAATAATTCAAAAGAAAAGTATATAAGTGTCAGTATTGACGGGCTTTATTCTTTTAGAACACAATTAAAAAAAATTTGAATTGTATACAATATCTATTATAGAAAGAAACTGGATTTTTATTATTAGCATTATATTCTACAATTATAAAAAATCGAACAATAAACACACATCGAAGATATAACCACATGCTAGTAATTCGAAAAATTATATCCGTTTCAATAGTATCTTAATACAATACGAGAAATATTTTTTTTAAATTTTACCATTAAAATGTTCAGCAATAATGGGATACAATTTCTAATATTACCTATATAGAAATTCATTTCTGTGGTCCAATGCATCTAATCTAGACTTAACATGATATTTTTTTATATTTCTTTTTTTTCACAATGCTATATGAAAAAGACCACCCTATCAACTGCTTAAATATGACGGAGGGGTTTGATATTGATCCAGAATCATAAACATAATAAAATATTTGTAAAATTACTAGTTTAAGCGCAGTAAATGTAATTTTATATACGGTAAAAATCTGCATATGAAATTTGTGAAGTATTTCGTATATTCTATATATGAGGTCTTTTTTTTGAATCGTACCTTAATGCGAAATTTTTAAGTAAAGGTGCTAAAGGGTATTTAAAATACACCTTATTCCAACTAAATATTAAAAAAATTTGTTCATAAATTCTCCTTATCGCGTAAATCTAACTTTAAATGACTATCGTTAATTTATACTGTAAGCAACTATGTAATTCTCATATTAAAAGATATAAGATGCATTACATAGCTTTCATAGAAGATAATAAATTAAAACACCACTAAATATCTGTTTCTAATTATAATCAATACTATAATGAATGTTTTAATGGAAAACGGATAAAAATAGACTTGCGATCTAAATTAATGCACTAGAAATAAAACGAAGATTGAATAACTTGAAAAATAGCAAAATTAGATGAAAAAAAACCTTTTTCGTTTGTGATCACCTTTATCTCTTTTTCATATTAATGGGGTTTCCCGTTATTATTATATATGCGAGGAATTTTTCAATATAAAACATTTCTTTAAAAAAAGATTTCTTGAGTAATCAATACACTAAATAAGAAGATAACGTAATCATAATACAAAATAAACGCAATAAATTACCAGATATTATTACAATAACATAAAAAGGCATCAGAATTGTTTTTATTTTTTCAAACTTCAATAGTTTTTATAATTAATATTTTTGTAAAATAATTTTTTCAATATTTTCCGAGGAGATTTTAAATATTATATTTGTGAAACAACTGGATGTTCATATAAATTAAAGAAATACAAGTAGAACATTTGACTATTTGTTAGCGACAACAAGTGCTTTTATTTTTGATGCATGGGCAATAGAATATAATATAAATTATTCGAAAGGTATTTAAGAATAATTGAATATACTATGGCAAATTTAAGTATAAAGGTATTTGGAAAAGAAAAATATAAATGTGAATAAATCACGAATTTTCGAATATTACAAGTGGAAATAAAGTAATTATGAAGAATCTAAATATTGTTCCGGTATTCAAATCTAGGATGTTATTTAGGAAATAGAAACATTTTCTCGTGTCAAAAAATTTGCATTAAAATCGAAGGTTCGAGCCCAATAAAATGTAAATTTAAGTTATTTAGAGCTATTTTAGGTATTCTGCGCCTTCAAATACATTCAAAAATACGAGGATATATACTTTGGATTGATGATATGTATGTTTTGCAATTTACCTTTAGTTTTATGAAAAACCTGTAACCGAAAAATAGGAAAGCTCTAAAGAAAGTAACTTTTCACCATGTATATATTCGATCAAAAATAATTTGTTGCAAGGATAGTTCTGGTGCAAACAAATTCACACTGTTTTTTTATGTGCTTTCTTTGATTTTGCTTGTCATATATGGTATAAGTAAATTGTATTTGATGATTTTTTTATTGATGTATATCAGCTTCACACACTCTATATAGATAATTTATTTTGAAAAGACCATGTATTTTTTAATTATTTTACTCATTATTTTTTAAATATTTCTTTATTCTTATGAAATACACAAATTTGATTTTTTAAACAATATTTAATCTTTTAAGTTACAGCTTTTACAGATTCTATAAAGTCGGTTATATGGAAATTGAAATCATAACAAATATTTGATGTATAGAATTAAATATATTATACGATTAATGTACCTTTTTTTATTATCAAGGTGAATGACATGGAGCTACCCTCCTTTAGACATATTTATCATAATTTTATTCAGTAATTCATTGATTTTCGTTCAAATCTTTGATCGTTCTGTTAGTGCCGAGATATTCGAATCATCTTTATAAGCTTAAAAATAGATGATCACCAGTTTTTAATTAATTGGAGAAAAGATTTAGAGATCTGATGATAAACCGTTAAATTTCAGTGTAATATGGATCTAGCTCTTCTTTGTATATAGAATTTCTTAAAATATCTCCCTTTTTAAACTAGTATGGATTAATTTCGAATAATTCATAAAAGGTAAGATATATGCACAGTGATATAATGTTTAAAGCAAAACGACCAGGATTCAAAATATTTATATCGCTTAAAAATCTAATCTTAAAAGCGTCAATGGCATTACTTATTACACTCATGTGATCCTTATTGAGAGTATAAAAAATATGTGTTAATTATTTTTTCGTCTATCTTTAAAAAAGCGTTCAAGTATTTTTTTTCATTAAAAGTTTACTTTCTAAAATATTTTTTTCGTAATCTAAACATTTATCACTTATTTTTCTTAATAATATTAAATATTTCGTCTTTATTAAGATTAATTTTAATGAAAAAATACGAATGTTAGAAATCATCAATATCATTGATATATTTCGTTTTGCTTTTCTGATTATATCGTGAAATCTATAAACTCGAAACTGTGAGTTTTCTTGATATAATGTATCAAGTCATAATTCTTTTATACCTTCATTATCTAAATCAAGATGTGAAATACACATATTTTCAGATCTTACACCAAGTAAATACCATATGATTTCCATAGTAGAGCTAATCTTTGTTCTTTTATTCTTTAAGGGTATTATTTGGAAATATTCATCCCCTGTGTACTTATAACGATTGCCAACCATATTTATGGTCAATGCATGTTTATTTAAAATTATCCAATTTTCAGAAACAACAAAAAGAATTTCTCCTATTTTTTTAAGGAAAATTACAATTTTTGCGTGCATTTTCAGCTTTTATGTCGAGAGGAGGTATCAGGTCGTCAATTTTAATATTTGGTACCAAATAGTATAGGCTTTTAGAATCACTTGTGGGGTTTTGATTGTATTAATAGCTGTTAAATAGACAATATTTTGATTCATTCGCTATATAAAAAATTTCCGTTCATTTTACAAACAATGCCAGTATTGTATTTTCAAGTGTAGAAGTTATTGTTAAAATACTATGATTTATTTCGACAACTTCTATTATCATGGAATAAAATTTATTAAATTGCAAATTTCATATATTAAAACAGTATATATTGTTTTTTTTTCATATTTTAATTTAAATATATTGTATAGATAAGAATGTTTTTTTTTATGATTCTATCGGTATCAAAATCATATTCAATACTAAGTATATATTGCATATAGTTATAGAAACGGTTTGAACTATATTTAAAATGACAGATGAAGACCAGAAAATGATCATGTTATGCTGATAATGCTTTATCATAGAAATATGTTCATATGTTTCCATTAGACAATTTTTTGAATCATAAAGATCTAAAAAATGTATAGTCAAACCAGGTAGCGCTCTAGAAAAACCAAAGAAATTTTAATAAAATATAAAACTGTATAGTATTTTCGCGCAATTATTCAAAAATAATCTTTTTTGATGAATATAAAAGTCCCGGATCATTGTTAAATTAATATTTTTACATACATCAATTCCTTCTATAGAGCATAATCTATCTATGAATATTTTTTCTGGTTTCTGCTCCTCTACGATTTCTAAACTTATAATTATTAGAAGTTTCTCTATAATGGAAGGATTTTCCTGTTGTATTTAAATGTTTGAATATATATTTTATGCCAAAAATAAAATCCCTCAAGAGTTCCTCACGTGATTCAAATTCGTTCTTCGGTAAATGGCTTTGAAAATCTTCTTGTTAATTTTCTTCATATCATTCGTCTGAAAATTATGTACAATCGTTTTTGATGCCATGATTTATGAATTCACTGTCAAGCAGATTTTCATAGCAATAAATTTATTTTTATTGTGTTGCTCGTTTATAAGGTCGTCAATATGACTATTGGCATCTATAATTACACCATCATTCTTTAAATTATATATTCTCCTGGTATCGATAAACATTCTTTCCAGTGGTGCATTGAATCTTCAATATGGCTTTCCTTAACCTTGAACTGAATTGTTAAATGATCCACTATTTTGTGATAATGTATAGAATTCAAATTAATAATTTGATGTATGGCTTTTTTAAGTTTAAAAGTGTTTATTTTATGAATTAACCATCTTCTTCCAGTTTTACGGTAAAAGTTGGTGAAAACTCCAAATAATTCAATAATATTCCCTTTTCCCTCCCTAACATTTTCTTTATTCGCAATAAACTCACCACCAATTATCTTATTTTCTTGGGAAGAACTTCTACTTTATAAAGATAACTGCAAAAAAACAAAGGAATTTATTAAGTCTATATATACACATATGAATATTTCTAAGTTATTTTGTGTTAATCTGTATCTTTTTTAAAAATCGACCATCTTGTTAGTTACCTATATAAATGAATTTTTCTGGGTAAAAATTAATACCTCTAAAATAGTAAAGTGAATATTAAAATAGCAAATATTGAAAATTATATAGAATTTATATTATTCAGTCTTACTTACCTGTATGAATACATATTGAACAAGAATATTAACTCCAAAATTACATGTAAACTGCTTACATGAATTACGACTCTTGCGTATGTATATGTGATCCGAGGTGAATGTACTTTTCTTAGATGTTTATTTAACATTCATCTTTAGAAAATATACTTATTACTTAAGGAAGAATTTCTTAACTGCTTCTTTAAAACGTGAGAATCCCCAATACTTCTTGTCACACGTACTCACCGTGGGTCAAAACATTTCACAAAGGCTTAGTCATACATCATATGAATTTAATATATTTTAGTTATTCGAAGCTAAAGGATATTGCAAAAACCACTCTACCTATATATTTTCTAAACGGTATATTCTTTTCCCATATCGGATGCCCAGTTCGACGCATTATAACGTAACCTCCTTATTTTCTTGATGCGATAATTTTTTGTCTTTTTTATTAGTTATTCAAAAATTATTACTATTTGAAAATTTTAGCTTCAATTATCACCTTTAAATTCTGTGATAAGAATCTTGTTTGTATTCTCCTTTTTTCGAAATCTTAAGACTTCATAACTAATGATAAAATTGTTCTTAATATTTATTTTATAATTTAAAATTCAGAGTGAATGTGTTCAAGTTTATTAAAAGGCTCATATAGATTAAATATATCACAATATCTACATTTTTGACCATAGTAGTGTAAATTTTTTATATTTAATAATATATATTGTGATTTTTTCTAGAAAAGATCATATTTTTATAAATTTAATGTTTATTAGTTGTATTATAGTCTTCTATAAAAGAAAAATACACTTTAGGCTTTAACATCATTGGTTTAAATCCTGAAAATGATAGCTTACTACTCTATGATTAGAAGAAAAAAAGAAACATTGTAATTTTAGATATGAAACTATAAAAACCTATTAACATATACTGGGGTTTATTACACAAAAATTTTATATTTAAGAAGCATTTGTTAAGGCTACTCGAATAATTATTCTCTGAAATTATCTCTTATCATAAAAAACACCCATTTGAAACTATAATATTCCTATTTATCAACCAAAAATTATAAATAAAAAACCTTTATTTTTTTGTATTTCTAAATATACAGCGTTATAAGATCTTGATTAAAGTTGCAAATAAAAATTCATCATTTTCTTTGGATTGAAAAATATTGGTTTGAAATTTGATTAAAAATACTAAAATATTTTGTGAAAACGATGTGACTCACTGCGGTTTTTAATATTTTATATTTTTATGCGTAATTTTTACTTTTCGAAAAAAATTAGTATTATAATATTTCTATTCTTAAGATGAAAATTCAATCATTGGAACTTGTGTCATGCAAATAAAAATTGCAGTATTATAAAACTTTATAGTTAAATATATATTATTATTTTTCAAAGGGAATCAAAACTATATATTTAATTTATATTTTATCTTGAAACTATAATAAAAAAAATGCAAAACTAACTCATTTTAAAAAATAGAAGCTTTTTGACATTTAAAAAAAACGATATGTTAGTTAAATAATAAAATTATATTATCTTTAAATTAATTTCAATACATAGAATTTTATTAATTAGTAGCTAATCGAGTATCAACTAATTTAAAAATTAGTTAATATCAAATATATAGTTTTTTATGATTAAATAATATCTGGGAATAAAATATTACAAGAAATTATGAATTTTGAATAAGTATGCAAAGACAATATATAATCTTCTCTGTAGTAGATGAAGATGAAATTTTTTAGCTGAATGTTTTTTTTCTTATCGACCGATTGTATATAGAAAAAAAATTGAATATTTTGTGTCAACTTAAAATTACCATCAAACAAAATATTTTAAATAAATGAACTTTTATATTTGTAATTGATTCTAGTATTTTTCGCTGAAACAATCTAATTTACGAATTCTTCGGAATTTATAACTAAATTTATAATAAAAGCAGAGCATAGAAAAACTTATTTTGGGTGTTAATTTTGATTTGGTATATTTTTTTTTCTTCAAGTGAAGTTTAAGTTGTTTTCATTAGATTCTTTGAATCTATTCATCAAGCCTCACCCACTTCGTTTAGATCCTCTATTAACTTCTGCTCTTTTCGAGACTTATCCGTTACATGGTCTAAATATATGACATAATTCGATTTTAATTTTTCGATATCTTCTGTGATATAATTTTACCTCTACGTTTTTGGCATGACACAATTAAAAACATATTTTAAAGAGGACTTTTTTTCTGGTTTAAAAATTTTCAATAAAATTTAATATAACAGTTTAATAAAAAGGCACTATTTAGAAATGATCAATAATGCATAGATACTCGGTTATAAATTTATCTAAACACACGACGAGTTCAAAGGAAAATAAATAGATATTTTATCTGTTTAGAATATTTGAGAGGTCTTAGCTACATGTAACATGAGCTTTATTATATGGTCGTAAATGCACTTTATAAAATAAAATGCAGACAATAGATAAAAGCATTATCTATAATTTTCACGGGGCTTTAACTACCAAATAATGATACTTTTTAAGCTAATATCAACTATCCAGCAGTGATTATTTGCTCAAATGATAGAATATATATGCTCGAATTTTTGTGTGTCGAAAAAAACAAAATGCCATGAAAAACAACGGCCTGAAAATTTTTGCAAGCAAAATTGTTTTTCTTTGTTATTTGCAATGATGAAATAAAATACCAGACCTTATATTAAAAGTACGTTGTGTCTAAATACTACAATAGAAAATAAAAACCTACTTATCTAAATATAGCCACCAACTAACTTTGAATATATAAAAAAGCATATTGGCGGTTATATATGCATTTAAGGCGGGTTCACTATAGATTTATTAAATTATGTTTGAAAATTCTATAAAAAATAATAACAAAGAAGACGAAGATTCTCTGGCCGGATAAGAATAAAGCAGCTTTATGTAAGAATATATGTGAAAGAAAGATCTATAAGAAATAACTTTTCCATTAGAAATTCATTGATATTTGTTTATTAATTTTATTTAAATTATAGAATGCCCTATTTTTTTGCTTCGATTTTATGAAATTTATTTCACTGAATATTATCGCTATCATTCTGATATTGTAATTTTCGTTTATATTTTAATTTTTTATTAAATTTTATATTTTATTATAAGTGAAATTAAGACTGCACATAGAGCAAATATGGTTTCTAATCTAATTTGTATATCCTCTTATGTGCTTTTCATGTGCGATTTTCGCTTTTAATTACCTAGCTATATTTTTTTTTGTGTTCTGAAGTGGGATAATTATAAACATGTATACTCAAAAAAAAAGTATTATTAATTATTTTTGCGCGCCACTATAGTAGTATAACATATAATATGAATCGACTCACGGGAAATAAAATTTTTTTTAGAGGATTATATGTACAGCTATAAAAATAACATTTATACTATAAAATATTTTATATACTATTTTTTGTATGAAATTCAAATTTTGATTAATATTAAGCATTTTTTTTAGAACTAAATTAGTCATTAAAATTTTGGTTTTTGTTCTCAAACACAACTTCCTTGATCTCTCGTGCGCATAGAGTATTAATGTCTTCGCCTATTTTCTTCGCTCTAAAGTTTTCTTGAATACCTCTCCTCCGTTTAAGACTTATTAATCAAATGTATTTCTCAATACCAAGGTTTGAGTATTTGCCTCAATCTGGTTATTTACTTCGAGTCCTTTCAGATACCTTTTATGATAATATGATACCATTCCGTCATAAGTGTAACATGTGGAAAAATTTTTATCTTGAACTTGTATATTAATGACAGCTCAGATGCTAGATGATTATACTTTCATTATTTTTCGTTTTCAACTATGTTTATGTTTTCAATATTAATCACACAAATTTCTATGGAAATAATGTAATTATTTTTTTATCATAAATTTAATATCTAATATGACGTTATTAAATTTTAAATAGGATTACATTTTTGCATCTACTTTAATATCTGCGAATTAATTTTCCATCATTTCTTGTACAGAGTGTCTACGGATTTTTTAGAAATCATATTTCCATGCTAGCATAAAGTGATAAAAGCGTACTATTTCTTATTTTCTTCTTATATAGTCATGGTGAGGTATTTTTTTTACATATGTTTGCCAAGTGATCGACAGTTTTCAAAAGGTTCGCTACAGTGCTGACATCTTTCTCTTTCACAATAAAATTTTCTAATCGGAATGGAAAAGAATCGAGCCTTTATCTGAAAGTCATAATTATCCATATTGTAGTATCTTTATAGATCCTAGTATTTCCAGCGTTGGAATAATTATGCAGATTGAAGATTTTTGAGACAGCTCTTTTGTAATTATTTTACACAAAATGATCTCTTTGTGCTTAAATTAGAGCTTGAAAGATCTAGGTTTACCATTCCGTATTTGTTTTCAAGAAATCATTTAAGCTGCCAATTTGCGTTACAAGTGCTTTTCAAATTTCAGCAAGAACGCTTTTTTAAGTGATTGTGCTCTTTTTTGATATAGTGATTTATACATCTAAAGAATTATCATTATACATTTGAATTCCATGTTTCCAAGACCGCGCCCTAGAACTTTTTTTTGAGGTAAAGTCGTCTTTATTAGATGTTTATTTATGTATTCCATTTTAAATCAATATTCGCAATATGTCAACTTCTAGCTTTTTAAAGACTTCTGGTTATTGCACTAATAACCATACGCAGTATTTGACTGATGATATTAAATTATCATTAATTTCTTTGATTGAGTTTAGTTTTTTATAAAGTTGAGACCCGTTTCAACATTTCATTTCTTATTTTTACTTATGTTTAGGGCTTCGTTCAAAATTTTGAGATTACATATATTCCTAGTTTATTTACAGACACCCTTCCTTCTATCAACTCTGAAACATATATGCAGTTCCCACTATTAGTAGCAGACTTTGTTATGTTTATTTCCATCCCAATGCATTTAAAAAATTTAGCTGCTTCATTAGACATTATTTTTAAGTTACTTTCGTTCTTTTATACAATCTTTAAGTCTTCAAAAAAACGATAATGGTATGTTGTGCGTGCATTTTTATCTAATTTGATAGCTACTAATGGATATCTTTCGTTTAATCGGAGGCTTAGTGGATTCATACAAAAAAAACAAACAGTGATGGGTATAAATGGTCACCTTGAATATTTCCCTTTACAATTTTCTTCTTATACATTCATTATTATATCTTAGTTTGCAGTTCAGTTTTTTATGTATTTAGTTATATATACAATCATTCATTCTTGTATATTAAGATTTTTTAAGCAGTTCAAAAGATATTCATGATCTATAAAATCGTTTGCTATTTTTTATTTCAAAACATATATCGTTTTGTTCGTGTTATAGATGCTATATATTGCAACCTTTTATCATTTCGTGTTCTTTAGCTCTCTGTAGTCTTTTACTGTTTCAAGTTTCCTTTCCGATATTAAGTTTCGAGACGTGACGTCGTCCAATAATAAAGTGTCCATTTTTGTTTTTATTACATAAAGGATTGGCATGCATGTAAAAAGTATAAGTTTCGATCGATTAATTTAATGTTGTTTTTAAATTAAGTATGTTATACCGGAAAAAAATATTTTCTATCCTCTTTGTTTCTACGCATAATGATAACTATCTCGTATAAGATTCAGTGCAATTTTGGAATTTTCTTTACAAAGAAGTTGTGTATACTATCAAATCCCGCGGCTTTCATTACGGTAGATAATTTATTATCAGAAAGAACATTTTTTCAACATGAAAAAAACATCAGGTGTGTTTTCTAATGCTAATTTGCGTAAGTAATCATCAAATTTGCATTTTACTTTTGATTTATTGGATTTCAAAATATAGTTTATAATATTTTTCATTTCAGCTTTTATGTCAGGTTCTTCTATCTCTGTTAGGAATCTGTAGTAATCCCTTCTGTTTACTTGGAACAGACAATTTGTTTTTGTAAACTCTTTTCTTTTGCTGCATTGCTCTACTGTCTTTTGTAATTTTCCTTTCTTATCGTTATTATTACTGATAAACTCTAGAATATCAATCTTTTGTCGAGTATTTTGTTGTGTTATCGCATGATCTTTCTCTAAAACTTATTTCTAGATCTTGTAGTTTTTGGGTATTCCGCGCATAATATGTTAGCAATTTGTTAATTCGGCTGTAATTTTGCATTTTGTCTTCCTTTATTAAAACATAATTTATTCCTTCTACACTGGTTTTGATATTGATTCCTCGTAACTTTTTTGAACAGCCTGAAAATTCGGGCTATTACACACATGCTTTGTAGAAGGTGAATGTGATATGTATATTGCACGCATGATTTAGCAAAATATTATTTAAAGTTTAATCTTTGTATAAGGAACTTTTCTGGTTCTACGGAACTCTATAATGTCAATAATTTCCAAGTCTGCTAGTACCCTTAAAAATGCTTTCTTGCATTACTAATGTTAATGCAGTATCCATTTGTTTTATATTAAATCTTCTTTGTGCTTTTTTCCTTCATTTCGTTTTCTTCGAACTTGCGGACCTGTCTTTTGTTCCTTTTTTATATTTAAGGACATTTGATGCTCTGAATTCGGGTAAGACTGATATCACATTTAAATATACCATTTTGGGTTTTTAAAAATTATTACCAGCTAGATCTCGGCATTCATCCGAATCGTTTATGGATCGAGGTGTAAGCCTCTTGAGACCAATTGTCTTAACGTAAGGTGTATTCTTGCAGATAGATTCGAGTGTGATGAAATCAGTGGTATCATTTTGCTTGCAAATAAGATTTTAAAGTGAGCTGTTTGTCGAGTTTTATATTACAAAATCGATTTTTATAGGGTTATCTTTGTACTTCTCCTCTCATGTTTTTTCTTTAACCCCCATTTGATCGGAATCAAATTAAAAATTAACTATAAAAGATTTTTATTAATATGAATACAATTTTTCAACAAAATTATAATGTATAAAGTAAATAATATAGAATATGCTAAAATAACCTGCATATTTCCTCTTTCAAACACAAAAATAAAAAAGTAAACTCAAGTTAATAAAAATATTGTAGAAAATTTATATTTAAATGTTTTAAAACGACTATAAATTCACACTAAAAAGATATATTAAACCTTTAATAATTATATAGATTTGATAGACTCCCATAGGACTTTACAAAATTCATGCTTCTAAATACAGTATATGGTGCAAAAAGACAATTAATAAGATTGATAAGTTGAAAATAAAGGCAGAATTAATATAAATAATATAATTAATCGATTATAAAAATTATTTGTACGAATACTTACCATCCGAAATAAATTATGCTAAAATACAAAAAAAAATATCTTGTTAAATTTAAATTATATAGATTACTATATTTTGTATACAGAATAATGTATATACTCCTGTTCATTTGTCAACTTTAAAAATAACTTTTATATTTTTTAAACCTTAAATTATACAGTTTTCTTACAAATTTATTGATTTCAAAAATTACTGTTGAATCTTATCTAATTTTAAAGAATTTTTACAGATGAGGGTCTATTAGTAAATGAACTCTTCTTCTTTTACAAATGTAGAGCTCGAATATTGTCATACTTCATAAGTTGGGATAGGTTGGATACAAAATACCATAAGTCGTATATGAAGGAGTTGGGCATTCTAACTGAAGCGGAAGCACACGGACAAATAATAAGATTGAGAAGGACTCTTATACTAAAAAGTATTGAATTAATAAGATGAACATGGAAGAATGTAAAGATGAGGAGGTAGAAAGATATATATGATGAATTAGTTATACAGAGAAATCCAAAGTTTTGCATGAAAAATTATAAAAATCTAAAAATTAACCGATAAATAACAATCTATATTGTATTGATAATTTAATAATTATATGATAATTGTCGGTATGTTTTATTCATATTACTTTATTTTTTTGTATATTTGAGTGTGAATGTGCTTTTGATGGATCAAGAGTTATAAGTTTTATATATTTGATTTTTGATTTTTTATTTTTATTCAAATTTTTCGATTTTCCCCATATTCTTTTTGGCATATTATCCATATTATTTTTTTAACAAAAATTTTACTGCCAATTAAAAAAGCATATTTTTTTCTGATCAAGACTGAAGGCATATAATATACATATTGATTCCTTAATTTAACCCAGTTTATATGGAAAACCATTGACAAAAAGTTGATCTATGAATTAGAAATAAGCTTAATATTAAGTTGAGTTATTGATGAAATGATTTGGATATGCTCAAAGTAAGCTTTACTGCTATATGAGGATCGGTCTTTATGTGCTTTATCCCCTTAATTCATAACAAAAACGTCGAAATCTAACTATTTCAATTAAATTCACATTTTATAAAAATTAGATAAGTTTATTCCCTTTTCTTCAATTTCCCATTACTTTCTATAATTTAATATTATTGTAATATAAAGTATTTATGGTTTATCTTAAAGCATAATCCAAAAACACCGTATTTATATTTATAAATTGATCCCATTCAAAATGGTAAGATTATAAAAAAAAACGCATTAAAAATTATACATCACTTTCAAGATCTCTATGAAAATTTTATGCGTGAAGAAATCCTCACAATGAAATATATATCTTTCCTCGAATAAGACTTTGCGGCAATAGATCCATAATACCATATGAGTACGATTAATGGGGTAAATTATATAAAAATTGTATTTTTTTACAAGTATTTTCAACTTGTAAATATATATCATGATTTTATCATCTGTCGCGATTTTAAATATTATTTTTGATACGGTTTACTTTAGATTCATCATTTTCATGAATTAAAATATTTATAAGCTGTCTGAATTTCTAATAACATTCAATGTTATATAGAACGATTATACAATAATTTTATGATTTTTAGTATGTTTTAAGGAAGTTTGTTGTTTTTTTTGCGGCGGACCATAAACATATGCCTATAATTATATTAAATAGAATCAAAAAATTTTTAAACAAAATATTTTTACACACTTTTCAGATTATAATAATTTAATGTAAATTTTTTATTAAAGATTTTATGAAATATAGTAATGCTTTTAGTGTTTCAAAAAAAAATTATGCTTATTCTTTTCGTGTTTTCTACACAATATTCCTCTTTAGAATATCACAGCTGAAGACTAATATATTTGAGTTCTTTTACACCTCTACTATTTATGTGTATGCTTATGCTTTTTCAGTATTATCAATTTCTTAATTTTGCTTACAAATATGTTATTTTATAATAATGGGAAAAATAAGTTTATTATAAATTGCTTCGTAGTTACCTACACATACGCTAAGGGTCGATTTTAGCACCGCCTAGATATATATCCTTTATATTTTGACATCAGAACCATTTAATATAAAACAGTTTTACAGGAGATAATTTACATTTGAACCTAGCCGTTTTTATAGCAACATGTTGTATGATTTCCTCTAGGACTATTTATTTTTTAACTTACTCAATGGACATGTATTCTTGTATGAACTACCAGAGGGGTATCAACATTAATATGTCAATCTAGTTATTTTTTATTTTTATTCTATAAGTCAGAAATGACAAATGTTGGCAGAATAAGATCTTACATTTAGTAGACATTTTTCCATATAGAATTTTACAAATTAACTAGAATCTTTTTTTCACTCTTTTCGATAAAATCGAGCTATTTTTTATTGCCTAAAATATCTAAAAAAATATAATTTGTATGGTGTCTGAAGCTTTTTATCTTTAAAAACAACTATTCGTTCGAGTTTTCTTTTTGTACACAAGATATCGAGGGAAACTGGATATAATTTAATGTTATATATATATTTACATGAAAAAGCAACAAAATTACCATTAAATTGCAATAAAATACCGTACATATACATTATAATGAAATATTTGTAATTTAATAATTCTTATATCCGAGTTAATTTTTAATTTAAAAAATTATACATGTAAAAGAAATAATAATGAAAAAACAAGCAAATAATTTTGATATACTATCAAAAATTTGCTAAAAAAATAAATATATTTTAATATTTATATATCGATGTGAAATAATTCATCCAGGCTATAAACGTTTACTAATAACACATATCTTGTGTATTTAACTAGATGGCAAGGATTTTTCAGGTGTTCTTGATGTTATTATATTATAAAT
The DNA here is from genome assembly GCF_057557595.1 of Rhyacophila brunnea. NCBI lineage: Eukaryota > Metazoa > Arthropoda > Insecta > Trichoptera > Rhyacophilidae > Rhyacophila > Rhyacophila brunnea. The sequence continues at coordinate 163,796 of NW_028232809.1, read as the reverse complement.
AATAGTATTGAGACTTAAGTAGTTTTTATTTTCTATATTTTACAGAATAAAAACAACCAAAATATAATATATGGTTTCACACCACGTAACTTTTTTTTTATATTTGAATTACTTAAAAATTTACAGATATTATAAATGTGTTTTAGAGGCACGATAAATTTTATGTTTTGGTAATAATAAACTTACTCATATAATGCCGAAATTAATTAGCAGACTTACGTAGCTACATCGAATAAAATACATTTTGAGAAATTAATTGAATTCAGAAATTTTGCAAGCAATTTTAAACGTACTTATTCTAGTATGACGGTTCTATAACCATTTTAATCGTTTCTTGCACAATTTTAAGAAGAATTCTTTAAGCTGAAAAAAATACGTAGATTTTCGGGTAAATTATTATTTTACATTTTGGAGTTGATTTCGATAGCAATGTATTAGATATAAATATAGCAGGGGAAATCCTTTTATTTGATAATACCATTTTTATCTGCGAGAAATTTTTTTTTAATAATTTTAAATCAAATATTTTCTGCATATATTTTGTAACATATGATAGAATGGTAATACAATAACATAAGATTATTCTGAGAACATAAAGTCAGAAACCAATCGTTGCACAAATTCGAACTACAGGATTGAGGGGAAATCTCGAACTAATAAGTCTTTATCAGAGAGGAGGTATCGAAGAAGATGCAATAAAACAAGGTATAGCCAATAGTATGTATACTAATCACTGTGAGAAACCAATTACGCTTTACATGCAGAGAAAATATAAAATTAAAATACTAAAACTATACCATAAGGTAAAAGAAGAATACTAATCATATGCTTTTTGATTTAATAACATAAACTTGGAAAGATAAATATATCATATAAGAAAATTAATGTTCTATCATGAAAATTATATCTTTTTATACCCAAATTCATCGAATGCATTTATGGTAAGAATCTATCTAAAGAGTGATATTAATTACCCTTTTAATATTATTAAACAAGACACTTGAACATATCTCACTTGAGAGAAGAAGAGCAGTTTATGAAGATATATTAGGGGAAGGTGTCAAAAGATGTATCAAGGAGTTAACAAATATTCCCAATGGGCTGACTACGTCTAAATAGATAAAAAGAAACTTAACCTATAACAAATAAAATAATATTATTAAAAATTGTGTTTTTAGCATTGCAAGAAATAACTTATTAAACAGTTTCTATGTGTCGTTTAGAAAATCCTATAGATAAATGAGAGGATATATTTAAACTTGTTCAAACAGATGATTAAAACGCACAATAGAGAAGATTTTTTTTGAGCTCCTTTTTGTATTTTCTTCTAAAATCATCTTCTATAAATTATCTTCTTTTCCAAGGCTTACTAATTCAACTAATTTCCTCAAAAATCATCTTCTATGATGTATCTTCTTTTTCAAGGCTTATTAAGTCAAGGATTTTTAATTAAATATTTTATTCAATAATCATATCTTATTTCAAGGCTTATTAATTCAACTAATTTCCTGAAAAATCATCTTTTTATCTGCATACTCATCTCAATTCAAGTGTTTTCCTTAATCCTCTCAATTGTGTATATGATTTAGCTTCAGTTGGCATTTCCTGTTCCTTAATATAAAACTTATATTTAATAGAAGTTATATAATGATGTAATGAAGACTAATTAAATTGTTTAAGATTATTACATTAGTTAAAATTACACAAAAATTATCTCTATATATAAAAGCATAATAAAAACAAAATCGGCCTTTTAATATTTATTATTTCATTCAATTTAAACATGCCTCGAAATATAATTGATTGCAAGAGCTTTACGATCATTTTCTAAATACCCACCGACAAATACGAATTCAGAATCTAGCATAGAGATAATCATGAGTCCTTTTCTTTCCATTGGTATTGAATTTGAAATTGCATATTCATCATGTTCTGCGTTCGAGACTTTTTCAACGAAGTGATGCGTGATTTTTTCGTCTTCCGAATCACAATTAATTTTTATAAATTTAAATCCGAGTAAATTTATAGAAGTTATGGATTCATGGTTTTCAAGATACTTTTGTGTGGTTTCCCAGTCCTGTTCCCTAAAATTGGCTTTGTATGTGAGTGTATAATCGGAATTTAGATCTTTGAGGCCGGTAAAAAGTAAGAGATGTTCTTTTTCTTGTCCTTCGTTTATTTCATTAAACCATGATTCCCAACCTTCACCTTCATTTTGATTTTCTTCACTTGACATTTAAGGGCTTTCACAAAAATTATTATTTATAGCATCTAAATTTTTTTTAATCATGATTTAAATTCATTTTGAGTCTTGTGCATAGATTTTATTTAATTTATTTTAGTCGTCTAATTTACTAATTCTTATATTTGTTTTTAATACCTTTTTGCCGATTTTAATTGGTTATTTGAAATATTATTGGAGCTATTTAGATTTTATATTTAGTTACTAAATTTATATTTATATTAGAACAACCGTGAGCCTGTAGGCTAAGGGCAAGGTGTTATATAATATCATACTATACAATTGCATCAATCTTAAATTATATATTTATACGTATTATTTTGAGTTTTTCAGTCCCAAGATCTAAAAATACATTAAAATATACAAAAATATGATGAATACATTAAAATATATTAAAATTCATTAAAACACATTAAAATATGCCAAAAACATTAAAATATATGTTAATAAATATTTATTATAATTTTTTGTTTGCATCAAAGATTTATAAAAATATTACTACCAGAAAAGAAAGCTATCATCGTAAATTACAGATTAAAAATATAATTTGGATTTTTATGATTTTATATTGGCTTTAAAGATTTAAAAAAATATAAGAATTGTAAGCTGCAGCAATTGCAGATAGATAGATTAAAAAACCATATTGCAACCAGAATAGAAGGCTATTAATCCTACATTCTATATATCAACACATTTATCATAAAATTTTATGATCTTGCTGTATCTTAAGATTACAAAATAGTTCGCATGATTAAAAATTTGATTAGATCTACTTTATAGTCTTACATACCCTTTAAATTTATATTAAAAAACTTTAACACTGTATTAAATATTATTTCCTGTGATTTATTTAATTTAAGCTTAATGTTCTGTTTTTTTCTACATTAACAAAATTTAATTTAAGTTTTCCTCATAGTTTACTATGATTTAAAATTTAGAATGGGATCCTTCAATCTACTCAGAGAAATTATTTTAAATGTCCGATTCTATTTGCTAGGGTTATATAAATTTAAAAATTAATTTCACATTTGCTATGCTTAGATACAACCATACTTACAATTCCACGAAGTTGGGAAGATTCAAACTTTATAAACATTACCACATAAACTTCTATAATTATCGTATTTAAACGAGGGTAAATATGAATTCTAGAAGTATTATATCTATAAATTATTTAAATGCCAAAACACTACATTTTATCCCCTTTTAAACTTTATCATTAAATATTTTAATTATAATTCGATATTACAGTCGAAAATGTATATTTATAAAATTTAAGTTTTGTATTCAATTTATTCCCAGGAAATATAGGATTTTAGAATGAATTCTGTAATCCAAAAACATTGAATATTTGTATTATATTGCGATATCACAGTCAAAAACACATATTTATAAAATATAGCTTTTTATATAATTTATAGTCAACGAAATATAGGCTTTTAGAATAAATGGACGAATCACAAAAACATTTATCTTTTCAAGATTTTTATTATTACAAATCGCTTTAATATAAATACTAGCCAAAAATTGTGCATATGTTCTAAACTTGTGTTGTTTATTTTTTAATAATCAAAGTTCCCGATCATTTAATTAAAAAATAAATGAATAATCAGCTTTCCAGATTAAACAAAATTAAATTAAAATGTCGGACAAACTAAATTAAGACTTTTATTGAAAAAGATTTATGACAGTTTCCATTCACAATTCACAAAAAAAGAAATTATAAATTTTATTGGGGATTAAGTTGAAACAATTTCAAATTATTTAAGCTTAAATAATTTCTAAATATACCATAAAATTTTAGACGTTATCTACATCTATAAAAAACATAATTTACTTGAAAAACAGTATTTCCTTTACATCAAGAACAAAGACACACAATAAATATACAAAACATCGTAAAAATCATTATTTATGTTCCAAATTAATACAAACCATACTAGTAATGTATTTTGATTGACATATAACCATTCCCTTCTATCCATTTTTTTCAATCGTGAACTGATTTAGCGAAATTAAAATTGCATCTCTGATCCCATAAAAAAAAGGATGCCAAATGCCACACATACCAACAAAGTACTGTACACAATATCACTCAAAGAAACAACACTCCATGGAAAATTAAAATACATGTACAGGAAATCCAATACCAAAGACACACACACGTATTTCAAGCCAGACAAAAGTAATTCTATAACGAATGAAAACACTGTCGCCAATTCAAATACCGATAATTTAAAATATCTGGTTATTAAAATCGATGACGATATTAACAAAATTGCTATTCTGATAAGAAAAATTCTCGACTCAAAAAAATATGCTAAGATATTTTTGCGATTATCGGGTCGGGAACTCAAAAAAAACATAGATTATGGCTTTTTCACTAAGACTCTAGTAAGCGCAAGAGGATACTCGTTTGTTATTTCGTGTTATCCTAAAAATAATTTAGCCGACGATGAGTTTTGTGATTTTTATGAAATACATAGAGTAGAATCCGGAAAGTTCTTTGGGTAATTATTAAATTTAAATAATGTTTCGGTCTGCACCTTTTTTTTCATAAAAAAATTTATTACTTTTGCTATATAATGAATATATTTTTCTATTATAATGAATTTAGTTATTTTTCAATTTAAAAAAATACATCATTAATTTCTTTCATAATACATATAGTTATTATTCAATATAATACAATATGTCTTTTATTTCGAACATAAAAAATTATCTATTTTGGTAGAGAATGAAACCTTCTTTCTTTCATAATAAAATTATTTTTTTTTTATATGATGAAATATATATTTTTGTCTAGCATAAAAAATTATTTATTTTTATAGATAATGAAATATCTTTATCTTCCTTTCATAAAGAATTTTTATATATTTTTTTTCTACCATAGAAAAGCATTTATTTTCCTCAAGGCGACATATAAATTATGATCTGGAAATTATTTTCAATCCTTTTATTTTTCATGTTTGTGCATAAAAAAGTATCATAATTGATCAATTTTTTGATCAATATGATTATTACATTGGAATAAAGAAAATGTGTCAAGACCTATAATCGAAAAAGGCCAAAGATTAAATATAAATATTTCATGATAATAAACCAAATCATGCAAACAAAACGGATTATCTAAATTTAAAATTCTTTAACAATATAAAAATCCAAAAAAAATGATTGAACACGCATTAAAATTTGTTAAAAAATGATTGAATCTTGTACAATGATCATTCATTTAATAATCTTTTTTTTTCTAATATTTCTATGTTGTTTTATTAATATTTTCTTTCATTTTAATTTAAGAATAAAAGTGAATATACCGTCTTGGTTTTTTATGAACACTTGTAAAAAATAATATCCTTTTATGGTCATTATTTATTTTAAATAAAAACACTCAATATATAAATATTTATTTATCTGTATAAACATAGTATCCTTTTTTTAGCCCATTCATCAACCTAATTAGACCTATTCATTCCCACAAATAAATTTATAATTGTGATTTTTATTATTAGCACACGTAAATTTGTTTATGCATAAATTTGCAAATTAAAACCTCATTATTTTGTTAAACTATAAAAATAATATGAAAAAAATATTAAACAACTAATACTGTCAAATTAGTAAAATTTATAGTTTAGGAAATAAAAAAAATACTTCGAACATATTTTTTTTTGAACTGGGCATCAAAGAACAATTAATCATGTAGAATTCGCGGTTTATTGTGAAATTACAGCCATATATTTCCGAAGCGACAAACTAGTAAGAAAATGCTGAATTTGTTAAATTAAATTTAAGGGCTTATAACACTATTTTTATTTATCTAATATAGAAATTCGGTTTAAACTAGGCATAAATTACCAAATTATTTATAATGCTTGCAAAATTATAATTTAGAACAAGAAAAAAAAATATTTCAAAAGTAATTCCTTTCTATGCTGCCATACATTATTTATATAAAAAAACTAGTTTCTATTATCAAGAAAAGACAAAATCGCGTGAAAAATTAATAAAAAAAATATATTTAATAGTTATGTCCGCAATCAGAATATTTAATTCATGAAAAGTATGATAATTATGTAAAACATAGATAAAATTGTTTTTCCCAACATAAAAATATTTTTTTTATTAAAAAAATATGATAACTGAATAAAAAATAGAGCAAAAATTTCTTTTTCAGCAACCAGAATATTATTCAATTGAAAATGTATGATAATTAGATTAAATTATATAGCAAAAATTTCTTTTCCCGTAATTAGAATATTTTTAATATGAAAAAATTTGTGATTTACTAAAATTAAAAATATTTTAGCACTTAGGTTATAAAAATAATCAATACAACTTTATAAGAATACTTTGAGTTTGTAAAAAATTACCAATTTTTATGGCTAGAAATTTATTTGTATTCAAACATACAATAAATAAAATGATTTTTTGTTTGTTAAATGATTTTATTAATTCTTATTTTGCATTTTTATGATCAATTTTATATATTTTTAGACTATAATAAAAACATCTAAAAAATGAGTTCAAAGAGCTCAATTTTTTATTCTATTTGACTATTTTGTTATTATACGACAAACTAAAACATTAGAGCATTATAAAATATCCCTATATTAAAGCCAGGATTCAAAAAAATATAGCGAGTCGGAAAAAAAAATATTAAAATTTAAAGTTATTTAATCTTATTTTTGTATTTATAAAAATTTAATTGTGGAGTAAGTTTATCACTTAGCAAATAAATTATAAGTAAAAAGAAACAAACATCGATAAAAATGAAAAAAATACAGCACAACAATTTATATTTTGCTAGTTTATAGTACACATAAAATATTATAAAACACATGCTGTTTTTTTATTTTCCTACAATGAAGAATTCACATATAATAGGTTCTCAGCAAATAAAATGTGTTTAAAACTATTTTCCATTGGTCAACAACATACAAAAAAAGATATAATATATCTTATTGGATCGATAATTTTTAATTAAACTACAAATAGTTCAATTTATATTTGAAGTTCGGTATAATCCCGCACTTTTTATGATCAAATATGATTTTTATATGATAAAAAATAAAACCAATAAATTACTGCTTCTGTCGTAATATAGGCGTTTACTTTAATGCAGTAATATAATTAGATACGATTCATTTATGTATTATATGTGCCAAAATATACACAAAGAGCATATATATTATGTATCAAAAGAATATTCGGTCTAGAATCGCTTTAAAGAACCACATGTAATTTTTTTTTGCAATCAAAGTATAACTTGTTTTTCCTAAACGGCTTGAATACTGTTATATTAAATGATTAACGCAGAAAAATAAATATAATTTTATATATTTTCTATAATTTTTCATATTATATTTATATTATTGCTCAAATTAAAATTTAAATGTTTCTTGGATTATTATATTTTACCAACTTAGTTTGGAAGATCATATTAGCAAACTAAGCCCCTCCTATGCATTTTTGAACATTCATGGTTAGGGTGATTCTTGGAAACAATTTGGGGCACAAAACATGATAATTTTAAAAAGACAAGATTAGGCATATAAACTTGAAATTATCTGCATTCGAGCAAAAATATTTTTTTAACCTACGAAATTCTTTTGGATTGCAAGACAAATGAATGATGGGTTTTTAGAAAATTTTGTGATTTTTCCGAAGGCCGAAAATTTATGTAGAATGTAATTAATATTTTTGAGCTTTGTTATGCATAAATTTCTTTTTTTATTTCATAATAATTACGGGAAAAGAGAAAATAAAAATAAAAATTCTATTAGGTGTATAACACCAGAAGGTTTTTGTGTGATAAATCCAAGTTTTGAAAAAAAGATTATTTTTTTTTGTTTCTTTGTTTTGGGATAATTTATATAAAATAATGTAGTGTTAATAGCACTCTACTCTATGCCCAAATCAATCGCAAAGATAATTTAAGTGCACAAGAATAGAGATTAAGGCATAAATGTAGAACGATGGATAGTAAAAAAGAATTTATTAATAATATTGAAGATTTTCACACGAAAAGGAATTGATACATAAGTAAAAGACTTTCTCAAAAATAAATTTAATGTTAAAAAAAGATCATTATTATAAAATAACATACATTCTTATAAATTACACAATTTGATAAAAATAGCTGACATTCTTAATAAATCTTAAAACACATAAAAAAAATAGAGTTATCTTAATAATATTATAAGCGCAAAATAAGTCACCGCTACGCAGGAACCTCTCATCATTTCAATTTAGCGTTGATTGCTTGTTCTTGCGCTGTTAAATCGAGTCATTTTGTTTCAGCATTACAATCAAATGTATGTTAAAAATGTGATTTTTGACTGTGGGTGATATAACAGTTTTTGTTGCATCCCTTGCAGCTAACGAGCACACATTACAGATTTGTCTTCCATTAATGTTCTTGCGCGAGATTTATTCGAATCTTAAATCAAATAAATTGAAGATTCTGGTCAAATATTTACATCAACTAACCATCGTAACCCTGAAAACAACAGTCATTCTACTTATATTCGAAAGTTTTTCTACCTACTTATAAGCTCCCTGGTAAAATAATGGATTCACAAAAAATTAAAGATTTTTGACATGGAAGATTTTCAATAAAATACTTAATTTCTATAGTCGTACAATATTTTGCAAAAACCATCTGATTTATACTTGATGCATACTTTCGGATCGAACTATCAATTCCCTCAGGCGCGTGTTATGTATATTTGAATTTGAATGAATATAACAACCGCAAAAATATGTTGAATTTTTTAAGTAGTTTAGAATCAATGGCCAAAATACATCAAGATTCTTATTACAAAAATAAGAAAATATTATATGAATATAAGTTATGTGTTTTGTTGTACCCAATCAAGTTAAACTATGGCTTCAAAGGCTACAAAAGATTTATGTGATGATTATAACCATAGGTGTATTAATTACAACTGTGATAAATATCAAACTAACATATTTATGACAAAATATACATTGTTTTATTTATATAAAATTGAAATAAATAAAAATTTAAAATTTCTGTTCTCTAATTCTAAAAGGAACTTACAAAGATTATATGCAAAATTGTTATCATAAATTTAAAACTCGACTACAGATTTATAAATGAGGTTAATGTGCCAATAAAAAAATATTAAAGAATAATATTGTGAGAAGTGGTGGGGTGGATGTATTATTCAAGCAGAGGAAACAGTTTTAAACAATAAGGTTAAGTCTCCTCGATAAAGGGGATCAATAGATGAGACTTGGGCTTTGACAATTGTATATACAAGCGAATCATCTAGCAAAGTATTTGCTACAGTTGTTTTAATAGAAAATAAGCAACTCTAATGAATGTAGTATAGAGGGTTGTCAGAGGGGGCAAATTAATATATACGGATGAATGGAATAGTTATAATGAATTTTTCTTGTATAACAATCAGAACAAAATTATCTTGCATATTTATATTTTTGTTTATCATTATTATATAGTTATACTCAAAATGATTTGTACAATAAAAAGCTAAAGAAAAAATTAAAAAGTATGAAGGTGTAAGATAGAATACTAGAGTAAATGGTTGAAGGTATTTATACTTTTTGATCATAACAAATTTAAGCGTATGAGGCTCTACTTGACTCAATTAAAATTTAAAAATAAAATATTGTCTAGTCATATGAATATTATATTAATATCATGCATATACGTTAACTACAAAATCCGTTAGAAAAACCGTAAAATATGAGGCGGAGACAAAATAAAAAATTCCGGAAAACCTGTGATAAAATCTGAGATGAGTCTAAAAAACCATAGATTTGACACTTAGTAATATTGCAATAAATTATTAAAATAAAAAAAAATTATACTACATGTATTGATGTAAAAAAGCATTCAACTGAATATAACATAATCATCGGATTAATTTTAACATAAACAAATACCTATTTGGATGGATATCGTTTTTTATATATAAAACAAAATAGGTAAATGGATTCTCTTGTTAAGAGTAAATGGGGAAGGAATCGCAAATATAATTATAAAAATGAACATACTGCAAGTAGAAGGCGTGATCTCTTTTAAAATTTATGTATGGATCCACTGTACAAAAAATTGAAAGAACGCTTCCCGGGGTCAGTTTATAGGGGATTAAAATTCTTACACAACATATTATTTTTTGTTCATAATGTCCTCAAAATAATAGAAAAAATCCAAAATTTCTTAAGTATATGACCGATGCCACCAAAAACTTTTTAATGAAGTAGAACTCGAATTAAAAAATATAAGTCGGTCACTAATCATTAAACATGCGCAGATGTAGCAATATTTATTGTGGGAACGACCGTCTTTAAAAGTAATAGCGTAATTGAGAATAGTAAATCCTTTTAAAACTAGAAATTTATGATTAGCAGAAAAAAAATCCCTAAAAAAATAATAATTTATTTAAGACTTAAATAAATGCAAGAAATCTATAAAAGATATTGATGTACATGCAACAACACAATTATAATTACCATATAAGCGTATTAGCGTTATAACAGAAAGAATACATAAAATTCTTTGTGATGATAAAAGATGTTTTAGACGAATTTTTATACACCACCAGCCTTGATATTATTAATATTATATATAAAGAGAAAAAAAATAGGAATAGTGCTATGCAATATTGAATTCAAAGTGAAGACGATGATCCGCAAGCAAAAAAAAACATTCTTTAAAAAAGTATAAACTGTCCTTCGTCATGAGTCGGATATTTAAAGCAAAAAAAGATAAGCAAACACATCTCTTACTAATTGAAGAGTATCTGATAAATAAATAAAATATCGGTATCATGGACCAAGAGAACTTAAGAAAAAACAACAAGATAGTTTAAATCATTGAATATAAGAAAAACTATCACACTATAAACTTTTCGAAGCAAAGAAATATTACATGGTTACCTAGTTGGATCTTATAGAGGGTTAAAATACGGGTTATTAATATAGTAAATAAATTCAATTCTGGTTTATTCAAGATAAAAAAGTCTTCTTCGCCAAAAGAAAGAAGTGTTCACACTGTAACGAAGTCATGAAATCAATACTATCATCAGGCAACGAGATACAAGAGAATTTTCGGGCATGATTAATACAAAAGAACAATAAAATGTTACTTGTCTATATTTCTTCGTATAATAACGCTAAAACTTCAGGAAATAAAAAATAATAGAACCCACACAGAACAATAGATCAGCGAAAATATGTATTCGGAAATAATAGTAGATACCTGAATTTAAAAGGATATACCAATCAAACAAAATAGACAACATATATTCTTATATGATAAAAAAGGTAATATTATTAGGCTAATTGAAATATATATAACTAGCCTGGATCAACTTAAATGAAGTGAGAATGTGAACTATAAAGAGTACGACATTTTAGCGATTAACTAAATCTAATATACAATAAAAAAACAAAAATATTAAAAAATACAGCGCCTTGGATGATGTGGTTACAAAATTAATATAAAAATATGTCAAGGAGTTATAAATTCTAGATGAATAAATCCAGCTTTAGCAATTTACATGACACTTAAACTCACAGCATTTGACGTAGAAAAGTATTGACGAAGATAAGTTCGTAAAAGATGTCATAAAAAACATTAAAGAGTCGTGCAATAAATCTAATGGGCTTTATACATGTCAGTAGATTGAATCGATAAAAAGAAGAACTTCACCAATATAAAATAAATTTTTACTATCGTAATATAAATCAATAATTCTTCTCATTTTTTGTTGTTGTTTGATATATATTTTTATATAAATTTTTTTTTCAATTGCTTAAAAAAGGGATGGTTGAAACAGAAAAATCAGAGCACTACAAAGACAAATCATGCCAAACTGCGGCTGTAACCGAGCAAAACGATGTGTTGAAAGTGAAACATGCGAAAAACTCATTGAAAACATCAACAAGACATCTGACGTTAGAATCGATCTTCACGTAACAGAATCTTCTCTGGATGAATGGGTTCAGGATGCCTATGCGGCAATACTAATACACTTCCATCTTATGCCACGCTTCGGATGGGATAAACGCTAAAAATTTTACAACGGAGAATCACAATGCTATTTGTCGAAACAGGAACTCAAAAGAAGAGAGATGAGAATATTAAAAGAAGAAAATGGAAGGAAGTCGGTTGTCAAACGATTCGATGCCGAAAACGTCAAAAACACAAAAAGAGCAATATTAAGTGATTCATCCCATTTTGGAATTGAAGAGTATAAAAGAGTCGAATTATATAGAAGGGAATTTAATATAATACAGTAAGCCTAAAAAGGCAAAAATCGTTGAATTTGAAAGGACGAGATTAAATCCATGCTACAAATTCGACTCTAATATTCTTTAAACTATTAATAAGATTATTGGAACAATTACATCCACCCAGAATCCTAAGAATATGTCCGATGTTGTAGTATTGCTACAAACCGCACAAAAGACTTACAAACGCCTTACAACAAAACCGAAAAGCGACAACCAATATAATTTAGAAAAAATTAAAAATTAAGCTTTTGATAAGAAGGGACTCGAATCATAAAAAAATAAAATGGAGTGAAGTTAAAGAAGAGGATGTATTAAAATCAAGAAAAAAAATGCGATCAAGAAACATGATCCTAGATATAGATGATCATCTATAAACAGGGTTAAATGTTTATACAGAAAACATTAGAATAATAAAGAAAAAAATAGAGCAGCATAAAAAAAGATGTGATTTTGCCCGAGAAAATAACCGCTTTGAGCTTAATAGAAGACTTTTTTTACAGAGGATTGACTCTTAAACAAAATAATACAATCGAAGCTTCAGATGAAAAAATCAAAAACTTTTGGATGAAAATGTGGGAAAAGGGTACGTGAAAATCATAACAAAAATAATTATAACGATTACCTATGACCATTTCCACCAGTCCAAAAACAGGAAAAAATATGATTGATAGCAAATGTTGAATTTAATAATATCATAAAATCACAGCGAAACTGGAAAGCTGCTCTTTCAGATGGAATCTTTAATTTCTTCATAAAAAAAATCACGAGCCTTCATAAATTCATATATAAGATTATATCAGATGAATGCTTGGAAAATAAAAATCTGGAAGAATGGTTTTACTAAGGTACGACACATCTTATACCAAAAAAGATGTCAAGATAGGAAATGAATTTAGACCAATCACATGTAAGTCCAATTTATATAAGTAAACAACATAAACGGTATCAAAAATCATTCAGTATGCGGTGGAGACAAATGAATTTATTGCAAAAAATCAGTTAGGAACAACAAGGCGCGTTCAAGGAGCAAAAGAACAAGCTCTTTTTAATATTGCGATATATAAATAGCATGAAAAAAAATTCATTACAACGTGGATTGATGTAAAAAAGGTTTTTGACTCAATAGAACATAACAACCTGCACGTATGTATTGAAAACTTGAATCTACCTACATTGATAACGTCTTTTATAAAAAAGATTTTAAGCAAACGGAGTATATATTATAGGTTAAATAGATATATTTCATTGCCAAAAGAATAAAAAAAGGTTTTATCACATGAAGAACGTCTGCAACCTGTTTTATTTGTAATTTGTATTCATCTCTTGAGAAGACAATAAAATGAACGCTTTCCAGGGGTAAGTGTATTGAACGATGAAAACTCCTATACAACAAATCACCTACTCTTCATTGATGACTTCAAAAAGATTACTAAAACAATCGAAACACATATACTACAATCTGATATAGCTATAATATACTTTATATGCAGTAAGCATTATAATAAACGAATCGAGCAAGCCACTAACCATGAAATATGAGCAGATATAGCAATATATAATAAAGGCTCGGCAGCCTATAAATATCTTGGAGTAATTGAGAATAGCAATTTGGAGCTTAAGAAAGAAACTATTGATATAATTGCATAACAAATACGAAATCGAATAAGAAATTCATGGAAGACTACGAATGCTATGAATTTATTTACAGCCAAAATGAACAATCAAAATCACACATAAATTACCATATAGGCGTTTTTAAATTAGAACCTAAAGAATAAATTAAACTTGATATTAAAATAAAGAATATTTTAAACGAATTTTCTATTCACCTCTAGCCTAGTAATAAATAAATATTACTTCTAAAGTGAACTTGACTACGAAGTAGGCTATGTAATATTGAATTCAAAGCCGAGAAGATTATCTACCTGCTAATGTATTTGCATTTATATAGTAAAAAAATTTCACCAAGGAAGCTACAATATTATAAGAGAAAAAAGATAACAAGACATATCTCTTACATATTCTAGAATATCTTAAGAATAAAATATATGCCAATATTACCATTTCTATGACACTGAAGAAAACGCTGCACGAAAGTCTATTGAACAAAATAAAAATTAAACCATTACACCAAAATCTTTTGAAACCAAGAATAATGATATGGTTGATATTTTTGGATCATCAAAATGAATAAAAGACGGCAAAATTAAACCAAGTGAGGAAAGAAAACTCTTTTTTATTCAAGACGGAAATGCGTTTACCGGTGAGAAGATAAAAAGCCCGCATTGTCATTTAAACCGTGAAAACAATCGACCACCTTGCAACTAGATGCAAGATAATGTTAGGGTATGATTACACGCGAAGGCACAATGAAATCGTAAGATGTCTTCATTTACACTTATCAATACATCATAACTTCAAAATAACCAAAAAGATCAGAACTCACTCAGTACAAGAGATCAGCAAAAACGAAAATGCAGAAATAAAAGGTGCTACCAGAATAAAAACAGATATCATAAATAAACAAAATAGACCTGATACTTTTCTATACGTCAAAAAAGAAAATATGATTACGTTGATTGAAATAAGTAAAACTAGCCTTGACAACTAAACTGAATTTATGAATGAACTATGGGAAGTATCCAATCTTGGCGAAAAAACTTTGTTTAATTTACAAATGTAAAACAAGAAAAATACCATATGTAATGACTTAGGATGGTGTGGTTACAAAATCACATAAATTATATGTGCAAGAGATAAAAAACTTAGAAAATGTAGAAGCATACATGCAAGCTCTCATACCCCGCATAACACTTGATCTCATATCATTTGAGAGAAGAAGAGCAGTTTTTGAAGATAGATCAGGGAAAGTGTCAAAAGATGCATCAAAGAGTTATGCCATATTCCTAACCGGCTGACCACGTATAACTAGATAAAATTCATAAAAAGAAAATTAACCCATAAATAAACATTATTGTATCAAGAAAAAGCTTATTGGCTATATCATTTGAAATAATTCATTTAAGGATACTCCATTTAATTATGTTTATTTTTATTCTTTAACAGCATTTAAGGTAATTTTTAAATCATATATAAATGTATAAAAGCAAATATGATGCTATTGATAAGCATGTTTTCTTGTTCCGTAGACTCCAGTGTCTTTATAAATTCATTAAAGAATATTTGTACACATTATAATATAGCATAAAAGAAATTCTGTGATGTAAAAATTTGTCTCTAGCTAAAAAAATGTTGTGGAAAACCATGTATGTTTTAATTTTTTAGTAAATTGTGAGTCTGGCCTACAAATAAATCGTTCGATATGTTATTTTATGGGAATAAAACAACATTTTTATACAAATTAAATATATCGAATTCATTCATTAAGGTAAAAAAGTATATGATAGCAAAATTAGTGAATTTATATATATTTCGGTAAAGGTCTAGCCTTTAGTATTGAATTCAATGTTAGCTCTTATAATTTAAATACCCCCATATCTTTATCAATGCAAACAATAAATGAAGCTTACTCTATTATTGGAGTTCAAGTCCGTGTTAGAAATATTCTGTGATTCAGTATTTCATTTTTGCTGCAAAAAAAAACATTTAATCCATAATAGAAGGCTTTTTTATATTTTAATACCCATAATTTGCATTTCTATAAATTATATACATTTTTATCTATCTTACATTTTTAGAAACAAACAACAATATAAAATAGGTGTTATATGTGAAAATTATAATGTAAGTATAATTTATTTTGTAGTATTGTTTTATTTTATTTCGTCCGTTTTTTTTCTCAAAATTAATTTCGAAAAACCTTAATAAGTCTATAGTTGGATGATATTATTTTTATTTTCAAGTTTTCTTGTAAATGGTTTGCATTTTTGTGCTCTCTTTGCATATAACTAGATATTTTAAATGGTTTATGTTCGACTTAATACACTTTTTTAATATTTTCAACTTTGCTCAAAGATTTTCCATATGATATTTTATATCTAGATATTGCACATTTCACAGCCTATTTTTCTCCTATAAAAAGAATTCTAGTCAAATTCTATTTTTTCTGCATTAAAATTTTTTTTATGGTTTTGTAGATTCTTTTAAATGTATAAAACAACGCAAATTTCTGTATAGTAAGATTGATTTATTTGATAAATGTATAGTTTTTTTAAAACTCAACCTTAAAATAGGTTTTAAATAAAGCATTGACATTCTTTTTGTGATTATATGGCCCATATTTCGATAAAAATAAAATTAATGTTAATGTTACTATATTGTTCTAAAAGATCAAATATATTTTATATCTTACTTATGTTATCTTTCTTTGAGTCACATTTTCATTAAGTTTTTAAAACAAATATTGTTGAAAATCAATTTCAATTTTTTATCCGGTTTATCTTTCTATAAGACTTTCTTTTGTAGGCTAATTGGAAAATACGTAGATATTTACTTCTCTATTCTACTGTTATTCAATATTCAGATTTATTTATGCATTTTAAAAAATTATAATCCATAAATAATGTTTTTTTAAAAATTATTTTTATGGTTTTGGCCTTAAGTATCTGCAAATATGTTTTTTTGTCATATAATACTGGCTTTAGTTGTTTCCTTGTTTTTTTTTGGTGGTGCTTTGAGTCAAAAGATTGTTGTGTTTATTTTTTCTTTGTCGTATTATCCACATAACAAATCATCGCTAAATCTAAATAATTAAATTGATTTTGTCAAATATGCAGTATGTCTTTTTTTTATTTAATTGTATCATACTTTTTAAATAATTTTTTGACTATTTCTTGCTAAAATTTTACATATATAAGAGTTTTTATATGTTATTTTATATTTTAATTTAAAAAAATATATTTTTTATGACAAGCTTTTAAAAAAATATTGTTCAGCCTTATAATTTTAGAGGTAAAAATTCTTTTCTCTAAGATTTCCAGAACTACTTTAATTTTTAAAATTTTTAGGTCTATATGTAATTGTTTTCATTAATAGTGATGAAATGTCATTATTCTGGTATTAAATTATTTTTTTATAAATTTAAATTCATTTAAATATGTAAAATAAAGCAATTACCCTTTATATATTTTATTGAGCTGAAATTATGATTTGAAAAACGACTTTATGTTAAGTTCAAACGACACATTATTATCTTAGAATATCTAAATATAATTTTAGTTTTTTAAAAAGAGAATCTGTATTTGATACAATTAATGAGAATATGCAATTTTTTTTTCCTATAATCATCACTTTTTATATCATTTAAAGGTAAGGTTATTAAATATTTGATTATGAAAGCATTCAAAAGCATTTCACGTTATATATTTACTAAACCCACCACATGTATTTTTAAGTTAATAATACAAACGTTCGGATGTCGAGAAACTCTATACGCAATATTTCAAAGATATATCTTATGCTATAAATTCGCATTTATTCTTTAAAAACAATGTTTTAATATTAACAGCTGTAGTAAGCATGAACATATATGTTAAAGTTAATATATTATAAACAAAAATTATCCATAGGTTATTATTATCTACAAATGCAAGGATAAAGTATGCAAAATGTAATACTTTAAATTAGAACCAAATTACCAAAATTAAAAAATTTTTTTACAGCACTAACATTCAGTCTTTTGCCTTTTAACTTATATATATGCTTATGATATCCATAAAATTACACTATATTTCCTTGTATTATAATTTAGACAATCTTAAAATATTAATTGGCGTGATCAGAAAAGATATTGTGCCTCCATAGTTTGTCTTATTTATGATTATTAGATTTTTTATTTTTTAAAGTGCATTTAGCATGTTCTTTTATAAACTATGTTTTTCTACTTGAGTCATTAGGGTGTAAAGACCGATCAAATTGTAATCATAAGCGTGATAAATCAAATTTCCAAGATTATGGAAGAAAAAATTTTTATGTGTTTATAAATATTAATATAAATTTTAATAAAACTAAAATCATACCTCTGAAGTTACCTTGTAATTCGTATACCCCTTTTTTTTCGAAGCTCCTTAATGTTGCATTTACAACTTACACTTTTATAACATCTTTTGATCATAGTTTTCAGTATAACATTTTAGCTTATTAGTAGATTGTCTTTTTATTATAAAAGAAAGAAGATTTTTTTTTATTATACAAAAAAGATAATATGATGTAACCGCCTTCTTTATATTTTCATATGCATTAATAAATCATTTTGTCGAGATTTTTAACTAAAATAAACATACTTTCTCTATTACACATCTATTTAACTATTTTGTGGAATTAAAACTTCGCTTATAATTTTCATATTCTAATGTCTCTATAAAATAAATTTATTGAAAGATAAAGCTTAAAATTATCTTTTTAGTTTAAGGTATGATGGGAGTGTAACACCCGAGTACTTTAATAAGAAAGATCATGTAGGTGATGGTTTTTTTCCGCTTTCCACCGATCTCTAGGGAGCCTTCAGCCTGTTAGTTATGATTGTAATTAAAAGTACTGTCGTTTTTTTTATCTTTTTAGTTTTCAGATATTAAGTTTTTACTCTATTCACGAAATAATGGTTTTAGGTTATTATTTTTGATATTTATTTTTTTATTGATTTTTCCTGTAACAGCATTATGGATCGTGCCTAAATTATTGAATTCTTAATTCTATTAGTATAAATATACAAGTTTATTTAGATAAAAACTATAGATCAGTTTTTATTTTGGAACAAAAATGATGTAGATAAAGGTCAATGGGAACATAAATTTTGCATGTACCCATTGTAACTTTTTAGTTATATGTTGTTTCAAAAAAACCCAGATACAATGTTGTACACAATATGATTGCAGATATAGAAAATTGATGGTTGATTAATATAGGCTGAAATTTATCTTTTAGCGTATTTCTGTTAGTCTTATCTAATAATAAAGTTTAACGAAGTATAATAACAACAACATTGTGCCAGAATTGAGGCTAATATGATTTAAATTTGTTATATTTCGTTGTCATGCACCACAGAAAATCTCTAAAGGCATAATACAGTACCTATATTTCGTTGTGATATATTTATGATAATTTCAGGCAGGAAAAACAAATTACCCTTACATTAAAAGATGTTGTGATTTTTTATGGCATAAATTTTTCCGCATGTTTTTATTTTTGAATTTTAACACTTAGAACTAATCCAGAATATATCTGTTAGATAAAATCTCTGCGTTTGCACCATTTACAAACTAATATTCTTAAATTTTATTTTTTTCCTAGGCTAAGCTCTAAGAAGAAAAAAATCAAATTCAAAGATAAAATTAATACATAAATATGCTATTAAAAACCTTTTAATACTATATTAATATAGCAAATAATATGCGCAGAAGAAAACTTCATCAGAGTATTAAGTGTGAAATATGGAATATTTAATGCAGATTGAAGTTTTTAGTATCTTATATTATTAACAACATTTATTCATTGCGAGGTTAGAAATATAATAAAAAATCTTATGACATAATCCATATTGTTATTTGTAAACGTATTTCATATTAATCAAAATTTCAATTTCAATTATGATGATACCATAAAAACGCAGAATTGTAGTTATTCATACTTATCAAAACACGATGACTAATTATAGGAATTGTATTTTAGTCCTAAATTTTCAAATGTTTTAATAAAAAAAGTGACGTTAGATATTAATTTTTTCATAAAATATACAAATTTTTTTCTTCAGATCTTTTCTTGAAAATTATTAGCATTAAATTCGATTGTCAAGTTCAACAAATAAATAAATCTTATATTTCAACCTTTTAGAGCTTTTTATGCAAGTTTTCATAATATCATTTTTGTATTTTAGAACCGTCAAATATATGTTCATTTTTATTTTTGAAAATTTACGTACCATCCAATCGTAACTATATAATGAACTAGTTATATGGGTAAAAAAGTCGAAACATATTAAATAGAATATTTAATGAGATATTAAAAAAGCACGACCCATGATAAATTAAATTTTACAAAATAACGGACTTAAAGTGGATTTATACCAAAATCCATACAGTTCATTGCCTTTGCTTGTTATTTAAATAAAAATCTATATAGTTTTGCCTATAAGAAGCTAAAATGGGCAATTATAAAGTCCTTGAATTTTTTCTGTAACAAAGTGGCTATGTAAGTTTTAAAAATAGAAAAAAGATGAATATTCTAGAAGGAGTTTGACAAGCGATACTAAAGTCATATAAAAAATATTTTGAGAATTTTTTTATTTATTGACAGCAAGGATTAATTTAGCCGCCGAAACTCTTAATTCTACACAAAAAATAGTTCTTGAATCTTTGCCCATATCTTTATCAGCGTTATAAATTCACATACGTTTCTTTAAAGTGTCTATTTATGCAGATTTTCGTCTCATTAGTTAAACGAATCATTCTTTATGTAAAAAGTTCAGGCATCATCTCTGAGATCAAATTTTCTTGGTCTATTAGCATCAATTTTCGTAATTATTATTCTTTTTTTCTCAGTTCTTCAAAAAAACGATAATTTTAATATGAGTAAAGGTGAAAATATTTAAGAGTTAACTAAGTTCTATAGTTAAAAGGGAACTATTTGCCCTATATTCTCGCATTAAATATTTTTTGTGTGTTCAGGCTACGAATATATATTTTAAAGCGCCTTTTAAATTAATATTTTTTTCTATTTTATGTTAATTACTCAAAGAATAAAGTTTTAAGCTCTAAAATGTGTTCAAATCTTTATACTTTGGAATTAAATAACAATAGTTTAAAAGAATAAATCAATTCCTATATTGTAAGTGACTTTAGATGAGTGATAAATATTCAGATTTAATATGGTATCTGTATCATCAATACAGATTTCATCGAAACTCTTCAGTTCTATTGTAAAAAGGATTATTTGATAAAAAAATAAGCTATAAAAAGATTTCTGTCATTATTAAAGTTATGCCGTAACTATAACTATGTAAAGGTATGACACAAACTTGCTTCTTTTGGTTTTCTTTTTTATTACATTTAATCATTTTTTAATATTATAAATGACAAAAATTTTTCTTCAGTAAAACACATATATTAAAATATAATTTAACGTTTTTATCTACTTTCAAGGTATATAACAGTATATAGAACATTAAATACAGATTCTGATTTTAAAGACAATAAAAAAACACACTGTAATAATCCAAATAAAAAAACACATTTATTTAAATTTTGTATCTGTTTCATTGGCGGTATATTACAGCGCAATCTTATTTATTCCCTTCTTTTCTTTGGTAAATATGAATATATATAGTTCTAGGTTTTCTACCTAGTGATTATTGTGTTTTTGTGTATATTTTTTACCGCTGTTCTTTTGCGCTTCATAACATCTAGTCGTGTAGATTTTCTTCTGTGGGAAAATATGATTATACAGCATATCTACCATAAATTTTATTAAAAATAAAATTTAAAGAGGAGTAAATAAAAAATAGAATAATAAAACCATTTTTGTTGTTTTTTTGTAAGTCTTGAAAATTGTTAAACAATTAAAATTCAGATAAAAACTGAATATGTTCGATCAATGCAAATTAGTTTAGTAAAACTGTTTTAGTTTCATAATATATATACTATATCATTGGTGTTGCCTTATTTCTTTACATATGGAAATTTAAGTGCTTAAATTGGCATACAATTATATAAAAAAATGGGGTTGTTTTAGATTTATATAAATTTCATAATGTCTATGCGTTTGGAAAAAAAAATAGCAGACAAACGTTTAAATTTTTATAGTAAAAAATAATTACAATCTAAGATGATCAGTATGATTCTACGTAAATCAATAATAGAAAATATTTCTAGGGATGATAAAATAATCTAAATCGTCGGGAAGGGTTTTTATTTTTTCAAAAAATCTGTATTTTATCTATTTTAAGTTATTTATAGGAAATTGGTTTTTAAATGAAGTACAGAAACTGACCATTTTTATTAAGATGAATTTGATTATAATCTTTTTAAAGCGCATAAAACACTTTTTGTTTATATCTTTAAAATTTATTATTGTATTTTTATAATTACACGCATAAATTTATTAGTAATTTGATTTTAGCCCAACCTTTATATTTTAAATATAAAATTTTTGATCCTTTTTTGTGAAATTTTGTCTTTATCTTTATTTATTGAAAATCATAGCAGCTATCTTAGCCGTTACTTGGATACACATACTATTCTTCAGTCAGGTGCATGAATGCAATCAAGACATTAGCTCTTTATCTATAATTATTGCTCCTGGTTTATTATCACACAAAAATGAAAAGAATTAATGTGAATTATGAATTTTCGTAAAATTTTTGTCGTTCTTATAATTAAAAATATAACATTTGAGCTAAAGAAAGAACAGAATCCATATAAAATATGTGGATTTTTATCTCTATTACATCTTGAATTGCTTCAGCAATTAGTTTTGATTATATTTTTAGCTTCTTATAGGTGTTTATTAAATTTTAAGCATGTGGTAGACGCTTTACTAGTGAGTTAATTCTAAAAAAAACTTTATTATTTATTTAAATTACATATTTTAGCTATAATTACACATTTTATAGCGTATATGTGCATCATATTACATGTATTATCTAATTTTAATTAATTTTATAAGAACCTAGCCGATCTAAGTACTTCATGTTTAGAGATTATATAGAAATAAGAAGCTTGAAAAAAGGGCGAATATATTGTGAAACATATGATTTAAAATAAATCATGTCAATTCTCTTGTTAAATGTTGATTAAGATTTATGATCTAGAATATTCAAATACGACTTTATTTTATATATGATATCATATTCTAAGACGAAAAAATATAATATTCTTCTTTTATGTGATTCATTGCATCATGTTGACAAATGGTATATTCATCTTGGTGGACATAATTGTACCCAGAAAATAATATGTTAAAATACCAATTTAAAATATTCAATATCAAGGATTGCTACGATAGCCTAAGAATGTCACAATAATGGGTTTACAGAATCGGCAATATCGTTATACTAATCGATATCAATGATTGAAACGAGTTTGAAAAGTTACAAACTTGGCAATTTCATATTATAATACAGCCGTTTTTTCTTTATTAATTTGTGCTGTGATAATATTTAAATAAGTAAAAATATTTCTATGGAATGACTAATTTATTTTTTACTTAGGTTTGACTAAAAGAACCCTTCGATTGCACCATAAAAATACACAATAAATGATTTTGTAATCGGATCATATTTAAAAACTTTTACTGATGTATATTTTAATTTCAAGGCATATTAATTCGAGAGTTTTTCTCAATACTTTTGTTGTTCACATACTTCCGCTTTGTTGGGATCCTTAACAAATAGACCCATTTTTTGTTGTATTTTACACTACAATATCACATGTATATCGTGTGACTCGTTATTTTTGCATTCACATGTTATATGGGGTTTAGTCTATAGTAAATAAATTTAAATTGTATGAATTATTATTAACTCGATATCACAAACTAAACTGTAGCATGAATTTAAACTATAGGATTAAAAGCCTCTGAACTTATGGGTTTCGAAAAGAGGAGAAGCATCGAAGAGGATTTAGCCAATATTATGAATATGATTGCCAATAGGAAATCAATCGCGTTAAGCCTAAAGAGAAGACATGCAAGTACATACCAAAACCAACCCAATAATAAATGATAATTTGTAATATTAATAAATAATGCACCAAGGATGTAAATATATTAATTTTGGAATTACTATTTGCAGCTGTAAGGCAAATGTGAATTAGAAATATACTGTAAAATTTTGATGATAAAATTAAAATGGATTACTCATAAATATTTGCGGTATATTTAAAAGAAATGTTATTTATGGGTTAATTTTCTTTTTATCAATTTATCTACTTAGACGTGGCTAGCCCATTGGGAATATTGCACAACTCCTTGATGCATATTTTGACACCTTCCCTGATTTATCTTCATGAACTGCTCTTGTTCTCTCAAATGAGTTGAGTTCAAGTGTCTTGCGTTTATAGAAATAAGATATATTTTAGTTAAATATATTTTAGATATGAAATAAGTAAATCCAATTTAACCCCCTTTTAAAAAAGAATGAGAGAATTAAAATATCATGAAAAAAAGCTTCTCAAAAAAGTAAATTTCGAAGAATATAAGCACAATAATACAACAAGAGAACAAAAAATAACATCAAAATTTTATCTAACTGATAGAAACCAATATCACATCTATAATTGCATGGTCGGAAAGATACGCCGTCTTGCAGCCGCATTATCCAAGCTAAAAGATACAGAGCCAACCAAAGTTACGCTAGGCCGTAATTTGGTAAATAGATTATATTCGATGGGCATTATTGATTGTAAAAAACTTATTGCCTGTAGCAAGATTTCGGTATCATCGATTTGTAAAAGGAGACTTCCATATATCATGGTGAAATCTAAAATGGTAGAGCATATGCGCGCAGCAATAACTTTTATAGAACAGGGTCATGTTAGGATCGGCCACAAGAACATTACCGATCCCAATATTCTGGTTTCAAGAGGGATGGAAGATTTTGTTAAATGGATGGACGAATCTAAAATCAAGTCTAAAATTGACAAATTTAACAATGCGCATGATGATTACGATGAATATTAAATATTTGATTAAATTTATATTTATTTAAAATTAAAATTAAATAACTTAGATATAAATTACCAACTGAAGCTGTAGCATAATCACAAACAATAGGATTAGGAAGACATTAGAACTAATAAGTCTTGAGAGAAGAAGATGCATCGAGTAAGATTGTAAAGAAGATGAGGCAAAAAGAAGTATAATCAAATCTGTTCTATAGAGCAATCACAAAGTTTTGCTTGGTCAATTTCAAATAGCTAAAAATTAAAACAACCAAAAAACAAACATTAATAAAATTTAATTAATCTGTTCTATATAGCAATCACAAGTTTTGATTGAACAATTTCAAATAGCTTAAAATAAAATAACCAAAATAACCAAAATAAACATTTATTAAAGTATATTAACCCTTATTTAGAGCAATCGTAAGTTTTGATTGAACAAATTTATAATGATTTAAATCTGAAAATACCCAAGGTTGACAATGATTCAAATTATAAAAAACCAAATAATTGAAAAGGTTTTCATTCTATGTGCAAGAAACAATCTCTTTTTATGAAATTTAGAATAAAAAAGAGGATCGTACAAAAAAATATATATTTGGATATTAGACAATGTGGAATTTTAGATAAAATAAGGAGAAAAATTTAATTTTATTTGTGATTTAATTTTATTGTGGTGATATTCAAAGAAATGTAACAGAAATTTAATTTTTAAAGATACGCATAAATTCTCGATAAAATTGAATTTGGCATTACAGAAATATACCTAATTATAATAAACGGTATTTACGATATCAACAGACAAAAAAATCAATATATATTACCTATAAACATAATTTTCCTATTTCTAATGTACAAAAAATAGATTTGAGTTGGAAACTTAAATTATTACCTTTTTAAAGTTACATATATGTACAAAAGTCTATTAATAGAATCGGAATACTAGAAATACTATTATTATTATTTGTTTTATAAAAGTTTGTGCTAAGTTTTGCTTTTTTAAGAATATCACGAATCAAAAGAAGACATACCCCATGAATAAAAAATAATTTTGAAGAGCCCATCTTTTTTTTAATAATGCAAAAAAAAATAATTTTGTGAATTTTATATAAAAATATAAGTAACTATATAAGATTATCAATATCTTTTTTTCCTATAATGTTTAAAAAAATATTCAATTGTTTTTATACAACAATATCTCGTCTTTAATGTAATATTTAAAAATAAATATAAATGTCATCTACCGAGAAACACATAAAATCAGCCTGGATTATAAATAACCAATTTTAGGGCATGCTTTTATAATTAATAATTTTTTTTGCGCAGTAAGAAAAATTCTCTAACATTATAACAATATTATATCTTCTTCATTTTTTTCTGATACATTGTAGTTTATTTGATGTTGATCATAGGATGACTAAACTCACCTAATATCTTTAAAAATAAGTTCGTTGCAACGAATAAATTATTTTCACCTATATTCACACTTCGTGGAAAACCTTTATTAATAGCCGATCTTTATTTTTTACGCATAAATAATAATTGAAATTACATCGCCTAAAATTTTTTAGTTATATATTCATAGTTTAAATGTATTTTAAACTAGTTTTACTTTATATATGCATCTAAAAAAAAATTTATCGATTCTTTATAGACACTCCTGGTTTCTCTACCTAATATTTACCGCTGTCAAATCGTTTTAC
Organism: Rhyacophila brunnea; assembly: GCF_057557595.1. Classification (NCBI taxonomy): domain Eukaryota; kingdom Metazoa; phylum Arthropoda; class Insecta; order Trichoptera; family Rhyacophilidae; genus Rhyacophila; species Rhyacophila brunnea. Next base: position 136,950 of record NW_028232809.1, on the reverse strand, counting down.
GCATTCATAATGAGCCGTAGCATCAAAATATTACTTGGATTTGTATTATGTTAAAAACATATATTTAGTAAGAAGCATAAAAACAAAACAATGTAAATTTAATAAAGATGACTTATTATTTTGCTTGATTTCTTATTATGTTCAAAAAACACTATGGTTTACAGGTAGAAGCATAATTAAGTAAACTTATTGAAGAAATCTTTTTTTAATTTTATTTTTGGAGAAAAATTCCTTAAAATTATCTATTGGATTGAATAAGTGTCTATCAAAAGAAAAAAAAATCGTGCCTGTATTATAAGTCTAAAGAACAATGAAACTTTTTATAAATAAAAATTTCTATGCTATTTTTGTATTAAACCTAACAGATACTTCTGTTTTTGAGATTATTATAAAGAAAAAAAACAGATTCTAAAGGCGGTACTATAAACAAATACATATGTGCAATATTCTGAAATATGATAAGAAAATGTAAATATTTATTGTTAGAACTTTAAATATAGTCACAAAAAGATATTTCTTATCTTCCTATTATATTAGTACATGATTATAATTTTGGATGTTCTTTTTCTAATAAAATAAATTTTTAAAATCAATATCCCGCTTTAAAAGCTGCTTCTCTGATTGTAAAAAACGAACTTTTCCGATCTAGTATTTACTTATACACCTAAATCGATTATTGAAAGCATAATTCGGTACTTAAATGATATTGTGCAGTTTATAAATAAAATTCTAAAAACAAGTATTTCAATTTGATTCTGAAAATAATTTTAAAATTGTATTATGGTTAAATAGATTATTTCAGCCCTACAAAATAAAAACATAAATTTCAAATACAATGATATATTATAGATCTAAATCATATACCTTACACTTAGAATATTTATTTTTATGCCAAAAATGCGCTTAAAAACATCATTGGCTACTTATAGATTTTTTCTTGGTATTATGTATGCAAATATAAATTTGTAATATAAATTTTTTTTTCTATTTTTGTTATCCATACTATTACTATGCTGTATTTGTTGGTTTTTTGTAGGTCTATATTATTTTTAAATGGGTTAATTATTTCTTATTTTTGAATATCATAAGTTTCCTGTTAAATAAATGGTATTTTTCATGTAGGGTCTATTATAATAATAAAAAAAACAAATATAATAGGCAATAATACTCTTACTTTATAGGCTTTGTATTTTCTTTTCTCGATATCCAAAAGCATAGATATAAATCACAATAAAAAATTTAAATTCTACAAAGTTAAAATTAATGGCCTCAATAAATTTTATGCCCGTATTGCCAAAACGATATATATTTGCAATTTTGAACTGTTTATAAACATCACAATACATGCTTTTATAGAGAAATTGTATAGCTTAAACATTTTTTTATCAGAATCATAGCTTGAGTTTGACATCTATATGTGTTTCTGAGGTTGTTGTAGAAACCTTTTTCCTCTCTGCCATATGGATTATATTTACCCATTGCTTGCCATAAATTAGAATATTAAATGAGGTGTGAAAAAATAATTTACAGAAATCTATAAATTGCTTGCTATAAGGTAATCACACAAAAACTAAAAGGAATTTATATAATAATTGAAGATATTAATTCAACAATGTTTTACAAAAAAATATTATATTCTTATACATACATATAAAACATTCCATCATGGGTCGAAGCGCATAAAATCTATTCTTCTTAGCTCTTGATATGATCATTCTGCCTTTTTTTGTAAATTTTTGCATTCGTTCTACTCTGATGGAACTTTAGATCTCTTTGTCATTAATTATCATAAATATGCAATGAAAATGTAAGTCACTTAACGAATTAAAATCCTAAATCTCCAAATTTTGTCGAATATGTATAACGTAAATACAGATAAAGCCTTCTAAATTGACCTATGCCTTTTCGGGATCAAAAAATGCATATAATGCCAAAAATTACTATTAAATAGAAATCTTTAAATTATCTAAGTATTATATGACAATTTATACAAAAAAAATCTTTTAAAATGCAATATCAAAACTTAAATACTTTTTATGAAGGATTTTAAGAATCAATGAATATTAAAATGTGCTCATAGAAATCATTAATTTCTTACTAGCTAAACAATAAATTTGAATCTTTTTTTTTCTTGTAAAAAAATCATAAAACAGCAAATCCAACAATTCTTAATTCTTTGTTCATTTCGTGACTAATAAATATACGAATTGATTATACTAACAACGTCCATGAATGAAAAGATATTTTAAAGGGTGTTTAATTTTGAATAAAAAAATTTCCAATTGATTTTTACTCAAAATTTGATTGCTGACTAAGTATAAATAGTTATGCTTTGAATTTTAAAAAAAAGAAGCTTATGTATTATACACAAACATGACGGATAACCACAAAAATAACTTTTCGGTTTAATTAGATTGTTTGGTATGTTTCAATTTGTTTTATACCATTTTAAAGATATATTTTGATGATTTAAATCTGTTTTTTGAAAAATAGCTATAATGCAATAGATATGAAGCTAAAGATAATGTTTTATATCTTCTTATGGATTCTAATATTTTTCGAGCTTATTTTTCTTTCATTACATAAATTTCTAATTCAAGATCGGCAATAAAACATTTGCACAACAATATTTGATCCACATGCATAAAAAAATTGCCACAAAATTTAATATGTACCTCTCTTGCAAATAAAAAACGCGCAATTAAATAATGATATATTAAATTTATGATGATGCCATAAAAATTATCTAGAAAAATGCTATGGTAAAATAAAAATATTCATTCTTAAAAATTAGAAAAAGAAAAACTATCTTCATATAAATTTAACAACAATAATGTGAATTATGAATCGACTTATTTATCTTTTTCTCCATCCATATACGTGAAGAATTTAAATTATTTAATTTTATGCATATGCAATATTATGATTACGCCAATAAAACAACGAATCTAGCAATTTATATCGTGATTTCATATTTTTTTTTAAATTGTGATCTAAATCGTCTTTAAAATACTGTTGTTCATATTTTTTTGTGTAAGTACCTTTGGTTACAAATGATAAGTGTTGTCTAGATTTGCTTGATTATATATCTCTTACAATTATAAGCAAATTGTCGAGATTATTGCTAAAATCAAACGAAAAGAATTTCTTTTTATCTGTAAATTCCAATAGTTTATACGAAATGATCAGTCTGAAATTATAATAGCAATATTTTATTATAATATTATTGTCTTTTTTATATTTATATTACTTTGTCTCATGTATAAACATATACTTTTTTAAACATACTTAGTTTTCTTTGTTCCATGAATTAAAAATTTATGAGCGTAAGCTGTACATTTATTTGAAAGCGTTTAGTTTTCTTATACTTTTCTCTATTAAGATGAGCTATCCAATAATTATAGCATTCTTAATATGGAAACAACACAATGATCTACTGATTTTAAATATAAGTTACCTTTATAGGGCATGAATATATACTGCGTAAATGATTTGTTACAATGTATTATAAAAGACTGTAGAAAGTAAATTTTATTACTTGTATACGTAGATAGAGGAAATCCCTGTTTTAGTGGTGACAACATGAGTATGACGAATCATAACGTCTAAAGTGTGGCCTTCTTCTTTCGACAAATTTATTACTATACCTAAATAGAAGGAATTTGTCTCATTTGCAATTCCAACCATCGCAAAATTTTTATTTTCGTTATATTTATTTAGATGGGCTTTAAAATCTTCAGGATCGTAAAATCCACATATTATATTCTGTTCATAATTACTGGAACAGAAATCAACGGATTCTGATAATTCTTTCTTTTTGGATTTAATGATTAATAGCCTCATAGAATAAACTGTAAAATTTTGTGCGATTGAATATCTTATTCCAAACATTTTTTTCAAACCACAGTGACAATTTATTCTGAATATAAGATCACCATAGTAGTCTGAAGATTCCGCTATCCTATTTATCATATAAATTGGATGGTCGATTCTATAAGAGCAAGTATAATATGGTAAAGAGATAGCAACAACAGTCGGTATACTGCTGTTAGGATCTAAAATATCTGTTAAAACTTCATATACATGGATCTGAATGAATTTCTTATGTATATTACAAATAAGATCCATTTTCATAAATTTTAATTCGTGGATATAATGTTCAAGCCTAATTTCCTTTGATCTAAATGTATTTTCATTATAAATTTTCATGCTTTTTAATGATTTTTCTTGACACTTGTCTTCACTCTTCAGCAGATCTATCTTAATGCCTAATATGCTCTCTGAATGTTGGATCATGGTCTTTTCTTCAAATTTTGTATTGGCCCTGCAAATATTGATATTTTCAGATGATTTATATTCATTTGGTATATTGGATTTCTTAATATCACAAGCCATAACTTCAGTTTCAGAGTTTTTAAATGGTTTCTGTGGATGATCGTTTGCGATTTCCGTCTTTTTTATTGAATGTTTATTTTCATCCAAGTTTTTAAAGTCTATTGAGTTTTTTTTACATGCTGCAATATTAATAATCTCTGAGTTTAAATAGTTATTTTATTTTCAAGGTGGATTTTATTGGAATCTAAACATTCAGAAATACATCTTCCTCTAATTTTACCTGTTTTACTCACATTTGCTACTATAGATTTTTCATTCGGTAAACACACTTCATCTATTTTTAAGGTATTTTGATTGTTTAATATCTTTCTTTTAAGATTATCATTTTTATTTATCATATTATCTTCATCTTTTTTAACATTTTCGGCTATATTATTTTCTTTTATTTTGGTTGAAGATGTGATCTGTTTGCTAATCGTACTATTTTTTTGATTAGACCCTTTTCGTTTACGCGTTTCTAATTTATTTAAGCGACAAATTCTTTTTTGTTCACGTGGTAATTTAAAATTCGGATTTTTCATCTTACTTAGTATATTTTCTTGTTCAATGCCATTATGGATTTTCTTTTGCACTGGATGTATTGTTGCTGATTCTTCTTCTTCTGGCTTTTTTTTGCTTTTTTCCTGTAAATTTTTATCCTCGATCATTTTCTTGTCTGTTTTTTTGCACATATTATCTATAACACATTCATCCTTTTTTTTATTTTTGAAGACTTGCAAAATTTCTCGGCTATATGAAGAAGCATTTGATGTATGTTTCTCTTGATTAAAATTTTTATTTCTTATTTCAATACTTTCAGGTACATCATGTGCCGCTTTAGAATTCAATATTTGTATATTTTCAATGCAATATTTATTCCCTTCCAGTATCTCAGCAAGAATATTTATTACAATATTTAAATATTCGGGATCCAATTCTTTTATTTTTGCATTAGATTCAATGAAGATTTTTTTTATTCTAAGATTCGCCTCATAGATAGTTGCAATGTATTGTTCTTTGTAGTTTTGACCCCAATTTTTTTTTTCAAAAATATCCAAAATTTGTAGCATATTTAGATATACGGCATCATGATCCATCTCATTGGTTCTGGTGGCATCAATAAACAATATTTTCAATCCATTTCCATCTTTCGTGAAAATTTCATAGCGCAACTTTAATAATTCCATACCAGATAAATATTCTTTGAATTTTTCAAAAAAATAGTTCATTAATTCTGGTATACTTATGGGAGATTGTATGTCCTTTTGAATCGCACTTTTATTGCGACAATAATCCGTTATATAGTTCACTATTGTTGCATGTAAATAATAAATAAATGATTTCAAAGTTTGCAGTTTGATATTTAAACATTCGTAATCTTCTGTTTTTTTAACTTCCATCAATATGAAATTTTTAAGTTTCGAAACAGTAAAATTGTTTATGATAAAGTTTTCTTCGCTAAATTTATTCCTCTGTTTTTGGTCTTTCTTAGCAACAACTAAATTCAAATCTTTCATTTTAGCTTCACATTTTTTACATATAATAAATCTTGAAGGTTCTGAGCTCCATAAAATATTAAACAAAAGTTCATGATCATCTTCTATAACATAAATCATAAAATTTGCAACAATATTATATGTTTCTTCAATATTATTGACCTCTGATATTTGCAAAAGTGGTTTCAGTTTACGTCCGATTTCCTTTGAAAAAGGTGTTTTGTTTTTTATTGCTTTAAATTTTGTTGAATCTAAAAAATCATTTTTAACTTTAAAGTGATATTTTTGCAGTTTCCTGTTGTAAATCTTTTCAAAGTTATTTCTTGGATTGTGAAAAATGCACAGTTTAAAAATTTCTTGTAAAAATGATAATTTAGCAAATGGATTCTTCGATAATGATTTAATTCTTTCCGTATATATTTTTGCTTTTTCATCCGAATCAAAAGAAGGCATGGTTGATTTCAAATACTCGAGAAAACTATCGACCACGATCGTTTGTGTAAAAAACGAATTATTAAACCATTCCTTCTTTGATGCACAAGATATAAAAAATAAACGTAATAAAATCATGATTTCTAATTTTATCTATGATATTTATATTTTTTTAGTAGGTCTTTTTGGGAATATATTGATTTTTTTGACATTTTACATTTCTGAACTTGATTTTTCGAAATTAAAAGACTTTAATTTTTACATGCCTATTTTGAAGAGCTCGAATGATTGATAATCGTGTCCAGTCTATTTTTTTTATCTTTCTTTATGTTAAAATAACTTATTTATGGGGTCGTTCATGTTCATCATAAAAAGCATAGAAATAAAACTTAGAAAAGTCCTGTTTATTTATTTAAGTCGAAAATTTCCTCCAGCTTTTTATCTCGGTTGCGCATAGTTTTAATTATTCTAAAAACTTATTTTAGTAATATTTTACGCAATTTGTTTATAACAACATGCTTCTCGATTGCATTTTTTTTTAATTGTCATCAATCAATCTGTTGATTTACATTCTATTTTTCTAGCGTATGCTTCACTTTGTATTCGATTCCCCAAGTTCATAGAATTGCACATATGTTGCCTATATGTGGTATTTTAAATATGTTTCAAATCATTTTTAGGCAATTTAATTATATTAAAACAATATTTTAGATTTTTCTATTGAACACATTTACTAAAGCATTATTTCGGTCTGTTCATATTTAAATGCTTCTTACTGGTTAATTTGATTTTAAGCTATTAATCTTGATCAAGCAGAACTTCAGAATGCTCTTTATATTAAATTTGGCAGCAATCATTTTACCTCGTAATCTTCACATTTTCTTTCCAGGTTTATTGGTTCAGGTTTTTTCATCCTATTGTTCGTGCTTATTGTTTAGTTGACATTACCGACTTCTGTATATGACTCTTCATATTTTTTGACCGCTCCATTTGCTATTATGATACATTTATTTAGTAATTGCTATAAATAGGAAAATAGCTAAATTCATTAATTAAATGGAAATTTTGTTAAGTTCTAGAATTTTTGTCTTGCTCATTCGAACCACAAGCATAAAACATTATATGCTTTTTATATGAAAAGTTCATGTGTGTCATATAAATATTTTATAACTAGTACACTTATAATAGGGCAATTTAAAATATTTAAATATTTAAAAAAATTTAAAAAAATTTAATCATCAAAAATAAAAGTTACGAAGAAAAGAAAATATTATCTTAAGAAGAAATATTTCTTTAAATATTAAAAAAAAAATAACCTAAAATATATATTTTGACACCATAAACTTTTAGAAAGTCGATTTTAGATCTATTATATTGATCAACGAGCTTCTATTGTTTGTATACAGGCCAAGTTTAAAACCTTTTTCTGAAATATAACACAATATATCTATACTGATATCGATGTATAATAAAAACAGGGTTTTTTTAGTAGGCACGATCATTACATTAAATTATTAACTATATAATACCATCTGTAATAGACTTATATATAATAAATTAAAAAAACCCATGAGCTCAGAGCTTAATAATTTGGATTTTGAATGGAAAATATTGTTTGAAAACACATTATTTATATATTTTGGTTAATACGAATAGAACAGTTTCAAATTTTATAATATATTTGCTTTTTTTTAATAAAAGTAAACGGAGAAGAATATTACTGCGTACCACTAAGGGGCGTTTTTTTATGGTTCACAGTTTTATTATATAACACTATAGTTTATTTCACAAATAATATAATATTGATTTATCTAACTAGTCTAATTATAAAAAAAAGAACAAATACATGCATCAGGCAGTACGCAAACCGCTAAAAACGTTTTTTTATGTTTCTGTAAAGAATAAACAGGAATTTTAGAGTTATAGATATTACAATCAAATTTAGCTATTTTTGTTTTAAATATGTGTAGTGAAATAATTAACAATAACAAAATTTTGAGATAAAAACTATGTATTATCCCTAAATGTGGCATATATACCCGTGAAAATATAGTCTAGATATCCTTGGAAGAGATATAATTTTTATGAATGTTTTTTTAAGCTTACCTAATACTTTAAAAACACATACGTTTTAATTTTAATCATATGAATTATGTATTTCTTAAGAGCTAATTTTTATTTTGACTCTCATGATTCTTCGCGCAATCTATATATTGTTTTATTTTACAAATTTGCTGTATGCAGGTTACGAGTCTTTCATGTTTACAGTCTTTCTCAATGCATCTTCTGTGCTCAAGATTTATAAATTTGAGTGTTTTTTTGAATACTATTTATTGGACATGATTCATATTATCTATTACTAAGTGTTATAAATTCGTTATGGATTAAAAATATTAAGTTTTTAACCAAAAAATAGTGTAATATTAGAATTATTTCCTATGAATATATATTCTAAATACATAAATTGGTCTTATTTCAAGGTAATAAATATTAAGATTTGTAAACGTAGCGCTATAATTATTTTAATTTATATGTTAAGTTTATTTTTATCAATTTCATCTATTGGGACGAAGTCGGTCCATTGGGAATATTATGCACCTCCCTCATGCATATTTTGACACCTATCCTGATCTATCTTCATCTCTCAAATGGGATGTGGGAAGGTGTCTATATGTCTGATCCGCTTATATCATTGTTTTAATTATATTTTACATATTTATATATCGGATGGAAATAAACGTGACCAAATCTGCTACTAACAATATAAATTGCAAAGATATTGCCACAGTAAAAGAAGGAAAAGATGGATATAAATACCTCGGGATACTGGAAGATTCCAAATCGAGAACTAAACCCGAAACGATGATAAAATTCAAAAGAAATGCTAGAAAGAGTGAAAAGCATTTGCATAACAAAACTAAATGGTAAAAACATAAAAAAGGCGAAAAATGTATATGCAATATTACGGATTAACTACTACGTGGGTATACTAAAGCTAGAACCAGTTGACTTTAGAAAGCTAGACGATGAAATTAGGCGAATACTAGTAGAAAATGGTATACACTTTCAACCATCTAATAAAGAAAGCTTATATTTTAAAAGAAATGAACTAGGACGTGGATTGGAAAATATTGAGTATAAATCCGAAAGAATACTCTACCAACTATATAAATCTCTAAACCAAGAAAAAAGACAATCACCCAGAAAAGCCGCAATATTGAAATTTGAAAATGTAAATACAACCCACCTATATGTAATAAATGAATTCCTCAGAACAAAATATGGCCCCGTTGACATAGATCTTTCTGCACTTGAATTAAAACAAAAAACTCTTCGATGTTCATAAAAATCGAACACTTAAAATATTAGGATCCTCAAAGTGGCTACAATATGTAAATATCAGACCACTAGAAGAAGCGAGATTCTTCTTTATTCAGGATAGAAACGTATTTTTTGGAGAAAGATCAAGGTGCCAGCACTGTAACGGCTCAATTAAAACCGCCACCACTTAGCAAGCAGATGTAAAAAAATGCTTGGTCATGACTATACAAGAAGACACAACATGATTGTAAGCTGTCTTCACTGAATGTTGGCAAGAAAATACAATTTCAAAAAAACCAAAAAAATCCGCGGACACTCTGTACAAGAAATAGTGGAAAACGAATTCGCAGAGATCAAAGTAGATACAAGAATTAAAACAGACATCAAGTTGTCGAATGACAGACCCGAAAAGTTTGTATATGACAAAAAGAAGAACTGTATCACTCTGATCGAAATTGGCGTGACAAGTATTGACGACATAAACATAGTTGAAAACAAAAAATTGAGAAAATATGACCTGCTAGCATCAGAAATATCATTCATGTATAAATACAAGACAAAGATTATTCCATATGTTATAACATGCCACGGTGTGGTTACACGATATCATAAATGGTACCTGAAGGAACTAGATGTCACGAACCATGTTGAGGCATATTCAAACCTTGGGATTGAGAAAAACCCTTGAATTAATAATTCTCGAAAGAAGGAGGGGTATTGAAGAAGACTTTGGAGAGGAGAAGATAGCCGAAAGTATAAATACGCTGTGCGTACAGAGAATTAAGCAAGCTGTGCCTGAGAACGAAAACTAAAATTGCGACTAAAAATATAGCTCTTAAATAAAAAATACTAATAAACAATAATAGAGCCGTAATATTAAAAGTGGAATAAGATAACGAAACACTTCTCTCACCAATTAAAGACTATCACAAAAATAAAGATAATATCGATATCATCGACTACAAGGCACTAAAGCAACAAGAAGTCTATTGTGAAAATAAAAGAAAATCCTTTCGAAGCAAAGAATCATAAATAGTTGATGCCATTGGATCGTCAAGGTGGCAAATTACGGAAATATTAAATCAAGTGAAGAAGGTAAATTCTGTTTTATTCGATACAGACTAGTTATTCTTTGGTAAGAGGATAAAGTTTCCATATGTAATGAAGCTATTAAAACAATCGATCATCTAGCTATGAGATACAAAAGAATGTTAGGGCATGATTATACGCGAGGGTACAATGAAATCTTAAGAATCTTCATTTCCTCTTAATAAAACGTTGTAAATTCAAAATAACAAAAAAAAATCAGAATCAACACAGTACAAGAGATTACCGAAAATGAATATTTGAAAATAAGGGTAGATACCAGAATTAAAGCTGATATACTAATCAAACAAAATTTGTCAGATATTTTCTTGCAAAATAAAGTATAATTACGACATGTGAAACTAGCTTAACCAGCTTTACAACTTAAAATAAGTTGATAATGAGAAATATAGGAAGTATGACATCTTGGCGAATGAAATCGGTTTAGTATACAAACGTAAAACAAAAATAATCCTATATGCAATGACTTGTATTATGGTGGTTACAAAATTCAATAAAAATATGCTAAATAGCTAAAATATCAGATAAATAGAAGCCTACATGCACGCTCATACGCTTCGCAAGACACTTGAACTCATAATATTTGACAGAAGAAGAATTTTTGACGAAGGTAGATCAGGAGAAGTTGTCAAAATATGTATTAAGGAGTTTTGTAACTTTTTTAATGGGCTCTCTACATCAAAGTAAATGGAATTTATAAAAAGAAGAAACATAGCTCAACAATAAAAAATAGTGTAATAAATAATACTAGGCTCTGCATAAATAACTTCGTGACTGATTAATTCAAATTTAGAATAAAATTTATTTATGGTGCTAAATTTATTCTTGTGATTTAAGTTTTTGTTCTCGAGCACAACTTGTTTGATTTCCCGTGCGCACAGCATATTTTTAATTTATGCTATCTTCTCCCTTCCGAAGTCCTCTTCAACGCCTTACTTCTTTTCGAGATATATTCATCCAAGGGGTTTTCTCAATCCCTATATGTTTGTACACATGCCTCGTTCTGGTTTGTGACTTCGAGTTTCTACTAACACCTTTTATGATACTGTTTCACCACCCCGTCTCAAATGATAACGTATGCGATAATTTTTATCTTGCACTTGTATTGTTGGCGGTTCAAATTTAGAATAGTATCATTTCTAAACAAAAAATTGGGACATGTTTTATAATAAGTATAGGGATTCCTTAAATATTTTTAACCGATCCCATTTTAAGTAATTCAATAAATTTAAAATTCACCGCAAAAACCTAAAATGAATCATTATAAATTGCTTATTGAAACCTTTTAAAAAAGAATTGAAAGAATCTTACTTGTAATTCAATTCTTGGATTTACTAAAAATCATCAAAACATATATTTTAAAATCTAGTTTAAAAAAAGCTTACTAAAAAAATCCAAATAAATCGTATATAAATTATACTGTTTTAATAGAAGCTATCGAAATAAATTGTATATAAATTTTACTGTTTTAATAGAAGCTATCAAAATAAATCGTATATAAATTCATTTGTTTTAGTAAAAGATATCGAAATAAATCTTATTTAAAACATGTTGTTTTATAAAAAAATATCCGATCAAATTGTTGTATATTATACGTTTTAAAAAGATATTTTGAAACGGATCGTATATAAATTAATTTATTTTAATAAAAATATCGAAATCTATATTGTTTAATTATTTAAATTAAATCTCGTGCTTTACTCTGCATAAAGAATAATAAACTTTCTTGCATTTCATTTCACGCATTCTTTGACCCCAGACCTGTGATCGCTTTTGGTTTCGTATAAGTTCAAGCCTCTGAGATCGTGTTAAATGCTTTAGTCTCAAATCCTTTGGCAATTTTTTTAGCAGATTTAAATTTTTAAATAACTTCAACTAACCTTTTCTCATGTATCTCATTCATTACTCTTGCAATATTTTCTTAGCATTTTTACTTTCGGAAGGCTTTACAGTAGTGCTTGATTTTTGCTGACGATAACTTTGAAGACATTCTTTCTCTGTCTTTAGTGTTTCGAGACGTTGTGGGATGGTTTGAGCCTTTAAATCAGCTGATATTAATTTTTGTGACATTATGGGGGTAATGTAAATTCAACATAAAAATCTGTCGTATTGATAAATAAGAAAACTAATAAACGAAGCATATTGGCAGTTTGTTAAAATAATATTTATTGTGAAAGTCCAATCAGATCACAAAAATAAAGGAAAAAAATAATTTTGAAATCTTTGCCCTAACAAATACGGCAATAATCTAATTATGTCCTACTCATGCATTTTGTCATATTTCAAATAAAATTAATCTTATTTATGTGTTTCACTTTCTAAACTCGTCTGTTCTTTCGGTTAAAACGTAGTTTGCCAACTAAAAATATTCTAACCTCCTTAATTTGTCGCTTAGAATCACACTCTGCTCTGGTTCACTCACATATTAAGAGTTCAAATTATTTTCGAAGTGTGTATGAGCTTGCATGTATGCCTCTACTTTCTCTGATATTTTAACTCCTTAATATATCATGTCTAAATAACTAACTGTAAATTTACATTATATTTTCGATAGCAAAAACCGAATAATAAAAATCAAAAATTTGTACCAAGTGATTAGATTAAAACTAGTTTAAATAATTATTAAACCGGAAAAAAATTCATAATTTACGAAGATATGGTCATGAAATATTATAAGTTTGTAATTAAGGTGTTGTGAATGCCAACTGAAGAGAAAAAGGCGCACAAATATAAGAATTGATGAAGACACTTGAAGTAATATATCTGGAAAGAAAACGGTAGAATTAGGAGGATTCCAAATATGAGAAGTGCAAAATATTATCAGGAAATCTGATTTAAAGAGCATTAAAAGTTTTATTTGAATAAGTTTTACAAGCTAAAAATGAAATTTACGCATAAATAAAATAACTGTTTTGATCTAACATAATTTTATAAATGTAACACAATAAAATTTATCTTGGATATGTAGAAATACAGGTTAATATATATAATTTATCTTATAATGAATTTTATGTCACATATAAAATCTCAAACATCCGCGCAAAAAGCATAATATACCTTTATGTTATTTTTTTAATTTTATTTGGAACTGTCATATATCTAGAATATAGAAAATAGATCAACTCCATGAATAGAACTTGATTCTGTGTATTTTGCAAGCATAAATCAATATATAATAAAGCATTTAGCTTTACAAACATGATTTTTTTAAACATCAGCAGTGCTTAATATTAGAGCAGATTTGAATCCCGATCTTTCGACTAAAATGTTGAAAACATCAAGTTTTCATAAATTCTGTGGTTTATACACTGATCAACAAGAAATAAAATTTATATTTTATATATTTAAGCTTAAAAATGTATAAGCTTATTATAATATATCAGTTTGATAAAAAAAATATTTATTTTAACTAAATCATGATCAAAGATTCATAGAGTAATTTAAATATTAGACTCTTTTATTAATATGCAAGTGATAGTAAAAAATCACGAGCACAAAATACACCTTATACGTCAAAAAAAAATAAGGCTTTAGCATAATTTATAACGCTCTTCATTTTATTTGGCCAATTAAATTTTCCAGGATATAAATTAGAGAATTTTATCTAATATTAAGTCTTTTCCAGTATAAGTCAGCAACCATATAGCGAGAAACTGAATTTATATACTATATTGAATATTGATGCTACATAAATAACATAACAGTATATTTTCCTGTTTATGGCCCTAGTTGAGTCTATAATATCCCTAAAAAAGTAAAACCAAATTTAGTTATGATCTACATAGATAAAATTAAAAACCAAAAAGTGTTTATCATTATTTTAAAATATATACTATAAAATTCATTACAGACGGCAAAAATACAATTTGGAAAACATTTATTTTGGGGTATTGTTCCTTCATCTTATTAATTCTAGATTATTGTGACCTTGTTAAGCTATTTTTTAAAATTTTTAGAATTTAAATTCATCTTCTTCTATATTTAGGCCCTTTAACAGCTTTTACTAAAAAAATTCGATGAATTCAAGTGTCTTGGGTGTTTCTGATTCTATAGCTGTATAAATTTATCATTCCAAAGATATTTTATGCATGATATAATATAAATTCCTTAATATATTATATGTAATCGCTTTGGGACTCAAAAAGAATGATCTCATAATATTCCTTAATTATGCGGCAATTTGAAATCCGGGATTAGCCGATTGTATTAATATAAGATTTTACATGAATTGCTTAAATTTATTTGCATGCGATTGTGTAAATATTTATATATAATAAAAGACATTTTACAAACAAAATCAAGGTAATTAATAATCCGTATATAAGCCTTAGCATATCCAAATTCTTTATTATTTTAGATAAGCAGTAAATGATAAATATGTAAATATTGAAGTATGTATCTTGTTTTTTTTACTTTCTTTAAAATTGAAATTTTATTATACATTTTAGGAATATTTATGTTAATTTATTGGTAATCTCAATTATATTGATCATTATGTACTGTTCCAAAAGAAAATCATGCGGTTTACAAAATAATTATAGAAATAGTTGATAAATGCACCTTTTGCATTTCAATCTTCTAAATTTAGAATCTTGTGATTATTATATACAAGATTTTACATTATTATAGAATTAAACGAGGAATCATTCAAATTATGATACTTTCTATTAAATTTCTATACATAAACTGTTATAAATAATTTTCATACCAACATTAATATAAACTAGATCTCTTATACTCACACAAGACTCTAATCTAAAGGTTAAAAGGTTAAAACTGAATTTGAAGTATTTCTTAGTTGAATTTTTTGTTTTTACGAGGCTATAAAATACAATAAAATTGTTTTAAATATATTTTTTGTTGGCGTATTACAAAAAAATTAGATAAAAATGATATGACATATTTGACTTCTATCTTATTCGGAAAATTTAAATATATATTTTTGAAGCTTTAATTTAGTCAATATTTTCGACTTGTTAAGGAGTTAAAAATTCCGGACGAAGTAGAATTAAACATTCAAGCTCTCACGCACCGAAAAACACTTGAACTCATCTCATTTGAGAGAAGAAGATCATTTTATTAAGATAGATCAGGGAAAGGTGTCAAAAGATCCATCAAGGAATTTTGAAAATTTCCCAATATGCTAACCACGTCTAAATAGATAATAACAAATATAACCTATAAATAAATAAAAATTATATTTTCGAGTTAAACGGTTAAATTTTATAATTTTGTATTATTTTAAAGATCATTCAAAAATATTTTTGAAAAAAATGAAATTATATTGTTGACAGGTTAATACTATTTGAAATTTTGGCAAGATGTATTTTGAAGACATTTGGTAATATTCTTTGACATGTTATCGCCATTTTTTTACAATTCAGAAAATCACTTTATTGACATCAAGCTATTTATAGTGTGGAAAATCTACCTTTAGATGAATTTAGTTTTCGTTTTTTCTACATTTAATTTTGCATATATGTCATTGACCAATCCGATTACATCCAGTATAAACAATTTTATGGTATCGTTGCCTTTCTGTCCTGCAGTTAACACGTATGGAAATTCTTATTGCAATAATCAAGATGCAATAGCATATGTATTCGATGCTCTAAACAAAGGAAGAGAAAAGTATGAAAATACTGAATCTATTACAAATGAAAGTTTCCTGAGCAGCGATAGTAATGATAGAGATGAAAACGTTAATTTTAACAAGGGTGTTTATAAGGATACAACAAAATGTTGTGAGGACGATGTAGATAAAAATGAACTGGATTGGACATATATCACATTTAATAACCTCGATAAGGTCAATAAAGGTAGTAGTATTTATGAACTTAAGTTATTTGAAAATCAATATTACAAAGGCGATAATCCTTCAATAGTTAGTTGTCTTTGGTGTAATTACAAAAAATTTGAATACTTTGCTCCAGGAGAGCCATATAAAGCCGAAGAAGATAATCTCATATATCGTCATAACTACCATCCAGAAATTGAATTATTTCTGGGTGATATCAACCAGATACGTTTAGAATTGAGGAATGATCTGAATGACTTTATTCATTATGCAAAAATGAAATTCATAAGTAAACTTAGTGCAGAAATATTATATTTTGGGAATGAAAAGACAATTTTTGAAAATGTCAATATTCTTAATATTTCTAACTTAAAATATGATTTAGTTAATGGAAGTTTTGACTTAATTCTGGATAATGATTTCTATGACAAAATAAATCAAATTTGTCCTACAAATTGTCGTAATCACGAAATTAGTGCTAATTTAGAAAAGGAAAGTACTCCAATTATATTTTTAACGAAAAAAGAATATGATGAAAAAATAAGAAGATATATAAGAAAGTTGAAGTATGAGAAGGATTCAGCCTTAGAAGAATTAGTCATTAAGAGAATAAAGGAATTGAAAGAAAATTTTACCTCGTCACGTTTAGGAAAAAAAAATATTAATTTTGTATTTTTAGAGAGCAATCGATAAGAAAATCATAAATAAAGAATTTATCTACAATTTTTAATTTCTAATTTTAAACTAGTAGTAAACTTGAATATTTTATAAAGCATATAAAAATAAAAAAGATTATGCTTAAAGAAGATCCATATTTTTTAAAAACTTATTCTATACAAATTGTTTCATTCTTAAGCGAATTGGCTGTTATTGTCCTTAGTGTCATAGCGAACTATAATTTTATGTATTAAAAAAAATTAAAATATCGTTTTTTTTGCATAAATATTATGTAAATATCAGCAAAAAAATGATATGATATATCTTTTATTTGATGTAATTTTAAGAGCATTATTTTAGTATTTTAAAATACATAACCTACAAATTTTAATCAGGCTATATTAAAACTTTAGAAAACATAATGTACTATAATATATAAAGGAAAAATACAGTTCCTGCAATAGAAAACAAATTTTAAGATTGCAGTTATCATGATAACGCAGACATTGAAATAAAATTTAGCCGCGCCAAAGAAATAATATAAAGAATAGTGGTTATAAGTATTTTTATATTAGAGAAAACTGCGATTGTTATATATATTAAAAATTAAAATATTATTTTTACCAATGAAAAAAGCAAAATATGTGCCTTAAAAATAAAAATCACACAATATTAAATATTTAGGTATCACAATGATTTATATTGTAATAAATCTATTTGTAAGAATATCACTTGTATATGCATGCAGAATATTACATTGAAATATAGCATCAAGAAATGAATAAAAGTAAAAATGAGTTTTTTATAGTTTTCTACATAAAAAATATAATTATGCATATTTATGTTTTTTATTATCATGAAAATAACCCTATCAAATGATTTAATTACCCTTTTATGCTTTCATTTTATTAATTGTTTAATCAAGAATAAGATATTTGCTTAAATATAAATGAAAAAAAATATACTAAGGCATAAAGTTTCTAAAACTAGTTAACCTTTTTTTTAGAAATAATAGTATAGGCATAAAGTTCACAATCATACGAAAAACCTTTTTTGGTGCAAAATCGTTTTCCACAATATCAAGCATTGCTTATCACTAAATTTTATATATAATATTGTGTAATTACAGTATATTTTTATATTTTTGATTATTCAGTAATTAAAAATTATGTGATTTAAATCTAAGCGCTTATGTGTTTATTGGAAAATAGATACATTTATAATATAAATTAAATTGCCATATGTTTTTTCTTTATAGTAATCCATGTTCCATTTGCCAATTTTTTGTTTGGTAATCATTATGCTTAAGTTTAACTGACTTTTGTTTTAAAAATTGTAAATTCTAATGTGAGGTGATACATCCATAAATATTTGTTTTACAAAGCTTTTGACCTTAGATATCTGTCTTATTTTACTTATTATCGCAAATTAACTTAACTATTTTTTATTTAAGGGCTATATTTATAGTCGTTATTTTAATTTTTGTTCTCATGCACAGCTTGCTTGATTCTCTGTACACACAGCGTATTTATACTTTCGGCTATCTTCTCCTCTCCATAGTCTTCTTCAATATCCCACCTTCTTTCGAGAATTATTAATTCAAGGAAATTTCACAATCCCAAGGTTTGAATATATGCCTCAACATGGTTCGTGACATCTAGTTCCTTCAGGTACCTTCTATGATCGCAAATTAACTGTTAAAAATATTTTTAATGAAATTAATTAAATATCCCTAGAGATGCAACATGGTTAATTTTTTTCAAATTTACAGTATAACTATAAATTTGCTATAGTTTTTAATTACTTTAAATTATTATGACTTTTAAATAAATTAAAAATATTAATTTACATTTAGAATAGTCAATAAAAAACATAAGAGATTATATCCTAGTTTTGCGGAAATTAAACTTGCATAATTGCAATTTTGCGTTATTTATAAATCTAAAATTTATGTCAACTTAAAAAAATATACCAGTTATCAGTATATAAATTATTGTTGACTGCAAATTAGAAAATATTTTTTTTCTTTAGTCCTTCGAATAGCGGTTCTTTTTTTAATCTCAACTATTGCAATATTAAATATAAAAAAAGAAAGAAATAAAAGAATCATCAAATTTTTTTTACTTACAAAAAAATATACAGTATTTATTAAAATAGCGCTGTGTATATTAATAGAGGTTTTGTAAGCTAAAATGACCCAACGAGTATGTATCTTATATTTATAAATTCAAATTGTAAATATCCCTGCTAAGGCGAATATTCATAATTTACAATCTTTATCCTGAATTTTTATATAAAAACAGTGTATCGAGCTTATTAAATGTAAATAAATCTGGTTTATAATAGCAAATATTTAAACGCATTCATATAAGAATCTATACATCGTATAGAAGAATTAAAAATTTGGCATTGTGCCCTTAAATTAAATATTTTCAAGATAAGTTAATTTTCAATTTAACGATAACTTTTTTTTCTATGAAGTATCATATGCAAAGATTGTCATAATTATATAAAATTTGGCTTTTTTGTATATAATTACATAGTATCTTATCGTAATAAAGTTTCGTACGATAAAATTATATATTCTATTAAACTGATTAAACGAAATTTTGAAGCTGATATGCTTAGAATCACCGCAAAATATTATAATATATACTTATATATTATATAAATCATTCTTAATAACGAAATATTTGATTCCAAAACAAAAAAAAGACGTTAAGATGCAACGTAGTAAATTTATCTTTTGAACAAACATTCACAAAAAAATGAAAATTTATCTTTTGCTGATCAAAATTGTAACATATCATGTGAGAAAATTTTTTCTTGTACATTTTTGGCTTGCTCTTGTGTCTAAAGTTTAAAGTAATTAAAGTTCTTAAATAGAATAGAAATCGAAAAAATAACTCTCTATATTTAGTCATATGTTCTTAGAACATTCTAATACATTTAAAGAGACAAAGTTTGTCAAAAACAGGTGTATTAGAATTAAGATTTGATATTAAAAGAGACACTTTCATCTATAAAAATTGCACCTATCTTAATTTTCGAAAATTACAAAATTTATTTTGAATTTTAGTTCTAAAGGACGAAGGCTACACATAAAATTTCATATCAGAATTATATACCGAGTTTTAACAAGTTTCCCACGTGTTTAGACTATAAAATGGAAATAATTTATGCTTTTTTTTTCTTTAACTGACCAATTCTGGTTATAATTTTAGGTTATCAATTTTTAATTTTCTAAATTTCTTGAAACAATTTGATCATTTATTATATGGATAAATTAAAGTGTTCTTTAATCAAAGTAATTTATAATTCAGAAAAATCATATGGAACTCGACTGTTATTTTTCTAATAGAAATCAAAAGATATAATGCAAACATTATCTATAAGGCAATACATTCGCCACTGTATCAAGATAATAACATTGATAAAAATAAGATTTGACTTATAAAAAAATACAAAAAAATATTTTTAGCATCTTAATTGGTGTATGTTAACATCATAATATGGCAGAATTTCTATAAAGTATAAGAAAGACGCACTATTATTGTATTTTTAATGTTATAAATTTTTTGTTTAAAAAAGAAAATACTATCAAAATAGTATAATTATAACTTTTAAAATTGTTTTGCTCTTCAAAAAACAGATAATGTATTGAATCATAAAATAAATGTACGAACTTTAATGTGAATCTATATCTGAATTTTTAGAAAATGATTTTCATGTGAATAAAAGTTCATGCTTTGTATACATAGAATAGGAAATGGTTAGTGGGTCTTTTTAGCTCCTACATCTTATATATTCAGAATCAGAACAAAACCTAAATTCTATTACACAAAAAATGCGCAGATCGACTAACAGGTTTTGATCTATAGAATGTTTAAAATATTATTCGTGCTTTTATAACTAAGGATTTTATTTTGTACTATAAAAATAATCTCATATACTTTAAAATCCATGAAAAGCTTTTGCTTTTATTTATATGTGTGATAGTAAAATTGAATTTTTTAAGTGACAAATTGAAGATATGTTTGTTATTTCTATGTAGATATATCCGTAATTTTTATATCTTTCTTTTGAGTTTTTTTGTTATTGTTTAAGTTTTATCTATTGAGGAATAATCAGATCTGCGAAAAATTTCACAACTTTATCATACATCTTATCACGATTTTCCTGAACCGTCTTCATCAACTGCTCAGCTTCTCTAAAACATGATAATTCAGGTGTCCACATCAATCATATAAACAAAAATATTGATGCAATGCTGTATATTATTTTTTTGTGATAATTGCCTATTTTGTATGCATTTTAGGTTTCCTAAAACAATAATGAACGGTGCATCAAACAAGATTTAGCTATATGGTCTTTAATTGCGTTGAACGATTTTCATTATATATTTACTGATATTCATCATAAATTATTCCTGCCATAGAAAAACCAATACCATCCTTTTGAAAGATCTAACATATTTCTTATTAGAAATTTTTTTTAATAAAGATAGAGCATTTAAATATACACCAGTGGTCATATATCAAGTCTAAAATATATTTAATTCTTTTAACGAAGAGTAATTTTTGTATATCAAATTGATGTATAGATCAACCCGTAAAAACACAGATTTTCTTATTATACACTTTTTAAAAGGGATCGAGAATTTGTACATAAAAAATCTAATACTCTGGAAGTTATTTTTCTGCATGAAAATATTTAGGTTTTTCATTTTCTGAATGATACCCATTTCTAGGCTTAAAACATATAGTTTTTTTGACAGCGTGAAAATATTAAACTACTTTTTGTTCTTTTTTTGTTCAGTGGTGCATAAAAAGATAATTGAGTATTTTGTATGATTATGAAGATATGTTTTCGCGAAGAAGTGACATCGCACCTATATTAATATTTTTTCTACGTAACACGAAGAATTATTTCAAAATTTTATTTCGCTTAAATAAATCTTCAATATTGAATTTTGGTAGAATTTTTTGAGGCCAAATGTTCGTGCACTAAAAATCATCTATAAAACTCTGTGTTTTTAATTCCTTAAAATAACAGCTAATTACCAAACGAACTTAGTAAATCTAAGAAGTATTGTAAATTTTTTTTTTAAGAAGGCAATTTGATATTTGATATATGCATATTACTGATTTTCAAGATTTTATCATATAGAACCCTCAACTAAATATAAAATACGAAGATTAAGAGGTTCAAGCCGTATAAATATGTTCTAATAATAGTTTTATTCTACAATAATATACAAATATTTACCGATGAATCGAATTTTTATGATTATACACATAGAATTAATAAAAGACGTATATTTTGAAAAGCGATATTCTTTTTTAAAAAATCACATAAATTACAATCTTTAATGACCTAAAAGCTAACTTATAATGTTCAACAGTCAGAATTTATAATCATTAGTTGTTTTTTTTATTAGAAGCCGGGTTCTTTCTATGTAAAAAAAAGTTTGATATCATTTTAAAAATAACTTTCCCTAAAAAAAGCTTAATATCATACTGTTTTTGTGTAAACATGACCTCTAAGAAGTCGTAAACAGTTTCTATCATAATAAAAAAGATGTTATATTCATAAATTCATGTGTATGCAGCTTGTGTACTATCTTTAATCGCTAAATAAGGTTTAAAGATAAAAAATAATATAAAAAAAATTTTATGTCGAATGCGAAAAAATATGTGTATTAATGAAAAAAAATAGAAATACATTCATATTTATAAGCAGTGTTCGCGATTTCTAATAAAAAAATTATTAATATGCTATAAAAGTATTATTTCACTAAAATTGTTACTTATCTCTAAAAAAATATTTTCGCTGTGTTTCAATAATTAATCATCAACAAAAAATTCATTTCTTACCTACTACATAATAACTTGTAAGATTTTATTCACTTCAAATGTAGTATTTAATTTGCGTATTTTACAGCAAATAATTTTCATTAAGTTCATTGTTAAAAAAATAGGCGGCTAGCGTGCCAAACAATATACAAATAATTTCCTTGCTTTTTAGGCATTTATTTCTATATAATTCATTATTTATAGCCTCGTTACTAACTTAAGATAAGCACTCTTATATAACATTCTATTGTTGAAACTATTTTTTTTCAAGCTACCCGAAGTATGCTACTTTGATTTCACTATTAATATATTTGTAAAGGTACAGATTACTTTGTGCTTAAAATATGAAAATAATTATATCTCTTTCTGTAAAATGAAAAGCTGTACAATTTTATATAAAAATCACATTTTTCTGATAAATTCAGCATTTAAAATTTTATTTTGTGCTGATTCATGTTTCATATGCACTGAAAGATATTTTTAAAGATTAAATTTATCACATGTAGATATTTAAAGTTAACTAGGTTTTGTATACAAATAAACATTTCAGTCATACTGTTTTGCTTGTAATTTATTTCCGGTGTGAAATATATTTCTGTTATAATCCTTGCATCCACCTTAGATGTGCTAATCACCATCTGTGTTGTGCAATATCAGCTATACAGAATTAAATTATCATTTGATGCTTCTTTAAATAGTGTAATGATAAGTTCCATCACTTCGTATTTCATGAGATTTTAAATAAATAACAAAAAAATTGTTTGTAACCATTAGTGACTTTTGATTAAGCCCATTAAAAAGTATTAATCTAAATATCCATATAAGTTTTAAAATCTTTATCATATTTAAATCGTTATTATAGCTTTAATATACGTTTAAATAATTACAAAATGCTACCATTTTCATTACTTCTCAGGTATGATAAAGTATATATATTATTTGTGAAAGTATGTCATATCAAAAAAGCCAATATGAAGTTCTTGCATATTTTACGCATAAAGTGATAAATTGGTCTATTTTTATATTGTTTTTACGGTTAAAAATCAACACTTGCGAATGAAAACATAAAGCCTTTAATTTTGTATAAGAATATGATAAAATGAAGTAGAAAGAATGCTACTTATGGAATTAAAATTATAAGAATAGGGCGTATTTATAGACCAAAAAGATACTTAACAGGTGGCAAATTTTCATAATAATTAGCTGATGTTGTTGTGTTTGTGTATACATTACAATTTAAGATGAATTGCACTTTATGGTTTCTATAACATAGGTGTGTAGAGAAATGCTGTTATTGTAAATTATTTATTTTATAAAACGATTTATATTACGGAACACGTAAAATTATTTTGTTTTTATACGTTATAAGAAGATTTCTGGATCTTAAACGTATATTAATATGGTAATCGAATTTTATTGATAATTAATCTCAGACTATGATCTATATTATCATTTTCCGACCGTATACGACGCGGAGTGGAATATTCGAGTTTTCTTTCAAAAAATTTTGCGCTTTCAAGTGCTTTATTTAAGCGTTTTATTTGGCTTTATAACGTAATTATTTTACTTAATCGACGAAAGTCTATAGTTTTTGCTATTTTAATTATGTAAATCATATATTCGAGTTATCTAAAGACCGGAAACATAGTTCTTGTTTTTTTTAGAAAAAGCATCGCAAAATTTTTATATTTATTATTTTAATTGCTGCAATTTTACGATTTTGTTCATTTAAAATATTATCTATAAATCTGTTGTATTATCGAAACCCTTAATCCGTACTGATTTTCTATATTATTATGTACATATATTAGACTAAAAATGCATTGTAATTTACATCAAATACATATAATATTGAAAATATATTTTTTATATTTTCGGTAAACTATCCCCTTAATTCATAATTATAGGTTTTATTTTTCTCTACACATGTATATTAAGATAAAAATATTTGTTTTCATTCAGATTATTAGATAAGATTCTGGAATATATATTAATAATAATATTGATATAAGTGTGAATTACATATATCTGAGATTCATCTCTATATAAATTTATCTGTTTATAGTTTTTTTACAAGAGATGTCTACAGATATAACAAAATCCGATATATATCTTGCAGGTCAAAAAACCAATAATGCAATTTATTTTTTATTTATATAATTTTCATATAATGAATCATGGTATAGCTGACGGTACAATAATTATTTATTGGATTTTTTTATATGGGTTAATTTCATTTGTACTGATTTTATCCACTTAGACGTAGTCAGCCCATTGGGAATATTGCACGACTCCTTGATGAATCTTCTGATACCTTCCCCTGATCTATATTTAACATCTGCTCTTCTTCTCTCAAATGAGATGAGTTTAAGTGTAATGCTTATGTTAGAGCTTGCATATATTCATCTACATGTTCTGGGTTTTGTAACTCTTGCACATATAATTTATGAAATTTTGCAAAACAATCATCCTAAGTCATTGCATGTTGTATTTTTCTTTTTTTACATTTGTCTATTAAAAATTGTTTATTCTCCAAGATAAAATTCACTGCTTCTGTTTAGTTGTCAAGACTAGTTTATATTAATTCAATCAACGTAATTACTTTTTTTTATCGTAAGAAAAACAATAGATCTATTTCGTTTGAGTATATAAATACAATTTTCTGGTTTCAGCCATCATTTATATATTTTCGTTATCGCTACCCTCTTGTACTGAGTGAGTTCTGATCTTTTTTGTTTTCTTAAGCTGTATCGTCTTAATAGGAGACAATGAAGACATCTTACGATTCTATTAAATCTTTGCGTGTAATATTGACCTAAAATTTTCTTGAATCTAGTTGCAAATTGGTCGATTGGTATCATGGTTTCGTTACAATGCGGGCATTTTATCCTCTCACCTATCAACACATTTCTGTCTTGAATTAAACGGGGTTTTCTTTCTTCAATTGGTATAAATTTGCCGTTTCTTTATAAATCTCGATGATTCAACAATATAAATCACTTCATTTTTCATGATTTCAAAACATTTTAGTGTAATGGTACGATTTTTATTTTTCACAATAGACTTTCTTGCTGATTTTTCTCCAGTGTATTGGAAATGGTGATATTGAAATCATACTTATTTTTAAGATATTCTTCAATTAGTTATAAATGTACCTTGTTTTCTTTTTCTACTTATAATATTGCAGCTTCTTCGGTAAACTGTTCTTACTATATAAAAGCAATTATGAAAGCAGGTAGATAATCTTTCGGTTGTAAATTTAATATAAAATAGCCAACGTCTTAGTCAAGTTCTCTTTAGATGTAATCTTTGTTTATTATTAGGCTGGAGGTAGATAGAAAATTCGTTTAAAGCATCTCTTAACTTATCATCAATTTTAGTTTATTCTTCAGTTTCTAAATTAAACACGCTTTTTTTGTAATTTACATTTGATTTATGCGTATATTAATGGCATTAAAAAAAATTCCTAGCAATAAATTAAGTCTTCATGAATTTCTTATGCAATTTAGTATTCGTTTTGTAATTATAAAATAGTTTTTTGCTTTGGCTCCTATTTAGTTTTCTAATCTACACCAAGATATATATATAGGTGCCGAACCTTCATTTAATGTTGCTATGTCTACGCATATTTTATGGAAAGGGGAGGCTTTATTTTCTTTATCATTTTGCTTACTTTTTAAAGCAGCTTATTGTTATATCAGATTATATATCTATGTTTTATATTTTTTAAGTATATTTTAGGTCATCAATGAACAGTTGATGATTTTTTATTAAGATTTTTCATCGCACATTACAATACCCCGGAAAGTGTTCATTTTATTTTCTGTTCAAAGAATGAATACAAAGAACGAATAAACAAGGTCACAGATGTTCTGCATGCTTTTTTTTTATGTATTTTTCTATAAATTTTTTGTTTTTATTTTAACCTATAATATATACTACGTTTGCTTAAAATATTTTTTTATAAAAGACGTTATCTATGTAGGTTGATCTGAGGTTTCAGTACATGCGTGCAAGTTGTTATTTCCTAACGATTAAATGGCAAATTTTACATTGATTCACGTTGTATATATATTGTTTCTATGATCTTTATTTTTAGCAATATTAATAAGAGCTTAATTTTTGTTTCTTATATGTTTTCTTTGTTCCCAAAGATTTGCAAATATATTTTCTTGTCTTTAATACAAATTATCTGATTTTTTTACAGGCTTTTGTTGTATACTTATATAAATTGGGCATTAATGTGATTGGTATCTATTCATTTCCTATATTGACATCTTCACTTGGTATAATATATGGTGTACATGGGTAGAAACTTTATTTCTGATTTATATTTTCAAACATGTAGTCGATATTATTTGTTTAATAGAATTTATAAAAGCTCGTCGTCTTTTAAATGAATAAATTAAATATTTTATCTGATCTATTAACTTATGAGTTTTATTAGTGATTTTTTAATATTATTGTATGCAATAACTGTTATGTTGTGTATTTCCCCCTGTTTTTATACTGAAAATAATGGACATGGGTAATCGTTTTAAGTTTTTTTGTTGTTATTTTCCGTACCTTTTCCGCAAAATTTTCAAATTTTTTTTTCTGTTCATTTGGCGCTTGATCTTAATGTTATTGTTTTGAGCAACCATCTGTAGATAAAGTCTCCTATTAAGCTCAACTCAGTTGTTTTCTTGTGTAAACTACATCTTTTTTTATGCTGCTCTGTCTTTTTCTTGAATATTCTGATTTTTTCTGAATACTCATTTAGTGTTCTTTTAATTAGATCATTTATGCTAGGATTATAATTCTTCATCACATCTTTTTTCTTATTTTTTTACTTCCTATGTCTTAACTTGACTGCGTTTATTTATATATAATTCTAGTCTATCTATTATTATTTGTATTAGAACAATTTATTATTTTTCAAAAATTTATCGGTTTTCTTTTTTCAGTTTTGTTTGTGTGACGTTTGTAAGTCTGTTGTGCGGTGGGTAGAAATACTGCAACATCGTATATATTCTTAGGATTCTGGTGGATGTAATTGTATTTATTATCTTATTTATAGTTTGGAGAATATCAGGGTCAACTTTGTAGTATGTAATATTATCTCTTTAATATTCAACGATATTTGCCTTTTTTATGCTTTCGTATATCTATTTCTACAAAATTAGATGCATCAATTCCGAAATGTGACGGTTCACTCAATTTTGACTTTTTGATGTTTTCGGCATCCCATCGTTTGACAACCGACTTCCTTTATCTTGGTCCCCTGATATGTTCATCGCTCTTCTTTTCAGTTCCTGTTATAAATTACATTGAATTTCTCGATAAATTTTTGGTGTTTGTCCCATCCGAAGCTCGCATACAATAGAAGCATATTAGCATTGCCGCACAGGCATCTTGAACCTATTCATCCAATAGAGATTCATTTGATTTGAAGATTGATCTTAGCTTCAGATATCTTGTTGATGTAATCAAAGAGGTTTGCGCATGTTCCAATGCCACCTCGTCTGTTTTGTCAGTTACTGCCGCAGTTTCATATTTTTTGTCTTTTTGTACTCTACTTCTGGTTTTTCTGTTTCACCCATTTTGTTTGTGCAATAATCTTTGGTTTAGAATAATTTGTCCCTAAACCATTCCAAAACCTGCTGTTTATGGACGCAGTTATAATCTTCTCCGTACTTTTTCACGAAAAACATCGATTAATCCTAAATTTAAAATAGTTATATTCTATCCACCGTAAAATGTAAAAGAATCAATTTTAAAAACAACATATTTTCCAAACCTAATCTAAAAAATTTGCTAATGACTTTTTATAATTTTAAAAACAAAATATTTTCAAAACTTAATCCAAAAAATTTGCTAATGACTTTTTATAATTTTAAAGTATGTATGTTTAAAATGGTATTTATATTCTATAATTAGACTTAAAGATCTTACTAATGAAAAAGCCCAGTTTTGTTGTATATCAATATTTTTTTATATTATTGTGCTATAATTTAATAAGAAGGTTTACAACTTAACTTGTATGTAAATAATAGGTGCTCGTTGATCAACATAATAAAACTAAAATCGAGCGTTTAATATATATGGTGTCAAAATAGAATATTATCAATATACAATTTTAAATGCTTACAGAACATATATCTTCTATATGCTATATTTTCTTTGATTTATAACTTAGATTTTTGATAATTCAATTTTTTAAAATATTTTATTATTATAGATTGTCCTATTATAAGTGTACTAGTTAATAAAACATAGAGAGATACACATAGAAATGTCACATATAAAACATGAATTTTTCTTGCTTTCGGTTCGAATTTGCGTCACACAAATTTTGGAACTATAACGAAACTCACCCTATAGATAATGAATATAACTATTATTCCTATTTATAGCAATTAACTGTACAACTATAGCAAAGCAAGAAATGGGCCTGTCACAAAATATGAAGATCATATGCAGAAATGGGTAATGTCAACTAAAGCATAGGCACGAACAGCGGTATAAAAAAAACTTGAACCGATAAGCCAGAAAAGAAGAATGTGAAGTTTACGAGATAATTTGATTGCTGTAAAATTTGTTATAAAGAACATCTTGATATTCTGCTTGATCAAGATAAATAGCTAAAAAATAAATTAACCCGTAAGAAGCATTTAAATATCAACAGACTGAAATAATTATTTAGTAAATGTGTTCTATAAAAAATCCAAAATATTGATTTAATATAATTAAATTGCCGCAAAATGATATGAACTTAATTAAAATACCAAATATGTTGGACACATGTGGTATTATATGAATTTAGGAAATTGATTGCAAAGATAAGCATATGCTAGAAAAATAGGATGTAAATTAACATCTTAAAGAATAAAAAATTGAAAAAATATGCAATAAAGAAGCATGTCATAATAAACAAATAGCGTAAAATATTACTGAAATAAATTTTTATAATAATATAAAACTATGGGCAATGGAGAATAAAAAGCCATAGGAAAATTTCGCCTTAAATAAATAAACAGGACTTTTTTAAGTTTTATTTATATTTTTTGTTCACAGAATCATAGTCAAATTTTTTATGATGAACATCAAAGATCCTTAAAAATAAGATATTTTAACATAAAGAAAGATAAAAAAATAGACTGGACACGATTATCAAATTATCGCAACTGTTCAAAATAGACATGTAAAAGTAGAAGTCTTTTAATTTCGACAAATCAAGTTCAGTAATGTAAAATGTCAAAAAATTCAATATATTCCCAAAAAGACCTAATAAAAAAATATATATATCATTATTCAAATTAGAAATCATGATTTTATTGCATTTATTTTTTATTTCTTGTATATCAAAGAAGGAATGGTTTAATAATTCTTTTTTTACACAAACGGTTGTAGTCGATAGTTTTATTCAATATTTGAAATCAACTATGCCACCTTTTGATTTTGATGAAAGATCTAAAATATATACGGAAAGAATTAAATCGCTATCGAAGAATCCATTCGATAAACCATTATTTTTTCAAGAAATTTTTAAATTGTGCATTTTTCACAATCCAGGAAATCATTATGAACATATTTTTAAAAATAAACTAAAAATGTATTTTGATGATTTGATAAGTAATTTAGATGATTCATCGAATATAAAAGCTAAAAAAAACAAAAATTATTCACCGAAAGAAATTGAACCGATAAAAATGCTAATTCCAAAAATATCTGAGGTCAAGAATATTGAAGAAACATACAATATTATTGCACATTTCATGATTTATGTTATAGAACATGATTATGAATTCATGTTTAATATTTTATGGAGCTCAGAACATTCAAGATCTATTCTATGTAAAAAATGTGAAAATAAAATTAAAGATTTGAATTTGGTTGTTGCAAAGAAGGAACAAAAGAAGAAAACAAAATTTAGCGAAGATTCCTTTATTATAGATGATTTGCTTGTTTCGAAACTTGAAAATTTGATTTTAATGGAAGTCCACAAAACAGAAGATTTCGAATGCTTAAATATCAAACTACAAACTTTGAAATCGTTAATTTATCATGTACATGCAACATTAGCAAGCAAACAAATGAATTTTTTCCGAATTAAAGGTTTGATAAAAAAGAACGAACAATTTCTGCCAGATATACATGCTTTTATGCACTATTTTTTAGAGAAATATACAGAATATTTATCTAGGATTGAATTATTAAAGTTGCGCTACGAAATTTATACTAAAGATGGAAATGGATTAAAAATTCTGTTTATTGATTCCACCAGAACCAATGAGATGAATGATGATGCTCTATATTTAAATAATCTTCATATTTTAGATAATTTCGGGGGGAAAAAACAGGGTCTTAAATTAAAGAATGAATACGTTGCGGCTATCAATGATGCAAATATTAGAATAAAAAAAATTATCATTGAATCTAATGCAAAAATAAAAGAATTGGATGCCGAATATTTAAATAATGTAATAAATATTCTTGCTGAGATACTTGAAGGGAATAAATATTGCAATGAAAATATACAAATAATGAATTCTGAAGCGGCGGCACAAGATATACCTGAGAATATTATATCAAAAAATACATTGAAAATAAAAACAAATTTACATCAAAAGCTTCTTCTCATAGTCAAAGAATAGAACAAGTTGATAAAAATAAAAAGAAAGATGAATCTGTTATAAACGATATGTGTAAAAAAAACGAAAAAGTACTGATTGAGAATAAAATTTTAGAAGAAGAAAGCAAAAATAAGCCAGGCGAAGAAGAACCAGTATCAAAACATCCAGTGCAAAAGAAAATACATAAAGGCATTGAACAAGAAAATATACTAGGTAAAATAGAATATCTGAATTCCAAATCACTACGTGAAGAAAAAAGAATAAGTCGCTTTAATAAATTAAAAACGTGTAAACGAAAAGGGTCGAATCAAAAAAATAGTTCAATTAGCAAACAGATTACATCGTCAACCAAAAGAAAAGAAAATAATATAGACAAAAATTCTGAGAAAAATACAGATAATTTGGTTTATAAAAATAATTTGGATCTAAGTGAAAAAACTAAAAAACAAAATATCCCAAAAATAGATGCCGAATATTTACTAAATGAAAAACATACTGTAAAAAATTTAAGTAATGCAGTTAAACCTGTTGGAAGGAGTTTGTCAGCGTGTGAAGATTCAGTTGAAATTTGCCTTGAAAATAAAAAAGACGATTTACGCACCGAGATTATAAATATTGCATCATTTGAAAAAAACTCGAAAGACTTCAAAAACTTTGATGAAAATAAACATTCAATTCAAAAGACGGAAAACGCAAAAGATTTGAATCTGACACATTTAAAAAAAGCAGAAAGTGAAATTATAGACTGTGAAATAAAGAAATCCAATATATTAAATGAATATAAGTCATCGGAAATTTCCAATATTTGTATATCCAATACAAAATTTGAAGGAAAAAACTATGAAATTAAATTCAGAGAGCCCATTAGTGAATTTGATAGATCCTCTAAAGAATGAAGACAAGGATCAAGAAAAATCATTAAAAAACATACTAGCTGATGATGAAAATACATTTAGATCAAAGGAAATTAGGCTCGAACTTTATATCCACGAGTTAGAATTCTTAAAAATTGTTCATATTTGTAATATATATGAGAAATTCATTCGGATTTATGTATATCAAGTTTTAACAGATATTTTAGATCAAAACAGCAGTATACAGACTGTTATTTCCGACGCTTCGCCACATTATAATTACACGTATAGAATCTATCATCCAATATATATGATAAATAGGATAGCAGAAATTTCAGACTACTTTGGTGATCTTATATTCAGAATAAATTGTCACTGTGGTAAGAAAAAAATCTTCGGGATAAGATATTCTATTGCGGAAAATTTTACAGTTTATTCTATGGGATTATTAAACACAAAATCTGAAAACAAAGAATTATCAGAATCCATTGATTTCTGTTCCAGTAATTATGAACAGAATATAATATGTGGATTTTACGATCCTGAAGATTATAAAGCCCATCTAAATAAGTATAACGAAAATAAAAATTGTGCAATGGTTGGATCGGCAAATGAGACAAATTCTTTCTATTTAGGTATAATAGTAAATTTGTCACAAGAAGAAGGCCACACTTCAGACGTCATGATACGTCATACTCATGTTGTCACCACTAAAACAGGGATTTCTTCTATCTACGTATACAAGAAATAAAATTTTTTTAATAAAGTCTTTTATAATACATTGTTTTAAATCATTTGCGTAGTATACATTCATGTCTTATAAAAGTAACTTTAAATTTAAAATCAGTAGATCATTGTGTTATTCTCTTATTAAGAATGGTATAATATTGCATGGGTCGTTTTAATAGAGAAAAGTAAAAGAATTAAATGCTTTCAAAGAAATGTACAACTTGCGCTCAAAAATTTTTAATTAATGTAACAAAGAAACCCTAGTATGTTAAATAAAGTATATGTTTATACATGAGACAAAGCAATATAAAAGTCAAAAAAAGAAGATAGAAGTATAATATAATTATGCGATTATAATTTCAGACTGATCATTTCGTATAAACCATTGAAATATACAGAAAATAATTTTTTACGCATGCTGTCTTTGCAAGAATCTTGAAATTTGCTTGAATTTGTAAGATCTATATAGATCAGCGATTCTAAATAGCTCTGTTCCTCTTTAACCAACAACTTAGACAAAAAAATATATAAAATAGATTTTTAAAGTCTATTTGGATCACAATATCAAAAAAATGCGAAATCACAATATAAATTGCTAGATTCGTTGTTTTATTGACATAATAATAATATTGCATATGCATAAAATAAAATTATTTAAATTCTTCACGTATATGGATGGAGAAAAAGATAAATAAGTCGATTCATAAACGCAAGATTTTCATTAAATTTATATGAAGATAGTTTTTCTTTTTCTAATTTTTAAGATGAATATTTTTATTTCACCATAGCATTTATCTAGACGATTTTTGTAGCCTTATCATAAATTATATGTATCATTATTTATCTGCACGTTTTTTTATCTACAATGAGAGGTATATATTAAATTTTGTGGCAATTTTTTATTACATGTATATCGAATAATGTTATGCAAATGTTTTATTGACAATCTTGAAAATGAAACGTATGCAATGCAGAAAAAGCTCAAAATATATTGATATTTATATGAAGATATAACATGTAATTTCTACCTTCATATTAATTGTATTATATCTATTTTTTAAAAAACAGATTCAAATCATCAAAATAAAATTTTAATATGCTAGAGATAATTAAAACATACCAAAAATACAATTTATTCCGTTAAGTTATTTTTGCGGTTATTCAACATATTGATCTATATCGCTTTAGCTTCTTTTTTTTTTGAAAATTCAAAGCATAACTATTTATACTAAGCAAGCAATCAAATTTTGTCAAAAAATTAATTGCAATTTTTTTTAATCAAGATCAAACACACTTTTTAGAATATTTCATTCATTAACAATCTAGTATCATCAATTCGATGATTTATAATACACAAAGTAAAACATTGAATCAAAAATTGTCGGATGTGCTGTTTTATTTTTGTTTTGCGACAAAAAACTGATTCAAATAAATTGATTAGCTAGTAAGAAATATATGATTTCTATGAGCTCGAGTTTTTATTCACAGATTCTTAAAAGCCTTCATAAAACGTATTTAAGTTGTGAATACTACAATAAAATATTTTTATTGCAATATTCTATCAACTAAATAGATTATTAAATAATTTCTATTTATATTGAATGTAAATTTTTATAATTATGTGGATTTTTTGATCACGAAAATACATATGTCAAGTCTTTTAGAAGCCTTTATCTGTATTTTCATTATATATATTCTACTAAATTTTGAGATTTGAAAATTTTAAACTCTTAAGTGACTAACATTTTTATTGTCTATTAATGATATTAATAGAAGGGGGAAAGGTTCTATCAGAGTAGTACGAATGCAAAAATTTGCAATAAAAAACGCAGAAAAATCACATAAAGACTCAAGAAAGATAATTTCATGCGCTTCGACTAATGATGGAATATTTTTTTTATATATAAGAATTTAAT
This sequence comes from Rhyacophila brunnea, assembly GCF_057557595.1. Lineage (NCBI taxonomy): Eukaryota > Metazoa > Arthropoda > Insecta > Trichoptera > Rhyacophilidae > Rhyacophila > Rhyacophila brunnea. Next base: position 101,797 of record NW_028232809.1, on the reverse strand, counting down.
ATCTACGTGTAAAACATTTTTGAATTAATATCTTGAATTCTTTATAAATTCCTTTTAGTTTTTGTGTGATTGCTTATAGCAAGCATTTTATAGATTTTTATAAAAATCTTTAATATCCTCAAACAAATATTCAAATTTATAACAATCAAAAGGATAATAAAATTCGTATGGCAATGAGGATTAGAGTTTCTACAACAAATACATAAATAAATATAGATGTCAAACTTAAGCTATAATTCGTTTAAAAATCTTTAGTCCATAAAAATTTACTATACAAGCATGTGTTGTGATGGTTTCAAACATTGCATAATTGAAAATTAATATCTTTGGGATTCACGTGAGTAAAATCTATATACCCTATTAATTTTAACTATGTAAAATTAAAATTCTATAGTGTAAGTTATATCCATGCTTTTAGATATCAAGAAGAAATTACAAACCATATAAAGTAAAAAAATTATTGCCCATTATATTTGTATTTTTTTTATTAAAATAGATCCACTATTGAAAAATTCCATTTGTTTAGGTAAAACTTATGGAATTCAAAAATAAACATTAAAAATACTATAGAATCATAAAAAACTTAAAATAATAGTAATATTATGGATAAAAAAAACAAATTTATATATAAATTTTCCATGTTAAATAGTTTATCTGCAAAAAATTATATAAGTAGCTAATGATGTTTTTTCGCATTATTGGCATAATAATAAATTTTATACGTGTAAGGCATATGATTTAGATCTATAGTATATCTTTTTTTTTTGAATTTTAGGTTTTTTTTGCAGAACTGAATTAACCTATTTAACCATAATATAATTTTAAAATTATTCTCAGAATTAAATTGAAATACTTGTTGTTTAATATTTTATGTTAATAATCACAAAATATCAATTTAGTATCAAATTATGCCAAAAAAAACGAATTCGGTGTATATGTAATTGCTGACTCAAAAAATTTCTTTCTATACAATCAGGGCGAAGATTTTTTTACGCGGTGTGTAATTTTAGAAATAATATTTTCGCGAAAAGAAACACCCACAATGATAATCTTATACTAATAAATCAGAGCAACATGAAATACCGATTCAACATTATAATTACAGTTCTAACAATAAAAATTTAAAATTTTCTCAATTATTTTAGAAATCACGTGTATATATTTGTAAATAATATCGTATGTAGAATCTGTTTTTTTTTCTTTCGAATATATTTAAAGGCACAATTTATCTGTTGGTTTAATATAAGAACAGCATATAATTTTTTATTCTTCTTTGGACTGATAATACAAAAAATTATGCATTTCTTTTGATAGACACTTATTCGATCCAATAGATAATTTTATATATATTTTTCTACAAAAAGAAAATTAAAAAAAGATATCTTCAATAAATTTACTAAATCTTCGCTTCCTACTTGTAAACCAAAAACGTTTTTAATACATAATAAGAAATAATGCAAATTAATAAGTTGTATTTGTAGTGCATAATATATTTCGTTTATTTCTAAAACATATAGATATTTTTAAAATAATACGAATCCAAGTAATATTTTGATGCTACGGCTCATTATGAATGCATAAAATGATTTGACTGTGGTAAATATTAGGTATGAAAACAGGGTTGTCTGCAAAGAATCGATAAATATATTTTCCATATATGGATATAATTAATATTGTTTAAATACATTTAAACTATGAATATATAACTAAAAAAATATTGAAGATAAAACTTCTATTATGTATTGTTAACAAAAAAATAAACATTTAACTTCGGCTATTGATAAAAGTACTGTCAAAGTGTCTATATAAGTGAAAATAATTTATTCGTTACACAGATATCATTTTTAAAGATATTAAGCGAATTTCAGTTATCCTGTGATCAACATCAAATAGACTACAATGTTGAGAAAAAAATTGATGTTAAAAAATTAAGAAGATATAATATAGTGATAATGTTCAAGCTTTTGATGTACAACACAAAAATCTAATATTTATTGTCAAAAGTATAATAATAAAATAAACTTTTGTAATCTACTCTGATTTTATGTGTTTCTCGCCTATAACATTTTCTTTTCGTTTTAAATATTACGTATAAAGACACTATATTGTTAAATCATAAATGATTGAACATTTTTACATAAAACACACACATATTTTTTGAACATTGTAGTAACAAAATATATTGATATCTTATATGGTGGCTTTTATTTTTCTATAAATCACACACATATATTTATTTTTTACATTGTTATAAAAAAGTCATGCTTTTGAAGGGGTTTTTTCATCATGGGTATGCCTATTTTGATTTGTGATAGATTTGATTAAATTAGCAAAAGTTAGCACAAACTTTATTAAAACAGATAATAATAGTATTTTTAGCATTCAGATTCTATTAAGGGACTTTTTATACATATTATTTATACATTAGTAATATAAAAATAATTTTAAAGATAATATGCTTTGATTTTATTTGTATGTGGATATCTTAAATACAGTTAATTTCATTTTTTATTCTTCATTTGCAAATACAAGTTTAACGAGAATATTGGGCATCTTCTAAAAAAAAGTATAAGTTTTTTTGCTTTAATATATCACCACAATAAATTATAAACTAAATTTAAATAGAAATTTTCTCTTATTTTATCTCTAACCACATTGCCTAATGTCCAAAAATATATATTTTTTGACCGATCCTTTTTCCTATTCTAATTTTCTTCGAATTTTATAAAAATAGATTATTTCTTGCACAAAAAAATTGAAGTCTTTTAGATAATTTAGTTATTTAAATCATCATCAAACTTGGGAATTTTAAGATTTTAATCATAATAAATTTGTTCAATCAAAACTTGTGATTGCTCTAAAAAGCAGATTAATATAATTTTTAATAAATGTTTATTTAGGTTATTTTACTTTAAGCAATATAAAATCGTTCAATAAAAACTTCTGGCTGTTCTATAAATAGATAAAAAAAATTTTATCAATGTTTATTTTTGGGTTGTTTTAATTTTTAGCTATTTGAAATCGTTCAACCAAAACTTGTGATTTCTCTAAAGAAAGGTTTTTACTGACACTTCTTTTCACCTCATTATCTATACATCTTACTTGATTTATTTATATCCTTCAAGTGTCTTCTAGATCCTATTTTTTGTGATTACGCTGCAACTTCTGTAACATTCATACACCTATATTTTATAAAGACGCTACCGCTAATAACTAGTAATTGAAATGTATTTTTAAATTATATATAGCTAGATATTCAACTTGGTAACAAAAATTCTAAAAGAAAAAGAAAGATATGCTAAACAAAATATGTTCTTTGGAGAAAAGTCAAAGCTTTAAGACATCGGAGAAGCATATAAAACCTTTTATCATCCACATGAAGGGTTTAATGTAATAATTGATAATTACTTTGCATGGAGACATTTCGAAGTAGCAGGATGTGTACATTTAATGCTAACAGAAAATATAATTTTTAAAAATCAAAGAATATCAGAAAGCATTGACATCAATAAAACAATCAAAAACGATCTGGAAGAGATAAATTTGATAATAGAGCAAAAACTGATGATGAATGATCGAATGTATCCGTTGCCTAAGATAAAAAAAAACTTGATCATATACATAGAAATAGGAATGACAAGTAATTATAATCTTATAAGTTTTGATATATTAAAGTAAATAATTTGATTACTAATAAATTAACTATGTCGTATCTATACATGCAAAAAAAAGTACCATATTTCATAGCTTGGGATTATGTGATTACAAATACCACAATTTATATATGAAGGATTTTAAAACACAAATGAGTCAGAAGAATGTGCAGAAGTAATACTATAAAACACAAAATTTATTATTTAAAGGGTATATTGATTGAATTGATTAGTAAAACATCCAAGAATATTAGTTTATAAGAATTATTGAGCAAATTTATTCTATAGAGCAATTTAAGCGAGCATGAACCAATTCAAGTTGTTAAAAATAAAAAAAAATACAATTTTTTTTGCGTTTTTTGACATTTTAGGTTTTAAAATAAATTCGTACATTTTATATTCTTATTTGTTTTTAATATATTATGAGCTTAATAAAAATTTGTCGATGTTATCTATGCACATGTAAAACCATTTTAATCATAGTAATGTTCGCTATATGACCTAAAATCGAATTTACGAAAAGATATAAGCATGAAATTTATTTCCAATCAATAAACATAAAACCATTTACAAATACAGAATAAGACCTATAAGCATGGCAAAAGCATATTCTACTGAATTTCGTATAAATATACAAATAAATGTGAAGAAAAAAACATGTACAGGCTTAAATAATTTTTTTTTTAATTATATTTTCCTGCTCTGCAAACATAAGTTTCACATTGATATCCACGGCAAATTTTTAAGAGTCTAAGCAATTTTCGTTTGATTAAATAGAGCCCTCGCAGTTTAAAGGATGCAAATTACTTGTATTTTTTTTTAAAATAAGCGTGAATTAGTAAAACTTAGAGCTACCTATAAAATTTAAGAAATGTGAAAAATATTTTGATAAACACTTTTTTTATCATTTTATTGCAAAAAAAAAACCTTTATGTCAAAAATATTCAAGTTCGATAAAGCAACAATATAACTACCAATAGTTTGGGGTTCTTAAATTAAAAGGAGAGCTGAATTAATGGTTGAAATTTTTTTAAAAAAAATCTTATATTCAGCTGTTTGTATATTTATACGAGTATTATAATAGTTGCTGAATCTAATCATATATTTTATCATCTAGTAAGATTATAATTTTATGCATGATATTTTAAAATTAATAACACATTTTAGAAATATAAATATTTCAAAAGTATCAGAGGAAACATGTTTTTCGAAAGAAAAATATTGCATTAAATTAACAATTTTAGGAAATAAATCAAGTTTTTGAATATGATTTAATGTAGGGCATATTAGTTCATCTCAAAAAAAAACAATATTTCATGAATTTCTTGTTGTATATACTTCGAATTTTTGTTCTAATATTACTACGCTCAAAAAGGTAGTTGCTCCATAATAGTAATCTGGAAAGTTCAGTTATATAAAAAAGACTAAAAATGCCAAATTAAACTGTATTTTAGTAATTATATGGTAATTGGACTAATTTTTAGAAAATTTATCGATTTTAATTTTTTTTCCTATAACTATTGTTGAAAGAGCATTTACGGTATAAAGCAACACAAAATCTTCTATAAAATCTAGAATTTCTTGATGTTTTTGTAAAATTCTCGTGTATAGAAAATAAATGAAGTTAGAAAATGCGTCTTATTATTTTTATTTAATATTCTTATAGAATTTTCTTTTTTTTGTTAATAAATATACAAAATACAATCGATTTATGTTTAAAATTTTATTATTATTAATCTTATACACATATCGTTATGTTTTTTTAAGGGGTAAATGTAATTTTATTGGCTTTTTTGACTTGTTCATTATACTTTATTAAAATATGAATCAACGAACGTACTAATCATTATGTTATGTAATTTATAAGTCTTTTGCCTGTTTTCGTATATATTGTCGCAATAATTTACTGTTTTTTTATACGCATATATTCATCAAGTATTGTATTATTCAAGCGAATCGTGGTATTGCAAAAGCTCTTGTATTTATAGGTCTTGAAAGGAGAAGAGTTATTGAAGAAGAATTTGGAGAGGATTTATCTTCCGAAAGAGAAATACGCTGTGTGCGCAGGGAATCAAGCAAGTTGTGCTCGAGAATAGAAACTAAAATTATAACTATAATTTAAGCACAGAAATAAAAATTACTATTATTCAAGCGAATTAACCTGTCAATATTAAGATATAATTAAATATATTAAATAATATTTCGATAATCATGAGTTACAATTGTATAATGTATTTTATTATAGTAATTACTTATATCAATAAAAAATTTTGTTATAATACATTATTGATTAAGAATTGACCAAAAAAAGAAAATTTAATTTTTATAATAACATTCAGAAGTTATGAGACTTTTCATATTCGTTTAGTATATATAATATACTTTCAAAATTTATTATTATTATGTCAAAAAATTACAACTACTGCATACTAAAAAAATGTCAAATACACTTTTTTTTTGTGATTTAAAAAATATCAATTTGAACTACTAGGCAGAGAGCTCGCAAAATATTTCAACACCTTTTTTTTATCCATAATTTTTTTATACTAAATTTATCATGAAAAGTAATATCCCAAATATATCGCATTTTAATATAGTAAAAGATCTGTCAGCTGTAGTGCTTTAATTATACATTAAAAATATGCTCTTTACTAAATTAATACTTCAATGTCATTTAATGTGATACGTGCACCTTATTGAAAACTAGATAGGTAAAATACTTATTGGTACATCACTTATTCAATTTTTTTTTACTTGTACCGGATTTGAACAATAGAAGTATATAATCAGCATATTTATAATCTGATCGTACCATCGGTTAACAATTGCATTCTACTTATATTTAGAATTTTATATGTTTTTTTTACTAATAAAAGTCTAATTTCCTGGTACAGATTATAAATTGTCTATTTCTAAAAATAAAGATGTATCCTTAAAAAGCTAATGAGCTATATCATTTGAAATAATTCATTCAAGAATAATTCATTTAATTATAGTTGATTTTATTCTTAAACAGGAACTAGAGTAATTTTTCATGCATATATTAGTGTATATAAGCAAATCGGATGCTATTGATAAGTATATATTATTGTTCCGTCGACTCCAGTGTCTTTATGAATTTATTAAAGAATATTTGTACTTATATAATATAACATAAAAGAAATTCAGTTGTTCAAAAATTCTGTCTTAAGCTAATAACTGTTGTGTAAAACCATGTATTTCTTAATTTTTTAGTAAATTGTGAGTCAGGTCAGCAAATAAATCATTCGATATGTTATTTTATGGGAATAAAACAACATTTTTATACAAATTAAATATATCGAATACATTAATCAAGGTAAAAAAGTATATGAAGCAAAACAAGTGAATTTATAAATATATTTCGGTAAAAGTCTAGCCTTCATTATTGAATTCAACATTAGCTCTTATAATTTAAAATGCCCCATATCTTTATCAACGGAAACAATAAATGTAGCCCACTCAATTATTGGACGTTCAAATTTGTTTTAGAATCTTCTGGGATTCAGTATTTCATCTTTGCCGCAAAAAAAGAAAAATCTAAACCATATTAGATGATTTTTTAGCCTTTCAGTACTTAGAATTTAAATCCTATAAATTAATTACATTTTGGTTTATCTTACATTCTTAGGAACAAACAACTATATAAAATCGGCGTTATATATGCAAATTATATAAACAGAATATTGATATATAGATAACATATAAATACACCACATTATAATAATAGAAGTATACCTTATTTTAATGTTTTGTTTTGTTGAATTTTGGCCATTTTTTTTTCTCAAAATTAATTATGAGAAACCTAATTAGTCTATATATTGATGATTATGGTCTTAATTCTAAATATTCTTAAAATTTTTGTATTATTGTGCTCTCTATGCCTATAACTAGATATTTTAAATGGTTTATGTTCGACCTAATACACAATTTTAATATTTCCAAGTTGCTCAAAGATTTTTCAAATGACATTAATAATTTAGATATTACATATTACACTGCCGTTTTTTCACCTTTAAAAAGAATTCTAGTCAGATTTTATTTTTTCATCATTAAAATTTTTTTTATGGTTTTATAGATTCTTTGAGATGTTTAAAACAAATAGAATTTCTGTATAATAAGATTGTTTTATTTGTCAAATTGATTTTTATTTTTAAACTCAACTTTCAAGTTAATTTTAATCAAAACATGCACACTCTTTTTGTATTTATACGGCTAATTTTTTATAAAAAAAAATTAAATGTTTTTTTGTTTTTCTAACAGATAAAATATAAATTATTCTATCATATATTTTCTTTTCTTGATACACACATTCATCTAGTCTTTAAAACAAATATTGTTGAAAATCAATTTCAAACATTTATTTGGTTTATTCCCTAATAGATTTTTTTTGCATATTTATTAGAAAATAGTAATATTATAGAGTCAAATTTAGTTTTCATATAATAAATTGAATATATTTATCTATTTTAAAAAATTCTAATTCATAAATTATGTTTTTTTATGCGATATTTTTATGGTTAGGGCACTAAGTATCTGTAAATATGTTTTTTGCATATAATACTTGCTTTGATTGTTTTCGATGCAGTTCTCTTAGCCAAAAGGTTTTCTTTTTATTTTTCTTCGCCTCATTATTACCATTATAAAAAAATCTTTTTATAACGAAAAAATAAACTTTTTTGCCTTTTAAATATGATATGTATATCTTCTATATTTATTGCATCAAACTTTTTCAATGGGTTTTTTTTTCAAACTATTTCTTGTTAAAATTTATAAGTATAAGAAATTTTTATGGCCATTTTTTTTTAAAAAATAAAAAGCGATAAATTAACGCGCCAAGTTGTGCTAAAAACCTTTATGCTTTATAATTTAAGAGGTAAGAATTTTTTTCTTCAAATTTTCAGAACTTATTTATTTTTAAAAATATTAGGTCTCGATGTATTTTATTGCTGAAATAGTAATGAAATGTTATTATTCTAGTATAAAATTATTTTGCTTATAAATTTAAAAATTTTTAAATATTTAAAATAAACCATTTCTCTTTATATATAGCATTGCGCTGAAATCATGATTTGAAAACTGAATTTATTTTTAAGTTCAAATGACACTTTATTATCATATAATATCTAAAATTTATTCTAGTTTTTTTTAAAAAAAATATGTATTCGATACAATTAATGAGAATATGCAATTTTGTTTCCTATAATCATCACTTTTTATATTATTTAAAGGAAAGTTTTTTGAAATATTTGATTATGAAAGCACCCATGAGCATTTCACGATGTATATTTACTAACCCTACAAGCATGCATTTTTAAGTTAATAATACAAACGTCTTGATGTTGAGAAACCATATACGCAATATTTCAAAGATATATATTATGTCATACATTCGCATTGATTCTTTAAAAAATTGTTTTAATATTAACAGCTGTAGTAAGCATGAACATATATTTTAAAGTTAATATGCTATAAACAAAAATTATCCATAGGTTATTATTATCTACAAATGCAAGTATAAAGTATGTAAAAAATAAAACTTATAATTTGAAGCAAATTTACAAATTTAAAAGGTTTTTTTACAGCACTAACATTCGTCTTATGCTTTTAAACTTATATATAGTCATAATATCTATTCAATTACACTTAATGTCCCTGTATTCTAATTTATACAATCTATATATATTATTTGCAGTGATCTTAAATGATATTTTGCATTAATAGCTTCTCTTATCTATCTATCTTTTACTTTACTTTATTTTATAAATGCATTTAGCATGTTTTTTTATAAAATATGTTTTCTTCGAGGGTCATATGGGTGTGAAGACTTATCAAATCGTAAAAATAAGCGTGTTTAAACAAATTTTCAAGATTGTAGTGAAAAAAATTTTAATGTATTTTTTAAATATTAATAAACATTCTATTTAAACTAAAATATTACCTCTATAAGTAACCTTGTTATTCTTATACCACTTTTTTTCCGAAGCTTCTTAAGAATGCATTTACAACTTATACTTTTATAGAATGTTTTGATTTATAGGTTTAAAGACAACATTATAGCTTAAAAGTAGATTGTATTTTTATTATAGTAGAAAATTTTTTTTTATAAGCAAAAAAGTAAATATTATGTAACCACCTTCTTTATATTTTCATACTAATTTATAAATCATTTTGTTGAGCTTTTAAACTTGAGAAATAAATATAATTTACTATCTTTAAAACATATATATAGATATTTTGTGGAATTATTAACTTCGCTTATAATTTTAATACTCTAAAGCCTCTATAAAATTACTTCATTGGAAGCTAAAACTTAAACTTTTCTTTTTAGTTTTAGATATGAAGTATTTTACTCTATTTATGGGATGATGGTTGCAAGTTTTTATTTTCGATATTTATTTTTTTATTGATCTTTCCTGTAACAACATTACGGATCGTGCCATAAATTATTGAGTTCTGATTGCTAAAAGTATAAATATACAAGTTTACTTATATAAAAAATATAAATCCGTTTTGTATTTTGGAAAAATAATATGTATAAAGTTATCAATATAAATATAAATTTTGCATGTACCCATTGTAACCTTTTAGTTTTATGTTGTTTGCAAAACCCCAGATAAAATGTAAAACACCATATGATTGCTGATTAAAAAATGATGATTGATGAAATATAGGCTGAAATTTATCTTTTAGCGTATTTCTGTTAGTTATATCGAAAAATGAAGCCTAACAAAGTATAATAACAACAAAATTGTATCTGGATTGAGGCACATACAATTGAAATTTGTTTCATTTCTGCGTCATGCATCACTGAAGATCACAAAAGACATATAAATACCTATATTTCTTTGTGATTTCTTTATGATCATTTCAAGCAGTAAAAACAAATGAGCCATATAATAAAAGATATTGGTATTTTTTATGGCATAAATATTCTCGCATATTTTGTTTTACGACATTTAAACTATTAGAACTAATTCTGAATATATCAATTTAGTAAAAATCTCGTCGATTGCACCATTTACGAACAAATATTCTTATATTATATTTTTTTCCTAGACTAAGCTCTAAGAAGAAAAAAATAAAATTCAATGATAAAAGAATGCATAAATATCTATTTTAAAAACCTTTTAATAATTTATTAACACAGCAAAAAATATGCGCAAAAGTTAGCTTCATCGGATTTTAAGTATTTAATATGGTATATTTAATGCTAATTAAAATTTTTAGTATCTTATATTATATACAACATGTATTCATTTATGGTTAGACAAATAAATATAAATTACAAAAAAATAATACATATTTTTGATTTAAAACGTATTTCATATTAATCAAAATTTCAATGTTGATTACACCATAAAAAATGAGGATTGTAATTATTTTTGCTTGATCAAAACACAATGACGAAATTATGGGAATTGTATTTCAGTCCAAAATTTTCCAATATTTTAATAAAAAAAATTATAGTTGGGCATTAATTTTCTCATAAAATATAAAATAAAATTTCTGATTCGTTCTTGATAATTATTATCCTCTTATTGGATTTTATAATCTTTTATCAATAGATCTTCTATTTCAACCTTCCACAGCTTTTTATGCAAGTTTTCATATTATCATTTTTTTATTAAAGAACTGTAAATATATGTTCATTTTTATCTTTGAATATTTTTTTACCACCCAATCATAACTATATAATGAACTAGTTTTATGGGCAAAAAAGTTTAAACATATTAAATCGAATATTTAATGAGGTATTAAGAAGCACGACACATGGTAAATCAAATTTTACAACATAGCGGGCTTAAAGTCCATTTATATCAAAATCCATACAGTTCATTGACTTTGCTTGTTATTTAAATGATAATATATAAAGTTTTGCCTATTAGAAGCCAAAATGGTCAAGTATAAATTACTTGAATTTTTTCTAGAACAAAGATGCTGTGTAAGTTTTGAAAATAAAAACTAGATAAATATTCCAGAAAAAATTTTACAAGCGATATTAAAGACATATAAAATATATTTTGAGAATTTATTTATTTATTGACAGAAAGATTAATTTGCTGCCGCAACTCTTAATTCTACATAAAAAATAATTCTTGAATCTGTGCCTATATATTTATCAACATTATAAATTCACATAATTTCTTGAGATGGTCTGTTTATGTAGATTTTCGTCTCATTAGTTAAACGAATCATTTAAATAGAAAAGTTCAGGCATCATCTGAGATCATATTTTCTTAGTTTTTTGGAAATAATTTCTGTACTTTTTATTCTCATTTCTCAGTTCTTCATTACAAGAATTGTCATTAAATTTCCAAATTACCTATTCAAAAAAACGATAATTTGCAAAGAGTGTAGGATAAAATATTTTTGAGTTAACTAAGTTCTCTAGTTAAAAGGGGAACTATTTGCCCTATATTTTCGCATAAAATATTTTTTGTGTGTTCAGCTACCAATAATATTATAAAGCGCTTTTTAAATTAATATTTCTTTCTAAATTTTATGTTAATTGCTCTAAGAATAAAGTTTTAAGCTCATAAATATGTTCAAATCTTTATATTTCAAGATTAAATAAAGAGTGTTGAAAAGAAAAATCAATTCTTATAATTCAAGTGGCTTTAAATGAGTGACAAATAATCAGGTTTAATATGGTATCTATATTATAAATATAGATTAAATCAAAAATCTGCAGTTCTAGTGTAAAAAGCATTATTAAAAAAAATAAGCTATAAAAAGATTTCTATTATTATTTAAGTTATACCGATACTATAGTTATGTAACGTAAACCACAAACTTGCTTTTTATAGTTTTCTTTTTTATTCCTAAAAATCATTTTTTAATAATATCAATGAACAAAATTGTTCTTCCGTAAAACACATTTATTAAAATGTAATATAACTTTATTTTCTATATTCAAGGTATATGATAGAAATAGAGTATTCAATACAATGTATGATTGATACTACAGTGAAAAAACACTCTTTAATAATCCAATTTATAAAATAGGTATATTATGTTTTGTATTTGTTTCATCGACGGTATATTACAGCGCAATCTCAGTTAATTAACCCTTTTCTTTGGTAAATAGGAAGATTTTCTGATCTAGGTTTTCTACCTGTGATTCTTGTATTTTGCGAATATTTCGTTATTTGTTTTTTTGCGCTTCATAAAAATTAATCGTAGATTTTCTGCCGTGAGAGATATGATTATACAGCATATACACCATAAATTTTATTTTAAATATAATTTAAAGAGGAATGAAAACTAATATCAGAATAAAGAAACACTTTTTTTTTGTTATTTTTGCAAGTCTTGAAAATTGTTAAAAAATTAAAATTCTGATAAAAACTGAATACTGTGTAATCAATGCATATTAATTTAGTAAAACCGTTTTTGTTCCATATAATTTATCAAATGCCAATGATGTTGCCTTATTTCTTTCCATATGAGAATTCGGGTGCTTGAACTGGCATACAATTATATAAAAAATGAGGTGTTTCAGACTTATATATATATCATTATATCTATGTGTTTGAAAAAAAATAGCAGACAAAATTTTGAATTTTTATATAAAAAAATAATTATAAATTAACATGATCAATATAATTCTTAATAAATCAATATTAGAAAATATTTCTGGGGATAAAAAAAATCTTAATCTTTGGGAAGGCTTTTTCATTTTTCAAAAAATCTGTATTTTATATTAAATCTATTTTACGTTATTTATAGGAAATCAATTTTTAAATTAAGTACGGAAACTGACCATTTTTATCAAGAAAAATTCGATTTAAATCTTTTTAAAGCGCTATAAACACTTTTTGATTATACAAATTTTATTATTTTATTTTTATAATTACACACATAAATTTATTAGTAATTTGATTTTTACCCAACCTTTATATTTTTTATCATAAAATTTTTATCCTTTTTTGTGAAATTTTTTCTTTATCTTTATTTATTGAAAATTAAAGCAGCTATCTTAGCAGTTACTTGGACAAACATGCTATTCTAAAGTCGGATGCATAAATACAAATAAGGCATTAGATCTTTATCTATATTATTTATCCCTGGTTTATTATCACACAAAAATACTAGAATTTATAAGAATTAAGGTGATTTCTAAATTTTCGTAAAATTTTTTGTCATTCTTATAATATAAAAAATAACAATTGACTAAAGAAAAAACAGAATCCATAGAATATCTGTGTTTTCTTGGCTCTGTCTCATGTTGAATAATTATATTTGATGATATTTTTAGCTTCTTATAAGTGTTATATAAACTTTAAGCATGTGGTAGACACTTAACTAATGAGTTTATTGTATTTTAACCATTATTTATTTTTTAAATTACATGTATATTAGCTATAATCACACATTTGATATTTTATATGTGCATCATATCAAATGTTTTGCCTAATTTTGTGTACTTTTATAAGCCTTATGCCGGTCTAAGTATTTCATGTTAGAAATTAAAGAAATAAAAGCTTGAAAAAGGGGGTGAATATATTGTGAAACGCACGATTTGTAACAAATCATGCCAATTCTCTTATTCAATGCTGATTATGATGCTTAATATTCAAACAACATTTATTTTATGTATGATAGCATATTCCAAAGCGAAAAATATAATATTTATCTTTTATGTGATTTCTAGTATCATGTGAAGAATTGTATATTCATCTTTTTGGACATAATTGTAGCCAAAAATCATATGTTAAAATACCAATTTATAATATTCAATATAAAGATTGATACGATATAGCCCAAAAATACCAGAATAATGGGTTTGAAGAATCGGCAATATTGTGTCTACTTATCAATATCAATGATTGACACGAGTTTGCAAAGTTCAAAACTTGGGAATTTTATTATTATTATACAGCCGCTTTTTCTTTATTAATTTGGGCAGCGATAATATTTTAAATTAGTAAAGAATATCTTTTGAAGGGTTAATTTATTTTTTACTTATGTTTGAGTAAATAAACCCTTCATTTAAGCCATAAAAAAACACAATAAATGATTTTTAAAATCTCACTATATTTACAAATCTTTCCTGGTGCTTATTTATTATATTTTCAAGACCTATTAATTCAAGAGTTTTTCTCAATACTTTTGTTTTTCACATACATCCGTTTTGTTAGGATCCTTAACAGATAGAACCATGTCTTGTTATATTTTACACTACAATATCACATGTATAGCGCGTGTCTCGTTTTTTTTACATTCGCATGTTATATGGGTTTAGTCTCTAGTAATAAATTTTTATTGTATGAATTTTTATTGGCTCGATATCACAAACCAAACTGAGAAATGAATTTAACTACAGCATTAAAAGCCTCTAAACTAATAGGTTTTGAAAAGAGGAGAAGCATCAAAGAGGATTTAGCCAAGATTATGAATATGATTTTCAATGTGAAATGAATCACGTTAAGCCTAAAGAGAATATACGCAAGTACAATACCAAAATCAACCCAATAATAAAAGATAATTATAATATTAATCAAAAATGCATCAAGGATGTAAATATATTATGTACAGCTGTTTGACAAATCTTAAATACAAATATAATGTAAAATTTTGATTATAAAATTAAAATGGATTGCTCAAATTTATTTGCGTACATTTATAAGAAATAATTTTTTTATGGGTTAATTTTCTTTTTATCAATTTATCTACTTAGACGTGGGTAGCCCATTGGGAATATTGCACAGCTCGTTTATGCATCTTTTGACACCTTACCTTGATATACCTTCCTCAACTGCTCTTCTTATCTCAAATGAGTTGAGTCCAAGTGTCTTGTGTTTACAAGAAATAAGATATATTTTCGTTAAATATATTTTAGATATGGTATAAGTAAATTTAATATAAGCCCCTTTTGAAAAGGAATGAGAGAATTAAAATATCATGAAAATAAGCTTCTCAAAAAAGTCAATTTCGATGAATATAAGCACAATAATACAACAAGAGAGCAAAAAATAACATCAAAATTTTATCTAACTGATAGAAACCAATATCACATCTATAATTGCATGGTCGGAAAGATACGCCGTCTTGCAGCCGCATTATCCAAGCTAAAAGATACAGAGCCGACCAAAGTTACGCTAGGCCGTAATTTGGTAAATAGATTATATTCGATGGGCCTTATTGATTGTAAAAAACTTATTGCATGTAGCAAGATTTCGGTATCATCGATTTGTAAAAGGAGACTTCCATATATCATGGTAAAATCTAAAATGGTAGAGCATATGCGCGCAGCAATAACTTTTATAGAACAGGGTCATGTTAGGATCGGCCACAAGAATATTACCGATCCCAATATTCTGGTTTCAAGAGGGATGGAAGATTTTGTCAAATGGATGGACGAATCTAAAATCAAGTCTAAAATTGACAAATTTAACAATGCGCATGATGATTACGATGAATATTAAATATTTTTTTTATAAATTTTATATTTAATTAAATAACTTAAATTAAAATTACCAACTTAAGCTGGTAGCATAATCACAAAAAATAGAGATTTAGGGAAGAAGATGCATTGATTAAGATTGTATAGATAATGAGGTGAAAAGAAGTGTCAGTAAAAACCTTTCTTTAGAGAAATCACAAGTTTTGGTTGAACGATTTCAAATAGCTAAAAATTAAAACAACCCAAAAATAAACATTGATAAATTTTTTTTTATCTATTTATAGAACAGCCAGAAGTTTTTATTGAACGATTTTATATTGCTTAAAGTAAAATAACCTAAATAAACATTTATTAAAAATTATATTAATCTGCTTTTTAGAGCAATCACAAGTTTTGATTGAACAAATTTATTATGATTAAAATCTTAAAATTCCCAAGTTTGATGATGATTTAAATAACTAAATTATCTAAAAGACTTCAATTTTTTTGTGCAAGAAATAATCTATTTTTATAAAATTCGAAGAAAATTAGAATAGGAAAAAGGATCGGTCAAAAAATATATATTTTTGGACATTAGGCAATGTGGTTAGAGATAAAATAAGAGAAAATTTCTATTTAAATTTAGTTTATAATTTATTGTGGTGATATATTAAAGCAAAAAAACTTATACTTTTTTTTAGAAGATGCCCAATATTCTCGTTAAACTTGTATTTGCAAATGAAGAATAAAAAATGAAATTAACTGTATTTAAGATATCCACATACAAATAAAATCAAAGCATATTATCTTTAAAATTATTTTTATATTACTAATGTATAAATAATATGTATAAAAAGTCCCTTAATAGAATCTGAATGCTAAAAATACTATTATTATCTGTTTTAATAAAGTTTGTGCTAACTTTTGCTAATTTAATCAAATCTATCACAAATCAAAATAGGCATACCCATGATGAAAAAACCCCTTCAAAAGCATGACTTTTTTATAACAATGTAAAAAATAAATATATGTGTGTGATTTATAGAAAAATAAAAGCCACCATATAAGATATCAATATATTTTGTTACTACAATGTTCAAAAAATATGTGTGTGTTTTATGTAAAAATGTTCAATCATTTATGATTTAACAATATAGTGTCTTTATACGTAATATTTAAAACGAAAAGAAAATGTTATAGGCGAGAAACACATAAAATCAGAGTAGATTACAAAAGTTTATTTTATTATTATACTTTTGACAATAAATATTAGATTTTTGTGTTGTACATCAAAAGCTTGAACATTATCACTATATTATATCTTCTTAATTTTTTAACATCAATTTTTTTCTCAACATTGTAGTCTATTTGATGTTGATCACAGGATAACTGAAATTCGCTTAATATCTTTAAAAATGATATCTGTGTAACGAATAAATTATTTTCACTTATATAGACACTTTGACAGTACTTTTATCAATAGCCGAAGTTAAATGTTTATTTTTTTGTTAACAATACATAATAGAAGTTTTATCTTCAATATTTTTTTAGTTATATATTCATAGTTTAAATGTATTTAAACAATATTAATTATATCCATAATTGGAAAATATATTTATCGATTCTTTGCAGACAACCCTGTTTTCATACCTAATATTTACCACAGTCAAATCATTTTATGCATTCATAATGAGCCGTAGCATCAAAATATTACTTGGATTCGTATTATTTTAAAAATATCTATATGTTTTAGAAATAAAAGAAATATATTATGCACTACAAATACAACTTATTAATTTGCATTATTTCTTATTATGTATTAAAAACGTTTTTGGTTTACAAGTAGGAAGCGAAGATTTAGTAAATTTATTGAAGATATCTTTTTTTAATTTTCTTTTTGTAGAAAAATATATATAAAATTATCTATTGGATTGAATAAGTGTCTATCAAAAGAAATGCATAATTGTTTGTATTATCAGTCCAAAGAAGAATAAAAAATTATATGCTGTTCTTATATTAAACCAACAGATAAATTGTGCCTTTAAATATATTCGAAAGAAAAAAAAACAGATTCTACATACGATATTATTTACAAATATATACACGTGATTTCTAAAATAATTGAGAAAATTTTAAATTTTTATTGTTAGAACTGTAATTATAATGTTGAATCGGTATTTCATGTTGCTCTGATTTATTAGTATAAGATTATCATTGTGGGTGTTTCTTTTCGCGAAAATATTATTTCTAAAATTACACACCGCGTAAAAAAATCTTCGCCCTGATTGTATAGAAAGAAATTTTTTGAGTCAGCAATTACATATACACCGAATTCGTTTTTTTTGGCATAATTTGATACTAAATTGATATTTTGTGATTATTAACATAAAATATTAAACAACAAGTATTTCAATTTAATTCTGAGAATAATTTTAAAATTATATTATGGTTAAATAGGTTAATTCAGTTCTGCAAAAAAAAACCTAAAATTCAAAAAAAAAAGATATACTATAGATCTAAATCATATGCCTTACACGTATAAAATTTATTATTATGCCAATAATGCGAAAAAACATCATTAGCTACTTATATAATTTTTTGCAGATAAACTATTTAACATGGAAAATTTATATATAAATTTGTTTTTTTTATCCATAATATTACTATTATTTTAAGTTTTTTATGATTCTATAGTATTTTTAATGTTTATTTTTGAATTCCATAAGTTTTACCTAAACAAATGGAATTTTTCAATAGTGGATCTATTTTAATAAAAAAAATACAAATATAATGGGCAATAATTTTTTTACTTTATATGGTTTGTAATTTCTTCTTGATATCTAAAAGCATGGATATAACTTACACTATAGAATTTTAATTTTACATAGTTAAAATTAATAGGGTATATAGATTTTACTCACGTGAATCCCAAAGATATTAATTTTCAATTATGCAATGTTTGAAACCATCACAACACATGCTTGTATAGTAAATTTTTATGGACTAAAGATTTTTAAACGAATTATAGCTTAAGTTTGACATCTATATTTATTTATGTATTTGTTGTAGAAACTCTAATCCTCACTGCCATACGAATTTTATTATCCTTTTGATTGTTATAAATTTGAATATTTTTTTGAGGATATTAAAGATTTTTATAAAAATCTATAAAATGCTTGCTATAAGGCAATCACAAAAAAACTAAAAGGAATTTATAAAGAATTCAAGATATTAATTCAAAAATGTTTTACACGTAGATATTAAATTCTTATATATAAAAAAAATATTCCATCATTAGTCGAAGCGCATGAAATTATCTTTCTTGAGTCTTTATGTGATTTTTCTGCGTTTTTTATTGCAAATTTTTGCATTCGTACTACTCTGATAGAACCTTTCCCCCTTCTATTAATATCATTAATAGACAATAAAAATGTTAGTCACTTAAGAGTTTAAAATTTTCAAATCTCAAAATTTAGTAGAATATATATAATGAAAATACAGATAAAGGCTTTTAAAAGACTTGACATATGTATTTTCGTGATCAAAAAATCCACATAATTATAAAAATTTAAATTCAATATAAATAGAAATTATTTAATAATCTATTTAGTTGATAGAATATTGCAATAAAAATATTTTATTGTAGTATTCACAACTTTAATACCTTTTATGAAGGCTTTTAAGAATCTGTGAATAAAAACTCGAGCTCATAGAAATCATATATTTCTTACTAGCTAATCAATTTATTTGAATCAGTTTTTTGTCGCAAAACAAAAATAAAACAGCACATCCGACAATTTTTGATTCAATGTTTTACTTTGTGTATTATAAATCATCGAATTGATGATACTAGATTGTTAATGAATGAAATATTCTAAAAAGTGTGTTTGATCTTGATTAAAAAAAATTGCAATTAATTTTTTGACAAAATTTGATTGCTTGCTTAGTATAAATAGTTATGCTTTGAATTTTCAAAAAAAAAAGAAGCTAAAGCGATATAGATCAATATGTTGAATAACCGCAAAAATAACTTAACGGAATAAATTGTATTTTTGGTATGTTTTAATTATCTCTAGCATATTAAAATTTTATTTTGATGATTTGAATCTGTTTTTTAAAAAATAGATATAATACAATTAATATGAAGGTAGAAATTACATGTTATATCTTCATATAAATATCAATATATTTTGAGCTTTTTCTGCATTGCATACGTTTCATTTTCAAGATTGTCAATAAAACATTTGCATAACATTATTCGATATACATGTAATAAAAAATTGCCACAAAATTTAATATATACCTCTCATTGTAGATAAAAAAACGTGCAGATAAATAATGATACATATAATTTATGATAAGGCTACAAAAATCGTCTAGATAAATGCTATGGTGAAATAAAAATATTCATCTTAAAAATTAGAAAAAGAAAAACTATCTTCATATAAATTTAATGAAAATCTTGCGTTTATGAATCGACTTATTTATCTTTTTCTCCATCCATATACGTGAAGAATTTAAATAATTTTATTTTATGCATATGTAATTATATGATCATTCCAATAAAATAGCACATCTAGCAATGTAAATCGTTTTTTTAAGTTTTTTTTATATTGTGATCCAAATCGACTTTGAAATACTATTTTACATATTTTTTGTGTAATACCTTGGTTACAAAGGATAAGTGTTGTCTAGAATCGCTGATCTATATAGATCTTACAAATTCAAGCAAATTTCAAGATTCTTGCAAAGACATCATGCGTAAAAAATTATTTTCTGTATATTTCAATGGTTTATACGAAATGATCAGTCTGAAATTATAATCGCATAATTATATTATACTTCTATCTTCTTTTTTTGACTTTTATATTGCTTTGTCTCATGTATAAACATATACTTTATTTAACATACTAGGGTTTCTTTGTTACATTAATTAAAAATTTTTGAGCGCAAGTTGTACATTTCTTTGAAAGCATTTAATTCTTTTACTTTTCTCTATTAAAACGACCCATGCAATATTATACCATTCTTAATAAGAGAATAACACAATGATCTACTGATTTTAAATTTAAAGTTACTTTTATAAGACATGAATGTATACTACGCAAATGATTTAAAACAATGTATTATAAAAGACTTTATTAAAAAAATTTTATTTCTTGTATACGTAGATAGAAGAAATCCCTGTTTTAGTGGTGACAACATGAGTATGACGTATCATGACGTCTGAAGTGTGGCCTTCTTCTTGTGACAAATTTACTATTATACCTAAATAGAAAGAATTTGTCTCATTTGCCGATCCAACCATTGCACAATTTTTATTTTCGTTATACTTATTTAGATGGGCTTTATAATCTTCAGGATCGTAAAATCCACATATTATATTCTGTTCATAATTACTGGAACAGAAATCAATGGATTCTGATAATTCTTTGTTTTCAGATTTTGTGTTTAATAATCCCATAGAATAAACTGTAAAATTTTCCGCAATAGAATATCTTATCCCGAAGATTTTTTTCTTACCACAGTGACAATTTATTCTGAATATAAGATCACCAAAGTAGTCTGAAATTTCTGCTATCCTATTTATCATATATATTGGATGATCGATTCTATACGTGTAATTATAATGTGGCGAAGCGTCGGAAATAACAGTCTGTATACTGCTGTTTTGATCTAAAATATCTGTTAAAACTTGATATACATAAATCCGAATGAATTTCTCATATATATTACAAATATGAACAATTTTTAAGAATTCTAACTCGTGGATATAAAGTTCGAGCCTAATTTCCTTTGATCTAAATGTATTTTCATCATCAGCTAGTATGTTTTTTAATGATTTTTCTTGATCCTTGTCTTCATTCTTTAGAGGATCTATCAAATTCACTAATGGGCTCTCTGAATTTAATTTCATAGTTTTTTCCTTCAAATTTTGTATTGGATATACAAATATTGGAAATTTCAGATGACTTATATTCATTTAATATATTGGATTTCTTTATTTCACAGTCTATAACTTCACTTTCTGCTTTTTTTAAATGTGTCAGATTCAAATCTTTTGCGTTTTCCGTCTTTTGAATTGAATGTTTATTTTCATCAAAGTTATTAAAGTCTTTCGAGTTTTTTGAGCATGCTGCAATATTTATGATCTCTGAGTTTAAATAGTCTTTTTTATCTTCAAGGTGAATTTTAACTGAATCTTCACACGCAGACAAACTCCTTCCAATAAGTTTAACTGCTGTACTTAAATTTTTTACTGTAGATTTTTCATTTAGTAAATATTCGGCATCTATTTTTGGTATATTTTGTTTTTTAGTTTTTTCACTTAGATCCAAATTATTTTTATAAACCAAATTATCTGTATTTTTTTCAGTATTTTTGTCTATATTATTTTCTTTTCTTTTGGTTGACGATGTAATCTGCTTGCTAATTGAACTATTTTTTTGATTCGACCCTTTTCGTTTACACGTTTTTAATTTACTAAAGCGACTAATTCTTTTTTCTTCACGTAGTGATTTGGAATTCAGATATTCTATTTTACCTAGTATATTTTCTTGTTCAATGCCTTTATGTATTTTCTTTTGCACTGGATGTTTTGATGCTGGTTCTTCTTCGCCTGGCTTATTCTTGCTTTCTTCTTCTAAAATTTTATTCTCAATCAGTACTTTTTCGTTTTTTTTACACATATCGTTTATAACAGATTCATCTTTCTTTTTATTTTTATCAACTTGTTCTATTCTTTGACTATGAGAAGAAGCTTTTGATGTAAATTTGTTTTTATTTTCAATTGTATTTTTTGATATAATATTCTCAGGTATATCTTGTGCCGCCGCTTCAGAATTCATTATTTGTATATTTTCATTGCAATATTTATTCCCTTCAAGTATCTCAGCAAGAATATTTATTACATTATTTAAATATTCGGCATCCAATTCTTTTATTTTTGCATTAGATTCAATGATAATTTTTTTTATTCTAATATTTGCATCATTGATAGCCGCAACGTATTCATTCTTTAATTTAAGACCCTGTTTTTTCCCCCCGAAATTATCTAAAATATGAAGGGTATTTAAATATAGAGCATCATCATTCATCTCATTGGTTCTGGTGGAATCAATAAACAGAATTTTTAATCCATTTCATCTTTAGTATAAATTTCGTAGCGCAACTTTAATAATTCAATCCTAGATAAATATTCTGTATATTTCTCTAAAAAATAGTGCATAAAAGCATGTATATCTGGCAGAAATTGTTCGTTCTTTTTTATCAAACCTTTAATTCGGAAAAAATTCATTTGTTTGCCTGCTAATGTTGCATGTACATGATAAATTAACGATTTCAAAGTTTGTAGTTTGATATTTAAGCATTCGAAATCTTCTGTTTTGTGGACTTCCATTAAAATCAAATTTTCAAGTTTCGAAACAAGCAAATCATCTATAATAAAGGAATCTTCGCTAAATTTTGTTTTCTTCTTTTGGTCTTTCTTTAAAACAACCAAATTCAAATCTTTAATTTTATCTTCACATTTTTTACATAAAATAGATCTTGAATGTTCTGAGCTCCATAAAATATTAAACATGAATTCATAATCATGTTCTATAACATAAATCATGAAATGTGCAATAATATTGTATGTTTCTTCAATATTCTTGACCTCAGATATTTTTGGAATTAGCATTCTTATCGGTTCAATTTCTTTCGGTGAATAATTTTTGTTTTTTTTAGCTTTTATATTCGATGAATCATCTAAATTACTTATCAAATCATCAAAATACATTTTTAGTTTATTTTTAAAAATATGTTCATAATGATTTCCTGGATTGTGAAAAATGCACAATTTAAAAATTTCTTGAAAAAATAATGGTTTATCGAATGGATTCTTCGATAGCGATTTAATTCTTTCCGTATATATTTTAGATCTTTCATCAAAATCAAAAGGTGGCATAGTTGATTTCAAATATTGAATAAAACTATCGACTACAACCGTTTGTGTATAAAAAGAATTATTAAACCATTCCTTCTTTGATATACAAGATATAAAAAATAAATGCAATAAAATCATGATTTCTAATCTGAATAATGATATATATATTTTTTTATTAGGTCTTTTTGGGAATTTATTGAATTTTTTGACATTTTACATTACTGAACTTGATTTGTCGAAATTAAAAGACTTCTACTTTTACATGTCGTTTTTGAACAGCTGCGATAATTTGATAATCGTGTCCAGTCTATTTTTTCATCTTTCTTTATGTTAAAATATCTTATTTTTAAGGATCTTTCATGTTCATCATAAAAAATTTGACTATGATCCTGTGAACAAAAAATAAAAATAAAACTTAAAAAAGTCCTGTTTATTTATTTAAGGCGAAATTTTCCTTCGGCTTTTTATTCTCCATTGCCTATAGTTTAATATTATTATAAAAATTTATTTCAGTAATATTTTACGCTATTTGTTTATTATGACATGCTTCTTTATTGCATATTTTTTCAATTTTTTATTCTTTAAGATGTTAATTTACATCCTATTTTTCTAGCATATGCTTATCTTTGCAATCAATTTCCTAAATTCATATAATACCACATGTGTCCAACATATTTGGTATTTTAATTAAGTTCATATCATTTTGCGGCAATTTAATTATATTAAATCAATATTTTGGATTTTTTATTAGAACACATTTACTAAATAATTATTTCAGTCTGTTGATATTTAAATGCTTCTTACGGGTTAATTTATTTTTTAGCTATTTATCTTGATCAAGCAGAATATCAAGATGTTCTTTATAACAAATTTTACAGCAATCAAATTACCTCGTAAACTTCACATTCTTCTTTTCTGGCTTATCGGTTCAAGTTTTTTTATACCGCTGTTCGTGCCTATGCTTTAGTTGACATTACCCATTTCTGCATATGATCTTCATATTTTGTGACAGGCCCATTTCTTGCTTTGCTATATTTGTACAGTTAATTGCTATAAATAGGAATAATAGCTATATTCATTATCTATAGGGTGAGTTTTGTTATAGTTCCAAAAGTTGTGTGACGCAAATTCGAACCGAAAGCAAGAAAAATTCATGTTTTATATGTGACATTTTCATGTGTATCTCTCTATGTTTTATTACCTAGTACACTTATAATAGAACAATCTATAATAATAAAATATTTGGAAAAATTGAATTATCAAAAAAATAAGTTATAAATCAAAGAAAATATAGCATATAGAAGATATATGTTCTGTAAGCATTTAAAATTGTATATTGATAATATTCTATTTTGACACCATATATATTAAACGCTCGATTTTAGTTTTATTATGTTGATCAACGAGCACCTATTATTTACATACAAGTTAAGTTGTAAACCTTCTTATTAAATTATAGCACAATAATATAAAAAAATATTGATATACAACGAAACCTGGGCTTTTTCATTAGTAAGATCTTCGAGTCTATTTAAAGAATATAAATGCCATTTTAAACATACATACTTTAAAATTATAAAAAGTCATTAGCAAATTTTTTGGATTAAGTTTTAAAAATATTTTGTTTTTAACATTATAAAAAGTCATTAGCAAATTTTTTAGATTAGGTTTGGAAAATATGTTGTTTTTAAAATTGATTCTTTTACATTTTACGGTGGATAGAATATAACTATTTTAAATTTAGGATTAATCGATGTTTTTCGTGAAAAAGTACGGAAGATTATAACTGCGTCCATAAACAGCAGGTTTTGGAATGGTTTAGGGTCAAATTATTTAAAACCAAAGATTATTGCACAAAGAAAATGGGTGAAACAGAAAAACCAGAAGTAGAGTACTAAAAAGACAAAAAATATGAAACTGCGGCAGTAACTGACAAAACAGACGAGGTGGCATTGGAACATGCGCAAACCTCTTTGATTACATCAACAAGATATCTGAAGCTAAGATCAATCTTCAAATCAAATATATCTTTATTGGATGAATAGGTTCAAGATGCCTGTGCAGCAATGCTAATATGCTTCTATCGTATGCGAGCTTCGGATGGGACAAACACCAAAAATTTATCGAGAAATTCAATGTAATTTATAACAGGAACTGAAAAGAAGAGCGATGAACATATCAGGGGACCAAGATCAAGGAAGTCGGTTGTCAAACGATGGGATGTCGAAAACATCAAAAAGTCAAAATTGAGTGAACCGTCACATTTCGGAATTGATGCGTCTAATTTTGTAGAAATAGATATACGAAAGCAAAAAAAAGGCAAATATCGTTGAATTTAAAAAGAGATAATATTACATACTACAAAATTGACCCTGATATTCTCCAAACTATAAATAAGATAATAAATACAATTACATCCACCGGAATCCCAAGAATATATCCGATGTTGCAGTCTTGCTACGAACCGCACAACAGACTTATAAACGTCACACAAACAAAACTGAAAAAAGACAACCGATAAATTTTTGAAAAAATAATAAAATTGTTCTAATACAAATAATAATAGATAGACTAGAATTATATATAAATAAACGCAGTCAAGTTAAGACATAGGAAGTAAAAAAATAAGAAAAAAGATGTGATGAAGAATTTTAATCCTAGCATAAATGATCTAATTAAAAGAACACTAAATGAGTATTCAGAAAAAATCAGAATATTCAAGAAAAAGACAGAGCAGCATAAAAAAAGATGTGAGTTTACACAAGAAAATAACTGAGTTGAGCTTAATAGGAGACTTTATTTACAGATGGTTGCTCAAAACAATAACATTAAGATCAAGCGCTAAATGAACAGAATAATAAATTTAGATGAAAATGTGGGAAAAGATACAGAAAATAACAATAAAAAAACTTAAAACGATTACCCATGTTTATTATTTTCAGTATAAAAACAGGGGGAAATACACAACATAACAGTTGTTGCATACAATAATATTAAAAAATCACCAATAAAACTCATAAGTTAATAGATCTGATAAAATATTTAATTTATTCATTTAAAAGACGAAGAGCTTTTATAAATTCATATATAAAAGATTTTATCGACTAAATGTTGGAAAAAATAAATCAGGAAGAATGGTTCTACCCATGTACACCATATATTATACCAAAAGAAGATGTCAATATAGGAAATGAATAGATACCAATCACATATTTGCCCAATTTATATAAGTATACAACAAAAGCATGTAAAAAAATCAGATAATATGTATTGAAGACAAGAAAATATATTTGCAAATCTTTGGGAACAAAGAAAACATATAAAAAACAAAGTTCAAGCTCTTATTAATATTGCTAAAAATAAAGATCATAGAAACAATATATATACAACGTGAATCAATGTAAAATTTGCCATTTAATCGTTAGGAAATAACAACTTGCACGCATGTACTGAAACCTCAGATCAACCTACATAGATAACGTCTTTTATAAAAAAAAGTTTTTAAGCAAACGTAGTATATATTATAGGTTAAAATAAAAACAAAAAATTTATAGAAAAATACATAAAAAAAAGCATGCAGAACATCTGTGACCTTGTTTATTCGTTCTTTGTATTCATTCTTTGAGCAGAAAATAAAATGAACACTTTCCGGGGTATTGTAATGTGCGATGAAAAATCTTAATAAAAAATCATCAACTGTTCATTGATGACCTAAAATATACTTAAAAAATATAAAACATAGATATAACATCTGATATAACAATAAGCTGCTTTAAAAAGTAAGCAAAATGATAAAGAAAATAAAGCCTCCCCTTTCCATAAAATATGCGTAGACATAGCAACATTAAATGAAGGTTCGGCACCTATATATATATCTTGGTGTAGATTAATAAACTAAATTGGAGCCAAAGCAAAAAACTTTTTTATAATTACAAAACGAATACTAAATTGCATAAGAAATCCATGAAGACTTAATTTATTGCTAGGAATTTTTTTTAATGCCATTAATATACGCATAAATCAAATGTAAATTACAAAAAAAGCGTCTTTAATTTAGAAACTGAAGAATAAACTAAAATTGATGATAAGTTAAGAGATGCTTTAAACGAATTTTCTATCTACCTCCAGCCTAATAATAAACAAAGATTACATCTAAAGAGAACTTGACTAAGACGTTGGCTATTTTATATTAAATATACAACCGAAAGATTATCTACCTGCTTTCATATTTGCTTTTATATAGTAAGAACAGTTTACCGAAGAAGCTGCAATATTATAAGTAGAAAAAGAAAACAAGGTACATTTATAACTAATTGAAGAATATCTTAAAAATAAGTATGATTTCAATATCACCATTTCCAATACACTGGAGAAAAATCAGCAAGAAAGTCTATTGTGAAAAATAAAAATCGTACCATTACACTAAAATGTTTTGAAATCATGAAAAATGAAGTGATTTATATTGTTGAATCATCGAGATTTATAAAGAAACGGCAAATTTATACCAATTGAAGAAAGAAAACCCCGTTTAATTCAAGACAGAAATGTGTTTATAGGTGAGAGGATAAAATGCCCGCATTGTAACGAAACCATGATACCAATCGACCAATTTGCAACTAGATTCAAGAAAATTTTAGGTCAATATTACACGCGAAGATTTAATAGAATCGTAAGATGTCTTCATTGTCTCCTATTAAGACGATACAGCTTAAGAAAACAAAAAAGATCAGAACTCACTCAGTACAAGAGGGTAGCGATAACGAAAATATATAAATGATGGCTGAAACCAGAGGATTAAAATTTATATACTCAAACGAAATAGATCTATTGTTTTTCTTACGATAAAAAAAAGTAATTACGTTGATTGAATTAATATAAACTAGTCTTGACAACTAAACAGAAGCAGTGAATTTTATCTTGGAGAATAAACAATTTTTAATAGACAAATGTAAAAAAAGAAAAATACAACATGCAATGACTTAGGATGATTGTTTTGCAAAATTTCATAAATTATATGTGCAAGAGTTACAAAACCCAGAACATGTAGATGAATATATGCAAGCTCTAACATAAGCATTACACTTAAACTCATCTCATTTGAGAGAAGAAGAGCAGATGTTAAATATAGATCAGGGGAAGGTATCAGAAGATTCATCAAGGAGTCGTGCAATATTCCCAATGGGCTGACTACGTCTAAGTGGATAAAATCAGTACAAATGAAATTAACCCATATAAAAAAATCCAATAAATAATTATTGTACCGTCAGCTATACCATGATTCATTATATGAAAATTATATAAATAAAAAATAAATTGCATTATTGGTTTTTTGACCTGCAAGATATATATCGGATTTTGTTATATCTGTAGACATCTCTTGTAAAAAAACTATAAACAGATAAATTTATATAGAGATGAATCTCAGATATATGTAATTCACACTTATATCAATATTATTATTAATATATATTCCAGAATCTTATCTAATAATCTGAATGAAAACAAATATTTTTATCTTAATATACATGTGTAGAGAAAAATAAAACCTATAATTATGAATTAAGGGGATAGTTTACCGAAAATATAAAAAATATATTTTCAATATTATATGTATTTGATGTAAATTACAATGCATTTTTAGTCTAATATATGTACATAATAATATAGAAAATCAGTACGGATTAAGGGTTTCGATAATACAACAGATTTATAGATAATATTTTAAATGAACAAAATCGTAAAATTGCAGCAATTAAAATAATAAATATAAAAATTTTGCGATGCTTTTTCTAAAAAAAACAAGAACTATGTTTCCGGTCTTTAGATAACTCGAATATATGATTTACATAATTAAAATAGCAAAAACTATAGACTTTCGTCGATTAAGTAAAATAATTACGTTATAAAGCCAAATAAAACGCTTAAATAAAGCACTTGAAAGCGCAAAATTTTTTGAAAGAAAACTCGAATATTCCACTCCGCGTCGTATACGGTCGGAAAATGATAATATAGATCATAGTCTGAGATTAATTATCAATAAAATTCGATTACCATATTAATATACGTTTAAGATCCAGAAATCTTCTTATAACGTATAAAAACAAAATAATTTTACGTGTTCCGTAATATAAATCGTTTTATAAAATAAATAATTTACAATAACAGCATTTCTCTACACACCTATGTTATAGAAACCATAAAGTGCAATTCATCTTAAATTGTAATGTATACACAAACACAACAACATCAGCTAATTATTATGAAAATTTGCCACCTGTTAAGTATCTTTTTGGTCTATAAATACGCCCTATTCTTATAATTTTAATTCCATAAGTAGCATTCTTTCTACTTCATTTTATCATATTCTTATACAAAATTAAAGGCTTTATGTTTTCATTCGCAAGTGTTGATTTTTAACCGTAAAAACAATATAAAAATAGACCAATTTATCACTTTATGCGTAAAATATGCAAGAACTTCATATTGGCTTTTTTGATATGACATACTTTCACAAATAATATATATACTTTATCATACCTGAGAAGTAATGAAAATGGTAGCATTTTGTAATTATTTAAACGTATATTAAAGCTATAATAACGATTTAAATATGATAAAGATTTTAAAACTTATATGGATATTTAGATTAATACTTTTTAATGGGCTTAATCAAAAGTCACTAATGGTTACAAACAATTTTTTTGTTATTTATTTAAAATCTCATGAAATACGAAGTGATGGAACTTATCATTACACTATTTAAAGAAGCATCAAATGATAATTTAATTCTGTATAGCTGATATTGCACAACACAGATGGTGATTAGCACATCTAAGGTGGATGCAAGGATTATAACAGAAATATATTTCACACCGGAAATAAATTACAAGCAAAACAGTATGACTGAAATGTTTATTTGTATACAAAACCTAGTTAACTTTAAATATCTACATGTGATAAATTTAATCTTTAAAAATATCTTTCAGTGCATATGAAACATGAATCAGCACAAAATAAAATTTTAAATGCTGAATTTATCAGAAAAATGTGATTTTTATATAAAATTGTACAGCTTTTCATTTTACAGAAAGAGATATAATTATTTTCATATTTTAAGCACAAAGTAATCTGTACCTTTACAAATATATTAATAGTGAAATCAAAGTAGCATACTTCGGGTAGCTTGAAAAAAAATAGTTTCAACAATAGAATGTTATATAAGAGTGCTTATCTTAAGTTAGTAACGAGGCTATAAATAATGAATTATATAGAAATAAATGCCTAAAAAGCAAGGAAATTATTTGTATATTGTTTGGCACGCTAGCCGCCTATTTTTTTAACAATGAACTTAATGAAAATTATTTGCTGTAAAATACGCAAATTAAATACTACATTTGAAGTGAATAAAATCTTACAAGTTATTATGTAGTAGGTAAGAAATGAATTTTTTGTTGATGATTAATTATTGAAACACAGCGAAAATATTTTTTTAGAGATAAGTAACAATTTTAGTGAAATAATACTTTTATAGCATATTAATAATTTTTTTATTAGAAATCGCGAACACTGCTTATAAATATGAATGTATTTCTATTTTTTTTCATTAATACACATATTTTTTCGCATTCGACATAAAATTTTTTTTATATTATTTTTTATCTTTAAACCTTATTTAGCGATTAAAGATAGTACACAAGCTGCATACACATGAATTTATGAATATAACATCTTTTTTATTATGATAGAAACTGTTTACGACTTCTTAGAGGTCATGTTTACACAAAAACAGTATGATATTAAGCTTTTTTTAGGGAAAGTTATTTTTAAAATGATATCAAACTTTTTTTTACATAGAAAGAACCCGGCTTCTAATAAAAAAAACAACTAATGATTATAAATTCTGACTGTTGAACATTATAAGTTAGCTTTTAGGTCATTAAAGATCGTAATTTATGTGATTTTTTAAAAAAGAATATCGCTTTTCAAAATATACGTCTTTTATTAATTCTATGTGTATAATCATAAAAATTCGATTCATCGGTAAATATTTGTATATTATTGTAGAATAAAACCATTATTAGAACATATTTATACGGCTTGAACCTCTTAATCTTCGTATTTTATATTTAGTTGAGGGTTCTATATGATAAAATCTTGAAAATCAGTAATATGCATATATCAAATATCAAATTGCCTTCTTAAAAAAAAATTTAAAATACTTCTTAGATTTACTAAGTTCGTTTGGTAATTAGCTGATATTTTAAGGAATTAAAAACACAGAGTTTTATAGATGATTTTTAGTGCACGAACATTTGGCCTCAAAAAATTCTACCAAAATTCAATATTGAAGATTTATTTAAGCGAAATAAAATTTTGAAATAATTCTTCGTGTTACGTAGAAAAAATATTAATATAGGTGTGATGTCACTTCTTCGCGATAAACGTATCTTCATAATCATACAAAATACTCAATTCCTTCTTATGCACCACTGAACAAAAAAAGAACAAAAAGTAGTTTAATATTTTCACGCTGTCAATAAAACTATATGTTTTAAGCCTAGAAATGGGTATCATTCAGAAAATGAAAAACCTAAATATTTTCATGCAGAAAAATAACTTCCAGAGTATTAGATCTTTTATGTACAAATTCTCGATCCCTTTTAAAAAGTATATAATAAGAAAATCTGTGTTTTTACGGGTTGATCTATACATCAATTTGATATACAAAAATTACTCTTCGTTAAAAGAATTAAATATATTTTAGACTTGATATATGACCACTGGTGTATATTTAAATGCTCTATCTTTATTAAAAAAATTTCTAATAAGAAATATGTTAGATCTTTCAAAAGGATGGTATTGGTTCTTCTATGGCAGGAATAATTTATGATGAATATCAGTAAATATATGATGAAAATCGTTCAACGCAATTAAAGACCATATAGCTAAATCTTGTTTGATGCACCGTTCATTATTGTTTTAGGAAACCTAAAATGCATACAAAATAGGCAATTATCACAAAAAAATAATATACAGCATTGCATCAATATTTTTGTTTATATGATTGATGTGGACACCTGAATTATCATGTTTTAGAGAAGCTGAGCAGTTGATGAAGACGGTTCAGGAAAATCGTGATAAGATGTATGATAAAGTTGTGAAATATTTCGCAGATCTGATTATTCCTCAATAGATTAAACTTAAACAATAACAAAAAAACTCAAAAGAAAGATATAAAAATTACGGATATATCTACATAGAAATAACAAACATATTTTCAATTTGTCACTTAAAAAATTCAATTTTACTATCACACATATAAATAAAAGCAAAAGCTTTTCATGGATTTTAAAGTATATGAGATTATTTTTATAGTACAAAATAAAATCCTTAGTTATAAAAGCACGAATAATATTTTAAACATTCTATAGATCAAAACCTGTTAGTCGATCTGCGCATTTTTTGTGTAATAGAATTTAGGTTTTGTTCTGATTCTGAATATATAAGATGTAGGAGCTAAAAAGACCCACTAACCATTTCCTATTCTATGTATACAAAGCATGAACTTTTATTCACATGAAAATCATTTTCTAAAAATTCAGATATAGATTCACATTAAAGTTCGTACATTTATTTTATGATTCAATACATTATCTGTTTTTTGAAGAGCAAAACAATTTTAAAAGTTATAATTATACTATTTTGATAGTATTTTCTTTTTTAAACAAAAAATTTATAACATTAAAAATACAATAATAGTGCGTCTTTCTTATACTTTATGAAAATCTCTGCCATATTATGATGTTAACATACACCAATTAAGATGCTAAAAATATTTTTTTGTATTTTTTTATAAGTCAAATCTTATTTTTATCAATGTTATTATCTTGATACAGTGGCGAATGTATTGCCTTATAGATAATGTTTGTATTATATCTTTTGATTTCTATTAGAAAAATAACAGTCGAGTTCCATATAATTTTTCTGAATTATAAATTACTTTGATTAAAGAACACTTTAATTTATCCAAATAATAAATGATCAAATTGTTTCAAGAAATTTAGAAAATTAAAAATTGATAACCTAAAATTATAACCAGAATTGGTCAGTTAAAGAAAAAAAAAGCATAAATTATTTCCGCTTTTTAGTCTAAACACGTGGGAAACTTGTTAAAACTCGGTATATAATTCTGATCTTAAAATTTTATGTGTAGCCTTCGTCCTTTAGAACTAAAATTTAAAATAAATTTTGTAATTTTTGAAAATTAAGATAGGTGCAATTTTTATAGATGAAAGTGTCTCTTTTAATATCAAATCTTAATTCTAATACACCCGTTTTTGACACACTTTGTCTCTTCAAATGTATTAGAATGTTCTAAGAACATATGACTAAATATAGAGAGTTATTTTTTCGATTTCTTTTCTATTTAAGAACTTCAATTACTTTAAACTTTAGACACAAGAGCAAGCCAAAAATATACATGAAAAAATTTTCTCACATGATATGTTACAATTTTGATCAGCAAAAGATAAATTTTCATTTTTTTGTGAATGTTTGTTCAAAAGATAAATTTACTACGTTGCATCTTAACGTCTTTTTTTTGTTTTGGAATCAAATATTTCGTTATTAAGAATGATTTATATAATATATAAGTATATATTATAATATTTTGCGGTGATTCTAAGCATATCAGCTTCAAAATTTCGTTTAATCAGTTTAATAGAATATATAATTTTATCGTACGAAACTTTATTTCTGATAAGATACTATGTAATTATATACAAAAAAGCCAAATTTTATATAATTATGACAATCTTTGCATATAATACTTCATAGAAAAAAAAGTTATCGTTAAATTTAAAATTAACTTATCTTGAAAATATTTAATTTAAGGGCACAATGCCAAATTTTAAATTCTTCTATACGATGTATAGATTCTTATATGAATGCGTTTAAATATTTGCTATTATAAACCAGATTTATTTACATTTAATAAGCTCGATACACTGTTTTTATATAAAAATTCAGGATAAAGATTGTAAATTATGAATATTCGCCTTAGCAGGGATATTTACAATTTGAATTTATAAATATAAGATACATACTCGTTGGGTCATTTTAGCTTACAAAACCTCTATTAATATACACAGCGCTATTTTAATAAATACTGTATATTTTTTTGTAAGTAAAAAAAATTTGATGATTCTTTTATTTCTTTCTTTTTTTATATTTAATATTGCAATAGTTGAGATTAAAAAAAAGAACCGCTATTCGAAGGACTAAAGAAAAAAAATATTTTCTAGTTTGCAGTCAACAATAATTTATATACTGAAAACTGGTATATTTTTTTAAGTTGACATAAATTTTAGATTTATAAATAACGCAAAATTGCAATTATGCAAGTTTAATTTCCGTAAAACTAGGATATAATCTCTTATGTTTTTTATTGACTATTCTAAATGTAAATTAATATTTTTAATTTATTTAAAAGTCATAATAACTTAAAGTAATTAAAAACTATAGCAAATTTATAGTTATACTGTAAATTTGAAAAAAATTAACCATGTTGCATCTCTAGGGATATTTAATTAATTTCATTAAAAATATTTTTAACAGTTAATTTGCGATCATAGAAGGTACCTGAAGGAACTAGATGTCACGAACCATGTTGAGGCATATATTCAAACCTTGGGATTGTGAAATTTCCTTGAATTAATAATTCTCGAAAGAAGGTGGGATATTGAAGAAGACTATGGAGAGGAGAAGATAGCCGAAAGTATAAATACGCTGTGTGTACAGAGAATCAAGCAAGCTGTGCATGAGAACAAAAATTAAAATAACGACTATAAATATAGCCCTTAAATAAAAAATAGTTAAGTTAATTTGCGATAATAAGTAAAATAAGACAGATATCTAAGGTCAAAAGCTTTGTAAAACAAATATTTATGGATGTATCACCTCACATTAGAATTTACAATTTTTAAAACAAAAGTCAGTTAAACTTAAGCATAATGATTACCAAACAAAAAATTGGCAAATGGAACATGGATTACTATAAAGAAAAAACATATGGCAATTTAATTTATATTATAAATGTATCTATTTTCCAATAAACACATAAGCGCTTAGATTTAAATCACATAATTTTTAATTACTGAATAATCAAAAATATAAAAATATACTGTAATTACACAATATTATATATAAAATTTAGTGATAAGCAATGCTTGATATTGTGGAAAACGATTTTGCACCAAAAAAGGTTTTTCGTATGATTGTGAACTTTATGCCTATACTATTATTTCTAAAAAAAAGGTTAACTAGTTTTAGAAACTTTATGCCTTAGTATATTTTTTTTCATTTATATTTAAGCAAATATCTTATTCTTGATTAAACAATTAATAAAATGAAAGCATAAAAGGGTAATTAAATCATTTGATAGGGTTATTTTCATGATAATAAAAAACATAAATATGCATAATTATATTTTTTATGTAGAAAACTATAAAAAACTCATTTTTACTTTTATTCATTTCTTGATGCTATATTTCAATGTAATATTCTGCATGCATATACAAGTGATATTCTTACAAATAGATTTATTACAATATAAATCATTGTGATACCTAAATATTTAATATTGTGTGATTTTTATTTTTAAGGCACATATTTTGCTTTTTTCATTGGTAAAAATAATATTTTAATTTTTAATATCTATCACAATCGCAGTTTTCTCTAATATAAAAATACTTATAACCACTATTCTTTATATTATTTCTTTGGCGCGGCTAAATTTTATTTCAATGTCTGCGTTATCATGATAGCTGCAATCTTAAAATTTGTTTTCTATTGCAGGAACTGTATTTTTCCTTTATATATTATAGTACATTATGTTTTCTAAAGTTTTAATATAGCCTGATTAAAATTTGTAGGTTATGTATTTTAAAATACTAAAATAATGCTCTTAAAATTACATCAAATAAAAGATATATCATATCATTTTTTTGCTGATATTTACATAATATTTATGCAAAAAAAAAACGATATTTTAATTTTTTTTAATACATAAAATTATAGTTCGCTATGACACTAAGGACAATAACAGCCAATTCGCTTAAGAATGAAACAATTTGTATAGAATAAGTTTTAAAAAAATATGGATCTTCTTTAAGCATAATCTTTTTTATTTTTATATGCTTTATAAAATATTCAAGTTTACTACTAGTTTAAAATTAGAAATTAAAAATTGTAGATAAATTCTATATTTATGATTTTCTTATCGATCGCTATCTAAAAATACAAAATTAATATTTTTTTTTCCTAAACGTGACGAGGTAAAATTTTCTTTCAATTCCTTTATTCTCTTAATGACTAATTCTTCTAAGGCTGAATCCTTCTCATACTTCAACTTTCTTATATATCTTCTTATTTTTTCATCATATTCTTTTTTCGTTAAAAATATAATTGGAGTACTTTCCTTTTCTAAATTAGCACTAATTTCGTGATTACGACAATTTGTAGGACAAATTTGATTTATTTTGTCATAGAAATCATTATCCAGAATTAAGTCAAAACTTCCATTAACTAAATCATATTTTAAGTTAGAAATATTAAGAATATTGACATTTTCAAAAATTGTCTTTTCATTCCCAAAATATAATATTTCTGCACTAAGTTTACTTATGAATTTCATTTTTGCATAATGAATAAAGTCATTCAGATCATTCCTCAATTCTAAACGTATCTGGTTGATATCACCCAGAAATAATTCAATTTCTGGATGGTAGTTATGACGATATATGAGATTATCTTCTTCGGCTTTATATGGCTCTCCTGGAGCAAAGTATTCAAATTTTTTGTAATTACACCAAAGACAACTAACTATTGAAGGATTATCGCCTTTGTAATATTGATTTTCAAATAACTTAAGTTCATAAATACTACTACCTTTATTGACCTTATCGAGGTTATTAAATGTGATATATGTCCAATCCAGTTCATTTTTATCTACATCGTCCTCACAACATTTTGTTGTATCCTTATAAACACCCTTGTTAAAATTAACGTTTTCATCTCTATCATTACTATCGCTGCTCAGGAAACTTTCATTTGTAATAGATTCAGTATTTTCATACTTTTCTCTTCCTTTGTTTAGAGCATCGAATACATATGCTATTGCATCTTGATTATTGCAATAAGAATTTCCATACGTGTTAACTGCAGGACAGAAAGGCAACGATACCATAAAATTGTTTATACTGGATGTAATCGGATTGGTCAATGACATATATGCAAAATTAAATGTAGAAAAAACGAAAACTAAATTCATCTAAAGGTAGATTTTCCACACTATAAATAGCTTGATGTCAATAAAGTGATTTTCTGAATTGTAAAAAAATGGCGATAACATGTCAAAGAATATTACCAAATGTCTTCAAAATACATCTTGCCAAAATTTCAAATAGTATTAACCTGTCAACAATATAATTTCATTTTTTTCAAAAATATTTTTGAATGATCTTTAAAATAATACAAAATTATAAAATTTAACCGTTTAACTCGAAAATATAATTTTTATTTATTTATAGGTTATATTTGTTATTATCTATTTAGACGTGGTTAGCATATTGGGAAATTTTCAAAATTCCTTGATGGATCTTTTGACACCTTTCCCTGATCTATCTTAATAAAATGATCTTCTTCTCTCAAATGAGATGAGTTCAAGTGTTTTTCGGTGCGTGAGAGCTTGAATGTTTAATTCTACTTCGTCCGGAATTTTTAACTCCTTAACAAGTCGAAAATATTGACTAAATTAAAGCTTCAAAAATATATATTTAAATTTTCCGAATAAGATAGAAGTCAAATATGTCATATCATTTTTATCTAATTTTTTTGTAATACGCCAACAAAAAATATATTTAAAACAATTTTATTGTATTTTATAGCCTCGTAAAAACAAAAAATTCAACTAAGAAATACTTCAAATTCAGTTTTAACCTTTTAACCTTTAGATTAGAGTCTTGTGTGAGTATAAGAGATCTAGTTTATATTAATGTTGGTATGAAAATTATTTATAACAGTTTATGTATAGAAATTTAATAGAAAGTATCATAATTTGAATGATTCCTCGTTTAATTCTATAATAATGTAAAATCTTGTATATAATAATCACAAGATTCTAAATTTAGAAGATTGAAATGCAAAAGGTGCATTTATCAACTATTTCTATAATTATTTTGTAAACCGCATGATTTTCTTTTGGAACAGTACATAATGATCAATATAATTGAGATTACCAATAAATTAACATAAATATTCCTAAAATGTATAATAAAATTTCAATTTTAAAGAAAGTAAAAAAAACAAGATACATACTTCAATATTTACATATTTATCATTTACTGCTTATCTAAAATAATAAAGAATTTGGATATGCTAAGGCTTATATACGGATTATTAATTACCTTGATTTTGTTTGTAAAATGTCTTTTATTATATATAAATATTTACACAATCGCATGCAAATAAATTTAAGCAATTCATGTAAAATCTTATATTAATACAATCGGCTAATCCCGGATTTCAAATTGCCGCATAATTAAGGAATATTATGAGATCATTCTTTTTGAGTCCCAAAGCGATTACATATAATATATTAAGGAATTTATATTATATCATGCATAAAATATCTTTGGAATGATAAATTTATACAGCTATAGAATCAGAAACACCCAAGACACTTGAAT
The DNA here is from genome assembly GCF_057557595.1 of Rhyacophila brunnea. Taxonomy (NCBI): domain Eukaryota; kingdom Metazoa; phylum Arthropoda; class Insecta; order Trichoptera; family Rhyacophilidae; genus Rhyacophila; species Rhyacophila brunnea. Next base: position 62,065 of record NW_028232809.1, on the reverse strand, counting down.
TCATCGAATTTTTTTAGTAAAAGCTGTTAAAGGGCCTAAATATAGAAGAAGATGAATTTAAATTCTAAAAATTTTAAAAAATAGCTTAACAAGGTCACAATAATCTAGAATTAATAAGATGAAGGAACAATACCCCAAAATAAATGTTTTCCAAATTGTATTTTTGCCGTCTGTAATGAATTTTATAGTATATATTTTAAAATAATGATAAACACTTTTTGGTTTTTAATTTTATCTATGTAGATCATAACTAAATTTGGTTTTACTTTTTTAGGGATATTATAGACTCAACTAGGGCCATAAACAGGAAAATATACTGTTATGTTATTTATGTAGCATCAATATTCAATATAGTATATAAATTCAGTTTCTCGCTATATGGTTGCTGACTTATACTGGAAAAGACTTAATATTAGATAAAATTCTCTAATTTATATCCTGGAAAATTTAATTGGCCAAATAAAATGAAGAGCGTTATAAATTATGCTAAAGCCTTATTTTTTTTTGACGTATAAGGTGTATTTTGTGCTCGTGATTTTTTACTATCACTTGCATATTAATAAAAGAGTCTAATATTTAAATTACTCTATGAATCTTTGATCATGATTTAGTTAAAATAAATATTTTTTTTATCAAACTGATATATTATAATAAGCTTATACATTTTTAAGCTTAAATATATAAAATATAAATTTTATTTCTTGTTGATCAGTGTATAAACCACAGAATTTATGAAAACTTGATGTTTTCAACATTTTAGTCAAAAGATCGGGATTCAAATCTGCTCTAATATTAAGCACTGCTGATGTTTAAAAAAATCATGTTTGTAAAGCTAAATGCTTTATTATATATTGATTTATGCTTGCAAAATACACAGAATCAAGTTCTATTCATGGAGTTGATCTATTTTCTATATTCTAGATATATGACAGTTCCAAATAAAATTAAAAAAATAACATAAAGGTATATTATGCTTTTTGCGCGGATGTTTGAGATTTTATATGTGACATAAAATTCATTATAAGATAAATTATATATATTAACCTGTATTTCTACATATCCAAGATAAATTTTATTGTGTTACATTTATAAAATTATGTTAGATCAAAACAGTTATTTTATTTATGCGTAAATTTCATTTTTAGCTTGTAAAACTTATTCAAATAAAACTTTTAATGCTCTTTAAATCAGATTTCCTGATAATATTTTGCACTTCTCATATTTGGAATCCTCCTAATTCTACTGTTTTCTTTCCAGATATATTACTTCAAGTGTCTTCATCAATTCTTATATTTGTGCGCCTTTTTCTCTTCAGTTGGCATTCACAACACCTTAATTACAAACTTATAATATTTCATGACCATATCTTCGTAAATTATGAATTTTTTTCCGGTTTAATAATTATTTAAACTAGTTTTAATCTAATCACTTGGTACAAATTTTTGATTTTTATTATTCGGTTTTTGCTATCGAAAATATAATGTAAATTTACAGTTAGTTATTTAGACATGATATATTAAGGAGTTAAAATATCAGAGAAAGTAGAGGCATACATGCAAGCTCATACACTTCGAAAATAATTTGAACTCTTAATATGTGAGTGAACCAGAGCAGAGTGTGATTCTAAGCGACAAATTAAGGAGGTTAGAATATTTTTAGTTGGCAAACTACGTTTTAACCGAAAGAACAGACGAGTTTAGAAAGTGAAACACATAAATAAGATTAATTTTATTTGAAATATGACAAAATGCATGTGTAGGACATAATTAGATTATTGCCGTATTTGTTAGGGCAAAGATTTCAAAATTATTTTTTTCCTTTATTTTTGTGATCTGATTGGACTTTCACAATAAATATTATTTTAACAAACTGCCAATATGCTTCGTTTATTAGTTTTCTTATTTATCAATACGACAGATTTTTATGTTGAATTTACATTACCCCCATAATGTCACAAAAATTAATATCAGCTGATTTAAAGGCTCAAACCATCCCACAACGTCTCGAAACACTAAAGACAGAGAAAGAATGTCTTCAAAGTTATCGTCAGCAAAAATCAAGCACTACTGTAAAGCCTTCCGAAAGTAAAAATGCTAAGAAAATATTGCAAGAGTAATGAATGAGATACATGAGAAAAGGTTAGTTGAAGTTATTTAAAAATTTAAATCTGCTAAAAAAATTGCCAAAGGATTTGAGACTAAAGCATTTAACACGATCTCAGAGGCTTGAACTTATACGAAACCAAAAGCGATCACAGGTCTGGGGTCAAAGAATGCGTGAAATGAAATGCAAGAAAGTTTATTATTCTTTATGCAGAGTAAAGCACGAGATTTAATTTAAATAATTAAACAATATAGATTTCGATATTTTTATTAAAATAAATTAATTTATATACGATCCGTTTCAAAATATCTTTTTAAAACGTATAATATACAACAATTTGATCGGATATTTTTTTATAAAACAACATGTTTTAAATAAGATTTATTTCGATATCTTTTACTAAAACAAATGAATTTATATACGATTTATTTTGATAGCTTCTATTAAAACAGTAAAATTTATATACAATTTATTTCGATAGCTTCTATTAAAACAGTATAATTTATATACGATTTATTTGGATTTTTTTAGTAAGCTTTTTTTAAACTAGATTTTAAAATATATGTTTTGATGATTTTTTAGTAAATCCAGGAATTGAATTACAAGTAAGATTCTTTCAATTCTTTTTTAAAAGGTTTCAATAAGCAATTTATAATGATTCATTTTAGGTTTTTGCGGTGAATTTTAAATTTATTGAATTACTTAAAATGGGATTGGTTAAAAATATTTAAGGAATCCCTATACTTATTATAAAACATGTCCCAATTTTTTGTTTAGAAATGATACTATTCTAAATTTGAACCACCAACAATACAAGTGCAAGATAAAAATTATCGCATACGTTATAATTTGAGACGGGGTGGTGAAACAGTATCATAAAAGGTGTTAGTAGAAACTCGAAGTCACAAACCAGAACGAGGCATGTGTACAAACATAGGGATTGAGAAAATCCCTTGGATTAATATATCTCGAAAAGAAGTAAGGCGTTGAAGAGGACTTCGGAAGGGAGAAGATAGCATAAATTATAAATATGCTGTGCGCACGGGAAATCAAACAAGTTGTGCTTGAGAACAAAAACTAAAATCACAAGAATAAATTTAGCACCATAAATAAATTTTTACCTAAATTTGAATTTCTCTGTCACAAAATTATTTATGCAAGGCTCTAGTATCATTTATTACACTATTTTATATTGTTGAGCTATGTTTCCTTATTTTTTAAATTCCATCTACTGAAATGTAGACAGCCCGTTAGGATATTGCACAACTCATTAATGCATATTTTGGCACCTTTACCGATCTACCTTCGTCAAAAATTCTTCATGTGTAGAACGTTATGGGTTCATGTATCTTGCGAAGCGTATGAGCGTGCATGTAGGCTTCTATTTATCTGATATTTTAGCTATTTAGCATATTTTTATTGAATTTTGTAACCACCATAATACAAGTCATTGCATATAGGATTATTTTTGTTTTACGTTTGTATACTAAACCGATTTCATTCGCCAAGATGTCATACTTCCTATATTTCTCATTATCAACTTATTTTAAGTTGTAAAGCTGGTTAAGCTAGTTTCACATGTCGTAATTATACTTTATTTTGCAAGAAAATATCTGACAAATTTTGTTTGATTAGTATATCAGCTTTAATTCTGGTATCTACCCTTATTTTCAAATATTCATTTTCGGTAATCTCTTGTACTGTGTTGATTCAGATTTTTTTTTGTTATTTTGAATTTACAACGTTTTATTAAGAGGAAATGAAGATTCTTAAGATTTCATTGTACCCTCGCGTATAATCATGCCCTAACATTCTTTTGTATCTCATAGCTAGATGATCGATTGTTTTAATAGCTTCATTACATATGGAAACTTTATCCTCTTACCAAAGAATAACTAGTCTGTATCGAATAAAACAGAATTTACCTTCTTCACTTGATTTAATATTTCCGTAATTTGCCACCTTGACGATCCAATGGCATCAACTATTTATGATTCTTTGCTTCGAAAGGATTTTCTTTTATTTTCACAATAGACTTCTTGTTGCTTTAGTGCCTTGTAGTCGATGATATCGATATTATCTTTATTTTTGTGATAGTCTTTAATTGGTGAGAGAAGTGTTTCGTTATCTTATTCCACTTTTAATATTACGGCTCTATTATTGTTTATTAGTATTTTTTATTTAAGAGCTATATTTTTAGTCGCAATTTTAGTTTTCGTTCTCAGGCACAGCTTGCTTAATTCTCTGTACGCACAGCGTATTTATACTTTCGGCTATCTTCTCCTCTCCAAAGTCTTCTTCAATACCCCTCCTCTTTCGAGACTTTTTAATTCAAGGGTTTTTCTCAATCCCAAGGTTTTAATATGCCTCAACCTGGTTCGTGACATCTAGTTCCTTCTGGTACCTTCTATGATATCGTGTCACCACACCGTCCCATGTTATAACATATGGGATAATTTTTGTCTTGCATTTATATATTAATGACAGTTCTGATGCTAGCAGGTCATATTTTCTCAATTTTTCGTTTTCAACTATGTTTATATTATCAATACTTATCAAGCCAATTTCGATCAGAGTGATGCAGTTCTTCTTTTTGTCATATACAAAAATATCAGGTATGTAATTCGATAACTTGATGTCTGTTTTAATTCTTGTATCTACTTTGATCTCTGCGAATCCGTTTTCCACTATTTCTTGTACAGAGTGTCTGCGGATTTTTTTGGTTTTTTTGAAATTGTATTTTCTTGCCAACATAAAGTTAAGACATCTTACAATCTCGTTGTGTCTTCTTGTATAGTCATGACCAAGCATTTTTTTACATCTGCTTGCTAAGTGGTGGCAGTTTTAATTGAGCCGTTACAGTGCTGGCACCTTATCCTTTCTCCAAAAAATACGTTTCTATCCTGAATAAAGAAGAATCTCGCTTCTTCTAGTGGTCTGATATTTACATATTGTAGCCACTTTGAGGATCCTAATATTTTAAGCGTTTGATTTTTATGAACATCGAAGAGTTTTTTGTTTTAATTCAAGTGCAGAAAGATCTATGTCAACGGGGCCATATTTTGTTCTGAGGAATTCATTTATTACATATAGGTGGGTTGTATTTACATTTTCAAATTTCAATATTGCGGCTTTTCTGGGTGATTGTCTTTTTTCTTGGTTTAGAGATTTATATAGTTGGTAGAGTATTCTTTCGGATTTATACTCAATATTTTCCAATCCACGTCCTAGTTCATTTCTTTTAAAATATAAGCTATCTTTATGAGATGGTTGCAAGTGTATACCATTTTCTACTAGTATTCGCCTAATTTCATCGTCTAGCCTTCTAAAGTCTTCTGGTTCTAGCTTTAGTAAACCCACGTAGTAGTTAATCCGTGATATTGCATATACATTTTTCGCCTTATGTATGTTTTTACCATTTAGTTTTGTTTTGCAAATGCTTTTCACTCTTTCTAGCATTTCTTTTGAATTTTATCATCGTTTCGGGTTTAGTTCTCGATTTGGAATCTTCCAGTATCCCGAGGTATTTATATCCATCTTTTCCTTCTTTTACTGTGGCAATATCTTTGCAATTTATATTGTTAGTAGCAGATTTGGTCATGTTTATTTCCATCCGATATATAAATATGTAAAATATAATTAAAACAATGATATAAGCGGATCAGACATATAGACACCTTCCCACATCCCATTTGAGAGATGAAGATAGATCAGGATAGGTGTCAAAATATGCATGAGGGAGGTGCATAATATTCCCAATGGACCGACTTCGTCCCAATAGATGAAATTGATAAAAATAAACTTAACATATAAATTAAAATAATTATAGCGCTACGTTTACAAATCTTAATATTTATTACCTTGAAATAAGACCAATTTATGTATTTAGAATATATATTCATAGGAAATAATTCTAATATTACACTATTTTTTGGTTAAAAACTTAATATTTTTAATCCATAACGAATTTATAACACTTAGTAATAGATAATATGAATCATGTCCAATAAATAGTATTCAAAAAAACACTCAAATTTATAAATCTTGAGCACAGAAGATGCATTGAGAAAGACTGTAAACATGAAAGACTCGTAACCTGCATACAGCAAATTTGTAAAATAAAACAATATATAGATTGCGCGAAGAATCATGAGAGTCAAAATAAAAATTAGCTCTTAAGAAATATATAATTCATATGATTAAAATAAAAACGTATGTGTTTTTAAAGTATTAGGTAAGCTTAAAAAAACATTCATAAAAATTATATCTCTTCCAAGGATATCTAGATTATATTTTCACGGGTATATATGCCACATTTAGGGATAATACATAGTTTTTATCTCAAAATTTTGTTATTGTTAATTATTTCACTACATATATTTAAAACAAAAATAGCTTAATTTGATTGTAATATCTATAACTCTAAAATTCCTGTTTATTCTTTACAGAAACTCTAAAAAACGTTTTTAGCGGTTTGCGTACTTCAGATGCATGTATTTGTTCTTTTTTTTATAATTAGACTAGTTAGATAAATCAATATTATATTATTTGTGTAATAAACTATAGTGTTTTATAATAAAACTTTGAACCATAAAAAAACGCCCCTTAGTGGTACGCAGTAATATTCTTCGCCGTTCACTTTTAACAAAAAAAAGCAAATATATTATAAAATTTGTAACTGTTCTATTCATATTAACCAAAATATATAAATAATCTGTTATCAAACAATATATTTTCCAAGCTAAATCCAAAACATTAAGCTCATGGGTTTTTTTAATTTATTTATATATAAGTCTATTATAGATGGTATTTTATGGTTAATAATTTAATTTTAAGATCGTACCTATTAAAAAAGCCCTATTTTTATTATACATCGATATATGTATTATTTTATTGTGGCATAATTCTAAGAAATTTTTAAACTTGGCCTGTATACAAGCAATAGAAGCTTGTTGATCAATATAATAGATCTAAAATCAACTGTCTAAAAGTTTAGGTGTTAAAATATATATTATTTGTTAATTTTTTTTTTAATATTTAAAGAAATATTTCTTCTTAAGATAATATTTTCTTTGCTTCGTAACTTTTATTTTTGATGATTAAATTTTTTTAAATATTTTAATATTATTAATTGCCCTATTATAAGCTAATAGTTATAAAAATATTCAGAGACACACATGAATGTGGCATATAAAAAGCATATAATGTTTTTTGCTTGTGGTTCGAATGTGCGTCAACAAAAATTCTAGAACTTAACAAAATTTCATTTAATTAATGAATTTAGCTATTTTCCTATTTATAGCAATTACTAAACAAATGTATCATAATAGCAAATGGAGCGGTCACAAAATATGAAGAGTCATATACAGAAGTCGGTAATGTCAACTAAACCATAAGCACGAACAATAGGATGAAAAAACCAGAACCAATAAACCTGGAAAGAAAATATGAAGATTACGAGGTAAAATGATTGCTGCCAAATTTAATATAAAGAGCATTCTGAAGTTCTGCTTGATCAAGATTAATAGCTTAAAATCAAATTAACCTGTAAGAAGCATTTAAATATGAACAGACCGAAATAATGCTTTAGTAAATGTGTTCTATAGAAAAATTTAAAATATTGATTTAATAGAATTAAATTGCCTAAAAATGATTTGAAACATAATTAAAATACCACATATAGGCAACATATGTGCAATTCTATGAACTTGGGGAATCGAATACAAAGTGAAGCATATGCTAGAAAAATAGGATGTAAATTAACAGTTTAATTAATAGCAAATTGAAAAAATATACAATAAAGAAGCATGTAATAATAAACAAAATGCGTAAAATATTACTAAAATAAGTTTTTAGAATAATATAAAACTATGCGCAACCGAGATAAAAAGCTGAGGAAATTTTTGACTTATATAAATAAACAAGACTTTTCTCTGTTTTATTATTATGCTTTTTATGATGAACATGAACGATCCTATAAATAACTTATTTTAACATAAAAAAATATAAAAAATAGACTGGACACGACTATCAAATTATTTAAGCTGTTCAAAATAGGCATGTAAAAGATAAAGTCTTTTAATTTCGATAAATCAAGTTCAGAAATGTAAAATGTCAAAAAAATCAATATTATTCCCAAAAAGACCTACTAAAAAAATATAAATATCATAGATAAAATTAGAAATCATGATTTTATTACGTTTATTTTTTATATCTTGTGCATCAAAGAAGGAATGGTTTAATAATTCGTTTTTTACACAAACGATCGTGGTCGATAGTTTTCTCGAGTATTTGAAATCAACCATGCCTTCTTTTGATTCGGATGAAAAAGCAAAAATATATATGGAAAGAATTAAATCATTATCGAAGAATCCATTTGCTACGCTATCATTTTTGCAAGAAATTTTTAAATTGTGCATTTTTAACAATCCAAGAAATCACTATGAAAAGATTTACAACAGGAAACTGCAAAAATATCACATCAAATTTAAAAATGATTTTTTAGATTCAACAAAATTGAAAGCAATAAAAAACAAAACACCTTTTTCAAAGGAAATCGGACGTAAACTTCAACCACTTTTGCAAATATCAGAGGCCAAGAATATTGAAGAAACATATAATATTGTTGCAAATTTTATGATTTATGTAGTAGAAGATGATCATGAACTTTTGTTTAATATTTTGTGGAGTTCAGAACCTCAAAGATATATTCTATGTAAAAAATGTGAAGTTAAAATGAAAGATTTGAATTTGGTTGTTGCTAAGAAAGACCAAAAACAGAAAACAAAATTTAGCGACGAAACCTTTATATTAGATGATTTGATTGTATCGAGACTTGAAAATTTCATATTGATGGAAGTTAACAAAACAAAAGATTTCGAATGTTTAAATATCAAACTACAAACTTTGAAATCATTTATTTATTATTTACATGCAATAATAGTGAGCAATACAACGAATTATTTCCGCATTAAAAGTTTGACTAAAAAAGACATACAATTACTGATATGTATACCAGAATTAATGAACTGTTTTTTTGAAAAATTCAAAGAATATTTATCTAGGCTGGAATTATTAAAGTTTCGCTATGAAATTTTCACGAAAAATGGAAATGGATTAAAAGTTTTTTTTATTGATGCCACCAGAACCAATGAGATGGATGATGATGTCGTATATTTAAATACACTACAAATTTTAGATAATCTTGAGAAACAAAATTGGGGTCAAAACTTAAAAGAAAAGTATGTTGCAACTATCTATGAGGCGAATCTTAGAATAAAAAAAATTGTCATTGAATCTAATGCGAAAATAAAAGAATTGGACACCGAATATTTAAATAATGTAATAAATATTCTTTTTGCAATACTTGAAGGGAATAAATCTTGCATTGAAAATATACAAATATTGAATTCTAAAGAGGCACAAGATATACCTGAAAATATTGAATCAAGAAATAAAATTTCAAAAAAAAAGAAACGTAAATCAAAAATTTCTTCATATAGTCAAAGCATTAAGCAAGCTGATAAAAATCAAAAAAACGATGAATATGTTATAAATGATATGTGCAAAAAAACAGACAAAAAGATGATTGTGGATAAAAATTTACAGGAAAAGAGCAAGAATAAGCCTCACGAAGAAGAATCAGCAACAAAACATCCAGTGCAAAAGAAAATCCATGAAGGCATTGAACAAGAAATCATACTAACTAAGAAAGAAAATCTGAATTTAAAATCACCACGTGAACAAAAAAGAATTTGTCGCTTAAATAAATTAAAAACGTGTAAACGAAAAGGGTCGAATCAAAAAAATAGTACGATTAGCAAACAGATCACATCGTCAACTAAAATAAAAGAAAATAATATAGCCGAAAATGTTAAGAAAAGTGAAGATAATATAATAAATAAAAATAATACGCATAAAAGCAAGATATATAACAATCAAAATACCCTAAAAATTGATGAAGTATGTTTACCGAATGAAGAATATATAGCAACAAATGTTAGTACAACAGGTAAAACTAGTGGAAGGAGTATAACTGCATGTATAGATTCCGTTAAAATCCACCTTGAAAATAAAAAAGACTATTTAAACTCAGAGATCATAAATATTGCAGCATGTTCAAAAAACTCGAATGACTTTGAAAACTTCGATGAGAATGCACATTCAATTGAAAAAACAAAAATAGCAAACGATCATCCACAGAAACCATTTAAAAACTCTGAAACTGAAGTTATGGCTTGTGATATTAAGAAATCCAATATACCAAATGAATATAAATCATCTGAAAATATCAATATTTGCAGGGCCAATACAAAATTTGAAGAAAAGACCATGATCCAACATTCAGAGAGCATATTAATGGATGAGATAGATCCTTTGAAGAATGAAGACACGGGTCGAGAAAAATCATTGCTAAACATGAAAATTGATAATGAAAATAGATTTAGATTAAAGGAAATTACTCTAGAATTTCATATCCACGCATTAAAATTTATAAACATTGATCTTATTTGCAATATACATATGAAATTCATTCAGATCCATGTATATGAAGTTTTAATAGATATTTTAGACACCAACAGCAGTATACCGACTGTTGTTGCTACTTCACCATATTATAATTGCTCTTATAGAATCGACCATCCAATTTATATGATAAATAGGATAGCGGAATCTTCAGATTACTATGGTGATCTTATATTCAGAATAAATTGTCACTGTGGTAAGAAAAAAATGTTCGGAATAAGATATTCAATCGCACAAAATTTTGCATTTTATTCTATGAGATTATTAAACACAAAATCTGAAATCAACGAATTAGAAAAATCCGTCGATTTCTGTTCCAGTAATTATGAACAGAATATAATATGTGGATTTTACGATCCTGAAGATTATAATGCCCATCTAAATAAGTATAACGAAAATAAAAAGTGTGCAATGGTTGGACCGGCAAATGAGACAAATTCTTTCTATTTAGGTATAGTAATAAATTTGTCGAAAGAAGAAGGCCACACTTCAGACGTTATGATTCGTCATACACATGTTGTCACCACTAAAACAGGGATTTCCTCTATCTACGTATACAAGAAATAAAATTTATTTATACAGTCTTTTATAATGCATTGTTTTAAATCATTTAAGTAGTGCAGTATACATTCATGTCTTATAAAAGTAACTTATATTAAAAATCAATAGATCATTGTGTTGTTTCCTTATTAATAATTCTATAATATTAATTAGCTCATTATAATAGAGAAAAGTATAAGAAAACTAAACGCTTTCAAAGAAATGTACAGCTTACGCTTGAAAATTTATAATTAATGGAACAAATAAACATAATTATGTTGAATAAAGTATATGTTTATACACGAGTCAAAGTAACATAAATATTAAAAAAAAGACTCTTGAGAGTTATAATATTTGAATTTCATAATATATTCATATAAACGATCATGATTTACTGAATTAATTCTTTTCTTATGATTCCCTTGCAAAAATCTTGACAATTTGTGGGATTTGTATAATATATATAGATCAGCGATTCTAGACAACACTTATCCTTTGTAACCAGTGTACTTAAAACAAAAAATATTTACAACTGTATTTATGAAGTCGATTTGGATCACAATATAAAAAAAATATACAAATACGATCTACATTGCTAGATGTGCTATTTTTATGGTGTGATCATAAAATTACATAAATATAAAGTAAAATCACTTAAATTCTTCACGTATATGGATGGATAAAAAGATAAATAAGTCGATTCATAATTCACATTATTGTTGTTAAATTTATATGAAGATAGTTTTTCTTTTTCTAATTTTTAAGAATGAATATTTTTATTTTATTTTACCATAGCATTTTTCTAGATAATTTTTATAGCATTATCATAAATTTTGTGGCAATTTTTTTATGCATGTGGATCGAATATTGTTGTGCAAATGTTTTATTGCCGATCTTGATAGAGAAAATTATGTAATACAGGAAAAATAAGCTCGACGTATATTGATATTCACAAGAATATTTAAGTCATTATCTAAAGCTTCATATTTTTTGTATTATAGCTATTTTTTAAAAAACAGGTTAAAATCATCAAAATAAAATTTTAAAATGGTATAAACAAATTGAAAAATACCAAACAATATAATTAAACCGAAAAGTTATTTTTGTGGTTATCCGACATGTTTGTGTATAATACATATGCTTCTTTTTTTTGAAAATTCAAAGCATAACTATTACACTTAGTCAGGAATCAAATTTTGAGTAAAAATCAATTGGAAATTTTTTTATTCAAGTTTAAACACCCTTTAAATTATCTTTTCATTCATTGACGTTGTTAGTATCATCAATTCAATGATATATTTTACACAAAATCAAACAAAGAATTTAGAATTGTTGGATTTTCTGTTTTATGATTTATTTACAAGAAAAAAAAAGATTTAAATTTATTTTTTAGCTAGTAAGAAATTATTGATTTCTATGAGCACAAGTTGATATTCATTGATTCTTAAAATCCTTCATAAAATGTATTTAAGTTTTAGTATTGCATTTTAAAAGATTTTTTTTGTATAAATTGTCATATAATACTTAGTTAATTTAAAGATTTCTATTTAATAGTAATTTTTGTCATTATATGCATTTTTTTGGGCACGAAAATGCATAGGTCAAGTCTTTTGGAAGCCTTTATATATTTTTACAGTATATATTTGACTAAATTTGGAGATTTAGGATTTTTTTTCGTTAAGTGACTTTATTTTTCATTGCATATTATTGATAACTAATGACAAGAGGATCTAAAGTTCCATCAGAGTAGAACGAATTCAAAAATTTACAATAAATAAAGCTGAATGATCATATCAAGAGCTAAGAAGAATAGATTTTATGCGCTGCGACCTATGATAGAGTGTTTATTTATATATATAAGAATATAATATTTATCTGTAAAACATTGTTGAATTAATATCTTCAATTATTATATAGATTTCTTTTAGTATTTGTGTGATTACCTTATAGCAAGCAATTTATAGATTTCTGTATAACATTTTTTTACACCTCATTTAATATTCTAATTTATGGCAAGCAATGGGTAAATATAATCCATATGGCAGAGAGGAAAAAGGTTTCTACAACAACCTCAGAAACACATATAGATTGCAAACTCAAGCTATAATTTCAATAAAAAAATGTTTAAGCTATACAATTTCTCTATAAAAGCATGTATTGTGATGTTTATAAACATTTCAAAATTGCAAATATATATCGTTTTGGCAATACGGGCGTAAAATTTGACCTGGCCATTAGTTTTAACTTTGTAGAATTTTAATTTTTTATTGTGATTTATATCTATGCTTTTGGATATCGAGAAAAGAAAATACAAAACCTATAAATTAAAAAAATTATTGCCTATTTTATTTTTTATTATTATTATAATAGACCCCATGTTGAAAAATACCATTTATTTAACAGGAAACTTATGAAATTCAAAAGTAAGAAATAAGGGACCCATTTAAAAATAGTATAGACCTATAAAAAACCAACAAGTACAGCATAGTTATAGTATGAATAACAAAAATAGAAAAAAACAAATTTATATTACAAATTTATATTTGCATACATTATACCAAAAAAAAATCTATAAGTAGCCAATGATTTTTTTAGCGCATTTTTGGCATAAAAATAAATATTATAAGTGTAAGGTATATGATTTAGATCTATAATATATCATTGTATTTGAAATTTTAGTTCTTTTTTTGTAGAGCTGAAATAATCTATTTAACCATAATACAATTTTAAAATTAGTTTCTGAATCAAATTGAAATACTTGTTTTATGAATTTTATGTTACAGCTGTACGATATCATATAAGTATCGAATTATGCTTCAAATAATCGATTTAGATGCATAAGTAAATACTAGATCGGGAGAGTTCGTTTTTTACAATCAGAGAAGCAGCTTTTTAAGCGGGATACTGATTTTACAAATTTAGTTTATCAGAAAAAGACATCCAAAATTATAATCATATACTAATAAAATTGGACGATAAGATATATCTTTTTGTGACTATAATTACAGTTCTAACAATAAAGATATACATTTTCTTATCATATTTCAGAATATTGCACATATGTATTTGTTTATAGTACCGCCTGTAGAATCTGTTTTTTTTTCTTTATAATAATCTCAAAAACACAAGTAATATGTTAGGCTTAATACAAAACCAGCATAGAAATTTTTATTTGTAAAAAGTTATATTCTTCTTTAGACTGATAGTACAGGCACGATTTTTTGTTTCTTTTGATAGGCACTTATCCAATCCAATAGATAATTTTAAGGAAGTTTTTACCAAAAATAAAATTAAAAAAAGATTTCTTCAATAAGTTTACTAAATTATGCTTCTACCTGTAAACCATAGTGTTTTTTGAACATAATAAGAAATCAAGCAAAATAATAAGTCATCTCTGTTAAATTTACATTGTTTTGTTTTTATGCTTCTTACTAAATATATGTTTTTAACATAATACATATCCAAGTAATATTTTGGTGCTACGGCTCATTATGAATGCTTAAAATGATTTTACAGCGGTAAATATTAGGTAGAGAAACCAGGAGTGTCTGCAAAGAATCGATAAATTTTTTTTTAAATGCATAGATAAAGTAAAACTAGTTCAAAATACACATAAACTATGAATATATAACTAAAAAATTATAGATGATAAAATTTCAATTATTATTTATACGTAAAAAATAAAGATCGGCTATTAATAAAGGTTTTCTACGAAGTGTGAATATAGGTGAAAATAATTTATTGGTTGCAACGAACTTATTTTTAAAGATATTAGTAAAGTTTAGTTATCCTATTATCAACATCAAATAGACTACAATGTATCAGAAAAAAATGAAGAAGATATAATATTGTTATAATGTTAGAGAATATTTCTTACTGCGCAAAAAAAATTATTAATTATAAAAGCATGCCCTAAAAATTGGTAATTTATAATCCAGGCTGATTTTATTTGTTTCTCGGTAGATAACATCAATATTTAGTTTTAAAAATTACATTAAAGACTTAATATTGTTGTATAAAAACAATTGAATATTTTTTTAAACATTATAGGAAAAAAAGATATTGATAATCTTACATAGTTACTTATATTTTTCTATAAAATTTACAATTTTTTTTTTTGCATTGTTTAAAAAAAAGATGGGCTCTTCAAAATGATTTTTTATTCATGGGGTATGTCTTCTTTTGATTCGTGATATTCTTAAAAAAGCAAAAGTTAGCACAAACTTTTATAAAACAAATAATAATAATAGTATTTCTAGTATTCCGATTTTATTAATAGACTTTTGTACATATATGTAACTTTAAAAAGATAATAATTATAGTTTCCAACTCAAAACTATTTTTTGTCCATTAGAAATAGATAAATTATGTTTATAGGTAATATGTATTGATTTTTTATGTCTGTTGATATCGTAAATACCGTTTATTATAATTTATTATATTTCTGGAATGCCAAATTCAATTTTATCGAGAATTTATGTGTATCCTTAAAAATTAAATTTCTGTTTGATTTCTTTGAATATCACCACAATAAAATTAAATCACAAATAAAATTTTTCTCTAATTTTATCTCTAATCACATTGCCTAATATCCAAATATATATTTTTTGCCCGATCCTTTTTCCTATTCTAATTTTCTTCAAATTTTATAAAAATAAATTAATTCTTGCACAAAAAATGGAAGTCTTTTAGATTCTTTGGTTATTTAAATCATCATCAACCTTGGGAATTCACAGATTTTAATAATTATAAATTTGTAAAATCAAAACTTGTGATTGCTCTAAAAACAGATTAATATTATATGTAATAAATGTTTATTTTGGGTTGTTTTTATTTTTAGCTATTTTAAATTGTTCAATCAAAACTTGTGATTGCTATATAGAACAGATTAATTAAATTTTATTAATGTTTGTTTTTGGTTATTTTAATTTTTAGCTATTTGAAATCGACCAAGCAAAACTTGTGATTGCTCTATAGAACTGATTTGATTTTACTTCTTTTTGCCTCATCTTCTTTACAATCTTACTCGATGCATCTTCTTCTCTCAAGACTTATTAGTTCTAGTGTCTTCCTATCCTATTGTTTGTGATTATGCTACAGCTTCAGTTGGTAATTTATATCTAAGTTATTTAATTTAATTTTAAATAAATATAATTTAATCAAATATTTAATATTCATCGTAATCATCATGCGCATTGTTAAATTTGTCAATTTTAGACTTGATTTTAGATTCGTCCATCCATTTAACAAAATCTTCCATCCCTCTTGAAACCAGAATATTGGGATCGGTAATGTTCTTGTGGCCGATCCTAACATGACCCTGTTCTATAAAAGTTATTGCTGCGCGCATATGCTCTACCATTTTAGATTTCACCATGATATATGGAAGTCTCCTTTTACAAATCGATGATACCGAAATCTTGCTACAGGCAATAAGTTTTTTACAATCAATAATGCCCATCGAATATAATCTATTTACCAAATTACGGCCTAGCGTAACTTTGGTTGGCTCTGTATCTTTTAGCTTGGATAATGCGGCTGCAAGACGGCGTATCTTTCCGACCATGCAATTATAGATGTGATATTGGTTTCTATCAGTTAGATAAAATTTTGATGTTATTTTTTGCTCTCTTTTGTATTATGTGCTTATATTCATCGAAATTGACTTTTTTGAGAAGCTTTTTTTCATGATATTTTAATTCTCTCATTCTTTTTCAAAAGGGGGTTAAATTGAATTTAGTTATTCTATATCTAAAATATATCTTATTTCTTATAAACGCAAGACACTTGAACTCAACTCATTTGAGAAGAAGTGCAGTTGATGAAGATGGATCAAGGTAAGGTGTCAAAAGATGCATCAAAGAGTTGTGCAATATTCCCAATGGGCTAGCCACGTCTAAGTAGATAAATTGATAAAAAGAAAATTAACCCATAAAAAAATCATTTCACATAAATATACCGCAAATTTATTTGAGCAACCTATTTTAATTTTATAATCAAAATTTTACATTTTATTTGTAATTTACATTTGTCTAACAGCTGCAAATAAGAATTGCAAAATTAATATATTTACATCCTTGGTGCATTATTTATTAATATTACAAATTATCTTTTATTATTGGGTTGGTTTTGGTATTGTACTTGCATATCTTCTCTTTAGTCTCAACGCGATTCATTTCCTATTGGAAATCATATGCATAATCTTGGCTAAATCCTCTTCGATGCTTCTCCTCTTTTCGAAACCCATTAGTTTAGAGGCTTTTAATCCAGTAGTCAAAATTCATGTCTCAATTTGGTTTGTGGTATCGAGCTAATAAAAATTCATGCAATTTAAATTTATTTACTAGAGACTAAACCCCATATAACATGTAAATGCAAAAATTACGAGACACACGCTATACATGTGATATTGTAGTAAAAATACAACAAGATACAGTTCTATCTGTTAAGGATCCTAACAAAACGGAAGTATGTGAACAACAAAAATATTGAGAAAAACTCTTGAATTATTAGGACTTATAAATAAAATAATATAAATATACACCGCGAAAGATTTAAAAAACCATTTATTTTGTCTTTTTATGGCGCAAATGAAGGGCTTAAATACTCAAACATAACTAAAAAATAAATTGGTCATTCAATAGAAATATTTTTACTTTTTTTAGTTATTATCGCAGCCAAAATTAATAAAGAAAAAGCGGCTGTATTATAATATGAAATTTGACAAGTTTGTAACTTTTAAAACTCGTTTCAACCATTGATATTGATTAGTAGATACAATATTGCCGATCTTCAAACCCATTATTCTGGTATTCTTGGGCTATCGTAGCAATCCTTGATATTGAATATTATAAATTGGTATTTTAACATATTATTTTCTGGGTACAATTATGTCCACCAAGATGAATATACCATTTGTCAACATGATGCAATGAATCACATAAAAGAAGAATATTATATTTTTTCGTCTTAGAATATGATATCATACATAAAATAAAGTCGTGTTTGAATATTCTAGATCATAAATCTTGATCAATATTTAACAAGAGAATTGACATGATTTATTTTAAATCATATGTTTCACAATATATTCACCCTTTTTTCAAGCTTTTTATTTCTTCAATTTCTAAACATGAAATACTTAGATCGGCATAAGGCTTTAAAATTAATCAAAATTAGGTAATACATTTAATATGATGCACATATACGCTATAAAATGTGTAATTATAGCTTAAATATGTAATTTAAATAAATAATAATGTTTTTTTTTTAGAATTAACTCACTAGTTAAGCGTCTACCACATGCTTAAAATTTAATTAACACCTATAAGAAGCTAAAAATATAATCAAATATAATTATTGAAGCAATTAAAGATGAGATAGAGTTAAAAATCCACATATTTTATATGGGATCTGTACTTTCTTTAGCTCAAATATTATATTTTTAATTATAAGAACGACAAAAAATTTTACGAAAATTCATAATTCACATTAATTCTTTGTATTTTTGTATATTAATAAACCCTGAGCAATAATTTTAGATAAAGAGCTAATGTCTTGATTGCATTCATGCATCCGACTGAAGAATAGTATGTGTATCCAAGTAACTACCAAGATAGCTGCTATAACTTTTAATCAATAAAGATATAGAGAAAATTTCACAAAAAAAAATGATTAAAAGTTTTATAATGAAAAATTAATAGGTTGGGCTAAAATTATACGTGTAATTATAAAAATACAATACTAAGACTAAAAAATAAAATCAAAAGGTGTTTTTTAGACGATTAAAAATAATTTAATCAAATTTTGCTTGATAAATATGACAGTTTCCTGAAATTCGCTTAAAAACCGATTTACTATGAATAACGTAAAATATATATTTATAAAACCCACAGATTTTTTGAGAATCAAAAACCTTTCACAAACAATGTATATAATTTTTTTATCCCCAGAAATATTTACTAACATTAAATTATCTTGAATCTCAATGATCGATTAGATCGTATTTTTTTGACTATAAAAATTCAAGCATCTGTCTGCTATTTTTTTCTAAACGCATAAGTAAAATAAAATTTCTATCAATATTGAACGACGCATTTTGTACTTAATCGTATACCAATTTAACTCCAAATTCTGATACGCAAAGAAATTAGGAAACATATTGAATTCTTATAAATATTATGGAACAGAAACGGTTTTTATAAACTAATATACATTGATAGAACAGTATTCAGTTTTTTTCTGAATTCAAATTTTCAACAATTTTTAAGCCTCGCAAAATTAAAAAACAAAAATAGTTTTATTATTCTGATATTTTTTTATTCCTCTGTAAATTTAATTTTAAATCCGATTTATAGTGCATATAGTATATAATCATATCTTTCCACAATATAAAATCTGCACGACTCGATGTTATGAAGCCCAATAGAACAACGGAAAGAAAAATCATAAAAAAGCAAGGATTATCAGACAGAAAAATCTATTCTTTTCAGATATTCAGATTTACTAAAGATAAGGGTGAATTTAATAAGATTGAGCTATAATATGCCGCCCGAAAAATAGATACAAAACATAAATGGTATTATTTTATAATTTGGATTATTGACGAGAGTTTTTTTGATGTCTTTGTAATCATATATTGGATTTAATACACTATCTACAGTGAAACATTGGATGTAAATAAAAACGTTTAATTATATTTTAATAAATGTGTTATACAAAATAAGAATTTCGTCAATTATAATCATAAATAAACGATTAAAAAGAATAAAAATATGTCAAGTTTGTGATTTGCCTTTATACTATAATTTTGGCTTTCTTAAATAATAACATAAATTCTTTTATAGATATATTTTATAAATACTGTTTTTATCAATAGAACTCAAGATTTTCTCTAGATTATGTCTATATGTCGCATGTTTCATATTAAACTAGGGTATTATCACTCATATAAAGTCACTTAAAATAGAAGAATTTATTTATTTTTTTAAACGATTTTGTTTGATTCCGAAATATACAGATTTGCACATATTTAAGATATTTACGGAGATTAAAACATCTCTTAGAGCAATACGCATAAAATAGAGGAGAAAATAAATCTAATAAGCTCTTTAAAATATATATTAGATACCTGAACACACCAAAAATATTTTATGCATGAAAATATGGCAATAATTTCTTTTTTTAAGAAAATCTACGTGAACTCAAAAATATTTTTCGCTTTACTTATATGTAAATTAACATTTTTTTGAATGGTTTATTTGTAAATGTGTGGAAAATTCTTGTTTTGAAGAGTCCAAAAAAAAGAAAAGTAAATACTAAAGAATGATGCGTATAGACCAAAAATTCTATCGCATATATGTTGCCTTTACTTTTCAGATAAAGAATGATTCGTTTAACTATAGAGACGAAAATCTACATTAATAGGCCGCTTTAATAATGTATGGAAATTTATAATGTTGATAAATATATAGGAAAATATTAAAGACCTATTTTTTATATAGAATTAAGAGTTGCGGCAGCATAATTAATCCTTGCTGTCAATAAATTATTCAAATTATTTTATATGACTTTTCATACTTTTTATTGGAATTTTTATCTTTTTTCTTATTTTTAAAACAAATATAGCCACTTTGTTTTAGAAAAAATTAAAGTAATTTATACTCGCCCATTCAGGCTTCCAAACGGCAAAACTTTGTTTATACGTTATTAAAATAACGGACAAAGGTGATTAATTGTAACGGATTTTAATATAAATCCACTTGAAGCAAGTTATATTGTAAATTTTAATTTATCATGGGTCGAGCTTTCTTAATATCTCATTAAATATTCTATTTGACATGTTTCGACTTTTTTGCCCATAAAACTAGTTCATTATATAGTTAAGATTGGGTGTTAAATAAATCTTCAAAGATAAAAATGAACATATATTTTACCATCCTAAAATAAAAAAATGAATATATGAAAACTTGCATAAAAAGCTCTAAAATGTTGAAATCATAGATTTATTTGCTAAATATTAAAATCGAATTAAAGCAATATAATTTTCAAGAAAGGATCAGAAGAAAATTTTTTTTGTATTTCATGAAAAAATTAATTTCTAACGTCACTTTGTTTATTAAAACATTTGAAAATTTAGAACTGAAATAAAATTCCTATAATTTAGTCATCGTGTTTTGATAAGCATGATAATTACAATTCTCCGTTTTTATGATATCATCATAATTGAAATTGAAAATTTGATTAATATGAAATACGTTTACAAATAAAAATACAGATTATGTTACAAGATTTTTTGATATATTTCTAACCTCGCAATGAATCTATGTTGTTAATAATATAAGATACTAAAAACTTCAATCTGCATTGTTATTACATGTTTCTCACTAAATAATCTGATGAGGCTTTCTTTTGCGCATATTGTTTGCTGTGTTAATAAACGATAGATAAAAATTTCAACACATATTACGGTATGAATTTTATCATTGAATTTTATTTTTTTCTTCTTAGAGCTTAGCTTAGGAAAAAAATAAAATTTAAGAATATTAGTTTATAAATGGTGCAAACACCGTGATTTGCATTAAACTCATAATTCAGGATTAGTTATAAAGGTTAAAATATCGAAAATAAAAATATGCGGAGGTATTTATTCTATAAAAATTCCCAACATCCTTTATATAAGGCTCATTTGTTTCTGCTGCCTGAAACGAGCATAATGAAATCACATAGAAATATAGGTAATTTTATATGTTTTTAGCAATCTTCGGTGATGCATGAAAAAGACATATAGCAAATTTCAATTATATGAGCCTCAATCCAGGCACAATTATGTTGTTTTCATACTTGGTTAAGCTTTTTTTATTAGATAAGAGCAACAGAAATACGCTCAAAGATAATTTTCAGCCTATATTTAAACAATCGTCAATTTTCTTTATATATAATCATATAGTGTTTAACATTGTATCTGGGTTTTTTAAACAACATAAAACTAAAAAATTACAATGCGTACATGCAAAATTTATAATCCCATTGATCCTTATATACATATTCTTGTTCAAAATACAAAAATGATTTATAGTTTTTATTCAAATAAACTTGTATATTTATACTAATAGAATTAAGAATTCAATAATTTATGGCACGATCTATAATGCTGTTACAAGAAAAATCAATAAAAAAATAATAATATAGAATCTTCATCCCGTAAATAGAATAAAAAACTTCATATCTGAATGCTGATACGATAATTTTAAGTTTTAACTTTTAATAAATTTATTTATAGAGACTTTAGAATATTAAAATTATAAGCGAAGTTTTAATTCCACAAAAAAATTAAATAGATGTGTTTTAGAGAAAGTATAACAGTTTTAGATAAAAAGCTCGACAAAATGATTTATTAATGTATAGAGAAAATATCAAGTAGGCGGTTACATCATATTAACTTTATTGTATCATAAAAAAAGTCTTCTTTCTCTACAACAAGAATACAATCTATCAATAAGCTAAAATTTTATACGGAAACCTATAAATTAGAAGATTTTATAAAATTAACGTATTAAATGCGTTATTTTTGAGCTTCGGAAAGAAGTGATATAAGAATAACAAGGTAACTTCAGAAGTATGATTCTAGTTTGACTAAAATTTATATGTATATTTAAAAAATACGTAACTTTTTTCTTCTTCTAGCAACTTGGAAATTTGATTCATCACGCTTATGATTACGATTTGATCGGTTGTTACACCCTAATGACCCTCGAAGAAAACATATTTTGTAAAAAACATGCTAAATGCATTTTAAAAAATAAAAAAAAGCAATAAAATATGAAAAAGACAAGCTATTGATGCACAATATATTTTCAGATCACGCCAATTACCATATTATGATTGTATAAATTAAAATACAAGGACATTAAGTGCCATTTCATAGGTATTATGACTATAATAAGTTAAAAAGCATGAGACTGAATTTCAGGGCTGTAAAAAAATTTTTAAATTTTGGTAATTTGGTTCTAATTTAAAGTATTACATTTTGCATACTTTATCCTTGCATTTGTAGATAATAGTAACCTATGGATAATTTTTGTTTATAATATATTAACTTTAACATATATGTATATGCTTACTACATCTGTTAATATTAAAACATTGTTTTTAAAGAATCAATGCGAATGTATAGCATAAAATATATCTTTGAAATATTGCGTATAAAGTTTCTCGACATCCGGACGTTTGTATTATTAACTTAAAAATACATGCTTGTGGGTTAAGTAAATATATAACGTGAAATGCTTTTGGATGCTTTCATAATCAAATACTTCAATAACCTTTCCTTTAAATGATATAAAAAGTGATGATTATAGGAAAAAAAGGTATATTCTCATTAATTGTATCAAATACAGATTCTCTTTTTAAAAAACTAGAATTATATTTAGATATTCAAAGATAATAAAGTGTCGTTTGAACTTAACAATAAAGTCGGTTTTCAAATCATAATTTCATCGTGATATGATATATAAAGAGTAGAATGCTTTATCACTGATATAAATAAATTGAAATTTTTTGGCAAAATAATATTAATACCAGAATAATAATATATGATTACCATTCATGAAAACAAATACACATAGACCTAATAATTTGAGAAATTAAATAAGTTCTGGAAATGCTAGAGAAAAGAATTCTTACCTCTAAAATTATAAGGCTAAACAATATTTTTTAAAAGCTTGTCATGAAAAATCATTTTTTTTAAAGTAAAAAATAAAATGACCATAAAAATCTCTTATATTATTAAAATTTTAGCAAGTAATAGTCAAAAAATTATTGAAAAAGTATGATACAATTAAATAAAAAAAAGAAAAATGCATAATTGAAAAAATTATTTTAATTATTTTAATTTAAGAATGTTTTTTTAATGTGGATAATACGGCAATGAAAAAATAAACACAACAATCTTTTGACTCAGATGACATTAAAAAAACAAGCTACAATCCATGCCAGTAGTTTATGACAAAAAAAATATATTTGCAGATACTTAATGCCAAAACCATAAAAATAATTTTAAAAAAATATTATTTACGGATTATAATTTTTTTAAATGCATAAATAAATTTGTAATATTGAAATACAGTAAAATAGAGACGTAAATATCTACGCTTTACGATTAGCCTACAAAAAAAAGTCTTATAGAAATATAAACCGAATATAAAATTGAAATTGATTTTCACCAATATTTTTTATAAAAACTTTTTGAATGTGTGACTCAAGGAAAGATAACATAAGTAAGATTTAAACCATATTTGATCTGTTAGAACAATATAGTAACAGAAATATTAATTTTATTTTTATGGAAATTTAGGCCATATAATCACGAAAAAAATGTCAATGCTTTATTTAAAACCTATTTCAAGGTTGAGTTTTAAAATAGCGAAGCATTTTACAAATAAAGAAATCATTCTTCGCATAAATTTTATAAGTTTTAAACATCTCTAAGAATCTACAAAACCACAAAAAAATTATGATACTGAAAAAATCAAAGCTGATTAGAATTCACTTATAAAAGAAAAATATACCATTTAATATGCAATATCTAGATATAAAATATCATGTGTGATATCTTTGCGCATATTAAAAATATCTAATATGCATTCAGACACATAATTTTTATCTAAAGAATTGAAAATAGTGCATTAGGTCGAATATAAACCCTTTTAAATCTATTTATATGCAAAGACTGCATTATGAATCAATTTTTCATAGAGAAATTTACGAAATAATCATACAATAATCAAATTTTTATACTTTATAGGCACATCGAAAATAAATTTTGAGAAAAAAAAACGCTAGAACAAGATAAAACAACGCATTAAAATAAATCATACTTGTTTTATAAGTATGTGTGGTATTTTATGTTATCCATATTCTGTTTTTATACTTTTTTATATATAACGCCGATTTTTTGTAGTTGTTTGTTCCTAAGAAATTAAGATAGACTAAAATGTATATAGTTGATAGGAATGTAAAATTCTGGATCATAAAATATTAGACAGCTTTCGTATATGGGACTAATAAATCTTTTTTTGCAGCTAAAATATAATATTAAAGTCCAGAAGATTGCAAATACGGATTGGCACTTCGTATATAGAATAAGCGAACCAATTTTTTGAATTGATAAAGTTATGGTCTATTTAAATTATATTTTCATAATCTAATTCAATATTACAGGCTAGACTTACACAAAAATAGATTCATAAATTCAGTATTTTTGCTACCATATACTTTTTTTACCATAAATAATTGTATTGAATTCAGATAATTTATATGAAAATATTGAAATTTATTCACAAAGTTACTTTCTTTGCTATAAAATAACATATATAAGAATTTATTTATAGACAGGACTCACAATTTACTAAAAAATCAAGAAATACCCGATTTTGCAAAACTGTTTTTAGCTTAAGACAAGATTTTTAGCTTTTTTATTTGTATTTGTACCTGCGTTATGCAATATTATATTATAATGAGCAAATTATTCTTTATTCTTTTTTATAAAGACACTCGGGTCCATGGAACAATAAATGTACTTATTAATACCATTCGATTTGGTTCCATACCTTAATATATGCATGAAAAAGTTATTCTACTTGTTGTTATAAATTAAAATCAACCATAATTGAATGAATTATTTTAAATTTATTACCTATAGCCTTTTTAAGGATATATTATTATTTTCAAGTAAAAAAATCAAAACTTGCACTAATATTAGATTTTTATAAGTAAAAAAATGAAACGCAATTTTTTTTATGTATAGAATGCTGTTATTAAACTGATTTTACGATTACGATCAAAAATATGCCGATTTTCTACTGCTATTGTTCAATTCAGGCTTAAGTAAAAAAATCGAAAATTCGTGCATCACTAAGTATTCTAACTATCTGGTTCAAGAAAAGGCATTTTAGAGCATCGAATCGAAGAAAAATCATTGAAGTATAAACTTAGTAAAGAGCATGTTTTAACAACAAAATTTTAAATTGAAAAATAACAGCACTTCAGGTAGCAGATATTTTACTATAGCTATAAAATACGATATATTTGGGATATATAATATATATCATATATTTTTTATAAAAAAATGTGGATAAAAAAAATATAATAAAAATATTTTGCGAGTTTTCAGCCTATTAGCCATTTGAATTAATTTTATATCACGAACAATGTTTGATAAACATCTTTTTATATAATTTTTTTGAGCACACTGTAGTTGTGAAATTTAGCTATAATAATATTAAATTTCGAATGTATATTTATATATAAATAATAATATGATAAGTCTTCAAAACATATGGATGGTTTTCATAAAAAATCAATACTCTTCTGTTAGTAAAATTCTTGATCGATAATGTGTTATAACAAAAAATTTAAAGATTAAGTATTTTTCGATATCATATTCGTTCTACAGATTTGAACCCGTAGTTTTAGAAATTTTATTTAATCTATCTCAATATTGCTATACTGAAATTTAGATTCGCTTGAATATTAGTATTTTTTATAAATGGGCTAAATTTATAGATATGATTTTAGTTTTTGTTCTCGAGCACAGCTTCCTTGATTACCTAAGCGCACAGCGTATTTTCACTTTCGGTTATTTTCTCGCGTTCAAAATCTTCTTCAATTCCTCTATATCTTTTAAGTCCTATAAATTCAAGGGGTTTTCTCAATCCCAAGATTTGCTAAATATTTACAATAATTCTTAAATATATGCGAATAAAAAGTACATTAATTAATAGAAAAAAAGAAACAATAAGAGTGAAAATGCTTATTAATTACTCAAAACAATGGAGAGCACATCCAAAGAAATCATTTAGAATAAAATTTCATGAAAAAGGAAAAAAAAGCCACAAAATTTATTTTTCTCGGCTTGAAAACAATCTTAAATTGATGTATAAGATTAAAAATAATAAAATTTCATGAATAACCGATTGTGTTTAGCATAATGATTAACAAAAAGCAGTTCATTTTGTTAGAATATTACAATTAAAATATTAAAGCGTATATTCTATTATTATTTTTTTATGCTCAACAAAGGTTAGTAAAAATTAACAATTTTAAATGTATAGATCTTCTTGGATTACTTTATACCAGCAATGCTCTCTCAACAATAGTTATAGTAAAACGAAAATCATAATTGATTTTTTTTCTAAACCTAGTCCAAGTTACTATATATTTACTAAAATACAGTTCAATGTGGTATTTTTGCACTTTTAATATCAAAACAAACCTTTACAGAGTTATATCATGGAACCTACTATCTCTTTGAATATATAACATACATACGAAAGTAAGAAGGAAATTATACAATAAATTCATGCAATATTATTGTAATTTTTGTGCATCAATAATATAGCCCACCTTCAATCATATAAAAAATTAATTTTATCGCTAAAATTGTAAATTTAACACAATATTTTTTATTTTTTTTCGTTAGAAAAAAAATGTTTCCTCATATACTTGCTAAATATTTGTATGTCTAAAATGTGTTATTTATGTAAAAAAAATCATGAATAAAATGATAATCTTACTAGATGATAAATTATATGATTAGGTTCAGCTCATATTATAATACTTGTATAAATATATAAATAGCTGATTATAAGAATTTTTCAATTTTAAATTTCTCAACTATTAATTCAGCTCTCTCTATTCTATCAGAAACCTTAATCTATTGATAATGATATTGTTGCCTATCTAACTTGTATATTTTTGACATTCAAGTTTTATTTTCCACAAACACATATTAAAAAAAGCGTTTAAAGAAATATTCTTCGCATTTTCTATATTTTATTAGTAGATCTAAGTTTTACTTATTCACGTGCATTGTTTAAAGTATACAAGTAATTTGCACCATTTACACTTTAAGGGCTCTATTTTAGCAAACGAAAATTGCTTAGACTCTTACTAATTTGCCGTACATATCAATGTGAAATAATATTTTACAGAACAGGAATATATATATACCTAATTTTTAAAATTTTATTTAAGCTTATTTCAGTTTTTTTAATATATCTTCATATTCCATACAAAATTCAATAGAATATGCTTTTGCCATGTTTATAGGTCTTATTCTGTATTTTTAAATAGTTTTTTGTTAATTGATGGGGAATATTTTTCATACTTATATCTTTTTATAAATTTGATTTTAAGTCATATAGCGAACATTAATATATTAAAATTGTTTCACGTAGATTTAGCACGTGTATAGATTACATTGCAAATTTTCAATAAGCTCACCGAAAATTGTAATATTTTTGAAGGGTCTTAAATATATTAATATAGTTTAATTTGTATGGACTAGATCCATCAATATATTGAAGATAAATAAGTGTGTAAAATGTACGAATTTATTTTAAAACTTAAAATGCGAAACAAATAGAATAAAATTATATGTTTTTTATTTTTAGAAACTTGAATCGCTCTATAGAATAAATTTGCTTAATAATTCTTTAAAACTCGCATTCTTCAATATATCCAAACTTAAATTCATCTTTGACAACTTAAAATATAAAAATTTTTGTTAAATAGTAATGTTTGTGCACATTTCTTCTTCATCAATTTGTATTTTAAAATCCTTAATATACAACTTAAGGTATTTTTTAATCTTATCATCCTAAGTTGTGAAGTATGGTACTGTTTGTTTTTGCAAAAATGATACGGCATAGTTAAATTGCATATTTTCATATTATTTACATAAAATATTATTAAACAAGTAAGATTATATTCATCTGACATTCCTATTTCTATCAAATTGATCAATTTTTTCTTTTTATCGTAGACAAGAGATCTGGTCAATCATTCATAAAGTCATCAAGGGTTTTTGCTCAGCTATAAAAATATTTCTGTGAGTAGATTTTTAACTGTTTTCTTATAGTTAGTGCTTTCAGATATTCTTTGGTTAAGAAAATTGTATCATTCGCTAGCATAAAATGTATACACCGTGCCCTTTCGAAAATGTCTACGTGTAAAATCATCATCAATAATAAAATTACACCTATTTCTAGGAAATCCATTGTTTTATATGTTGTCCGTAGTTCTAACGCTTTGAATTTTCTCTAAAGAACATTATTTTATTCAGCATGAAACATATCTTTTTTTTTCTTTAACACTTATGTTCCCAATATTAAACCAAGTTGAATATTTCTCTATATATGATGCGAATAAACATTTCAATTACTAGTTATTAAACGTAGCATCTTTACAAATTTAAATGGCAAGAATGTTTACAGAAACTGCAGCATAATCACAAACAATAGGATTTAGGAAGACACTTGAAGTAATAAGTCTTGAGAGAAGAAGATGCATCGAGTAAGATTGTAAAGACGATGAGACAAAAAGAAGTATAATCAAATCTGTTCTATAGAGAAATCACAGGTTTTACTTGAACAATTTCAAATACCTAAAAATTAAAACAACCTGAAAATAAACATTAATAAAATTTTATTAATCTTTTATAGAACAGCCAGAAGCTTTGATTGACGATTTTATATTGAATAAAATAACCAAAATAAACATTTATTAAAAATTATATTAATCTGCTTTTTAGAGCAATCACAAGTTATGATTGATCGAATTTATTATGATTAAAATCGGAAAATTCCCAAGGTTGATAATGATTCAAATTAAAAAAAAACAAATAATCGAAAAGACTTCTATTTTATATAAAAGAATAATGACTCTTTATGAAAATTAGAATAGGAAAAAGGATTGGACAATAAAATATAGACATTTGAATATTAGACAATCTGGAATTAGAGATAAAATAGGCAAAAAATTTTATTTAAAGTGTGTTTACTTCTATTGGGGCGATATATTCACGGAAATAAAACAAATATTTAATTTTTAAAGATGCTCATAAATTCTCGTAAAAATTGAATTTGACTTCCATAAATATAATAAATTCTAATAAACGGTATTGCAAATATCCACAGTAGACAAAACAATGCATATTTTCACCTCAACATAATTTTCCTATTTCTAACGCACAAAAAAAATATTTGAGGAGGAAACTTAAATTTATATCTTTTTAAAGTCTAAGATATGGACAAAAGTCTATTAATAGAATTACTATTATGTCCTGTTTTATATAGTGTGTCTAAATTTTTGCCTTTTAAAGAATACTAAAAATCAAAAGAAGACATACCCATGAATAAAAAATCATTTTGCAACGCACAATATTTTGAAAAATTAAGCAAAAAATAAATATATATGTGTTATTTAAAAAAAGTTATACTAATCATATGGGATTATATATATCTTTTTTTACTATAATGTTTAAAAAATATAATTGCGTGTGTCTTATGAGAAAAACATTTAATACTTTTGATACGACAATATATTGTCTCTACATAAGATAATCAAAAATAATATAAATGCTATCTGTCGAGAAACACATAAAATCAGCCTGGATTACAAATAACCAATTTTTAAGGTATGTTTTTATAATTAATATTTTTTTTTGCGCAGTAAAAAAATATTTTCTAAAATTATAACAATATTATATCTTCTTCATTTTTTTAATGTCAATTTTTTCTGATACATTGTAGTCTATTTGATGTTGATCACTGGATAACTGAAACTCATCTAATATTCTTAAAAATAATTTCTATGTCCACAAAA
Organism: Rhyacophila brunnea; assembly: GCF_057557595.1. Classification (NCBI taxonomy): domain Eukaryota; kingdom Metazoa; phylum Arthropoda; class Insecta; order Trichoptera; family Rhyacophilidae; genus Rhyacophila; species Rhyacophila brunnea. Next base: position 31,231 of record NW_028232809.1, on the reverse strand, counting down.
TAGAAATTTGCACCTATATCTACACTTTTAGCAAAACTTCTATGCATAGCCGAAGTTTTTATGTAAATTTACTACTCATGACCCCTAATTGCAAATTTATCTTTTTTTTTATATATTCATAATTATAATGTATTTTTAACTAGTTTAATTTTATCTATATACGTAAACAAAAAAATTTATCGATTCTTTACAGACACCCCTAGTTATCCTACCTAATATTTACCTCTGTCAAATCATTTTATGCATTCATAATGAGCCGTAGCACAAAAATAATCACATAGATTCTATAATATTTTTGATATATTTTTGTTCTTTAGATATTATAAAGAATTTAGCAAATTTATTAAAGTTATATTTTACGTGTCCATGCGCAACGAAAATTTTTTAAAATTATCTGCGGGTATGAAGAAGTATCTCCGAAAATAAACATACACATATGTTTTTATAAATCCAAATAAGAATGAAACTTACCACAAATAAAATATTCATGCTGTTTTTGTATTAAACCTAACAGATTACTTGTGTTTTTAGATATATTACAAAGAAAAAAAACAGATTATACAGGCGGTACTATAAAAAAAATACATTTGTGCAATATTTTGAAATACGAAAAGAAAATGTACATCTTTATCGTTAGAACTGTAATTATAGTCAAAAAAAGATATTTATTATTGCCCTATTTTATTAGTATATAATTAAAATTTTAGATGTTTTTTGACGGATTAACTTAATTTGTAAAATCAATATCCCGCCTAAAAAAATTGCTTCTCTGATTGTAAAAAAAAGAACATTTCTAAGCTAATACTTACTTATACACCTAAATCGATTATTTAAGGCATAATACGATACCTAAATGACTTTGAGGCAGTTTATACATAAAATTTTGAACAACACGTTTTCTAATTTGATTCTGAAAATAATTTTAAAATTGTATTATTGTTAAAAGGATTTATCGGGTTCTTTGAAAAAACAAATTAAAATTTATAATAAAATATTTTAGATCTAAATCAGATCTCTCGCACTAAAAAATTTTTATTTTCATGCCATAAATGGCAAAAAACATCCCTGGCTGGTTTTAGATTTTTTTTGGTAAACTATTTGCGGATGGAAAATTTAATTCAAATTTTTATATTTTCATTTATTTAATCCATACTATTATTATGCAGGGCTAGTTATATTTTCGTGGGTCTATGGTATTTTTAAATCGGTTATTTTTTAATTATTTTTGAATTCAATCAGTTATCCGTTAAATACATGGAATTTTAAAATAAAGAGTCTATATTTAATTAAAAAACACAATATAATAGGCAATAATATTTTTACTTTATTTTTTAAAATTTTCTTATTCCTCTGTATCTAAAGGCATGTATGTTAATCACAATATAAAAATTTGATTTTACATAGTTAAAAGTAATGGCATTAATAGATTTTACTCCCGTGGAGCCAAAACATTATTTATTTATAATATTGCAATAATTGAACCATCAAACTCTGTATTCATATTGTAACTTTTCATACTTTAAACATTTTTTATCTAAAGAAGTTCTTCGGAATCGCATTGCTATTTGTATTTCTGAATTTGTTTTAGAAACCTTTTTCCTCTCTGCCATATGGATATATTTACTTATTGCTTGCCATAAATTTAAATATTAAATGTGATATGTGAAATTTTTTTACAGAAATCTATAAAACGCTTGCTATAAGGCAATCACACAGAAATTAAAAGGAATTTATACTATAATTGAAGATATTAATTCAAAAATGTTTTACACGTAGATATTATATTCTTATATATAAAATAAACATTCCATCATTGATCGAGCGAATAAAATTTATTCTTCTTGGCTCTTGGCATGATCATTCTGCCTTTTTTATTGTAAATTTTTGCATTCGTTCTACTCTGATGGAACTTTAGATCCCCTTCTCATTCATATCATAAATATGCAATGAAAATGTAAGTCACTTAATAAATTAAAGATCCTAAATCACAAAATTTAGTCGAATATATATTTTAAATACGCATAAAGGCTTCTAAAAGACTTGACCTATGCATTTTTTGATCACGAAAATGCATAGAATGTTAAAAATTATTATCAAATAGAAACAAAAATCTTTAAATTATATAAGTATTATATGACAATTTATACAAAAAAAACCTTTCAAAAGGCAATATCAAAACTTAAATACATTTTATGAAGTCTTTTAAGAATCAATGGATAAAAACTCGGGCTCATAAAAATCATAAATTTCTTACTAGCTAAAAAATAAATTTGAATCTATTTTTTCTTGTAAAAAAATCAAAAAACTGCAAATCCGACAATTCTTATTTTTTTGCTTGATTTTGTGTAAAATATATCATCGAATTGATGATACTAACAACGTCCATGAATAAAAAGATAATTTCAAGGGTGTTTAATCTTGAATAAAAAGGTTTTCAATTAATTTTTACACAAAATTTGATTGCTGACTAAGTGTAAATAGTTATGCTTTGAATTTTCAAAAAAAAGAAGCTTATGTGATATAGATCAATATGTTGGATAACTACAAAAATAACTTCGTGGTTTAATTATATTGTTTGGTATGTTTCAATTTGTATTATACCATTTTAAAATTATATTTTGATGATTTTAATCTGTTTTTTGAAAAATAGCTATAATGCAATAGATATGAAGCTAAAGATAATGTTTTAAATATTCTTATGGATATCAATATACGTCTAGTTTATTTTTCCTGCATTACATAAGTTTCTAATTCAAGATCGGCAATAAAACATTTGAACAACAATATTTGATCGACATGCAAAAAAAATTGCCACAAAATTTAATATGCTCTTATCTTGTAGATAAAAAAACGCGCAATTAAAAAATGATAGATTAAATTTATGATAATTCTATAAAAATTATCTAGAAAAATATTCATTCTTAAAAATTAGAAAAATAAAAACTATCTATATATTAATTACATGAAAATCTTATATTTATGAATCGACTTCATTATCTTTTTCTCCATCCATATACGTGAAAAATTTAAATAATTTTATTTTATCATATGCAATTTTATGATTATGCCAATAAAATAGCGAACCTAGCAATTAGATCGTATTTTCATATTTTTTTATATATTGTGATCCAAATCGACTTTAAAATATTATTGTACATATTTTTTGTGTAAGTACCTTGAATAGAAATGATAAGTGTATTCTAGAATCCCTGATCTATATATTATATAAATTCAAGCTAATTTCAAGATTTTTGCAAACACATTATACGTAAAGAATTATTTTTGTGTAAATTTTGATCTTTATATGAATAATCAGTTTGAAATTCAGATATTATAATTCTCAAGTGTCTTTTTTTATATATTTATATTACTTTGCTTATTATTATTCAATATGTTATAACATGGGACGGTCTGGTTACACATTATCATAGAAGGTACCTGAAGGAACTAGATTTCACGAACCAGGTTGAGGCATATATTCAAACCTTGGGATTGAGAAAAACCCTTGAATTAATAGGTCTCGAATGAAGGAGGGGTATTGAAGAAGACTATTGAGAGGAGAAGATAGCCAAAAGTATAAATACGCTGTGTGTACAGAGAATCAAGCAAGCTGTGCCTGAGAACAAAAACTAAAATTACTACTATAAATATTGCCCATGAATAAAAAATACATTACTTTGCTTATTTATAAACATATACTTTATGCACATAATTATGTTTATTTGTTCCATTAATTATAAATTTTAGGGCGCAAGCTTAACATTTATTTGAAAGCGTTCAATTTTCTTATACTTTTCTCTATTATAATGAGCTATCCAATAATTATAGCATTCTTAAATGGGAAACAACACAATGATCTACTGATTTTAATATAAGTTACTTTTATAAGACATGAATACATACTACACTGCTTAAATGATTTAAAAAAATGTATTATAAAAGACTGTATAAAATAAATTTTATTATTTGTATACGTAGATAGAGGAAATCCCAGTTTTAGTAGTAACAACATGTGTATGACAAATCATAACGTCTGAAGTGTGGCCTTCTTGTTTCGACAAATTTATTACAATACCTAAATAGAAAGAATTTGTCTCATTTGCCGGTCCAACCTTCGCACAATTTTTATTTTCGTTATACTTATTTAGATGAGCTTTATAATCTTCACCATCATAAAATCCACATATTATATTCTGTTCATAATTATTGGAACAGAAATCAACGGATTCTGATAATTCTTTCTTTTTGGATTTAATGATTAATAGCCTCATAGAATAAACTGTAAAATTTTGCGCGATCGAATATCTTATTCCGAACATTTTTTTCTTACCACAGTGACAATTTATTCTGAATATAAGATCACCATAGTAATCTGAAGATTCCGCTATCCTATTTATCATATAAATTGGATGGTCGATTCTATAAGAGCAATTATAATATGGTGAAGAGTGAGCAACAACAGTCGGTATACTGCTGTTGGGGTCTAAAATATCTATTAAAACTTCATATACATGGATCTGAATGAATTTCATATGTATATTGCAAATAAGATCAATGTTTATAAATTTTAATGCGTGGATATGAAATTCTAGAGTAATTTCCTTTGATCTAAATCTATTTTCATTATCAATTTTCATGTTTAGCAATGATTTTTCTCGACCCTTGTCTTCATTCTTCAAAGGATCTATCTCATCCATTAATATGCTCTCTGAATGTTGGATCATGGTCTTTTCTTCAAATTTTGTATTGGCCCTGCAAATATTGATATTTTCAGATGATTTATATTCATTTGGTATATTGGATTTCTTAATATCACAAGCCATAACTTCAGTTTCAGAGTTTTTAAATGGTTTCTGTGGATGATCGTTTGCTATTTTTGTTTTTTCTATTGAATGTGCATTCTCATCGAAGTTTTCAAAGTCATTCGAGTTTTTTGAACATGCTGCAATATTTATGATCTCTGAGTTTAAATAGTCTCTTTTATTTAAAAGGTGGATTTTAACGGAATCTATACATGCAGTTATACTCCTTCCACTAGTTTTACCTGTTGTACTAACATTTGTTGCTATATATTCTTCATTCGGTAAACATACTTCATCAATTTTTAGGGTATTTTGATTGTTATATATCTTGCTTTTATGCGTATTATTTTTATTTATTATATTATCTTCACTTTTCTTAACATTTTCGGCTATATTATTTTCTTTTATTTTAGTTGACGATGTGATCTGTTTGCTAATCGTACTATTTTTTTGATTCGACCCTTTTCGTTTACACGTTTTTAATTTATTTAAGCGACAAATTCTTTTTTGTTCACGTGGTGATTTTATATTCAGATTTTCTTTCTTAGTTAGTATGATTTCTTGTTCAATGCCTTCATGGATTTTCTTTTGCACTGTATGAATTGTTGCTGATTCTTCTTCGTGAGGCTTATTCTTGCTCTTTTCCTGTAAGTTCTTATTCTCAATCATCTTTTTGCCTGTTTTTTTGCACATATCATTTATAACGCATCCATCGTTTTTTTGATTTTTATAAACTTGCTTAATGCTTTGACTATATGAAGAAATTTTTGATTTAAGTTTCTTTTTTTTTGAAATATTATTTCTTGATTCAATATTTTCAGGTATATCTTGTGCCTCTTTAGAATTCAATATTTGTATATTTTCAGTGCAAGATTTATTCCCTTCAAGTATCTCAGCAAGAATATTTATTACATTATTTAAATATTCGGTGTCCAATTCTTTTATTTTCGCATTAGATTCAATGACAATTTTTTTTATTCTAAGATTCGCCTCATAGATAGTTGCAATGTATTGTTCTTTTAAGTTTTGACCCCAATTTTGTTTCTCAAGATTATCTAAAATTTGTAGCGTATTTAAATATACGGCATCATCATCCATCTCATTGGTTCTGGTGGCATCAATAAAAAAAACTTTTAATCCATTTCCATTTTTCGTGAAAATTTCATAGCGCAACTTTAATAATTCCATACCAGATAAATATTCTTTGAATTTTTCTAAAAAATAGTTCATTAATTTTCGTATACCCGGCAAAAATTGTTCGTTTTTTTGAAGCAAGCCTTTATTGTGGGAATAATTTATTGGGTTGCTCGTTAATGTTGTGTGTAAATAATAAATAAATATTTTCAAAGTTTGCAGTTTGATATTTAAACATTCGAAATCTTTTGTTTTGTTAACTTCTATCCAAATAAAATTTTCAAGTCTCGATACATTCAAATCATCTATAATAAAGGTTTCTTCGCTAAATTTTGTTTTCTGTTTTTGGTCTTTCTTAGCAACAACCAAATTCAAATCTTTCATTTTAACTTCACATTTTTTACATAGAATATATCTTTGAGGTTCTGAACTCCATAAAATATTAAACATAAGTTTATAATCATATTCTACAACATAAATCTTGATCTATGCAATAATATTATATATTTCTTCTATTTCATCGTTTTCTAATATTATTGGAATAAGCTTTCTTTTCCGTTCAATTTCTTTCTTTGAATATTTTTGATTTTTTATTGCTTTCAATCTTGTTGAATCTATAAAATCATTTTTCAGTTTCATGTGATATTTTTGCAGTTTCCTGTTGTAAATCTTTTCATAGTGATTTCTTGGATTGTGAAAAATGCACAATTTGAAAATTTCTTGCAAAAATGATAGTGTAGAAAATAGATTCTTCGATAGTGATTTAATTCTTTCCGTATATATTTTTGCTCTTTCATCTGAATCAAAAGAAGGTATAGTTGATTTCAAATACTCGATAAAACTATCGACTACCACCGTTTGTGTAAAAAACGAATTATTAAACCATTCCTTCTTTGATGCACAAGATATAAAAAATAATAGTAATAAAATCATGATTTCTAATTTTATCTATGATATTTATGTTTTTTTAGTAGGTCTTTTTGGGATAATATTGATTTTTTTGACATTTTACATTTCTGAACTTGGTTTCTCGAAATTAAAAGACTTTTTCTTTTACATGCCTATTTTGTTCAGCTTAAATAATTTGATAATCGTGTCCAGTCTATTTTTTATCTTTCTTTATGTTAAAATAACTTATTTATAGGATCGTTCATGTTCATCATAAAAAATAGAAATAAAACAGAGAAAAGTCCTGTTTATTTATTTAAGTCGAAAGTTCCTCCAGCTTTTTATTCTCGGTTGCGCATAGTTTTATATTATTCTAAAACTTATTTTAGTAATATTTTACGCATTTTGTTTATAACGACATGCTTCTTTGTTGCATATTTTTTCAATTTGCTATTAATTAAACTGTTAATTTACATCCTATTTTTCTAGCATATGCTTCACTTTGTATTCGATTCCCCAAGTTCATAGAATTGCACATATGTTGCCTATATGTGGTATTTTAATTATGTTTCAAATCATTTTTAGGCAATTTAATTATATTAAATCAATATTTTAAATTTTTCTATAGAACACATTTACTAAAGCATTATTTCGGTCTGTTCATATTTAAATGCTTCTTACGGGTTAATTTGATTTTTAGCTATTAATCTTGATCAAGCAGAACTTCAGAATGCTCTTTTAACAAATTTGGCTGCAATCATTTTACCTCGTAATCTTCACATTCTTCTTTCCAGGCTTATTAGTTCAAGTTTTTTCATCCTATTGTTCGTGCCTATAGTTTAGTTGACATTACCGACTTCTGTATATCACTCTTCATATTTTGTGACCGCTCCATTTGCTATTATGATACATTTGTTTAGTAATTGCTATAAATAGGAAAATAGCTAAATTCATTAATTAAATGGAAATTTTGTTAAGTTCTAGAATTTTTGTCTTGCTCATTCGAACCACAAGCATAAAACATTATATGCTTTTTATATGAAAAGTTCATGTGTGTCATATAAATATTTTATAACTAGTACACTTATAATAGGGCAATTTAAAATATTTAAATATTTAAAAAATTTAATTATCAACAATATAAGTTACGAAGCAAAGAAAATATTATCTTGAGGATTAATACTTCTTTATATATTTAAAAAAAATAATCAAAAATATATATTTTGACACCATAAACTTTTAGAAAGTCGATTTTAGATCTATTGTATTGATCAACGAGCTTCTATTGTTTGTATACAGGCCAAGTTTAAAACCTTTTTCTGAAATATAACACAATATATCTATACTAATATCGATATATAATAAAAACAGGGTTTTTTTAGTAGGCATAATCATTACATTAAATTATTAACTATAAGATACCATCTATAATAGACTTATATATAAATAATTTAGAAAAAACCCATGAGCCCAGAGCTTAATTTTTTGGATTTATCTTGGAAAATATATTGTTTGATAACAGATTATTTATATATTTTGGTTAATACAAATAGAACAGTTTCAAATTTAAGTATGTATTTGCTTTTTTTTGTTAAAAGTAAACGGCGAAGAATATTACTGCGTACCACTAAGGGGCGTTTTTTTATGGTTCACAGTTTTATTATAAAACACTATAGTTTATTACACCAACAATATAATATTGATTTACCTGAACTAGTCTAATCTAATACAAAAAAAAGAACAAATACTTGCATTTGACAAAAAGCTAACAACTAAAATTGTTTTTTAAAGTTTCTAAAAGAATAAACAGGGATTTTAGAAATATACATATTACAATTAAATTTAGCTATGTTTGTTATAAATATGTGTATTTCAATATTTAACAATAACAAAATTTTGAGATAAAAACTATGTATTACATCTAAATGTAGCATATATACCCGTGAAAACCTAATCTAGATATCCTTGGAAGAGATATAATTTTTGTGAATGTTATTTTATGCTTACCTAATACTTTAAAAACACATACGTTTTAATTTTATTCTTATGAATCATATATTTCTTAAAAGCTATCTTTTATTTTAACTCTCATGATTCTTCGCGCAAAACTTTATATTGTTCTATTTTACAAATTTGCTGTATGCAGATTTCGAGTCTATCATCTTTACAGTCTTTCTCAATACATCTTCTGTGCTCAAGATTTATACATTTGAGTGTTTTTCTATAAAATATTTCTTGGACATGATTCATATTATCTATTACTAAGTTTTATTAATTCGTTTAGAATTAAAAATATTAAGTTATGAAGCAAAACATAGTGTACTATTAGAATTACTTTACATCAATATATCTTCTAAATACATACACTAATCATATTTCAAGATATCAAATTATAAGATTTGTAAACGTAGCGCTTAAATTATTTTAATTTATATATTAAGTTTATTTTTATCAATTCCATCTATTGGGACGAAGTTGGTCCATTGGGAATATTATGCACCTCCACATGCATATTTTGACACCTTACCCTGATCTATCTTCATCTCTCACATGGGATGTGGGAAGGTGTCTTGCTATCTGATCCGCTTATATTATTGTTTTAATTATATTTTACATATTTATAGACTTGATTCCAATACTAGATTAATTTAAAGATAAAATTAAGAAAAGGTGACAAGGATTAACGAATTTAGTTTTCGAAAGAAATAACGTAAAAATCATCGCGAAAAAGTTCATGTACATTATCATCTTGATTCTTTTAAAGGGATTTTATCGACAAATTATTAAATGTTCAAGAGATACGAAAGTCTCCTTTTGTGATTTTTATTAACAAACTATTGAACTTGGTTTGAAATGCAGGTCGTCTAAAGGGGAAATTAGAAATCATCTTATGATCTAATGTGTGATTTCAGACTCTTGTAAATCAATCAGTAGATATTGAAAAAAGTCAACCATTGATATTGCATAAAAAATTGATTTATGATAAAAGATCACTATGAAACACAATATTATATATTTTATGTATATCAAAGAACGCTCTAAAAACCATGATATGATTTCATGTTTAATATAAAATTTTGAATAAATCGGGATTGAAGTTCCCCACATTTCCAAGTTAAATGTTGTGAATTGCTTTTTACTGTATCACAATTAGTTTTAATCTTTTGAAGCTGGAAAGGTTTTTGTTCATCATTGCATATAATTTAAAATAATTTATACAGATATTGTTGTGATTATTCATATCAAATCGGTCTATTTTAATGTTCAGTTTGAAATGTTAGTACAGCTTATTCTATGCTATATTTCAAAATATAATGCGTTAATTATAAGTATTCGCATGTAATACTAATTGCGATAAAAAACACAAGTTAGTCTATAATTCAACCCAGCTTTCTTCAAATTAAATTCTTTTAAAGCTGAAAATATTAATTCCTTGTGAACCACTAAGATAATAATTGTTTGACTATGCTAACTTTGCATTGAAAATAAATATATCATTGGAGTCTAAAATATATTTAATTTTTTTGCGCTAAATTTTTAGTTGTCTAACAATAAATATGATTGTATTTTTATATAATGAACAGTTGTAAAATGCGAAAGAAGTCGTGCGAAAACTAGTTTATTTTTGCAATACAATCTGTTTTTCAGCGTCAAAATGTAAATAAAATAAGATTTTGCTTAATTCAAGTATTTAGAGCAATTCTAGAGTTGAATGATAAAAATAATATATTATAGAGGAAAATTTTTATCCTTATAAATAATAAAAGAATCAATATATTCACTTTTAACAAAAAATTTAACAGATTTATATTAATATTACAGCTAGATTCTTATCATACATATAAAAATTATAATCAATTAATACGCGATGGTTTGATAAAATTATTCTTTAAATCATCGTGTCATAATTATATTAATTACTCAAACATTATTTTATTTTTTCTATATAGCAGTTGTGGTTTGTTCAATTTCCCACAGTTCTACGTGATTAGAAACGTATTTTATACTTTTTAGAATTGTAGTATAAAATTATGTACAGATTTTAACGATATCAATTGGTTTTAAGGGAAGTATTTGGCAGTATATAGTTCAAGTTTTTAGATATAAGGTTTAAAGACCATTTTTTCGAATAATATATATTTTAAGAGCTATTTATAGCAAATAAATACACTCCTGGGAAAATTTTAAATGTATAAAAAGGTGATTAAATGGCAAAAAAACAAGCCAAGTTTAAATTACTAGAGTATGTGTTTGTGTTGATAATGGCGGACAATAATTTTCAATATTCAATCGGAAATATTTTCTTAAATGCATCTACAATATTAACTATATTTAGAAAAGGATTACCACTAAACATATAGTTTTACTATTAAACGCCTTTGTGGTATTCATATTCTCAAAATAAAACCCACGATGAAATCTATAAACTATATATACAAATGTTTTGAGAAACCATTTTATTTAACAGCGATAAGATTTTATATTTCAATTTTAGAGATAAACTATTTATTTTGGCAATCTATTGCTAACATTTAACAGGAAACGAAATTTCAATAAATATTTTTTTAAAAGGTAAATTCGCATATTATTTTATTTTAATGGTGTGATTCTTTGAATGCCCAACAAATTTTTTATAATTAACACAATACCAAACTAGTAAGACAGACGAGCACCCATTCTTTGCTGTACAGATAAATTTTTAAATGTAATATAATAATATGTGATAATCAAATCAAAAATATAGGCACTCAAACGATGTTTTATGAATATGTTTTTCTTTCGGCTTTAAATTTATTTTATCAGAATATCTATACAATTATGAATTATAATGCAAGCACCATATTTTAGGGAATCGATGATACAAGCACGAGTAAATGAAAAATTTGATTAACATCTGAAATTCCAATCGAATTTACTTCTTTTATTTATGTTTTACTTCTATTACTTTTAGAAAGCTCGCTTTATATTAATTGGAACCATTGCTTAACTGCTGCGTCACTCTGTGGGACTCCCTCAGCACTCTTGTCACCCATAATCACCGTAAATTAGGCCCTTTCTCATAGGCGGCAGTCAATATGTGGAGGGGGTGAGATTTTGTTTACTGTTCATCGCTAAGTTATACTAGCTACAACCACAATCTACCCTTACCCATATCTTTGCTGAACGGTGTGGGATCTTATTCCTACTGATGGCACAGTTCAACGGTTTACACAGCAACGACCTATTTTTCATGGCTTGGCAATGCTACATCTTTAAAATATCACTGGCCGCCCCCCCCCCCCTTGGGTATTTTTCTTTTGAGCAAATTCGTTTGTAAATTAGTGGGGTGGGTGGAAGTGCAACTGCGCCCATTCACTGTAATCCGACTTGTAATCCACTCAACCGTACCACCCAACATCTAAAATTAAATATAATTTATTCTATAATTTATGTAAAATCTTACTAGGTTTTGAATAAGCATGAATTTACTTTATACATTCCTGGATTCGAATACATTATGATTGTATATTTTATTATCTTACTAGTTCTTGAATAAACATGAATTTACTTTGTATATTTGAAAATACGAGTACATTATGATTGCGAATTTAAGTTTTTGTGATTAGGGCATTCTTTGCCAATAAATTATTGATGTGAACAATTGAATGATTGTTGGCATTAAGCGATTTTTGTAGATAAAAGAAGGGAAGAATTTGTGCCAATGAAAGCCTAAAAAAAAATTACATTTTTTCAATTGGATTACAGATTTAAATATATTCGATCTCATTTTTAGAGTACCTAATCACAATAATAAAAAGGTCACGATAAAAATATAAGTGAATTATTTGACAGGTGGAGATAAGAATTTATACAAATCCAAGTTTTATTACATTGAAATAGTAATATACCAATAGATTACAACACCAGTGCCAATGTATTTGCGAGTGTATATGAAGCGAGTCTTTAAGATCGAAGAATGAAGACAATAAATAATTGTAATTTTGAAGTTTCTTTAATTATAATAATTTCGACAGTTTTATGCTTGAAAAATATTTCATATACAGCTGTCCTAAAGCTTCATGTAACGTTGGATTTAAATCTTAAGCAATTGCGCTAAAACATATCGAACATTATCATGGAGACGAAAAACAAAGATTATCTGAAATTCAGACAAGAAGCAAGTATGCTTATGTTTTCAGATCATTTAAAACTTTAATCGAATACTACAAAATGTATTGTCCAGGTATCGAAAACCCATTTCTTGGAAATTTCTGTTTTTGATGCTTTACTTATCCACACATAGTTCCGGATCATCCATGCACTAAAATTTCCTATTCTCTTACTAGTTATCCAAGTTGTAAAAGTGATCTTGATTCCGATAAATTGTAAGAAAATGTCTTTTCTAAATGTTGTGACAGAGCAATTCCTTATCTTAAAGACTCTGATGTATAAATCCTCGACTTTTTTAAGGAATAATGGATTGAAATATCAATAAAAATTGATTAAATTTAAATAAAATTAATATTGTCTGTAAACCTTTATGCAATATAAAAAGCTCAACTATTAAAATTTTAGATACTAGTTAAATAATAAAAATAAGTAACATTCCCAAACTCCGATGTACCGTAAAATGAACAACTATTAAAATCTTATTAATTATTCAATTTATAAATAAAGTATTGTGTGTAAAAATTTGTGTACTATAGAATGAAAAACCATTTAAATCTTAGTAACTAGTTAATTTATGAAAAAACACGAATGTATATCCGCTTATAATAACGTATTTTTGTACCTCTTTTATTTCCTGGAGCCTTCTTAATCCTCTGAACACTCCAAAAAGTAAATTTATAATAAAATATTTACAAACTAGACTTAATAAAGATCTCATTTAACGCCTTTGTTATCTATTTGGTATCTAAGACATGAGCCAATTCTAAAATACGCTAAGTGGCTTTGCAGAGGTGTAGAAAAACAGACAATGTTTTTATTAGTATGTCATTATATAAATAAATAATCCAATCAATGACACTGTATGTTTATAGGCCTAATATTGTGGGTATTTTCCATTTTTCTAAATAGATAATAATAAAAACATCTCGAAGCATCGTTCATCCTTCTGTGACATATCTTAAAAATATATATATTCTTAAAAAATATTATGGCCTGGCTAAAAGGAACGCCGGTGAAAGAATCATCGGTAAAATAGACGAATCTGGGTTCGTGAAAGCATACACGATAGAAGATAGAGTATGTATCGATTTCGTTAATTAATTATGATTCAAAGTTCCAAATTTCGGGCGTTCATTATTTTGTGATAAAAACGCACTTCTAAATCACTGAAAATTTTTTTAAACTTATATTATGCCTGTTAGAGTGGTTTAATCAGATAGAGGCGTCGCTATATAAGAATATTTGAATTTGGCCACATGCATTCTTCAATAAAGCCCAGTAGACACTTTGTTTATCCTTTACCTGGGAAATATACGAAAAAGATTCTGGTAAATTGGTTCGGGTTAAAATCTGATGTTACAAAGAGATATTCTATAAAGAAATCGATGAAACTTTTTATAGCTACCAACCAAATGTAAGAAAAAATTATAATCTAGCACTTATAAGTTGAATGTAATTTTACGCTTTTTTAAATAAATTTTTTGTGAACTTTAGCCTATACAGAGTCTTTTTTAAAAAATTCGCGTTTTTACAAAAAAAATATCTATAGAATGTTGACCAAAATAATTAAGCGAAGACTAATGAAAGTCTAAGCAAAGATGCGTTATTTTAAAAGAACCAGCTCTGATTCGGAAACTAGTTGAAAAATTGGTGCTTGAAATTAAAATGAATATATTTTTAAAAAGAAGTAATTAGAATAAGTTTATGGACTTCTTCATATTTAATATTCAAAGGATTATATAGTAAAATAAAATATATATATGTAAATATTTGCATAGAGTTAATATGTGAAAAAAATAAAGTCAAATAAACGAGTGTATTATATAAAAAAAAACGTTTTTAAAATGTTATCACCACAATATATCCTAGGAAAAATCTAGATATTTTTGAATAAAAGTAATTTCAATTTAAATATCAGTAAATATTTAATTCATTTAGAATATGGTTTTAAATAGTTAAATGTGTACATGTAAAAGGATATGGGTATTTAATAATAAGATTAATTCAATAAAAGTTAGTTAGAATTCAAAATACATATTAAAAACAAAATATTTTATGTCATCGAAAACCATCAATATTATATTAAAAAATTTGAATCTGCACTTCTCTTTTGTTAGAATCAAATCATAATTTACTCTAGTTTTACAATATTGTTTTTATTTATTGGTTAATTTAATTTTTAGATCAATGTAGTTGTTGGAGCAAAACATTTATTAGCTCGATAGAACACATTTGGCTCAGAATTTTCCCACTTAATCTTTAAAATCCTCCTCGATGCATCAGTTTCCCTGTTATTATTATGTTCAGGTGCCTTACTCAATCCCAATTCTTGTACATGTGCTTTTGTTGGGATTCCTTATTCCTTATTATGCGACTTGTGTATTTTGTAACCATACCATCCGAAGTTATGATGTTTGAGGCAATTTGTGTGATGAATTTCTAGATAAAAAAGTTATATTTGATACTAGGATAATGTTTCTTAGCTTCTCATTTGCAACATTAGCAAAGCTATCTATACAAATGAAAATCCGGAATTGTTTAAAATAGAATTTCATAACTTTACTTTTATATTATAAAAAATACAATTCTGTATGTGAACTCGACTTTTTTGTCTTAGTAAATTTTTGATTTTGAATATTTATTGATGAAATTTTTTTACCGATTCTGTTCCGCATTAATATAAATAAACAAATTATAATATATTAACCACGGGTGCAATTATACAATGATAAAACAAAAGGGTTTTTATCTGAATTTATACTTGTGTCAGCAAAAAAAAATCCACCTTACATTTATGTAATGTAATAGGATGGTGTATAATAGTATATTTTAGTCTCTAATTAAGGGGTTACGGATGCCAACCCAATCAAAAGCATATGTACGAACAATAAGACAGAGAAAAATCTTGAATTTATAATATTTAAGGTGAATATATATAGATGACAGTGTAAATTTATTTTAATACAAAGAGATATTATTCAAATTTGCACTAATAGGATGTCGAAGGTAAACTCAAATAATTCATAAATGATCGAAAATCAAATTAAACAATAGATAAAAATTTTTTAATGAAAATTAAGGGAGAAATATAAATTGAAACATACACACAAGAATCAGGAATGTGGATTACATTTGTGTTAACAAGTTTTGAGGCAAGAATATTGTAAAAGTGTGAGTTATAATGAAGCAATAGATAAATATGCACTTAATAGCATTTGAAATTCCAATTGAAAAACTATAAATAGCTAAAAATCAAATAACCCATAGATAAAAATTAAATAAGACAATTAATATAGTAAAATAACATGGCGCTATCTTCCTCTTAAAATATATATGTAAGATTTTATAGAAAATATTAAACTTAAAAAATTTTACCATAGATATTTTCTTTAAGCATTTTAAAAAGAATATTTTTCATTATATTTACATATTCTTAAATTGATGCCATAACTTTAGTTTTTGTTCTCGAGTACAACTTTCGTGATCTCTCGTGCGGAAAGCGTATTAATACACTTGGCTATTTTTACTTTTCTTAAGTCTTCACAATACTTATGCTCCGTTCAAGACTTATTAATTGAAGCGTTTTCCCTAATCGCGAGTTTTTTTACATCCCCCAATCTGCTTAGTTGCTTCTAGCTCTTTCTGATGCTTTTTATACTATCTTGCTACCGCACCGACCCAAAGTTAAAACATATGGAGTAATAATTCACTAAAAATTATACTTAGAAAATTAAACGATAAATGTTTCTTTGTTTTTTAAATTTGGTTCGAAAAACTAATTAGATTCTTCCTTACAGATAAAATAGACATTCCAATGATCCTTACTTTAAATATTCAATTGATAAATAATAGAGCCGTAATATTAACAGTGGAATAAGATAACGAAACACATCCTTCACCAATTAAAAACCACCACAAGAATAAAGATAATATCGATATCATCGACTACAAGGCACTAAAAGCAACAAGTAAGCTTATTGTGTAAAATAAAAGAGAAACCTTTCGAAGCAAAGAATCATAAATGGTTGATGCCATTGGATCGTCTTGGTGGTTAAATACGGGAATATCAAACCAAGTGAAGAAGGTAAGTTCTGTTTTATTCGATACAGAAAAGTTTTTCATTGGTGAGAGGATAAAGTGCCCATATTCTAATGAAGCTATTAAAGCAATCGATCATCTAGCATTAAGATGCAAAAGAATGTTAGGGCATGATTATACGCGAGGGTACAATGAAATCTTAAGAATCTTCATTTCCTCTTATCAAAACGTTGTAAATTCAAAATAACAAAAAAAAATCAGAATCAACACAGTACAAGAGATTACCGAAAATTAATATCTGAAAAAAATGGTAGATACCAGAATTAAAACTGATATACTAATCAAACAAAATTTGT
Organism: Rhyacophila brunnea; assembly: GCF_057557595.1. Taxonomy (NCBI): domain Eukaryota; kingdom Metazoa; phylum Arthropoda; class Insecta; order Trichoptera; family Rhyacophilidae; genus Rhyacophila; species Rhyacophila brunnea. The sequence continues at coordinate 13,863 of NW_028232809.1, read as the reverse complement.
CAGATATTTTCTTGCAAAAATAAATTATAATTACGACATGTGAAACAAGCTGAACCAGCTTAACCAGCTTTACAACTTAAAATAATTTGAGAATATGAAATATAGGAAGTATGACATCTTAGCGAATGAAATTAATTTAGTATACAAACGTAAAACAAAAATAATCCTATATGCAATGACTTTTATTGTAGTGGTTACGAAATTCAATAAAAATGTGCTAAATAGCTAAAATATCAGATAAATAGAAGCCTACATGCGCGCTCATACGCTTCGCAAGATACATGAACTCATAAAGTTTTACACATGAAGAATTTTTGACGAAGGTAGATCGGTAAAGGTGCCAAAATATGCATTAATGGGTTGTGCAATATCCTAACGGGCTGTCTAGTTTTCAGTAGATGGAATTTAAAAAATGAAGAAACATACCTCAACAATAAAAAATAGTGTAATAAATGATACTAAAGCCTTGCATAAATAATTTGGTGAGAGAGAAATTCAAATTTAGAATATAATTTATTATTTTTGCTAAATTTATTCTTGTGATTTTAGTTTTTGTTCTCGAGTACAACTTGTTTGATTTCCCGTGCGCACAGCATATTTATAATTTATGCTATCTTCTCCCTTCCGAAGTCCTCTTCAACGCCTTACTTCTTTTCGAGATATATTAATCCAGGGGGTTTTCTCAATTCCTATGTTTGTACACATGCCTCATTCTGGTTTGTGACTTAGAGTTTCTACTAACACCTTCTATGATACTGTTTCATCACTCCGTCTCAAATTATAACGTATGTGATAATTTTTATCTTGCACTTGTATTGTTAGCGGTTTAAATTTAGAATAGTAATATTTCTAAACAAAAAATTGGGACATGTTTTACAATAAGTATAAGGATTCCTTAAATATTTTTAACCAATCCCATTTCAAGTAATTCATTAAATTTAAAATTCACCCCAAAAACCTAAAATGAATCTATATAAATTACTTATTGAAACCTTTTAAAAAAGAATTGAAAGAATATTACTTGTAATTCAATTCATGGATTTACTAAAAAATCATCAAAACATATATTTTAAAATCTAGTTTAAAAAAAGCTTACTAAAAAAATCCAAATAAATCGTATATAAATTATACTGTTTTAATAGAAGCTATCGAAATAAATTGTATATAAATTTTACTGTTTTAAAAAAGATATTGAAATAAGTCGTATATAAATTCATTTGTTTTAGTAAAAGATATCGAAATAAATCTTATTTATAATATGTTGTTTTATAACAAAATATCCGATTAAATTGTTGTATATTATACGTTTTAAAAAGATATTTTGAAACGGAATGTTTATAAATTAATTTATTTTAATAAAAAATATCGAAATCTACATTGTTTAATTATTTAAATTAAATCAGATGCTTTACTCTGCATAAGAATAATAAACTTTTTTGCATTTCATTTCACGCATTCTTTGACCCCAGACCTGTGATCGCTTTTGATTTCGTATAAGTTCAAGCCTCTAAGATCGTGTTAAATGCTTTAGTCTCAAATCCTTTGGCAATTTTTTTAGCAGATTTAAATTTTTAAATAACTTCAACTAACCTTTTCTCATGTATCTCATTCATTACTCTTGCAATATTTTCTTAGCATTTTTGATTTCGGAAGGCTTTACGGTAGTGCTTTATTTTTGCTGAAATTAACTTTAAAGACATACTTTTTCGTCTTTAGTGTTTCGAGAAGTTGTGGGATGGTTTGGGCCTTTAAATCGGCTGATGATAATTTTTGTGACATTATGGGGGTAATGTAAATTCAACATAAAAATCTGTCGTATTGATAAATGAGAAAATTTATAAACCGCATATTGGCAGTTTGTTAAAAATAATATTTATTGTGAAATTCCGATCAGATCTCAAAAATAAAAGAAACCTTTTTTTTGAAATCTTACCCCTAACAAATACGGCAATAATCTAATTATGTCCTACTCATGCATTTTGTCATATTCCAATAAAATTAATCTTATTTATTTGTTTCACTTTCTAAACTCGTCTGTTATTCGGTTAAAACGTAGTTTGCCAACTAGAAATATTCTAACCTCCTTACTTTGTCGCTTGAAATCACACTCTACTCTGGTTCACCTACATATTAAGAGTTCAAATTATTTTCGAAGCGTATGAGGTCGCATATGTGCCTCTACTTTCTCTGATATTTTTAACTCCTTAATATATTATGTCTAAATAACTAGCTGTAAATTTACTAGATATTTTCGACAGCAAAAGACCGAATAATCTAAATCAAAAATTTGTAACAAGTATCAGATTAAAACTAGTTTAAATAATTATTATATCGGAAAAAAGATCCATATATTGCGAAGATATGGTCATGAAATAGCATAAATTTGTAATCTAGGAGTTAGGAATGCTAACTGAAGAGAAACAGGCGCACAAATATTAGAATTGAGGAGACACTTGGACTAATATATATGGAAAGAAAACGGTAGAATTAGCAGGATTCCAAATATGAGAAGTACAAAATATTATTAACAAATTCATTTTGTAGAACGCTAGAAAGTTTTGTTTGAATAAGTTTTACAGGCTAAAAATGAAATTTACGCATAAATAAAATAACTGTTGTGATCTTACATAATTTTATATATGTAACACAATAAAATTTATCTTGGACATGTAGAAATGCAGGGGAAAAAATATATAATTTATATTATAATGAATTTTCTGTTGCATATTAAATCTCTAACATCTGTGTAAAAAGCATAATATGCCTTTAAGTCATTTTTCAATTTTTAATTGGCGCTTTAATACATCTTTAATATAGGGAAACAATCAAAAATTCATAAATAGAATTTGATAATGTGCATTTTAGCAAGTATACATAGGTATATAAGAATCCATTCGAGCTTCAGAATTATGATTTTATTTTAAAAATCAGCAGTTCTGAAATCTAGAGCAGATGTGAATCCCGATCACTTGACAAAAATGTTGAAACCATTAAGTTTTCTCAATATCAGTAGATATACAATCATCAATCAGAAATAAAATTTTTATTTTATCAATTTAAGCTTACAAATGTATAAGCTTATTATAATTAATCAGTTTGATAAAAAATTCTTGTTTTAGCTATATGATGATCAAAGCTTCACAGAGTAATTTAAAAATTAGACTAATTTATCAATATGCAAGTGATAGTAAAGAAATTCAAAGCACAAACTATGCCTTATACGTCAAAAAAAAATAAGGCTTTAGCATAATTTATAACGCTCTTCATTTTATTTGGCCAATTAAATTTTCCAGGATATAAATTAGAGAATTTTATCTAATATTAAGTCTTTTCCAGTATAAGTCAGCAACCATATAGCGAGAAACTGAATTTATATACTATATTGAATATTGATGCTACATAAATAACATAACAGTATATTTTCCTGTTTATGGCCCTAGTTGAGTCTATAATATCCCTAAAAAAGTAAAACCAAATTTATTTATGATCTACATAGATAAAATTAAAAACCAAAAAGTGTTTATCATTATTTTAAAATATATACTATAAAATTCATTACAGACGGCAAAAATACAATTTGGAAAACATTAAAACATTTATTTTGGGGTATTGTTCCTTCATCTTATTAATTCTAGATTACTGTGACCTGGTTAAGCTATTTTTTAAAATTTTTAGAATTTAAATTCATCTTCTTCTATATTTAGGCCCTTTAACAGCTTTTACTAAAAAAATTCGATGAATTCAAGTGTCTTGGGCGTTTCTGCTTCTATAGCTGTATAAATTTATCATTCCAAAGATATTTTATGCATGATATAATATAAATTCCTTAATATATTATATGTAATCGCTTTGGGACTCAAAAAGAATGATCTCATAATATTCCTTAATTATGCGGCAATTTGAAATCCGGGATTAGCCGATTGTATTAATATAAGATTTTACATGAATTGCTTAAATTTATTTGCATGCGATTGTGTAAATATTTATATATAATAAAAGACATTTTACAAACAAAATCACGGTAATTAATAATCCGTATATAAGCCTTAGCATATCCAAATTCTTTATTATTTTAGATAAGCAGTAAATGATAAATATGTAAATATTGAAGTATGTATCTTGTTTTTTTTACTTTCTTTAAAATTGAAATTTTATTATACATTTTAGGAATATTTATGTGAATTTATTGGTAATCTCAATTATATTGATCATTATGTACTGTTCCAAAAGAAAATCATGCGGTTTACAAAATAATTATAGAAATAGTTGATAAATGCACCTTTTACATTCTAATCTTCTAAATTTAGAATCTTGTGATTATTATATACAAGATTTTACATTATTATAGAATTAAACGAGGAATCATTCAAATTATGATACTTTCTATTAAATTTCTATACATATCCTGTTATAAATAATTTTCATACCAAAATTAATATAAACTAGATCTCTTATACTCACACAAGAGTCTAATCTAAAGGTTAAAAGGTTAAAACTGAATTTGAAGTATTTTTTAGTTGAATTTTTTGTTTTTACGAGGCTATAAAATACAATAAAATTGTTTTAAATATATTTTTTGTTAGCGTATTACAAAAAAATTAGATAAAAATGATATGAAATATTTGACTTCTATCTTATTCGGAAAATTTAAATACATATTTTTGAAGCTTTAATTTAGTCAATATTTTCGACTTGTTAAGGAGTTAAAAATTCCGGACGAAGTAGAAATAAACATTCAAGCTCTCACGCACCGAAAAACACTTGAACTCATCTCATTTGAGAGAAGAAGATCATTTTATTAAGATAGATCAGGGAAAGGTGTCAAAAGATCCATCAAGGAATTTTGAAAATTTCCCAATATGCTAACCACGTCTAAATAGATAATAACAAATATAACCTATAAATAAATAAAAATTATATTTTCGAGTTAAACGGTTAAATTTTATAATTTTGTATTATTTTAAAGATCATTCAAAAATATTTTTGAAAAAAATGAAATTATATTGTTGACAGGTTAATACTATTTGAAATTTTGGCAAGATGTATTTTGAAGACATTTGGTAATATTCTTTGACATGTTATCGCCATTTTTTTACAATTCAGAAACCACTTTATTGACATCAAGCTATTTATAGTGTGGAAAATCTACCTTTAGATGAATTTAGTTTTCGTTTTTTCTACATTTAATTTTGCATATATGTCATTGACCAATCCGATTACATCCAGTATAAACAATTTTATGGTATCGTTGCCTTTCTGTCATGCAGTTAACACGTATGGAAATTCTTATTGCAATAATCAAGATGCAATAGCATATGTATTCGATGCTCTAAACAAAGGAAGAGAAAAGTATGAAAATACTGAATCTATTACAAATGAAAGTTTCCTGAGCAGCGATAGTAATGATAGAGATGAAAACGTTAATTTTAACAAGGGTGTTTATAAGGATACAACAAAATGTTGTGAGGACGATGTAGATAAAAATGAACTGGATTGGACATATATCACATTTAATAACCTCGATAAGGTCAATAAAGGTAGTAGTATTTATGAACTTAAAATATTTGAAAATCAATATTACAAAGGCGATAATCCTTCAATAGTTAGTTGTCTTTGGTGTAATTACAAAAAATTTAAATACTTTGCTCCAGGAGAGCCATATAAAGCCGAAGAAGATAATCTCATATATCGTCATAACTACCATCCAGAAATTGAATTATTTCTGGGTGATATCAACCAGATACGTTTAGAATTGAGGAATGATCTGAATGACTTTATTCATTATGCAAAAATGAAATTCATAAGTAAACTTAGTGCAGAAATATTATATTTTGGGAATGAAAAGACAATTTTTGAAAATGTCAATATTCTTAATATTTCTAACTTAAAATATGATTTAGTTAATGGAAGTTTTGACTTAATTCTGGATAATGATTTCTATGACAAAATAAATCAAATTTGTCCTACAAATTGTCGTAATCACGAAATTAGTGCTAATTTAGAAAAGGAAAGTACTCCAATTATATTTTTAACGAAAAAAGAATATGATGAAAAAATAAGAAGATATATAAGAAAGTTGAAGTATGAGAAGGATTCAGCCTTAGAAGAATTAGTCATTAAGAGAATAAAGGAATTGAAAGAAAATTTTACCTCGTCACGTTTAGGAAAAAAAAATATTAATTTTGTATTTTTAGATAGCGATCGATAAGAAAATCATAAATAAAGAATTTATCTACAATTTTTAATTTCTAATTTTAAACTAGTAGTAAACTTGAATATTTTATAAAGCATATAAAAATAAAAAAGATAATGCTTAAAGAAGATCCATATTTTTTTAAAACTTATTCTATACAAATTGTTTCATTCTTAAGCGAATTGGCTGTTATTGTCCTTAGTGTCATAGCGAACTATAATTTTATGTATTAAAAAAAATTAAAATATCGTTTTTTTTGCATAAATATTATGTAAATATCAGCAAAAAAATGATATGATATATCTTTTATTTGATGTAATTTTAAGAGCATTATTTTAGTATTTTAAAATACATAACCTACAAATTTTAATCAGGCTATATTAAAACTTTAGAAAACATAATGTACTATAATATATAAAGGAAAAATACAGTTCCTGCAATAGAAAACAAATTTTAAGATTGCAGCTATCATGATAACGCAGACATTGAAATAAAATTATGCCGCGCCAAAGAAATAATATAAAGAATAGTGGTTATAAGTATTTTTATATTAGAGAAAACTGCGATTGTGATAGATATTAAAAATTAAAATAAAATTTTTACCAATGAAAAAAGCAAAATATGTGCCTTAAAAATAAAAATAACACAATATTAAATATTTAGGTATCACAGTGATTTATATTGTAATAAATCTATTTGTAAGAATATCACTTGTATATGCATACAGAATATTACATTGAAATATAGCATCAAGAAATGAATAAAAGTAAAAATGGGTTTTTTATAGTTTTCTACATAAATAATATAATTACGCATATTTATGTTTTTTATTATCATGAAAATAACCCTATCAAATGATTTAATTACCCTTTTATGCTTTCATTTTATTAATTGTTAGATCAAGAATAAGATATTTGCTCAAATATAAATGAAAAAAAATATACTAAGGCATAAAGTTTCTAAAACTAGTTAACCTTTTTTTTAGAAATAATAGTATAGGCATAAAGTTCACAATCATACGAAAAACCTTTTTTGGTGCAAAATCGTTTTCCACAATATCAAGCATTGCTTATCACTAAATTTTATATATAATATTGTGTAATTACAGTATATTTTTATATTTTTGATTATTCAGTAATTAAAAATTATGTGATTTAAATCTAAGCGCTTATGTGTTTATTGGAAAATAGATACATTTATAATATAAATTAAATTGCCATATGTTTTTTCTTTATAGTAATCCATGTTCCATTTGCCAATTTTTTGTTTGGTAATCATTATGCTTAAGTTTAACTGACTTTTGTTTTAAAAATTGTAAATTCTAATGTGAGGTGATACTGTCATAAATATTTGTTTTACAAAGCTTTTGACCTTAGATATCTGTCTTATTTTACTTATTATCGCAAATTAACTTAACTATTTTTTATTTAAGGGCTATATTTATAGTCGTTATTTTAATTTTTGTTCTCATGCACAGCTTGCTTGATTCTCTGTACACACAGCGTATTTATACTTTCGGCTATCTTCTCCTCTCCATAGTCTTCTTCAATATCCCACCTTCTTTCGAGAATTATTAATTCAAGGAAATTTCACAATCCCAAGGTTTGAATATATGCCTCAACATGGTTCGTGACATCTAGTTCCTTCAGGTACCTTCTATGATCGCAAATTAACTGTAAAAAATATTTTTAAAAAAAATTTATTAAATATCCCTAGAGATGCAACATGGTAAATTGATTTCAAATTTACAGTATAAGTATAAATTTGCTATAGTTTTTAATTACTTTAAGTTATTATGACTTTTAAATAAATTAAAAATATTAATTTACATTTAGAATAGTCAATAAAAAACATAAGAGATTATATCCTCGTTTTACGGAAATTAAACTTGCATAATTGCAATTTTGCGTAATTTATAAATCTAAAATTTATGTCAACTTAAAAAAATATACCAGTTTTCAGTATATAAATTATTGTTGACTGCAAACTAGAAAATATTTTTTTTCTTTAGTCCTTCGAATAGCGGTTCTTTTTTTTAATCTCAACTATTGCAATATTAAATATAAAAAAAGAAAGAAATAAAAGAATCATCAAATTTTTTTTTCTTACAAAAAAATATACAGTATTTATTAAAATAGCGCTGTGTATATTAATAGAGGTTTTGTAAGCTAAAATGACCCAACGAGTATGTATCTTATATTTATAAATTCAAATTGTAAATATCCCTGCTAAGGCGAATATTCATAATTTACAATCTTTATCCTGAATTTTTATATAAAAACAGTGTATCGAGCTTATTAAATGTAAATAAATCTGGTTTATAATAGCAAATATTTAAACGCATTCAAATAAGAATCTATACATCGTATAGAAGAATTTAAAATTTGGCATTGTGCCCTTAAATTAAATATTTAAAAGATAAGTGAATTTTCAATATAACGATAACTAGTTTTTCTATGAAGTATTATATGCAAAGATTGTCATAATTATATAAAATTTGGCTTTTTTGTATATAATTACATAGTATCTTATCAGAAATAAAGTTTCGTACGATAAAATTATATATTCTATTAAACTGATTAAACAAAATTTTGAAGCTGATATGCTTAGAATCTCCGCAAAATATTATAATATCTACTTATATATTATATAAATCATTCTTAATAACGAAATATTTGATTCCAAAACAAAAAAAAGACGTTAAGATGCAACGTAGTAAATTTATCTTTTGAACAAACATTCACAAAAAAATGAAAATTTATCTTTTGCTGATCAAAATTGTAACATATCATGTGAGAAAATTTTTTCTTGTATATTTTTGGCTTGCTCTTGTGTCATAAGTTTAAAGTAATTGAAGTTCTTAAATAGAATAGAAATCGAAAAAATAACTCTCTATATTTAGTCATATGTTCTTAGAACATTCTAATACATTTAAAGAGACAAAGTTTGTCAAAAACGGGTGTATTAGAATTAAGATTTGATATTAAAAGAGACACTTTCATCTATAAAAATTGCACCTATCTTAATTTTCGAAAATTACAAAATTTATTTTGAATTTTAGTTCTAAAGGACGAAGGCTACACATAAAATTTCATATCAGAATTATATACCGAGTTTTAACAAGTCTCACGTGTTTAGACTAAAAAGCGGAAATAATTTATGCTTTTTTTTTCTTTAACTGACCAATTCTGGTTATAATTTTAGGTTATCAATTTTTAATTTTCTAAATTTCTTGAAACAATTTGATCATTTATTATTTGGATAAATTAAAGTGTTCTTTAATCAAAGTAATTTATAATTCAGAAAAATCATATGGAACTCGACTGTTATTTTTCTAATAGAAATCAAAAGATATAATACAAACATTATCCATAAGGCAATACATTCGCCACTGTATCAAGATAATAACATTGATAAAAATAAGATTTGACTTATAAAAAAATACAAAAAAATATTTTTAGCATCTTAATTGGTGTATGTTCACATCATAATATGGCAGAATTTTCATAAAGTATAAGAAAGACGCACTATTATTGTATTTTTAATGTTATAAATTTTTTGTTTAAAAAAGAAAATACTATCAAAATAGTAAAATTATAACTTTTAAAATTGTTTTGCTCTTCAAAAAACAGATAATGTATTGAATCATAAAATAAATGTACGAACTTTAATGTGAATCTATATCTGAATTTTTAGAAAATGATTTTCATGTGAATAAAAGTTCATGCTTTGTATACATAGAATAGGAAATGGTTAGTGGGTCTTTTTAGCTCCTACATCTTATATATTCAGAATCAGAACAAAACCTAAATTCTATTACACAAAAAATGCGCAGATCGACTAACAGGTTTTGATCTATAGAATGTTTAAAATATTATTCGTGCTTTTATAACTAAGGATTTTATTTTGTACTATAAAAATAATCTCATATACTTAGAAATCCATGAAAAGCTTTTGCTTTTATTTATATGTGTGATAGTAAAATTGAATTTTTTAAGTGACAAATTGAAAATATGTTTGTTATTTCTATGTAGATATATCCGTAATTTTTATATCTTTCTTTTGAGTTTTTTTGTTATTGTTTAAGTTTTATCTATTGAGGAATAATCAGATCTGCGAAAAATTTCACAACTTTATCATACATCTTATCACGATTTTCCTGAACCGTCTTCATCAACTGCTCAGCTTCTCTAAAACATGATAATTCAGGTGTCCACATCAATCATATAAACAAAAATATTGATGCAATGCTGTATATTATTTTTTTGTGATAATTGCCTATTTTGTATGCATTTTAGGTTTCCTAAAACAATAATGAACGGTGCATCAAACAAGATTTAGCTATATGGTCTTTAATTGCGTTGAACGATTTTCATCATATATTTACTGATATTCATCATAAATTATTCCTGCCATAGAAAAACCAATACCATCCTTTTGAAAGATCTAACATATTTCTTATTAGAAATTTTTTTAATAAAGATAGAGCATTTAAATATACACCAGTGGTCATATATCAAGTCTAAAATATATTTAATTCTTTTAACGAAGAGTAATTTTTGTATATCAAATTGATGTATAGATCAACCCGTAAAAACACAGATTTTCTTATTATATACTTTTTAAAAGGGATCGAGAATTTGTACATAAAAGATCTAATACTCTGGAAGTTATTTTTCTGCATGTAAATATTTAGGTTTTTCATTTTCTGAATGATACCCATTTCTAGGCTTAAAACATATAGTTTTATTGACAGCGTGAAAATATTAAACTACTTTTTGTTCTTTTTTTGTTCAGTGGTGCATAAAAAGATAATTGAGTATTTTGTATGATTGTGAAGATATGTTTTCGCGAAGAAGTGACATCGCACCTATATTAATATTTTTTCTACGTAACACGAAGAATTATTTCAAAATTTTATTTCGCTTAAATAAATCTTCAATATTGAATTTTGGTAGAATTTTTTGAGGCCAAATGTTCGTGCACTAAAAATCATCTATAAAACTCTGTGTTTTTAATTCCTTAAAATAACAGCTAATTACCAAACGAACTTAGTAAATCTAAGAAGTATTGTAAATTTTTTTTTTAAGAAGGCAATTTGATATTTGATAATTGCATATTACTGATTTTCAAGATTTTATCATATAGAACCCTCAACTAAATATAAAATACGAAGATTAAGAGGTTCAAGCCGTATAAATATGTTCTAATAATGGTTTTATTCTACAATAATATACAAATATTTACCGATGAATCGAATTTTTATGATTATACACATAGAATTAATAAAAGACGTATATTTTGAAAAGCGATATTCTTTTTTAAAAAATCACATAAATTACGATCTTATATGACCTAAAAGCTAACTTATAATGTTCAACAGTCAGAATTTATAATCATTAGTTGTTTTTTTTATTAGAAGCCGGGTTCTTTCTATGTAAAAAAAAGTTTGATATCATTTTAAAAATAACTTTCCCTAAAAAAAGCTTAATATCATACTGTTTTTGTGTAAACATGACCTCTAAGAAGTCGTAAACAGTTTCTATCATAATAAAAAAGTTGTTTTATTAATAAATTCATGTGTATGCAGCTTGTTTACTTTCTTATATCGCTAAATAAGGTTTAAAGATAAAAAATAATATAAAAAAAAATTTATGTCGAATGCGAAAAAATATGTGTATTGATTAAAAAAAATAGAAATACATTCATATTTATTAGCAGTGTTCGCGATTCCTAATAAAAAAATTATTAATATGCTATAAAAGCATTATTTCACTAAAATTGTTACTTATCTCCAAAAAATTATTTTCGCTGTGTTTCAATAATTTATCATCAACAAACAATTCATTTCTTACCTACTACATAATAACTTGTAAGATTTTATTCACTTCAAATGTAGTATTTAATTTGCGTATTTTACAGCAAATAATTTTCATTAAGTTCATTGTTAAAAAAATAGGCGGCTAGCGTGCCAAACAATATACAAATAATTTCCTTGCTTTTTAGGCATTTATTTCTATATAATTCATTATTTATAGCCTCGTTACTAACTTAAGATAAGCACTCTTATATAACATTCTATTGTTGAAACTATTTTTTTTCAAGCTACCCGAAGTATGCAACTTTGATTTCACTATTAATATATTTGTAAAGGTACAGATTACTTTGTGCTTAAAATATGAAAATAATTATATCTCTTTCTGTAAAATGAAAAGCTGTACAATTTTATATAAAAATCACATTTTTCTGATAAATTCAGCATTTAAAATTTTATTTTATTTTGTGCTGATTCATGTTTCATATTCACTGAAAGATATTTTTAAAGATTAAATTTATCACATGTAGATATTTAAAGTTAACTAGGTTTTGTATACAAATAAACATTTCAGTCATACTGTTTTGCTTGTAATTTATTTCCGGTGTGAAATATATTTCTGTTATAATCCTTGCATCCACCTTAGATGTGCTAATCACCATCTGTGTTGTGCAATATCAGCTATACAGAATTAAATTATCATTTGATGCTTCTTTAAATAGTGTAATGATAAGTTCCATCACTTCGTATTTCATGAGATTTTAAATAAATAACAAAAAAATTGTTTGTAACCATTAGTGACTTTTGATTAAGCCCATTAAAAAGTATTAATCTAAATATCCATATAAGTTTTAAAATCTTTATCATATTTAAATCGTTATTATAGCTTTAATTCACGTTTAAATAATTACAAAATGCTACCTTTTTCATTACTTCTCAGGTATGATAAAGTATATATATTATTTGTGAAAGTATGTCATATCAAAAAAGCCAATATGAAGTTCTTGCATATTTTACGCATAAAGTGATAAATTGGTCTATTTTTATATTGTTTTTACGGTTAAAAATCAACACTTGCGAATGAAAACATAAAGCCTTTAATTTTGTATAAGAATATGATAAAATGAAGTAGAAAGAATGCTACTTTCGGAATTAAAATTATAAGAATAGGGCGTATTTATAGACCAAAAAGATACTTAACAGGTGGCAAATTTTCATAATAATTAGCTGATGTTGTTGTGTTTGTGTATACATTACAATTTGCGATGAATTGCACTTTATGGTTTCTATAACATAGGTGTGTAGAGAAATGCTGTTATTGTAAATTATTTATTTTATAAAACGATTTATATTACGGAACACGTAAAATTATTTTGTTTTTATACGTTATAAGAAGATTTCTAGATCTTAAACGTATATTAATATGGTAATCGAATTTTATTGATAATTAATCTCAGACTATGATCTATATTATCATTTTCCGACCGTATACGACGCGGAGTGGAATATTCGAGTTTTCTTTCCAAAAAATTTTGCGCTTTCAAGTGCTTTATTTAAGCGAATAATTTGGCTTTATAACGTAATTATTTTACTTAATCGACGAAAGTCTAATGTTTTTGCTATTTTAATTATGTAAATCATATAATCGAGTTATCTAAAGACCGGAAACATAGTTCTTGTTTTTTTTAGAAAAAGCATCGCAAAATTTTTATATTTATTATTTTAATTGCTGCAATTTTACGATTTTGTTCATTTAAAATATTATCTATAAATCTGTTGTATTATCGAAACCCTTAATCCGTACTGATTTTCTATATTATTATGTACATATATTAGACTAAAAATGCATTGTAAT